>NC_035173.2:17527584-18727584 GCF_001659605.2 Manihot esculenta | reverse complement strand
GCTCTCCCTCTCTGCTGCAAGGATCAGGGAGGAATACCTAGAGTGAAGTCTCATGGTATACCTCCTAGCTTTCTTCTGATATGTATCATATGCTTGCCCCACATATTGAAGCAACTCAAGGAACTTGTCTGTGTACTCATCTATACTCATATCCTCCGTCTGCCTTAGCTGCTCAAACTCAATAATTTTCAGCTCTCTGGAACTGTCTGGAAGCGCCCATCCAGCAAACTCATTTGCAAACTCTTCCCAGGATAGGCTTTCCAACCTTGGGTCCATATAATTTTTGAACCATTCTCTTGCTTTCTTGCACTTCAGTGTGAACCCTGCCATTTGAATGGCTCAACTGTCATTAGCTCCTAGCTCATCCGTTATCATCTTTACCGTTTTGAGATACTCAAACGGATCATCACTTGTCTTAAATTTGGGAGCATCCAACTTCAGATAGTCGGTCATCTTCACCTTACTTCCAACTGATGAGCTAGGTTTGGATGTTTGGGCATCCGGGTCTACAGGTTCTGCTGGTGGTGGAGGAGGTGCAGCATTCTCTGGGTTAGGGTTTGCTGGGTTTGGAAAGAAGGGTGAGGGTAGAAACATGGAATACTATGGATATGGTGGGTAAAAGGGAGGATAGGGCATAAAGGTGGGATATGGGTTATAGCTAGAGAAATCCGATGTACCTCCCATCGGATACCCTGGCCCCTGTGGGTAGGGTGGATACTGTGGTGGGTAAGCAAAACCCGAGGCCTGAGTGCCTCCTTGGGACTCTCTCATATCCTCTTCTGATATACTCATGCCCAGACTGCCATCTCTTCTCTGTTCATCCTCCTCTGATCCCATCACATCCGTTGACATACCACCCTGAACTGATCTCCTCCTGCTCACATCAAAAGACCTTCTAGGGTCCCTTGATGTCCCTTCCCTGCTAGATCTACTAGACATTGCCCTTGGCAATGCAGGGGGACAGGCATCCATGCCCTCATTCTCTGGTGAGACTCTAGTCAATCGTGCAGATCGACGAGTGCCTCTCATTCTGGTTTCTGAAAAACATAACTGTTGGACCTAAATGTCCTAATCCTTATTTTGATGATTAATAAATAATTGGTGTGCTACTAATTATCTTTAAAGGTGTTTGTATTGAGCTTGCAGGTCCCCTATTGAAATAAATGAAATTGCTTCTGTCACAAAAGTGAAAAGTGCCTAATATGGAAGCATACCACAAGAAAGGGATAAGAAATTATTTTTGTTTATGCTTTGTTATATTCTATTCATTGTGAATTTCAAGTAATTGATTGTGATGGCTCAAGGTTCTTTCTTTTCTAAAAGTTCTTTTAGATATGGCCAATTTTTCTAAGTACTTGACTTTCAGGGATCAAAATGAAATTTTCCAAAAGAAGTGATTTTGAAATTATTTTTCATCAAAATGAAAGTTCTAAAAATATAGGTTATAAAAATTCAAACGGATTGAAAAATGGATTTTTGTAGCCTAAGTTATGATTTTTCAAAGTTTTAAAGAAGGATTTTTTGTGCCCCCTAAACACAACCTTCGGCTTCCGAAAGTCAGGGACAGAAATGAAAGTCCCCTATGTTCGGCCGCCGAACATTGACTTTCGGCCGCCGAAAGTGGGTTTTTCAACCCGCCCCCAAAGTGTAACCTTCGGCTTCCGAAAGTGAGGGACAGAGACGAAAGTCCCACACTTTCGGCCGCCGAACATTTAACCTTCGGCCGCCGAAAGTGTGTTTTGGGTCTGCCTCCGAAACCTAAAGTTCGGCTTCCGAAAGAGAGGAACAGAGACGAAAGTCACCCAAGTTCGGCCGCGGAACTCTGACTTTAGGCCGCCGAAAGTTCTTTTTTAAAGGAATAGTTTCTTCACCTCAAATGGTTCGGCCGCCGAACTCTAAGCTTAGGCCGCCGAACCTGAGTTTTTCTGGGCACGGTATAACGGTTATTTATGAACATAAACGGCTCTATTTGCATTTAATGCATCCCCAATGGCCATATTTATGATAGAACTATAAATACAACTTGCTTTTGATGTTAAGGGGTTACAACAACCATCTAAGCTAATATTTATTGAGATTACAGCATTTTTCATTCTCTCTCTCTCAAAACCTTGAGCCAAAGCATTAATTTCTTGAAAGCTTGTTTTGAGTTGTAATTGGTTGGCTTTTCTGAGTAAGTAAAGGTTGTTGAGAGATTCTATTGTTGAGAGTGTGGCATTGAGCAAAGTATTGCTCTTGAGTGAAAAAGGAGATTTGTAAAGAGCAAAGGCTTGCTCTAAGATTGTAAGGGTTTTGATCTTCACCCAAAGAAGATTTGATAGTGGAGTTGAACTCTCAAGGTGGACTTGAGGAGAGGACGTAGGCTTGGATAGCTGAACCTCTATAAATCATTGTGTTGATTTTTCTTTTCCCTATTCTCTTCTAATTTCTTGTCTTTGCCTTTAAATTTTTTATAAACCCAATTCACCCCCCTCTTGGGTTGCCTCAAGGGATAACAAGTGGTATCAGAGCTAAGTCTCCCTATATTGAAGATATAATTATCTTGGAGTAAAGATCAAATGGCAGCCCTCAATTCTCAAGAAGGTCAATCGGTTGTGAGACCACCTTTCTTTGATGGAAATGACTTTCTATATTGGAAAAATAGAATGTATTATTTCCTTAAATCGGAAGGAGTTGATTTGTGGGACATTGTAGAGAATGGTCCTTTCTTTCCCACAAGATTCATTGATGGAAATCAAGAGCAAAAACCTAAGAGTGAATGGAGTGAGCTAGAGAAGAGAAGGGTAGCCCTCAATGACAAAGCCATTCACATCTTGTTTTGTGCCCTTAGTAGAAGTGAGTACAACAAAGTATGCATGAAGTCCACCGCCAAGGAAATTTGGGATGCTTTAGTTGTCACTCATGAAGGTACCAATCAAGTCAAGGAAAACAAGATGGAATCCCTCATCTATCAATATGAGTTGTTCAAGATGAAATCCGATGAAACTATTAGTCAAATGTATGATAGGTTCATTGAGATCATTGGAGGGATGAAATCTCTTGGGAAGACATTCACAAATGAAGAGTTGGTGAAGAAAATCCTTAGATGTCTATCTAAAGAATGGCTACCAAAGGTAACTTCCTTAAAGGATGCCAAAGACTTGACCAAAGTGCAATTGGATGAACTCTTGGGGAATCTCATTGACTATGAGATGACTCTAAAGAGAGAGCAAGTGGAGGAACCTAGCAAGATGAAAAAGAACATTGCTCTAAGGGTAGCCTCCGAAGATACTAGTGAGGAAGAAGAAGAGATAAGTGAGGAAGAATTGGCTTTGGTAACTAGGAGAATAAGGAAGTTGCTTCTCCAAAATAAAAGGTTCATCCCAAGGAAGAATTTTAGAAAGGAAAAGAGTGAATCAAGCAAAAAGGAAGTAGTCATTTGCTATGAATGTAATAAGCCGGGTCACTACAAAGTGGATTGTCCCAAGTTGAAGAAGCCTATCAAGAAGTTCAAGAAGAAGGCCTTCAAAGCAACATGGGATGAGTCAAGTGATACCGAAGAAGAGGAGGATGGTGATGAAATTGCCAACATGTGCTTCATGGCTCTAGAGGAAAGCTCCGATGAGGTAACTACTCTTGATGAATTTACTTTAAATGATGATGATGTTGAGTTTTCATATGATGAACTTGTAGGTGCTTTAAAATTGATGAATGATGAGCTTGAAAAGAGTCATAGGAAAAATAAAATTTTGAAATGTGAGTTAGCTAGCTTTAAAAGGGAAAGTGAGAACTCACCTAAGGAACCTTTACCCTCAAATGATTCTTTACAAAAATCCTTAGATGAGCTCTCACTAGAAAATAAAAATTTGAAAAATGAAATCCTTGAGTTGAAAAATTCTCTTTCAAAATTTTTAAAAGGCAAGGACAAACTTGATGAAATTTTAGACTCTCAAAGGTCTCCTAGCATCAAGTATGGCCTTGGCTATGATAAATCAACTCAAGCAAACTTTTCTAAAACCGTTTTTGTTAAAGCTACTAACTCACATGAACCTACGGTTTCTAGCTCAAATGGAAATGTGCCTAAAGTTTCTAGTAGCAATATGTCTATGAGGAATGCACCTACAAGGAATGCACATGTACACCAATTCACTAGTTACAACACTCATATAAGACACACACCTAGGCAATTTGCATATAAGAGAAATGATCATTATAGAACACACACTTCTAGTTCACAAAATCACCACTCTAATCATATCTCTTGCTCACATGCTTTTAATAAGCAAAGGAGAAATGGCCACATGAGAACTCAAACACACTCACTCACCTATGGACCTAGAGTAAGAAGGTTCAATGGTCATTGTCACTATTGTGGCAAGTTTGGTCATACCAACTATAAGTGCTCTATTAGAAAATTGCATCTTGGATATGGTAGCATATGGAAATTGGATAGTGGAATGACTAACCCCCAAGGACCCAAGTACATTTGGGTACCTAAAAGTGTTTGAATTCTTTCTTTTAGGTGTGCTTGAAATCCTAAAAAATTGAAAGCAAATGGTATCTAGATAGTGGATGTTCAAGGCACATGACCGGAAATTCAAGTCACTTCATCTCTCTTGAAAAGAAAGACGGAAGTGGACAAGTAACCTTTGGAGACAATGGAAAAGGTAAAATTGTTGGTATAGGTAAAGTCGGTAAGGAAAACTCTCCTATTCTTGATAAAGTTCTCTTAGTTGATGGTTTGAAGCATAATTTATTAAGTGTAAGTCAATTATGTGATAAAGGTTGTAGAGTTATCTTTGAACCAAAATCATGTTTTGTTTCTAGAATGTCGGATAACAAAATATTGTTTGTTGGTGAAAGAGTTGAAAATATTTATCTTATTGACTTACAAGCTATGACTAACCTAGATTTGAAGTGCTTTGTGTCTATTAGTGATAACTCTTGGATTTGGCATAGAAGGCTTTCTCATGCTAGCATGGATCTCATAAAAAATTTGAGCAGAGATGAGCTAGTTGATGGTCTTCCAAAGATCAAATATGAAAAGGACAAAGTATGTGATGCATGTCAAATGGGTAAGCAAGTTAAGAGTTCCTTTAAAGCTATTAATAAGGTAATCTCTTCTAGACCTTTGCAACTCTTGCATATGGATTTATTTGGTCCAACTAGAGTAGCTAGTCTTGGTGGCATGCATTATGGGTTTGTAATAGTTGATGACTACTCTAGGTATACTTGGGTTGTGTTCCTTGCTCATAAGGATGATTGTTTTGATGCTTTTAAAAGTTTTACAAAGAAAGTTCAAAATGAAAAGGGTTTTCAAATTTCTTCTATAAGGAGTGATCATGGTAGAGAATTTGAAAATGAAAAATTTGAAACTTTTTGCAATAAGTTAGGAATCACTCATAATTTTTCATCTCCTAGGACTCCCCAACAAAATGGTGTTGTTGAAAGAAAAAATAGAACTCTTTTAGATATGGGGAGGACTATGTTAAGAGAGTATAATTTACCTACTTATTTTTGGGCGGAAGCCATAAATACGGCTTGTTATGTTTCAAATAGAGTTTTAATTAGACCTCTCTTAAATAAAACTCCTTATGAGCTTTGGAATGGAAGGAAACCTAGAGTTAGTTATTTTAGAGTTTTTGGTTGTAAATGCTTCATATTAAACAATAAGGATAATCTAGGCAAATTTGATTCCAAAACCGATGAAGGTATCTTCTTAGGATACTCTATATCTAGTAAATCATATAGAGTATTCAATAAAAGAACCTTGATAGTTGAAGAGTCAATGCATGTTGTTTTTGATGAATCTAATCCCTTTGCTCCTAGAAAGGAGGTATCTTGTGATGATGATCTTGTAGGTAACCTTGATGAGTTGACTATTGAAGATCCTCAACCTCATGGAGATCAAAGTCAACCCAAGGAGGATTCAATAGAGGCAAAGGAAGATGAAGTTGGACTTCAAGAGCAACAAATGCAAATTACACAAAGTCAAGGAATCCAACATGACTTGCCAAAGGATTGGGCCTACAAGAAGGATCACCCCAAGGATCAAATAATTGGTGATACATCACAAGGGGTAACTACTAGATCCTCTCTTAGACATGTATGTAATAATATTGCATTCATATCTCATATAGAGCCTAAATCTATAGATGAGGCTATTGGTGATGAGAGTTGGGTTCTTGCTATGCAAGAAGAACTCAACCAATTTGAAAGGAACAAGGTTTGGACCTTAGTGTCTAGACCAAAACATCACCCCACCATAGGCACCAAATGGGTGTTTAGAAATAAGCTTGATGAAGATGGCAATATCATTAGAAACAAAGCCAGGTTGGTAGCTAAAGGCTATAACCAAGAGGAGGGCATAGACTATGATGAAACTTTTGCCCCCGTAGCTAGATTAGAAGCCATTAGAATCTTGCTTGCATATGCATCATACATGAATTTTAATCTCTTTCAAATGGATGTGAAAAGTGCCTTTTTAAATGGTTTTATTGAGAAGGAGGTTTATGTTGAGCAACCTCCGGGGTTTGAAAATCATGACTTTCCAAATCATGTTTTTAAATTGTCTAAAGCTTTATATGGTTTAAAACAAGCTCCTAGAGCTTGGTATGAAAGACTAAGTAATTTTCTTTTGCAAAATGGTTTTTCAAAAGGCAAAGTGGATACAACTCTTTTTGTAAAAAATCATGGAAATGACATCCTTGTAGTGCAAATATATGTTGATGATATTATATTTGGTGCTACTAATGTGTGTTTGTGTGAAGAGTTTTCAAAAGTTATGAAAAGTGAGTTTGAGATGAGCATGATGGGAGAACTCAAATTCTTCCTCGGGCTTCAAATCAAACAAGCTAAGGATGGCATCTTCATCAACCAAGCCAAATACACAAAGGAGCTAATCAAAAGGTTTGGAATGGAGAATAGCAAGCCAAGTAGAACTCCAATGAGCACAAACACCAAGCTTGACAAGGATGAAAAGGGTAAACCTATTGATGAAAAGCTCTATAGAGGTATGATCGGAAGCCTTTTATATCTCACCGCATCTAGACCGGATATCATGTTTTCCGTATGTTTATGTGCACGTTTTCAATCATGTCCTAAAGAGTCTCATTTGCATGCCGTTAAACGCATTCTTAGATATTTACATGGCACATTGCATTTGGGGTTATGGTATCCTAGAAGTTCATCCTTTAGTTTATGTTCCTACTCGGATGCTGACTTTGCCGGAAGCATTCTTGATAGGAAGAGTACCTCGGGTACGTGTCAACTTCTAGGACAATCTCTTGTTTCTTGGTGTAGCAAGAAACAAAATTCGATTGCACTATCAACCGCCGAAGCCGAATATGTGGCGGCGGGTCTTTGTTGTAGTCAAATCCTTTGGATTAAACAACAATTAAGAGATTTTGAAGTATCTCTTGATCACATTCCTATTAAATGTGATAATACAAGTGCAATCAATCTAACCAAGAACCCCATTCAACATTCTAGAACTAAGCATATTGACATTAGACATCATTTCATTCGTGATCATGTGTTAAATGGTGATGTTGTTCTTGAGTTTGTGGATACAAACAACCAACTAGCTGATATTTTCACTAAACCTTTAAATGAAGAAAGATTTAACTTCATTAAAAGGGAATTGGGAATGCTAGATGGTGGTTGTTGAGTGTATAATTTTTTTTTGTGTATCTTTTTAAAAGCATGTCAAAATTGTTTGATATAGTTTTAATTTTTTAAAAAAAATGAAAAAAGGAGGAGGGGAAGCCCAAAAATTCCAGGTTTGGAGGCACTTTCGGCCCCCTAACCTTCAATTTCAAGGGCAATATGAAAAGCGGGATATTTTCTGTCTTTTTTCTTTTCTCTTTTTCGGCCGCCTAACATTCTATTCGGCCGCCGAACATTGTGAAGTTCGGCCGCCGAAGTTTAAGTTCGGCCTCCTAAACCTGCCCAGTTTCGGCCGCCGAAGATTAGTTCGGCCGCCGAAACTGCGCGTCCCTTAAAAACCCCCCGCGACAGTTCATCATCTTCCTCGCGCGTCCTTTCCCTCTCGCCGAAGCTTTCTCTCTCTCCCCCGTAGCTCCCTTCGTCTCCCTCTCCCAAATCACCTGTTTTGAGCCCCATTTTCCTCAAAAACTTCCATTTTTACTCTGTTTTTCTCTCTGAAACACCAAAAATCAGCTTCGTTTCTTCCCACGGAACCCATTTCGAACTTTTTCATTTGGGTAAGTTTTGTTTTTCTCTTTCTATTTTTCTTTATTTTTGTTTATTTTTTTTGTTGATTTGATCTTTAGGGTTGTGATTTTATTATGTTTTGTTGATATGGGTATTTAGAATCTGCTGAGTATATTTTTTTTATATATATGCTGTTGTTAGCTGGGTTGGGTTATTTGGTTTGTTTGGTTTACAATTTTTTTTAGTTCTGCATATTATGAAGCATCAGGATTTTTTTTTGTTTTGAATGTAGGCATTTTTTTTGCAGTAACTGATTAGCTGGGTTATTGATAGCTATGTTTATTTTTTTTTAAACTGCCTATTTTTTCTCTGTTTTGTTGCTCTCTGTTAGCTGGGTATATATATAATATTTTTTTGTTTATTTTATTAGCTCTCTTTTTGCTATGATTAGCTGGGTTATCTTATTGTTGTGATTAGCTGGGATTTTAGATATCAATGCATGGTTTTGAAGATAAGTCTGTGATGCTTATTAGTTGGCTTTTATATTGGTTTTGGGCTGAGTTTTGTGGTATTGCTGCTTATGGTTAGTTCTTTTATTTTTTTTTTTCATTTGCCTCTGTAGCTGTTGTTTGGGTAACATGGGTAGAAAAACCACAGCCCGTAGACATCCATATTTTAGAGGTCAATCCAGTAGACAGTCTGAGGCTCCTAGGTCCCCCTCCTCTGACCCTCCTGCCTCTCCACCCTTTGAGTTCCCTGTTGTTAGAGAGCATGATCCTGCTTTTCAGCCTTTTTCTCTCAGGTTTGTTCATCCTGGGAGAACCATTCATGCTAACAGTGTTCAGCTCTTTCGTTCTCATGGTTTTTTACAGCCATTCATAGTTCAGGGTTGGGAGCACCTTCTTATCACTCCATCAGACACTCATCCTAGGATTGTTAGGGAGTTCTATGCAAACCTACACACCTTTACCCGTCACACTCCCCCCCACCTGGTCAGCTTTGTAAATGGTCAGAGAGTTTTCCTCACTCCTGACATCATTGCTCGGCATCTAGGTGTCTCCAACTTTGGGGCTGTTGTCTCTACCACTCATAAGTGGATCACTGGTGAGGTCTCTTTCCTTCACCAGACTAGGATTATTTCAGGAGACGTAGATCGTGAGGAGCCCTCTAGGCTTAAGGCCTGTGACCTCAACACTCTCCCTAAAGTTGTTCACCACATAGTCACCTATGAGATTCTCCCTAGATCGGGTCATAGGACTGCACTCTCCTACTCTGACATGTTTGTAGTATCTTGTCTGCTAGAGGGTCGAACCCTTAACCTGCCACATATTATGATTCACTCTATAGCAGACTCCCTTAGGCTGAGTCGAGGTTGTCTCCCCTTTGGCCGTCATCTCACTCTTCTTCTTCGAGCCCTAGGGGTTGACCCAGGTACCGAGTCGGCCTTACCTTTGTCTAGTGAGTACACCCCCTATACTGAGGCTACCCTCCACCACATGGATTTGACTAGGAGAGGCAATGAATTTTATAATTCTAGGAGAGATTTTGCAGCTCGCAGAGCAGCACATGCAGCAGCACAGGCACATGATGGTTCTGATGAGGAGTCAGATGATGCTTCTCCTGCTGATCTTGAGACAGAGCGAGCTCCCCGTGGCGATGCTAGTACCGGGCGGTCCACCGAGCAGGGTACATCTTCACGGACTGCATCTGATATGTATGATGCCATGGGTCGTCTGGAGCTGCAGGTTGCTCAGATGTCTGATCACCAGACTCAGATATCTGATCGCCAGACTCAGATGGAGCAGCAGTTAGCACGACTTACAGACCAGCAGCAGACCCTGATCGAGCAGCAGAGCCAGATTTTGCACCTTCTTCAGCAGTCATCTAGAGTGCCACCTCCTCAGCCTCCTCAGTGATCTTTTTGTTTATTTGGTTGCTTTTGTTTTCCCCTTTTTGTTATTGTGATATTTTTTTTGTTTTTGATGATGTCAAAAGGGGGAGAATGGTATAATGGTATCATATATGTATATATTTGATATTTTGGATATTGGCTATATTAGTTTAACTCTTTTGGTTTTATGGATTTTGATACATTGTGATATCTATTTGACTCATGATTATTGTGTATAATTATAACTCTTCTTGAGATGCATTTTTTGTTGGAACTCATTCATTCATATAGGATCCATCCATTGCATCTCATTGCATTGAGTCAAAACCTCCCTTATGTGCCTTCTCACATTTTAAATATGGCATAAAGTATTTTTGACAGGGGGAGCACATTAAGGGGGAGTAATTTTTAAAATGCACACACTACACCTATGATTATTATTTTATTGATTACCAATTGTTTGTCATCATCAAAAAGGGGGAGATTGTTGGACCTAAATGTCCTAATCCTTGTTTTGATGATTAATAAACAATTGGTGTGCTACTAATTATCTTTAAAGGTGTTTGTATTGAGCTTGCAGGTCCCCTATTGAAATAAATGAAATTGCTTCTGTCACAAAAGTGAAAAGTGCCTAATATGGAAGCATACCACAAGAAAGGGATAAGAAATTATTTTTGTTTATGCTTTGTTATATTCTATTCATTGTGAATTTCAAGTAATTGATTGTGATGGCTCAAGGTTCTTTCTTTTCTAAAAGTTCTTTTAGATATGGCCAATTTTTCTAAGTACTTGACTTTCAGGGATCAAAATGAAATTTTCTAAAAGAAGTGATTTTGAAATTATTTTTCATCAAAATGAAAGTTCTAAAAATATAGGTTATAAAAATTCAAACGGATTGAAAAATGGATTTTTGTAGCCTAAGTTATGATTTTTCAAAGTTTTAAAGAAGGATTTTTTGTGCCCCCTAAACACAACCTTCGGCTTCCGAAAGTCAGGGACAGAAACGAAAGTCCCCTATGTTCGGCCGCCGAACATTGACTTTCGGCCGCTGAAAGTGGGTTTTTCAACCCGCCCCCAAAGTGTAACCTTCGGCTTCCGAAAGTGAGGGACAGAGACGAAAGTCCCACACTTTCGGCCGCCGAACATTTAACCTTCGGCCGCCGAAAGTGTGTTTTGGGTCTGCCTCCGAAGCCTAAAGTTCGGCTTCCGAAAGAGAGGAACAGAGACGAAAGTCACCCAAGTTCGGCCGCGGAACTCTGACTTTAGGCCGCCGAAAGTTCTTTTTTAAAGGAATAGTTTCTTCACCTCAAATGGTTCGGCCGCCGAACTCTAAGCTTAGGCCGCCGAACCTGAGTTTTTCTGGGCACGGTATAACGGTTATTTATGAACATAAACGGCTCTATTTGCATTTAATGCATCCCCAACGGCCATATTTATGATAGAACTATAAATACAACTTGCTTTTGATGTTAAGGGGTTACAACAACCATCTAAGCTAATATTTATTGAGATTACAGCATTTTTCATTCTCTCTCTCTCAAAACCTTGAGCCAAAGCATTAATTTCTTGAAAGCTTGTTTTGAGTTGTAATTGGTTGGCTTTTCTGAGTAAGTAAAGATTGTTGAGAGATTCTATTGTTGAGAGTGTGGCATTGAGCAAAGTATTGCTCTTGAGTGAAAAAGGAGATTTGTAAAGAGCAAAGGCTTGCTCTAAGATTGTAAGGGTTTTGATCTTCACCCAAAGAAGATTTGATAGTGGAGTTGAACTCTCAAGGTGGACTTGAGGAGAGGACGTAGGCTTGGATAGCTGAACCTCTATAAATCATTGTGTTGATTTTTCTTTTCCCTATTCTCTTCTAATTTCTTGTCTTTGCCTTTAAATTTTTTATAAACCCAATTCACCCCCCCTCTTGGGTTGCCTCAAGGGACAACAATAACATATACACATAACATTAGCATCATATGGTTCATATGGAAACACACGAACCTACATCACATACATCACATCATTAATGCGCATGCATATTATCATGGCATTTCACATCATCATCAAGACAGGACTCTACATCCTATCCTAGTGGACATGATATTTCCTATTGTGATTGCCCTTCTATGACATCTATGAGCCCAACACACTCTAGGTCCGACCATATGAACCTAGGGCTCTGATACCAATCTGAAACGACCCGGAAACCTGACCGCTACCGGCGCTACGATCCAGATTGACTTAAAGTCGCCGAGACCCATAGCAAGCCTACTAAACATCCTGTACATCTGATACAATCCCGTACATGATCACATATTTTTATAAAAAAACTTTAAACTTTCACATATACCAAGCTTGACCTGTGCATGCACTGAACTGTAAACATAAAACCCCTTACTAGAGCCCTCATCAAATGCTCCAGTTGGGTCCACATCTCATACATCAAGCTTGGTTCAACATACCATAACATTAAAACATTTATATCAAGATCATGTACAACAGGGATTAACTATAAACATTAGGGCCAAGCACAAAACTAATCATCATTACATTATTTTACAATTCATTACATTACATGCCATTTCATCATGTCCACTACTATTCTATTACATAGACACCTCTTTTACTCTTGACGACTTTCCGGTCTATCCTGAACCTGAAAATCTGGGGGTTAAGAGAAAGGAGTGAGCTACTAGAGCCCAGTGAGCAGAACAATAAAATAATTTATAAAGATATGCTATCATGAAATGCGTCACATCACAAGTAAATCACCTTAAGATGGTATTGTCACCAATAGCCCTCGTCATATCCAAAAATGCCCGGCCCTCGACGGAGCTCCTCAGGACTTGCTCTTAACATAACATAACATGTCCAATTGTGCCAGGGGCGATTAGGCCACACCTGGTCTTCTCTTACTGTGTGCCAAGGGCGATTAGGCCACACCTAGTCTTCTATTACTCTGTGCCAGGGGCGATTAGGCCACACCTGGTCTTTCTATTTCATATCATATCATATCACATCAAGGGCTAATGGGTCATCCAATATCCATCCACAACAACAATAAATAATGCAATGCATCATATCCGTGAATTCTAATGCAAAACAACCTAATACATATCACGGCACTCTTGATGCATGAGTCATGCTAAAAAGATTTCATTTCTTTAACATAAACAAGTTGTGTTCTACTCACCTCTAGCTGACGCTTTACTGACTCTGTAGCAGCTAGCTCACTGCTGACCTCCTCGGTCTCTTAGGTCCGATCCTACACAGGTGGACTCAAATGAGGGATCAAACATACTCTAACATGACTCTAAACATCTCCCCAAAAATCCCCCTAAAACATCATAAAACATGCATGCAAAACAGGCAAAGGAAGGCTGGACATGGCACTTTCAGCGGCAGGTCCGGTGGCCGAAAGTCCCTCCAGAGCCGAAACTCAGCAACTTTTGGGGGCAGGGTTCGGCAGCCAAAACTGCCTCCCAGGCAGGTTCGGCGGCCGAACATGGCTTCGACAACCGAATCTGGGTTCTCCAGAATGGTAGAACCCAGTTTGCTTCATGCAATCCGCCACCCCAAAACCTCACAACATGCATTTAACTATTCTAAAACATGCATAAACACATTCTTAAGCATTTAGGGGCTTAAAACTAGCCTATACCCCAACAAACATCACATTTAGCATACATTTACCATAATGGGTACATAAACCCTAACACTTTAAATCTACTCTAAACATGCATCATATACCCTTAAAACCCCTCAAAACTTACTTAAAACATAGGAGAGGGTGAGGATCTACTCTTACCTCTTGAAAATCGAGAGGAGAGGCGATCCAAGCTTGGAGATGTAGAGAAACTAACTCCTGAGGTCTCCAAGCTTTCAAACTTCGATCTTTGCTCAAAAATCTTCAAAACCAAGTTAAAACTCATCAAAACATGAATGATTTGAAGGAAAATATCAAAACCAACCATGGAAGGGCATGGACTCACCTCTGCCCGAAAATGGAGAAGAAAGCTCGCTCATTTTCGGACATGGAGCCTTTTATAGGTGGCTGGCCAGACCACCTTCGGAGTCCAAAGGTGCTTCCAAAACTCTACCACGTTCGGCGGCCAAACTTGATATTTGGTGGCAGCAAAAGGGAGCCACTTTCGACGGCCCAACATGAGGTTCGGCGGTCGAACCTGTCATTTCCCTTCAAAACTTTCTTTTCTTTCAAAACTCAATTTTCTTTCTTGATCAAACCATAAAAACATGTAAAAACATTTTAGAAAACCTTTATTTTACCCTTCTAAAAGATTTCGACATCCGAGAAATTCTGGATTCCAACGGAGATTCCGCCGGAAGGTAGAAAATTCCGGTGCCGGGGTCTAGCCAGATATTACAATTAAGGATTTAAAGCTTTTGTCCTTATCATATATAATAAATCCCTACATAACTAAGTGATCAGACCAAATTTAGACCCATTTTTCATGTTGTTATTAATGTTAATTTACACATTTTCTACTTAATTTTGTGGTTTTGATCTTATTTTATAGAAAATGGTGTAAAAATATAATTTGGTAAAAATTACCTTAAAACTGCCCAAAAGAGAACAAATGAGATCAAGCCTGGTTTGCCTAAGACCGTTTGCCCAAATAAAGCTGAAGCAGAGACATGGGAAATTCAAATTTCAAACTTTTGAAGAAGTCTTTCCCTCCCCAAACATGTAAAGACAACTCAGCACTCTATCCCATCTATTTAGGAAGCCAAATCTCAAGAAAATTCAATTGCCTTCAAGAAAATCCAACTCTAAATAGGAAAAGAACTCCATCCAAATCAAGAAACCTAGGGCAGCCTATTCAGCTATAAAAAGAGGATCAGACCAGCAACAAATGAGATTCAATTTTTGGAGTGACTACACCTGCAGCCGCGCGCCACACCAGCCGGCCGATCGGCTCCTTCCTCTTCTTCTTTCTAGTTTTCTTTCTTTTATTTTTATGTTAGTTTCAGCCATGAGTGGCTGAAATCCCCTTTTTCTAGTTGAAGATTAGGTGAAACTCCAGTTTGTTTATGGATTGTGAGATCTAAACACATGTTGTTTATTTTTTATTTATTAATATTTATGCAATTTCATGCTTAATTCATTGTTGTTTTGTTGTTTAGATCAATAGGGTCCATTGATTCTTGATTGCAAAGTAATAATCTGTTAGTTTGAGTAGTTTTAAGTCTGTAATTGCTTGAATTATTCAAACACAAGAACACTTGGTGTAAAAACCAAGGAGATTGCATAATCTAGCAAGATCACCATACATTTGGGTAGCTAGAATTAGGTCTCTCTATTTCTTAATGCAATTGACAGTTGTATGATGCTAAAAGCCCCAAGGACGTTCCTTGGCAACTTGTTGATTAGTGATTAATTAGAAAACGTTTCCTAGTTAATCTATGCTTAAGGAGGGATATGGTGGTGAGAAGGGTCTTCCACCCCATAACTAATTTATTGAGTCAAATAAAAGAACCTAAGTGTCAATGATCAATCCCAACAATTGAAGTGGATCCAATCCTTCAACTAGAGCTTTTCTCGTTATTGAATTCTCTTTACTTTATTATTTGCTTCACTTTGCTATTTTTAATTCTAGTTTAGCTCAACAATCTCAAAACCCCCCTTTATTTTATTTTCAATTTATTTACTTGGTCTTGATAAGAAAAATAGGTAAGTATCAATTTCCTATAGATTCGATCCTTTAACCACTATCTACAGTTGTAAAATTGTGAATAACCAAAATGTTATTTTTGACCAGCTTCGACAATCGCACAGTCAAAAATTGGCGCCGTTGCCAGGAAATTGATTTAACTAATTTATTTTTCTTTCATGACCAGGTTGGACGCAAAGATACTCTACTTTACGATCTAGAAATTGAGCGTACAGCAAAACAACTAAGGAAGCTGCAATTCAATTTGCTGCACGACACATTTAAACCAATGCTGTTGAAGAATCACCTTCTGCACATACTGTCAAGACTGCTGTCTAAGAAACGAAATAATTTGTGCAACCTGCTGCTGAAATCAAAGCTGAATCTACTGTCAAACCTGTTGTCCCAAGAAACAGAAGCAGCTGCTGAGTCTGCTGCACAAATCACTGTTGTACTTGCTAAATCAAATGCTGAACCAATTGCTGAGACAACCACTGCACTCGAAACTAAACTAGCTACAAAATCTGCTAAACCAACTACTGAATTTACTGTGCAATCTGCTGTTGAGGTGACATATTCATCCCCAAATGATACACAAGCTGTTGCACCTGAACCAGCCCAAAAATCAGAAATTTTTGCCAAAAAAATTCTTGAACCAGCTACTATCATTGTTAAATTTGAAGCTGAAAATGTTGAGGTGAGAGCTCCAATGACACAAGAAATGAATCTTTGCGAACTAGCAAGACCTGTGGATGATCAAGCATTATGGTGCATCACTTACCCACCTTTAACAGCCCCTTTTGAGCTTAAAACCGGATTAATTCACCTACTTTCAAAATTCAGAGGTTTGGAGAATGAAGATCCACACAAGCACCTTAAAGAATTCCACATTGTGTGCTCAACAATGAGGTCTCAAGGTATTTCTGAAGAGCATGTTAAATTAAGAGCCTTTCCCTTTTCTCTTGATGATTTTGCCAAAGATTGGTTGTTCTATTTACCACCCGGATCCATCACTTTATGGGAAGGGATGGTGAGAGTCTTCTTGAGCGAATACTTCCCAACCTCAAAAGTTATTGGTATCAGAAGAGAGATCCATTGCATCAAGCAAAAAGATTATGAAGAGCTATATGAATATTGGGAAAGATTCAATCGATTGTGCACAAGCTGCCCTCAACATGACATCTCTGATAAATCCCTTATTGAACATTTTTATGGAGGTTTGTTGCCATCCAAAAGAAAATTCATTGATGCAGCATGTGGAGGTTCAATTGAAGATAAAACACCTCAAGCAATTAGAGAGTTAATTTCAACAATAGCAACCGCATCCAAGCAATATGGAGATCAAAGAGAACTACCAAGGAGAGTTAATGAGGTAAGTACATCTTCCTTAGCCTCACAAATTTTTTATTTAACTTCTGTTTTCCGTAGTTTGGTTATAGGTCAGGCTCAACAAATTCATCAAGAATAGCAAGTCAATGCCAATGGAGGATTAAATGGACAGCAGAGATACGATCCCTACTCTGACACCTACAATCTAGGTTGGAGGGAGCACTCGAACTTCAGCTATGCTAGGGCAAATCAATATCAAAATCCAGCCCAAACAGCACCTCAGGAATCTAGTGTGCCCCTTGAAGAGATCATAAAATCTTTAGCAAATACGATGTAAAACCTTCAAGAGCAAAGGAGTCAAATGGCTACTTCCATGAGTGAGCTAGAATCTCAAGGGAAATTACCTTCCTAAACAGATATTAATCTAAAGCAAAATGTTAGTGCCATCATGTTGAGAAGTGGGAGAGAGCTTCAGAATCATAGAGCTGATGATAGGGCTGCACAATTGCAAAAATAGGTAGCTGAAGGAAATCTGCCAGAAAGTGATCCAGAAAATCTGTTTGCCCAAACAACAGGCCAAATAGACAGGCAGACTGCACAGCAGGGCAGAAACTGTCTGCCCAAACAGACAGATAAGGTAGAAATCTATTTGCCCAAACAGACTGGTCAAACAGACTCAGTTCAGAAGATAGAATGCTATTTATAGGTTATGTAGGTAACACAAGCAGAAGGCTGTTTGCCCAAACAGACAGCGGCAAAAAAAGGCAAGTTTCTATTTTCCCAAACAGGTCCAACAGCCAACTCGACAGAATGCCATTCACTCAAGTAGCCAGCAAAGAAGCATGAGAAAAATTGTTGTTTGCCTAAACAGCGGGAGAAGGCAGAGTCCAGTTCACCTAGGTTGCTGACATAGGAAGATTGTTGTCTAACCAAACAGTGAGAGAGGGGAGAATCCAGTTTGACCAGATTACTAGCACAGGCAGACGCTTGTTTGCCCAAACAAGCTATACAAATGACATAAGCAGAAAGTTGTTTATAGCAAGATAAGACAGAAACTTGTTTGCCCAAGCAGCAGATCTCCATCCAGCAACATCTAGAATATGCAGAAGATGAAAGTAACTTCCATGAACATTCATTCTATGCCCAAACCGATGAACCATGGTATGCAGACATTGTGAATTACCTAGCCATAGGTAACTTACCTTTTGATATGCCCAAGCACATAAAAGACAAAATAAAGAAGAGTGCAAAATACTATGTTTGGGATGAACTGTACCTATGGAAGCACTGTTTTGATCAAGTGATAAGGAGATGCATCCCAAATCAAGAGATAGCCTCAGTTCTTACATTTTGCCATTCATACAATTGCGGTGGACATTTTGGACCACAAAAGACAGCCCATAAAATCCTTGAAAGTGGACTGTTTTGGCCTAACATTTTTCAAGATGCCTATTTGTTTTGCAGATCATGTGCACGATGCCAACAGACTGGAAATCTAAGCAACAGAAATTAAATGCCGCAAAATCCAATCATGGTTTGTGAGATATTCGATGTGTGGGGTATAGACTTCATGGGGCCATTTTCGCTATCCTGTAGATTATGTATCCATAAAGGTCGACACAGACCCAGGAGTTATCTCAGCAGTGTTGAGGAGCTCATTGTCAAGGGTAGAAGACAATAGCCCCACAGCTTGTTTTCTCTTCTCAGCAGGAGGAGGGAGAGTGGCCTTGGGCGACTTAGCCACATGTGCCTTCTTGAAGGCCTGGCCCTCGGGAGGGACCTCGGTAGATGAAGCTCGCTTGCTAGTGGCTTCCCTGATCACGATAGCACCACTGGTAGTAGCCTGCTTAGGTCGAGGTGAAGAAGGGGCGACCTCAGCCCCTCCCTTAGAGCCACCCTCCATGGATTCTTCAATAGTAATAGGCTCCTGGGAGGCTAGAGTGGAGGTCAGCTTGGACCTAGGAGCCGCAGGAGACTTGGAGGAACTCGGAGTATTACCGCGGGTGGAAGCTTTAGAGGCCTCAGAATGAAAGCCCTTGGAGGCTGGCACTAAAGCCCGAGAAGAGGCAGGAACGGGAGAAGCAGTCCAGATGGCCAACCGGGGAGAGGTGGCGCGAGAGACCTCCCGAGACACGTTGGCCACAAATCAACCAGCCTAGAAGGCCTCCAAGGCGGCCCTCATGTTCTCCCAGGATAGGGTGAAGTTCTTCGGTGGCCTAATTTGGTCCATTGGAGAAGAAGAAGCTGCGGAAAAACAAAAACAACTAACAGTTAGGAAGGAATACAAAAAGAGGTAGAAGCAAGAGAAAAATCAAATGCCAACAGAAAAATACCAGCTTTCCGGTAGTCCTGAAGACTAGACACGAACATGCACTTCTCGACATCATACTTTTGAAAAAAAGAGGTCAGTTTGAGAAGGCAGATCTGTTCAGACAGGGATAGCTGAGGAAGGTCATTACAGCCTGGGGGCACATCCCTCCAGGAGAGGTCTATGATCAATCCAAATTTGGACCATTTTATCATGATGTTATTGATGTTAATTTACACTTTTTCTGCCTAATTTTGTGATTTTGATCTTATTTTGCAGAAAATTGTGTAAAGAGGTAATTTGGAGAAAATGCCTTTAAAACTGCCTAAAATGGAACAAAGGAGAGCAAGTATGTCAAGTTGCACTTGAGAGGAGACAAACAAGGAAAGTAATTTGAAATTCAAATTTCAAATCTCCAAGAGCATTCAAAATTCAAGATTCAGCTTATTAAGGAAAGTGCTAAATAAGGAAAGTGCTAAATAAGGAAAGTAACAAATAAGGAAAGTGCAGTCAGCAGAGCAATTCAAATTTCAAATCTTCAAGAATCCCTTTCCTTATTGAGGAAGCCAAATCTCAAGAAGATGCACATTCAAAATTCAAGATTCAAAATTCAGCTTGTTTAGGAAGCCAAATCTCAAGAAGACATACTTGCCCCCCAAGCCTTGCACATTCAAAATTTAAAATTCAAAAGAAGGCTCCACCTCACAAGGAAACTAGGGCAACACGCTCTCCCTCTCTTCAAAGTGCCGCACGCCTATATAAGCCTCTCCTTCACCATTCGGTCAGGGCTCTCTCTTCTCTTCCTTTTCTTCAGATTCGGCAACAAGCCGCGCCACACCTCTCCATCGCCGGCCACCTCTTCTCCTTCTTCCTTTATTTTTTTTTGGTTTTGTTTCAGCCATGAGTGGCTAAAATCTTTATTTCTAGTTGAAGATTGGTTGATATTTTAGTTGTTTTATGGATTGGGAGATCTGAACACACATTGTTTATCTTTTATTTTTCAATATTTATGCAATTTCATGCTTAATTTCATTGTTGCTTTGTTGTTTAGATCAATATGGCCAATTGATTCTTGATTGCAAGGTAATAATTTGTTAGTTTGGATAGTTTTAAGTCCGTAATTGCTTGGATTATTCAAACATAAGTAACTCTTGGTGTAAAAAAGTAAGGAAATTGCATAATCTAGCAATATCACCATTCGTTTGGGTAGCTAGAATTAGGTCTCTCTATTTCTTAATGCAATTGACAGTTGTTAGATGCCTAAGGCCCAAGGACGTTTCTTGGCAACTTGTTGATTAGTGATTGGTTAGAGGACGTTCCCTAATTAATTTATGCTTAAGGAGAGATATGATGGTGAGAAGCGTCTTCCATCTTCATAACTAATTTATTGAATCAAACAAAGGAACCTAAGTATCAATGATCAATCCCAACAACTGAAGTGGATCAAATTCTTCAACTAGAGCTTTTCTCATATTTGAATTCCTTTACTTTAATTATTCGCTTTACTTTATTGCTTTCATCATTAGTTTAATTGAATCAATCTCAAACCCCCCTTTTTACTTTACTTGCAGTTTATTTTTATTTTATTTTCAGTTTGTTTTCTTGGTCTTGATAAGAAAGATAGGTAAGTATCAATTCCCTGTGGATTCGATCCTTTCACCACTATCTGCAGTTGTAAAATTGTTGATAACTAAAAAGGTTATTTTTGACCGGCTTCGATAACCACACAGTCAGTCTACATCTCAGGTAATTCCAGAGCCTTCCTTCAGCTCCACCACCATAAAACCTTCCACCCAACCCTTTATGGAATTCTTATACCCCGAGGAGATAGATAACTCTCATTGGGAAGCAAAATAATAAAATCCCTGGTTGGCCCTAACCAGACAAAAGAAGGTGAAAAACAGGGCAGTAGAGGGAGTAAAGCCCCAACAAAGGCTAACAGACTCGAAGGAGCACATGAAAAGGATGGAGTTAGGTGAGAGAATGCGAGGACTAACTTCGAAATAGCGAAAAACCTCGATGAAGAAGGGAGAAAAAGGGAAAGTCAGGCCAAAATCGCGTTGCTTAATGAAAAAGACCAAGCTACGATCCTGCTGGGGTCGATTGAATCCGGTGGAGGAGGAACGGGGAGAACGATCCTCTCATTGCAGAGGGGAGCCCTAACGCGATAGATGAAAGTATCCAAATACTTCCGAGAAAAGAAATTAGTAAGAGAAGAAGGGGTGTCACAAGACTTCAAATTTGCAACATTAGGAATTCTAGGGATAGCCATTAAAGAGCAGGAGACATACCTCAGAAAGATTTTTGCAGGAGATGAAAGGGATGAAGCACAGAGAGCAAAATGAGAAGAAGAGCTTGGAGAAAATTAGGATTTTGAATTTGAAAAGAGTACAGGCAAGGAAATGACGTTTTTGATAGAAACCACCCTTGGGTTGCACGGTCATAATGGGGGCCTAGGGATTTACCCCCTCATCACTCATAGAATAACTGCTGAGAAGGTAAAAGGGCATTTGATGACTGTCGGACTTCTTACACCTGGGTGAGAGGTTGGGCCCTAAAGAAGAACACAAGTTCAAAGCCCATCAACATCCTCAAGCAGACCGATCCAATACCGCAAGCCCTAGTCCGGATACGTGGGAACGGGCTGCATCAATCATGAACGCTGGTCCAACAGAAGGTAGCCTAGCCCGATGACGCGGAACCCTATGGCACAAGCCTCAAACCCACACGCACAAGTAGATATGGAATCCAAAGATTTGATAAACCCACCTCCTATGGCACCCCTCACTTAGAGAAGCTGAAATACCAATGATCGAAGGATTTAGATGAGAATCTGACAAACGCCACAACGAGTAGTTGATAAGTTAGCCAAGATTCCTGGTGCAATTGATGAAAGCAAAT
Source organism: Manihot esculenta (assembly GCF_001659605.2). Classification (NCBI taxonomy): domain Eukaryota; kingdom Viridiplantae; phylum Streptophyta; class Magnoliopsida; order Malpighiales; family Euphorbiaceae; genus Manihot; species Manihot esculenta. The sequence continues at coordinate 18,705,344 of NC_035173.2, read as the reverse complement.
CCTCACTCTCACTCAAAGCAATACATGCCAAAGGCATGAAAAGAATTCTGAAATTTTGATTAAAAGCTGCCTCTTACAATTGTTTCTTATCCTTATATAGTAAGGAGAAAAACAAATAAAACCCTAAGACACTCTTCTTGGATCTGACTTAAACACATAAGGCCCAAGCCCAATTACACACTAAAATAACACATAAGTATTAAAACATAAGCCCAAAACATAGCCCAATACTCTAAAACTTAAAAGATAAAGTATGGCCAGAATACAAGTCCAAACAACGCTAAAATAAAACAAGTGTTAAATAATAAAAATATAGCAAGCCCATCATAACAAAGCTGAATCTTTACAAAAGCCTTACTTGATCTTCACTTTAGGCTTCCCTTTGTGTAGTTTTAGCCCATAGGTTTGATTAGGCTCCCTAAGCCTATGATTGCAAGTGTTGCACCAAATATGTCCCATATGAGTTGAAGCACGCCCCAAATATATATGGATCATATGAATATGATTTTGAACTCCTTTTAGATCCATTTGAATGACATAAGTTTGCTCTACATCATTGTTAGAAATTTGCCCTATTGGATCCGTATCATTCTTTCCTTCTTTAGAAAAGATTCATCCTCGAATCTTGCTGATATTTATGTCAAAAAGGGAAGCTTTAGGAACCCATGTATCTTCAAAGACCTCCTTTTGAATAGGTGGAAATAGGATAAAACTTCCGTCATGAATGTTTTCATCAACAACCTGCACATCAAGAACAAATGAACTAGGCATAAAAATATTAGTCATAGAAAGATCCTGTGGATGTGACCCATTCTCCTCTACAACTTCTAAAACAGTCTCATTCGCCTCCTCCACCTCATCAATCACGTGCTCCCCATGTCCCTCATCATTCACAACCTCTTCTATAAGTTCATTGATGGAATTCTCAACAACAACTACATTAGATTCATGCATTACAACTTCCTCTTCAATTTCAATCTCTATGGAAGTTGAGATTGGAACTTTAGCCTCTTCTTTCCCCTTTTCTTTCTCCACCTTCCCTCTTTGAACTAGTCTTGATTCTTTTCCAGCCTCTTTACCTTCAAACTCACTCTTTTATCTCATCTTTTCTGTAGAATTCAAGCTCTCACTCCCCTTTCTGGCCAAGGCCGAAGCCTCCCTCTCCCTCTCCAGCATCTTTATTTGATCAATATATACCTCTTGAGGTGATAAAGGAGCGAGTATAACCTTCTGTCCTTCATGAGTGAATGAGTACTTGTTATGGAACCCATCATGTTGCACCTTTCTATCATGTTGCCACGGTCTACCCAACAACATATGGCTTGCCTGCATAGGTACCACATCACACAAGATCTCATCCTTGTACCTACCAATAGAAAATGGTATAACCACCTGGCGTGTAACCCTAACCTCACCACAATCATTCAACCATTGCAATCTATATGGCTTAGGGTGTTTAATAGAAGCCAAGCCTAATTTTTCCACCATATACACACTAGCCACATTTGTGCAACTACCTCCATCAATAATGAGAGTACACACTTTTCCATTAACCAAACACCTAGTGTGAAATATGTTTTCCTGTTGTTCTAGGCTTTCTTCCTTAATCTGCATATTCATAGCACGCCTAGCAACAAGCATCTCACAATGTGCAACAAGCATCTCACAATGTGCAGCAAGCAATACATTATTAACCAACAAATCCGAATCATCACAGTCATTATTGCAATTAGGAGTTTTTTGAGGTATTCTTGTAGAAGTGGAAGCTTGTGAGACATTCAAACTCTCTATAGTTTCAGTCAACCTCTCAAGAGTTTTATTGAGCCTTTGTAACTCACCACTAACTGACTTCTTAAAGAGCTTATAATTGTTACCCATATCCGATTCATTTCCATTAGTACGATTCACCACATTCTTGTCTTTACTCATCCTACCTTAAATCAACAAAGAACAAAAAGAACTAACAAATATTGTGTTAAAAAAAGTACTCAAGTGTTTGCACTCTTACCATTCTTTTGCTGATTCTTCAATTGCACTTCAGAAACTGAGGTCAACCAACCAACCACAAGGTGCGTTTAATGAAACAAAGAAGAAAACATAAAGAAAGAAGGAAGCGCATGAAAAACTAGAAAGAAGACACTGACAATTTGGAAAGTAACACACGAACTAGGCTTTGTGCTACTTGAAAAATTATCACCTAGAGTATAGACCCAAGCAAACAATACTCCAGCAATGTCAAGGAAGCAAAAGCACGCTTAAACCAAAAAAAGAAACTTAGAATTCAAATAAAAAAAATGAACTTGGACAAAAGCTTAAATTTAATTCACTTCGACGCAAATTAAATATAGATCTATTTAAATCTATCCAAAAAGGCAAGTATCAAAACCCCACAATTAGAATCAGAAAAGAAATATGTAAATTTCACTCAGATCAGAAACATGGACGAAAATTCTGGTTTTAAAAAAAGGATTTGACATCAAATCGATTTAGATGCAGTTGCCTTAAATGTGCACCTTACGGAATAGGCAGATTTCTTTTGTCTCCTAATCTGGATTCAACCCAATTCAAAATTCAAAATTGATTCCCATAAACTACAGCAATCAATTGAGATAGGTAAGGAAATATAGATGAAAAAGGAAGCATATCACAATTTCGGCCAAATCAAGATAAATATGGCAAAGGCGATTTTTTTTTCGTTTTTTTTTTTCTAATTTTTTTCTTCCAAAAGAGATTATGTGATAATTTATCAAGAAGGTGCAGTCATGAATACGCAAGCTTTCACTGAAATCAACAAGGAAGAAAAGGAAAACTCAAAAAAACTCTAGATCCTGAGATAAATAAGAATTTACCTCACTTTGGCTCTGATACCAACTGACGTGGAACCCTATGGCACAAGCCTCAAACCCACACGCACAAGTAGATATGGAATCCAAAGATTTGATAAACCCACCTCCTATGGCACCCCACACTTAGAGAAGCTAAAACACCAATGATCGAAGGATTTAGATGAGAATCTGACAAACGCCACAACGAGTAGTTGATAAGTTAGCCAAGATTTCTGGTGCAATTGATGAAAGCAAATCCTCACTCTCACTCAAAGCAATACACGCCAAAGGCATGAAAAGAATTCTGAAATTTTGATTAAAAGCTGCCTCTTACAATTGTTTCTTATCCTTATATAGTAAGGAGAAAAACAAATAAAATCCTAAGACACTCTTCTTGGATCTGACTTAAACACATAAGGCCCAAGCCCAATCACACACTAAAATAACACATAAGTATTAAAACATAAGCCCAAAACATAGCCCAACACTCTAAAACTTAAAAGATAAAGTACGGCCAGAATACAAGCCCAAACAACGCTAAAATAAAACAAGTGTTAAATAATAAAAATATAGCAAGCCCATCATAACAAAGCTGAATCTTCACAAAAGCCTTACTTGATCTTCACTTTAGGCTTCCCTTTGTGTAGTTTTAGCCCATAGGTTTGATTAGGCCCCCTAAGCCTATGATTGCAAGTGTTGCACCAAATCTGTCCCATATGAGTTGAAGCACGCCCCAAATATATATGGATCATATGAATATGATTTTAAACTCCTTTTAGATCCATTTGAATGACATAAGTTTGCTCTACATCATTGTTAGAAATTTGCCCTATTGGATCCGTATCACCCGATGATATGACATAAGAGAGGATAGCCGGTCCAGTCACTTCGCAGCCCTATCAGCATATGCGCCGGGGGAAATTAAATGGCCTCCTGGTGTCACAGTTTCAGATTTTAGCAATAGCCTAGAACCATGCGGCACTTGACTTGAACACCTTCAAGCCAAGTCAGCCTTAAGAATCACCCAATACCCTGTGAATAGTCAAGGTTATATAAACAGACAACAAAGCCAGCAGGCAGCATTCCATCAGAAGTCTCACAGCAGGCACAAAAGATAAGAACTGAACATGAGAATTCATGAGCATGCTACTTATTTTATTCTAGGGGCAAAATAATAATTATACATTATCATCGACACGATCGTTATAATAATTCTCACCTCCCTTATAGACAGAGGGACGGTCTACAAGGAGTGAAGGCAGAATTCAGGATCTCCGTATGCCTACGGTAGCCAACTGGGCCCAGCCCCAGCTGGTGGCCAACTAGTCACTCTCCCTAAAGAGCCTTAGAAACAACTAGGATTGTGGCAGGAGGAGACATCAACATGTCTCATATGACACCGCCCAAAATAAATATATGGAAAGGAATTACAATAAATTGTCTCGGCCCTTATCTTCCTACTAATTTCTACTAATTTATCTCAATATTGCTTTCTGGGAATTCCAATATTGGAAAATTATAGTTTTGATTCCTGAAAACTCTATGACCCTGACACCTGGCATGGAGGGGTGTTCTGACTCGTCTGTACGTATGGTCTGAGTGACAGAGACAGATGGCACTGTAGTAGAAAGACAGTTATACGTGATTAGTAGACAAAAGAAAAAGGAATAAAAAGGAAGGGAGTGATAATCCCTATCCAAGCTTACACGCCCACAGAAAAACTTTATTTTTTTTTATTTCAAAACATCAATACTTATATCTTAATTTTTTTTAAAAAAATATTTATTTTATTTAACATCGGTTGTGCATAGGTATGTGTGGATAGATATCTATAATTTGAAAGTAAAACGAATCACTTATTATGTTGAATTTAGTATATGATAATTTAATATTATCAAAATCAATTTTTATTTTAATAATTTTGTCTCAAAATTTTAATTTTTACCATTTATTTATTTCCTAAATTCAAATATTCATTCACTAACTTTAAAATTTAAATATAATTCTTATTATCGAATAATTTTATGTAGCAAAAATAGTTAATATTTAAATGTGTTATTTTAAATTTATTTTTTAGTACTTATATATTTCAAAATTCAAATTTTTATTAATTATAAATTAATCTAAATAATAAAATTACTATCCACTTTAAAATTTCAATTCAATTATAAAACATTATCACTTTAAAATTTAAATATAAACATTTTTTTAAATTAAATTAATTTAAACAATAAAATCATCATATTCTTTAAATTATTAATAAATTTAAATATTGAATTTTATCATAAATCTTTCGCCAGTAAAATATTTAAGAAAATTATTAATAAAGAAAATAAAATTCTAATAGCAATAATTAGAGTATAAGTATTACAATACTATTAAAGTATCAAACATTAAATTATAATGCTTATTTTATGAGTATAATAATTTTTTAAAATATTGATAAAAGAGAAATAGGAAATACCGATAAAAAAAAGTTAATAAACAATCTATACCAATCGGATCAAGTAAATATTGCGAATTATTTGAAATCTTATAATTTTATATTGATGTAAAAATATATATGTATATAAATGTATTTTAATCAATTAAAATTATTGTTTAATTAATCAATTAATTTTACTTGAAAAGTAACATTTAAAATTTATTAGAATTTCAAAATCAATTAATCACATGATATATTTATATCATTTTATTTCATTTCATTAAAATTATAATTTTAGTTCAATCTATTAATATTAGTCTTATATAATAATATAAGAGCAGTTTTATTTTAAAAATTAAATTACATACATTTAGATGTTCTTTATCAAATGCAATATTTTATTATTAAAATAATTATATTATAATTTTTTTTACAAATTTATATTAAATATAAAATTATATAACTTATTTATTAGATTTCACAATCTCACTAAATTTATTTTTGTTAAATTAGACCGATGAACATATTCTTTCATAGTTAGAGGCCTAAATAGAGTAGATCTCGTGTTATTCCTATATTGGAAGGAATTTTCAATTAGATTAGGGCGGACTATAAATAGGAGTGTGATAGGAAGAGTATTATTTGGTTTTACCCGTTACAAGGAAAAGTTTTTTTGCCCATTGAAAAAAGAGATTTTTGCCCATCTTGGTGTAGTTAAAAGTCTCACGGAGGAAGAGAGGGGGTTTGACCTAAGATGGAGAAGTATTTTGCCCGGTGTATATGTTGGGTTATTTCTATAGAAGATTGATATGAAATAATTAATATATTTATTATGAGCAATTTGTAGTGAGTAAATAATATTGGGTGTAATTGGTTAATAACTAGATAACTTGAGCTTGTGATTAATAATTGATTGGAGAATAGTAGAAAATAGATTTTGTAGATGTATCCCAACATTAAGAGGATGAACCTTATAATTTGTCCTAACTAATTAAAATACTTATATAATTCTAAAATTAAATTAAAATACTCTTATTTTTTTATTCTGTTAATGAAGATATGTTAATACCACCAGAGCCAAACGACGTCGTAGGGAAGCAAAAGACGGGTGCAAATCCAGAAGCAAAACGACGTCGTAAAGAAAGCAATTAAAACGGCACCGTTTCATGTATAAATGTAACTTACTCCAAAGGAATCCAGAAAATTCCAGAAAAGTCAAGAACAGTCAGTTAGTTAGAATTCAGTTTCTCCAAATGTGTATATATATATGAAAATCTCCAAATCAATCAATATATAAAATTCTCAACTTTCATTCCCAATTTTAGCTATTCTCTTCATGGTATCAGAGCATACCCTGTGTAAACTACCCCAACAAATTCAGATCTAGATCTGAAAGAAACCACCATTTTTTTTCCAAATCTACACAGCCTATTCAACAAGTGCAATGGCAGAAATCATTGAGAAAAACATGCCGGGGAAGGCAGAGAAAGACGACAAGATGATGAGGCTGCTGAACTCCGATTCTCCCAGCATGATCCTCGTCAGTTCTCCTTTAAACGGCAACAACTACCTGACATGGAGCAGATCAATGGTCATCGCTTTGAAAGCAAATGATAAGCTAGGATTTATAAATGGCAAATGCAAGATGCCAGATCAAGATGATAAAAACTACGAGGAATGGTAGAAGGCAGATAACATGGTAATGTCCTGGATCTTGAATGCTCTTTCAAAAGAGTTGGCTGAAGCCTTTCTCTATGCCACAAATGCCTATGAATTATGGGAAGAATTAAAAGAAAGGTTTGGAGACAGTAATGGTCCCCTGATGTACCAATTAATGAAAGAAATCAGCAACGCTAGTCAAGCAAACAACAATATTATGATGTATTACACAAAATTAAAAAAATTATGGGATGAATATGCATGTTTAGAGCCAATTCCAGTATGTGAATGTGGTGCAGCAAAATTATTTACTAAGATAGAGGGCAAACACAAATTAATGCAATTCTTGATGGGCTTAAATGAGTCTTATGACCATGTAAGGAACCAAATTCTTATTATGGAGCCACTGCTTAGTGTAAATAAAGCATATTCCATGATTTTGAGAATTGAAAAACAGAGGGAAGCACAAAGTGATGAAGCTGGGAACAGTGCAATGACAGTAAAAACTTCAGAGATTAACAAAGGCAGAACACGGAAAACCCCAATTTAGACTTCCTCAAAACCTTTGGTTGCCTATGCTTTGCAACCAACACCTTAACCCACAAAACAAAATTTGAAGAAAGAGCCTTTAAGGGAGTATTTCTTGGATATGTTCCAGGGATGAAAGCCTACAAAATTTATGCCTTAAACCTAAACAAAACCATAGTTTCCAGAGATGTCATCTTCCATGAAGACATATTCCCATTCAGATCCCAACCAGACCCTTATTACCCTCACAAAACCGTATTACCAAACATAATACCTGAACCTGATTCAACCCCAACCATCCCAATACCACCACATACTGATTCCAGCCCTCCCCATGAATCTTTAAGAACAACAGAAGGGACTGAACCATATGTTGAGACCTCTACAACTGAAGATGAAAGAGAAGCATCTGCTACTCTTGAATCAGCCCTAGAACATTCAGAAGAAGGGACTTCAACACACACAAGAAGAAGCACAAGGCTCCCTACAAGACCAAGATGGCTAAATGACTTTGTGGCAACTTCTATATGTCCTTTTAATCCTGGTGTGTTCTCCAACAACACCACAGGTAATTCTCCCAACACCTATCTCTGTTTTACTTCTGAACCTATTTTCACCCCTCACTACTTAAGTTTTGTGGCAAATATCTCTATAAACTATGAACCTAAGTCCTATTCACAAGCTAAGGAGGACAGCAACTGGGTGCAAGCCATGCAAGATGAACTAACAGCCTTAGGCACCAATAACACTTGGTACTTAACAACTCTGCCCAAAGGCAAAAGGGCCATTGCCTCCAAATGGGTTTTCAGAATTAAATACAAGCCAGACGGTTCTGTTGACAGGTTCAAGGCCAGGCTAGTGGCCAAGGGATTCAATCAATTACTTGGAATTGACTACACTGACAACTTTTCTCCAGTAGCCAAATTGGTTACTGTGAGAATGTTCATGGCAATAGCTACTGCCAAGAACTGGCCTATACATCAACTTGATGTTAACAATGCATACTTACATGGTCATATAGAAGAAGATCTATATATGTTACCCCCTGAAGGCTATGACAAAGCTCAACCAGGACAAGTGATGTAAGCACGACCAACAACACTAAAAATGATGAGCTAGCATTGCCTCAAGGACCAATTACAAGGTTGAGATCCAAGAGGTTGAAGGAAGCACTTCAAGGATTCATGAAGGAATATGTTGAAGCTTTGCAAGTTCATTTTGAAGTTGAAGAACAATCTGACCATTCCAAGTCAATTAGGCCGAATGTGTCCTTATTGACAATTCAAATTTTGTATTTATAGTGGGTAGCTATTTAGTAGTTGGTAGTCAACCAGTAGTGGGTAGTTATTTGGTAATGGATAGTTAACCAATAGTGGGTAGTTATCCAGTAGTGGATAGTGGCATAGATCATGGATCCATGCAGAGTAGTGGGTAGTGGCATAGATCATGGGTCCATGCCTAGTAGTGGGAAATGGCAAAGATCATGGGTCTTTATTTATGTTATATAAAGCATCTCTTTTTCCATATTGTAGACAGATTATCAATTATTCAATACAATTGCTTTATGCGATTCTTCTTTGAGAGCTTAAGAGAGATCTTGGTTCTTGACACTGCATCACGAATAAGGTTTGATACTAACTTGTATGTTTCTTATTTTTACTGTTTTTAAAATCAATCAGTTATAAGTGTTCTTAATTGCATGTTAATTAAGGGTGTTTTAGATTGGGGAATTGTTTTCTGAACTAAGTTCTTTTTACTAGGGTATGTGTCGTTTCAGTCTCTAATAGGCTGGGGTTCCGCGTCAACAAGTATGTAAACTCATCAAAAGCATCTACGAATTAAAACAGGCAGGAAGAATGTGGAATAAAGAGCTTACCCAATGCTTAACCCAATTTGGCCTCAAATAATCACCATTTGATCATTGCCTGTTCACAAGAACAAAGAAAGGCAGATTCTTAACATTGCTTGTTTACGTTGATGACATTCTTATAGCAGGTCAATCAGAAGAGGATATAACAGAAATTAAGTCTCACCTTGATAAAGCCTTCACAATCAAGGATCTGGGATATGTCAAGTACTTTCTGGGCTTACAAGTTGCGCGCTCTGAAACAGGATTTTTCCTTCACCAAAAGAAATATCTGTTAGATATTCTTCAAGAAACAGGTTGTATGCAAGTTAAACTCTCTGACAATCCTCTACCACAAGGACTCAAACTTGACAATACAACATGACCCATTTTGACTGACCCAGATAAATATCGGAGGCTAATAGGTAAATTACTTTACCTCGAAGTCACAAGACCAGACATCTCCTACGCGACGCAGCACCTCAGCCAGTTCATGCAACAGCCGCGTCAACCACACTGGAACGCCGCAATTCATGTGCTTCGCTATTTGAAAAGTTGTCCAACACGAGGGTTGTTCTTCCCAGCTCAGAATGATCTCAAGATCCAAGCTTTCTCCGATACTGACTGGGCTTCCTGTCCGATGACTCGGAAATCACTCACTGGCTTCTGCATATTCCTCGGACCATCCTTAATATCCTGGAAAATAAAAAAATAGAACACAGTTAGTAGATCCTCAGTAGAAGCTGAGTACAGAAGTATGGCTCTCATGGTGTGCGAGCTCAAGTGGATAACTTATCTGATGAAAGAATTCCACGCAGACCCACAACTCCTTATTCCTCTTCACTGTGACAACCAAGCAACCCAACACATCGCAGCCAACCCTGTTTTCCACGAACGAATGAAGCATCTGGACATCGACTGCCACATCGTCCGCGAACAACTCTCTAGAGGCTTCATATCCACAGTGCATGTACCCTCACGACAACAGATCGCAGATCTGTTCACAAAATCCTTAGGAGCGGTGCACTTTCAAACCCTTCTGTCCAAGATGGGTTTCCCCAAAAATTAGGGCAACTCCATCTTGAGGGGGGGCTGAAGAGATGTTATATACCACCAGAGCCAAACGACGTCGCAGGGAAGCAAAAGACGGGTGCAAATCCAGAAACAAAACGACGCCGTAAAGAAAGCAATTAAAACGGCACCGTTTCATGTATAAATGTAACTTACTCCAGAGGAATCCAGAAAATTCCAGAAAAGTCAAGAACAGTCAGTTAGTTAGAATTCAATTTCTCCAAATGTGTATATATACATGAAAATCTCCAAATCAATCAATATATAAAATTCTCAATTTTTATTTCCAATTTTAGCTATTTTCTTCAGTTAACTAAAGAGAACATTGTAGTTTTTATTCATTTTTACATATAGTTTATTCTGACTACTTAAAATACCCATATAGTTTTAAAATTACATTAAAAATACCCTTCTCTTTTTATTATATTAACTAGAAAGGACACTAATTATCTTTTATTGAATTTTACCATTAGTTTATTAAAAATAACCACGAAAAAGACCTCCAGTAAATATTTATGGTTTAATTTTTTATAAATAATAATTAAAAAAAAATACAATATGAAAATATTTTAAAAAATACATATGCGAAAAATCATCAGTAATTAATTACAATTTAAATTTCATCATATTTATAAAAAAATTAAAATGCAATAATAAAAAAATTTATCTTTAATAAAATTATCAATAATTGTTATACCTTTGGAAAAAAGTAAAACTACATCCTCATTTTCTAGTTAGTATCCAAGTCTGGTTAATTTTTTATTCCACGTGTTATGGAGCTATTGGATTGTTGTATACAGAGGTTGTACGATAAAATATCTTCCAGAGTCTTATCTAGATAATTGTTAATGAAGAACCCTAATTATATACATATATATATATATATATATATATATATATATATTATTATTTGATCTTATAATTATTTTAAATAAAATCTTAGAACTGATACCTATATATTTAATTATTTACTCTTATATTTTACAATTGAATCTCCAAGTATTTTTTCTAAGCCATTTTAGTTTTATAAATTAATATCCTAATAATTATAATATTTAGAAATAATCTTCATATTTTATATGAATTGACCCTTTAATCCTTTGATATTTTAGTTATTTGTCAAATACTCTTATATTTTTATAAATTAATTTTTAGATATTATAAACATTTATAAATAAACCCTTATAGTTTAAGAATATTAAAAATCAAACCAAACTTCAAAAAAAATATAATTAAATAAAACTAAATTGATAAATTTCAGCTTGATTCAATTTAGAACAAATTAAATACAAAATCAAATGGATTTTCAGTCTTCAATTCAAATGCAAACACATTCAACAGTTTCATTCAAAAAGTGTATTCAAAAATCACACAACCTATAATCAAATAAACAACTGTATAACCCATTCAAGAACCAATTGAAGCATTGAAAACACTTTTCTTCTTGTTCAAGACCCTCAAATCTTCCATGAAAGATGCCATTCAACAGTTTCACACACCATGAAAGACCCTCGAATTTTCCTATTCAAGAACACCAGCATGATTATTGCTGATAACATGTAGTCCCTTCCAATGGCCTTTGGAGTTTTTCGATGGCTTGCTACTCTGCGGAGATTGTGTTTGATTTGCATGTATAATGGTGCGTTAGTGACGGCAAGATTGCAAGCAAAGGCAAGGTCAAGAGCAGCATCGATGACGAGATCGAGAGCGGCATCGACAACAAGATCAAGCGGCATTGATGATGAGATCCAAAGCAGCATCGACGATAAGATCCAGAGTAGCATTGCTGATAAGATCGAGAGTGGCAACCACAACTTGAATGGTATTGAGGTGCGATGCAATCATTGGTTCCACTGAAAGAGAAGAAGAAGATCGAGAAAGGAGAGAGAGTGGGATGGATTGATATGTTTAGTTGGGTTTTTCATTTAAAGGGAATTTTGGTCATTTTCATAAAATCTAATGGAAAATTAACTCTAATTTTAATTGTAGGGATTATATTGTAGTGTTTTCAAATGTTAAGAATTAAATTGTAGATTTTTAAAAATAAAGGGACTAAAGTAGAAATTTCATTAAACTAGAAAGATTAAATTGCAGTATCGAGAGTGGAAACTACAACTTGAATGGCGTTGAGGTGCAATGCAATCATTGGTTCCACTAAAGGAGGAGAAGGAGGAGGAGAAAAAGAAAAAGAAGATCGAGTGGGATAGATTAATATGTTTAGTTGGAGTTTTTTATTTAAAAGGAATTTCAGTCATTTTCATAAAATCTAACGGAAAGTTAAATCTAATTTTAATGGTAGGGAATAAATTGTATGTTTTTTTTAAAAAAAGGACTAAAGTATAAATTTTATTAAATTAGAGAGACTAAACTGCAGTATCAGAAGTGGCAACCACAACTTGAATGGCGTTGAGGTGCGATGCAATCATTGGTTCCACTGAAGGAGTAGGAGGAGAAAAAGAAGAAAAAGATCGAGAAAGGAGAGAAAGTGGGATGGATTGATAAGTTTAATTGGGTTTTTTTATTTAAAGGGAATTTCGGTCATTTTCATAAAATTTAACGGAAAGTTAACTCTAATTTTAATGGTAGGGATTAAATTGTAGTGTTTTCAAATGTTAAGAATTAAATTATAGGTTTTTAAAAACAAAGGGACTAAAGTAGAAATTTCATTAAACTAGAGGAATTAAACTGCAATTTTCACAAAAATAAAAAGTGGCCGTGTTGGACTCATTCCATCTTTAGAAAGCATTTAACCATCACCACTCCTTATTCCTATCATTCCACTTAAACAATACCACATCTTATAAGTTAATCTTTTTTTAATTTATATTTTTCTATTTTTCTTTCTATTTTAAATTATTTTAAAATGATAAAAGTATTGGATTTTAATAAGATTAAATACAGTGCAAAAATAGAAAAATAAAACTCTTTCTCACCAACATGGATCACGTTTAAACGAATAAAGTAATATAAGAGGAGAAAATAAATACTTTTTAATTTCTTTGCAGTAAAATATGAAATTATTCGTTTCGATTGGATTATTGCAAATCACAAACCGTCTAAGTGCCCGAGTTTTAACAATATCTACTCAGAATACCAATAAAAAAGCCTTAGAACAATTCTAAGGGTTGAGATGAAGAAAAGGTTTTGAGTACTAGCTCTTTACTTTTTCCTATGAATTCTGGAAGCTCTCAAAAATCTATGTATAGACTCTTATAAGAGGCCCCTTTATATAAAAACCTTATGATTTTAGTATAATAATATTTATTTATTTATTTAACTAATTAAATAAATAAATTACAACTATGACCTAGAACTTTAATAAACAAGTCGTATAAATCTTAAATAAATTTAATTACTCCCTACTTAATTAATTATGTCAAAATTGTAATCCTTTCAAATTATAATTTTATCTTAATGTCATAAAATTCATATGCAATTAAGTCCTACTTGATTTGACTTCTCATTTTATTTTCTCATATTATTCTTTATGTGTGTGACCCATTGGATTCCAAATATGTTGACAATAAATATAATTAACTTATTAATTAATTTAAAAGTCAAGAATATTGTGTAGCAACATGTCAAGACTATCCAAATATTTGAAATGCCAATAGTAGTTTGACTTAACTTTTTAGTGTATGGTTTCTCAGTATAATTAATATCATTTCATCACAAATATCCTGATTTCACATTTATTGCATGGAGTGTGTTTACTATGTTAAATCATATTATGTTAAATGCATGGAGTGTGTTTACTATGTTAAATCATATTAGTTCTCTTGTAATAGCCATTGACCTATTGAATAAAATTTCAAATCTTTATTTGCTAATTTCATTCCACCTTGTGCAAGAATTTCATAATCAATGCTAGTAGAGAACAAATAGAATATTTTCTAATTTAACTAGGATGATGAATCCTATCTCAATCACATAAACACCTTAATATAATTTATACTGTATTCAATTCATCCCCATTTATACTCATGTATTAAATAATAGGTAAGATGAATCAAAATATCGAAGTTCCTATATAAGATGACTTATTGATTTCAAGTCAAATAATCATTTACACAAACCATCACTTGAATAATCCATAAACACAGGTTATTTTCTATATGAATTTCTTGGGCGGGTCAATTCAGTGCACCTATTTTATAAACAAGTACTAGACTTGTTTATAAAATAAACACCTACATATTAGTTTTAAATATCTCATATATCTCAAACTATGAGATTATGTACTTGTTTATAAAATAAGGACCTATATCTTAATTCTAGATATCTCATATATCTCAACTTATAAAATAAGTTGCTTCCTCTAAAAGGAAATAACATAATATGTACAATTATCAACAGTTTAATCATTGTTCAATAATAATAAGAATATTAACAAAAAATATTTAGAGATATTATTTAAATGCAATAGAAATCTCATAATTATATTCACATTATAATTTTCTCTGCACAGTAATATAGTTTTAATGAATTTTATCTTTACTCGAAATTCAATTAAATAAACATTAAAAATAAATAACTGTCTTTAAATACTTAAAAATATATAAAAGATAATGTCCAATTATAACCGATCGATTGGTTGTAGGACATATGACTAAAATAAAGCATATTTTGATGGACCCTAATTATAATATTTGATGTCTATTAGCTGAGCATATAAAAATTCTCTTTTTGGCAGTTTATATTAACTCGATCCACTTTTGTCCTATTACTATATTTGCATTAACAAAAGATAAATTACTTTTAAGTCCATGACTTTTTATGAAATTAACTAAATTATCTTTATTTTGAAATTATTCAATTAAAGCGTTATGTATTTTCTACAATCCAACTATTTACTCTCTCTGTTAAAAAAATTAGCTGTTTTGAATTATTTATACTATTTAGTCCCTATAATTTTTATTGTAGATATTATTTAATTTTTATAATTTTAAATATTCATACTATTTAATCTCTCTAATTAATACTAAAATAAGTTGATTAACGGTTTTTTGGCAACAGGACTAAAAAATTTTAATTTTATAAAATATATAAATGTTTTAATTGAAATAGGATAAATTAGTAAATTTTCTAAAAGTTTAGGAGCTAATAATAATTCTCCCTTAACAAAATAGAAAAAAGTTGAAAAACTTAAAGAGGTAGAGAAAAGCTCATCGGTTCTTATTCCAGTGAAATAGGATCACATTTCTAAAAGGGGGAAAAAGGAAAAAAAATTATTTCATGTGTTTTTCTTTTTTAGTTTACAATTTTTTATTTTTATTTTAATTAATAAAATTTGAAATCCATAATTTCATTAAAATAAAATAATATGCATTAGAAAAAAAATATAAATCACTATAAAAAATCCAAATAATCTTAATGATGTTTTTAATTTGAAATACATATGGATACAGAGATGGAGTTCTCTCATTTTGTTCTTAGAATTAAAGAAATAATCAATTGTAATATGTTGTTTTTAATTTATTTGTACTCCTCTATAAATTTTAAAGTTAAATTTTTTGCTTGCAATTCATAAATAAAGATTACTACAAAATTTGTTTCTGATTAATTCTAAGATTTTTTGTAGCGCAATATTTAACTTTATTCTTAACATATTTTATACAATATAGATTTAATAATGAAAAGAAAGTCATATGTCATGGTACATCATCAAGATATTACGTAAACAGACTCCAATTCACTTTAGTCAATATGCAATCCCAGATTTAGAGGAGGATTGAGTGCTCAGAGTATTTAAACCTTAGGATGCTCTGATATCAAGAAAGAGATTTCAAAATGATAGTAATTTGAAGTACAATCTTTTCATTGATACTGTCAAATATATACACATAATATAAAGAATTGAATCCCTAAATTCATAGGATTGTTGCAACAGAAGAATTAGAATCTCTCTAAATCTGGAATTGTATATTGATTAAAGTGAATTGGAGTCTGTTTCCCTAATATAAGAGCACATTTTTCAATCTAATTTCAAATTATGATAAAATTTATGCAAAACCTTTCAATTTTAAATTAAATTATCAAAATTAAAACATTTGAATAAAATTACCAAAACATATAAATGATAGAGTATATATTTTGCTTATTTAGTGCATATTTTTCTTATGAAATTGGAGTTGATTATGCTGAATTATGGATATTTCTTTTCTTTTTGCGATATTGATAGGTTATGTACTCTTTTGAAAGAAAAGCTCTTGATTGGAAGATTTAGGCAAAAATCATACATAGTGTAACGACCCGAAAATCGGACCGCTACCGGCGCTAGGATCCAGATCGGCTTAAGGCCGCCGGGACTCGTAGCAAGCCTGACATAGAACCTGTAAACCTGTTCAATCCCATACATGATCAACAATCATACATAAAAATTAAAACTTTTCTTTCATCATTCCTCATACACCAAACTCAACCTGTGCATGCACTAACATAATCATAAACTTGACCCCTCAGTGGGATCTCATCAATGCCCCAATGGGCGATACATCATGAGTTGAGTTGGTTAAACATAAACATCAATAGACATTAAGATCATGTATCAACCAGGGATTACAATACTCATAGGGTCAAGCACAACTATAACCTCAATATACCTCATTACATAACATACTGAAATCTCTTACATTACATCATAGTACAATTGTCATGTCACAATCTAACTATTACATAAACATGCTTCAAACTCTGGCTAACCTCCTGGTCTACCCTGTACCTGCACATCTGGGGTTAGGGGAGAGGGGTGAGCTACAAAGCCCAGTGAGCAGAATAGTAAAACATTTAAAACATATGATAACATGAAATGCATCACATCACAGCTAATCACATCAAGGATGGATTTGTCACCAATAGTCCCCTACATGGACCAACTGTGCCAGGGGCGTAGAATGGGCCTCACTGGTCTTTCTCTTACATAACATAACATAACATGGTCCAACTGTGCCAGGGGCGTAGAATGGGCCTCACTGGTCTTTCTCTTACATAGTGCCAGGGGCGTAGAATGGGCCTCACTGGTCTTCCGTATCGTATCATCATCATCATAGCATAGGGGGACTAATGGATCATTCAACATCCATCCACATCATCAAACATAATATGCAATGCAACATATTCGTGAGTCTAATGCAACACCCTATTATCTCATGGCATTCATGATGCGTGAATCATGCTAAACTGATTTGTTTATTTAAAAGCATAATAGTTATTCCACTCACCTCTGGATAGCTCTGACCAGACACTGGGGCAACAGACTCACTGCTGGGGTCCTCGGTTCCTCGGGTCCGAACCTACACAGGTGGACTCAAATGAGGGACCAAACATACTAGAACATAACTCTAAAAACATCCCCCAAAAACCCCCTAAAACATCACAAAACATCCATGCAAAACATGCAAAGAAAGGCTGGACAGGGCAGGTTCGGCGGCACCTTCGGCGGCCGAAAGTCCCTCCAGAGCCGAAAGTCAGGCACTTTCGGCGGCACCTTCGGCGGCCGAAAGTCCCAGACAGAGACGAAAGTCTCTTTTCGGGGGCAAGCTTCGACAGCCGAAAGGCCTACCTCCCAAGCCATGTTCGGCGGCCGAAAGTGCCTTCGGCTGCCGAACCTGGTTTCTGCCAAAGGGCAGAAACTTAGCTCCTTTATGCACATTTGCCTCCCAACTCTTCCAACATGCATATAACTCATTCAAATCATGCAAATATACATACATTGGCTCCTAGGGGCTTCAAACTAGCTTAAACCCCAACTACAACACACAACAACAACACAATCCAACCCACATTGCTCAAAACATAACATTAACTCACAAACCTAACTATGAGCTAAACATGCATTCTACCCCATAGATCTTGCATAAAATTTACTTTAAACATAAAATGAGCTTAAGATCGGCTCTTACCTCTTGAAGATCGAGAGAGAGACGTCCTAAACTCGAAGGTGGGAGATTTTGAGTTCTTGAACCTCAAAGCTCCAAAACTTGCTAAAAACTCAAAAATCTTCAAGACAAGATGAAAACTAGTGAAAAACTTGAAAGATTTGAAGGAAAGAACTCAAGGATGGTGAGGAATGGCAGAAGGACTCACCTTGGCCGAAAATGGGGAAAAACTCGCCCGTTTTCGGCTAAGGGACCCTTTTATAGTGGCTGGCCAGGCCACGTTCGGGGGCCGAATGTGCCTCCGCATGCATGCCATGTTCGGCGGCCGAACTTGAGGTTCGGCGGCCGAACCTGGACTTCCCTCACTTATGCCTTCGGGGGCCTAAGGCTCACCCGAAACACATGCATGTTCGGCGGCCGAACCTGAGCTTTCCTCCAAGGTTGTTTTTATTCAAAAACTCATTTCCTTTTCACTTAAAATCATCAAAACATTAAAACATCTCATGAAAACATGGTTTTACCCTTCTAGAGGTCTCCGACATCCGAGATTCCACCGGACGGTAGGAATTCCGATACCGGAGTCTAGCCGGGTATTACATTCTCCCCCCCTTAAGAACATTCGTCCCCGAATGTTCCTCAACTAACACATAGCATGTCATACACATAACATACACATAAAACACATAGAATTCACAAGGGACAAACCTCAGAAAAGATAAGGGTATTGCTGGAGCATGGACTCCCGTGTCACCCAGGTGCACTCTTCCATATTGTGGTGGTTCCATAGGACTTTCACCATCGGGATTTCCTTATTTCTTAGCTTTCTGATCTGGGTGTCTATGATCCGCACTGGCTGCTCAACATAGGTGAGATCCTCTTGGATCTCTACATCAGGCTCACTAAGAACCTTGCCCGGATCTGACACAAATTTCCTCAACATTGAAACATGGAAAACCGGATGGATTTTTGCCATTGAAGCAGGCAAATCTAGCTTGTACGACACATTCCCAATCTTCTGCAAGATTTCGAAGGGTCCGATGTATCGTGGGGCTAGTTTACCTTTCTTCCCAAAGCGAACCACTCCTTTCATTGGAGACACCTTGAGCAATACCAGATCCCCCTCCTGAAACTCTACCTGTCTTCTGCAGATGTCTGCATAACTCTTCTGTCTGCTTGCAGCAGTCTTGATTCTCTCTCTGATTATGGGTACCACCCTGCTGGTGATCTCTACTAGCTCAGGCCCTGCCAAGGCCTTTTCTCCAACTTCCTCCCAGCAAACAGGTGACCTGCACTTCCTCCCATATAAAGCTTCATATGGAGCCATCCCGATGCTAGCATGATGGCTGTTATTGTAGGCAAACTCCACCAAAGGTAGATGCTGCCTCCAAGAACCGCCAAAGTCCAGCACACACATTCTAAGCATATCCTCGATAGTCTGGATGGTCCTTTCGGACTGTTCGTCCGTCTGGGGGTGGAAGGCAGTACTGAAATCCAACCTAGTACCCATGGCATTCTGCAGACTCCGCCAAAACCTGGAGGTGAACTGGGGCCCTCTGTCCGACACTATCGAAACATGAACCCCATGCAGCCTGACGATCTCATCCACATATACCTGCGCCAACTTGTCCACAGAGTAGCCACTCCTGACAGGGATGAAGTGAGCAGATTTTGTGAGTCTGTCCACAATCACCCATATGGAGTCCAATCTATTGGACGCTGCCGGTAACCCCACTACGAAGTCCATAGCTATATTTTCCCATTTCCATTCTGGAATAGGTAGCGGGTTAAGCATTCTAGCCGGCTTCTGATGTTCCAGCTTCACCCTCTGACACACTTCGCAGGCTGACACGAACTGTGCCACTTCCTTCTTCATCGCTGGCCACCAATAAACTTTCTTCAAATCTTGATACATCTTGGTGGCTCCGAGGTGAACGCTGTATCTTGCATTATGAGCCTCCCTCATAATGTCTCCTTTTAGCCCTATGTCATTTGGTACACACAATCGACTCCCATAGCGGAGGATCCCCTTACTGTCAAATCTGAACTCACTGTCCTTGCCTGACTGAACAGTCCTGGCAATCTTCACTAACTCTGGGTCCTCATGCTGTTTCTGAGCCACTTGCTCCAGAAACACAGGTGTCACTCTCATCTGGGCCACTAAAGCACCGGTACCAGACAACTCTAACTGTAGACCTTCATCAATGAGCTTGCAAAACTCCTTCACCATGGTGTTAGATGCATCTGCCTCCTGCTGAGTCATCGTGAAGATCCGTGCTGGAGCTGATGGACCTTCACCTCTGAAACCCGCTGAAGAAGAGGCTGCCCCTCTCCCTCTGCCTCTGCCACTGGCCTGAGTCATGGCTGGAGCTGCTGGCTGCGCTACACTGCCTGAAGCTGGCTGCGCTACACTGCCTGAAGCTGTCTGCTGGGACTGTGCCATCGGGGCTGCTCTTGGACAATCTCGAGACATATGCCCCTCCTGACCACATCTGTAACAGGCCGTCGTCCCAAACCGACATACTCCTCTGTGTGGCTTACCACACCTTGCACAAACTGCATTATCTGCACCAGAGCTTGAGCCACTCCCTAGTCCCAGACTGGACTTAACCTTGTTCCAAAACTTGTTCTTCTTTGGCTTCTTAGTGGTACTGCTCCACCTCTTGCTGCCTGAAGCTGCTGCACTAAAAGAAGAAGAGCCTGGGGTCTTAGAACCAGAAGGCTGTGCCACTGACTGTTTAACTGTTCCCTGAACGATGGCACTGGCCTCCATTTTTCGGGCCATATCCACTATGGCATGGAAGCTCTCCCTATCTGCTGACTGGATCAAGGAGGAATATCTAGAGTGGAGTTTCATGATATACCTCCTTGACTTTTTCTGATCCGTGTCAAGGCTTTGCCCTGCAAATGGCAACAACTCCAAAAATCTGTCTGTGAACTCCTCTACACCCATCTCATCAGTTTGCCTCAACTGCTCAAACTCAATCATTTTTAGCTCCCTCGAGCTATCGGGGAAAGCCCATCCCGCAAACTCGTTTGCAAACTCTTCCCAAGACATGCTATCCACTTTTGGGTTCACATAATTCTTGAACCATTCTCGTGCCTTCTTGCACTTAAGTGTGAACCCAGCCATCTGAATGGCTCTACTATCATCAGCCCCAATCTCATCTGTGATCACCTTGACCCTCTCCAGATAAACAAACGGGTCATCCCTTTTTTCATACTGGGGAGCACCCAACTTCATATAGTCGGTCATCTTGACCTTGCTCCCACTGGCTAAGCTAGGTCTAGGAGGTTGGGTAACTGGGGCTGCTGGTTCTGCTGGAGGAGGAGGTGCAGCATCCCCTGGGGTAGGGTTTGCTGGATTTGGATAATAAGGTGGAGGTGGATACATTGGGTACTGTGAATATGGTGGGTAGTAGGGTGGGTATGGCATCTGTGTGGGATAAGGGCTAAAGCTATGGTAATCCGATGTGCCTCCCATCGAATACCCGGGGTGTTGTGAGAAGTGTGGGTAGTGGGGTGGCTGAACAAATCCCGAGGCCTGAGTGCCTCCTTGGGATTCTCCCATTCCCTCTTCTGACATACTGACTCCCAGACTGCCATCCCTCCTCTGCTCTACATCCATATCATCCCCCATGTCTTCTGACGCTCCTCCCTGAACTGTTCCTCTGACTGATCTGCTTCTTCCCAGATCCAAAGACCTTCTAGGGTCTCTTACTGCTCTTTCTCTGTTAGACCTACTAGACATTGCCCTAGGCAATGCTGGAGAACGGGCGCTCATGCCCTCATCCTCAGGTGGTACTCCAGTCAATCGTGCAGATCGACGAGTTCCTCTCATCCTATTTTCTAAAAAACAGCACACATCAAGCAAGCATTAGCATCATATGGTTCATGTGGGCACACATGAACCCTCATCACAAACGTCACATAGCATAGCATATCATTAATGCACATGCATAAAGTCATGGCATTTCACATTATCATGCAAGACAGGACTCCACATCCTATCCTAGTGGACATGACCTTCCTATTGTGCTTGACCTTCTATGACATCTATGAGCCCGACACTCTAGGTCCGACCATATGAACCTAGGGCTCTGATACCATTTTGTAACGACCCAAAAATCGGACCGCTACCGGCGCTATGATCCAGATCGGCTTAAGGCCGCCGGGACCCGTAGCAAGCCTGACATAGAACCTGTAAACCTGTTCAATCCCATACATGATCAACAATCATACATAAAAATTAAAACTTTTCTTTCATCATTCCTCATACACCAAACTCAACCTGTGCATGCACTAACATAATCATAAACTTGACCCCTCAGTGGGATCTCATTAATGCCCCAATGGGCGATACATCATGAGTTGAGTTGGTTAAACGTAAACATCAATAGACATTAAGATCATGTATCAACCAGGGATTACAATACTCATAGGGTCAAGCACAACTATAACCTCAATATACCTCATTACATAACATACTGAAATCTCTTACATTACATCATAGTACAATTGTCAGGTCCACAATCTAACTATTACATAAACATGCTTCAAAACTCTGGCTAACCTCTTGGTCTACCCTGTACCTGCACATCTGGGGTTAGGGGAGAGGGGTGAGCTACAAAGCCCAGTGAGCAGAATAGTAAAACATTTAAAACATATGATAACATGAAATGCATCACATCACAGCTAATCACATCAAGGATGGATTTGTCATCAATAGTCCCCTACATGGACCAACTGTGCCAGGGGCGTAGAATGGGCCTCACTGGTCTTTCTCTTACATAACATAACATAACATGGTCCAACTGTGCCAGGGGCGTAGAATGGGCCTCACTGGTCTTCCGTATCGTATCATCATCATCATAGCATAGGGGGACTAATGGATCATTCAACATCCATCCACATCATCAAACATAATATGCAATGCAACATATTCGTGAGTCTAATGCAACACCCTATTATCTCATGGCATTCATGATGCGTGAATCATGCTAAACTGATTTATTTATTTAAAAGCATAATAGTTATTCCACTCACCTCTGGATAGCTCTGACCAGACACTGGGGCAACAGACTCACTGCTGGGGTCCTCGGTTCCTCGAGTCCGAACCTACACAGGTGGACTCAAATGAGGGACCAAACGTACTAGAACATAACTCTAAAAACATCCCCCAAAAACCCCCTAAAACATCACAAAACATCCATGCAAAACATGCAAAGAAAGGCTGGACAGGGCAGGTTCGGCGGCACCTTCGACGGCCGAAAGTCCCTCCAGAGCCGAAAGTCAGGCACTTTCGGCGGCACCTTCGGCGGCCGAAAGTCCCAGACAGAGACGAAAGTCTCTTTTCGGGGGCAAGCTTCGACAGCCGAAAGGCCTGCCTCCCAAGCCATGTTCGGCGGCCGAAAGTGCCTTCGGCTGCCGAACCTGGTTTCTGCCAAAGGGCAGAAACTTGGCTCCTTTATGCACATTTGCCTCCCAACTCTTCCAACATGCATATAACTCATTCAAATCATGCAAATATACATACATTGGCTCCTAGGGGCTTCAAACTAGCTTAAACCCCAACTACAACACACAACAACAACACAATCCAACCCACATTGCTCAAAACATAACATTAACTCAAAAACCTAACTATGAGCTAAACATGCATTCTACCCCATAGATCTTGCATAAAACTTACTTTAAATATAAAATGAGCTTAAGATCGGCTCTTACCTCTTGAAGATCGAGAGAGAGACGTCCTAAACTCGAAGGTGGGAGATTTTGAGTTCTTGAACCTCAAAGCTCAAAAACTTGCTAAAAACTCGAAAATCTTCAAGACAAGATGAAAACTAGTGAAAAACTTGAAAGATTTGAAGGAAAGAACTCAAGGATGGTGAGGAATGGCGGAAGGACTCACCTTGGCCAAAAATGGGGAAAAACTCGCCCGTTTTCGGCTAAGGGACCCTTTTATAGTGGCTGGCCAGGCCACGTTCGGGGGCCGAATGTGCCTCCGCATGCATGCCATGTTCGGCGGCCGAACTTGAGGTTCGGCGGCCGAACCTGGACTTCCCTCACTTATGCCTTCGGGGGCCTAAGGCTCACCCGAAACACATGCATGTTCGGCGGCCGAACCTGAGGTTCAGCGGCCGAACCTGAGCTTTCCTCCAAGGTTGTTTTTATTCAAAAACTCATTTCCTTTTCACTTAAAATCATCAAAACATTAAAACATCTCATGAAAACATGGTTTTACCCTTCTAGAGGTCTCCGACATCCGAGATTCCACCGGACGGTAGGAATTCCGATACCGGAGTCTAGCCGGGTATTACACATAGGGTTGTTACGTTGACCTCGGACGGGGCAGCCCTCGCGAAATAGTCCTCGCGCAAAGTCTACCTCAGACGGGACAAGCCTCGCGCAAAACAGATCTTGGACAAAACAGACTATGGGCACAACTTATGAAATATCAAGAGGTTTCTGAATATGATTGAAAAAGATTAATTTGGAAAGAAATAACTTCAGAAAGATCAAGAAATTAGGGCTTTTAAAGAAATATTTTATTTTCTTCCTCTTTAGTTTAGAATTACCCTTTATAAATGAGAAGGTTCTTTGTATTAGGCATTCAGAGTTTTTCAAAGTTTTTTAGTTAAAATTTTGGAGTTACATCATGAGTTTCAGTAGCAAAACTCTTTTATCTAGTTAGTAAATTTTCAACTTGTAATTCACAAGGATTATGATATCAAATCAAGCTTAATTTTTTCCTTCTCATTTCTGGTTTCTTTGTTATTTCTTTTATTATTGAAATTATTATTTGTAGTGGAAGTAGTCTGACCAATTGTTCAATTGAATAAATAGTATACAGTCATTTGGATTCATTAAGTCTATAATCACTAATGAGTTTGATACTTGTGACAAACAATACTTTATTATGGAATAATATATTCTGAATTTACAGCTGCACTGAGTGAGCTTCTTAGTCAGAGTCAGGTCTTTTTGGTTTTTAATATTGTTATCAAATTAAATTTGATTGAGCTGATCATATAGTTTGTTTGTTAATTAGGAGCTGATTAGTAAGCTCATCCTTTTCAGTCTTTTATCTAAAAGAAGATTAGATTGCTAGACCATATCAATAGCTATAACTGGCTAACCAGAATTTTAAGTCGATATCCTTGCGTTTATGATCAATCCAGAGAATTAACACTAAGATATTCCGGAAGCTATATGTTTTATTACTCTGATTAATCTCTTTAATTATTTATTATTTATTAGTTTACTTTTACTTCCTATTAAATCTACTCAACTCAAACCTCCATCTTTTATTTATTTTGCAGTTTTAGTTGATAGGTTAGTTAAGCTGGTCAATAGGTCGGTTATCAGATAGATTGATCGCTAAGTTGACAGATCGTCAAGTCGACAGGTCGATCAAGCCTGTCAATAGGTTGATTATTAGACAAGTAGGTCGCCAAGTTGACAGGTCGGTCAAACCCGTAGACAGATCGGTTATTAGACAGGCCATAAGAGTATCATTCATCTTTTTCCACATCTGTTCTCACTAAATAAAAATACAGTAGTTAATCAATTCTCTATAGATTCGACCCTACTTACCATATCTATAATTTATAATTGTGGGAAAGAGCCGAATTTATTTTTGTTGGACTTGCACCCACCAATAAACTTTTAATTTTTTAAAACCAATTGTCCAAATTTTTATTGTAATTAGTGCGTATAACATCTACTTATTACAATATTTTTTTTAATATATATACATAGATACATAAAATCTAAGCTTAATTTGAAGTAAAATATATTGGTAAATTCAAATGAGGTATCTATTGTTTTTATTGAAAAAAAGTAGACGTGAGAGACTTTAAATAGTTCTTCTCTCCCTGTAGTTATGATTACAAAATCATGGTTTTATAGACCCAATATAATTATACAATTAGTTCTCAGTTGTAATACCCGGCTAGATCAGGCATCGGAATTCTTACCGTTCGGTAGAATTCGAGGATGTCAGAGGTTTCTAGAAGGGTAGAGTGAAGGTTTTCTAAAAGATTTTTAAGTGTTTTAAAGGTTTTGAATCAAACCGGATAGAGTTTTGAAGAGAAAGGGCAAAGGAGACATTTGCCAGGTTCGGCCCCCGAATGTTAAAGTTCGGCCGCCGAAAGTGCCCAATGTTTGGCCCCCGAAGGTTAAGTTCGGCCCCTGAAAGTTGCATGGTTTTGCATGCAGTTTCGGCAGCCGAAGCTGAGGAAGTCGGCTAGTTGTGCATGCTCCTCAGTCCGTGATTTGGCCAGGTGTTTGCCTCCAGATCATGACCAGAGGTTAGGCCACGTCTCCCTTGACTCATCTGCAAGCTTTTATCAGCTTAGGCAGAGGGTTTGGTTGTGTTTTCAGTAAGTTTGAACGTTTTGAGAGAAAAGAGAGAAAAGAGAGGTTTTGGTGGTTGAAGCTTGAGAAGGGGATTTGCTGTGTTCAGGTTGTTCCTCTTCTAGTTTCAGGAGGTAAGGGAAGTCTTTAAGTTTGTTTTAATGGTTATTAATAGCTTTTTAAAGAGGTTATGGGAGTTTATATAGAGTTGCATACTTAGGTTAGTTTTGATGAGTTTATGGAGAAGTTTGATTATGTGTTATGCTTGTTGTTTTGTTGGGGTTAATAGGTAGTTTTAGACCCCTTTGTACATATACCAGAGTATATGTGAGTTGAGGAGTTGAGTATGCATGTTAGAGAGGAGGAGAGGATGAAGGCAGGAGGTTGTGCACGAAGCTGAGTTCTGGATGAACTCAGGTTCGGCCGCCGAAGGGAGGATTAGGCCGCCGAACCCCTTGCATGGTGGCTTAGGCTGCCACAGCTTGCCCTTGAGTGTTTTTGAAGTTTCGGCCGCCTAAAGTGGAGATTCGGCCGCCGAAGGTATGCCAGTTTCGGCTCTGGACAGGGCATTCGGCCGCCGAACCTGCAGCCGAATGTGTTCTGTCTAGTTTTTCTTTTCTATGCTAAATGTGATTGTTTTGAGGTATTCTAGAGGGATTTTGGGGAGATGTTTATCAGTAATATAGAGTATGTTTGGTACCTCATTTGAGTCCTTCATTGTAGGGTTGGACCCGAGGAACCGAGGTGTTTAGCAGTAGTAGCTGCTTCAGAGTTAGAGTTGGTCCAGAGCTAGTTAGTCCAGAGTTAGCCAAGCAGAGGCTACAGGTGAGTGGAACTAAACTGAATATTTTATTTTGAAAAATGACACGATTCTAGCATGATCCATGCATCATAAACTGCCATGTTATGTATTAGGTTGTTTTGCATTAGAACTCACGAATATGCTGCATTGCATAAGATGATATTTGTGCGGATGAATGTTGGATGATCCTTAGCTCTTGATAGAGCACAGAGTACAGATATAGAATTATGGCATGAGGTAGCCATACCAGGTCGCCCCTGGATAGTCCAGGTCGCTCCTGGTACTATGAGATAGACAGTTTGACCTGACTCAGATAGAGAAGTCCAGGTGAGGCCTAATCGCCCCTGGCACAGTTGGCCTTGTGATAGAGCCAGGGAAGAGAAGTCCAGGTGAGGCCTAATCGCCCCTGGCAAGTTGGACATATTGTTATATGTATACACTGAAGGGCTATTGGTGACAAGTTCATCCTTTTGATGATATGTTGTGATGTGATGCATTTCATGAGAACATGTAATTAATGAACTGTTTTGCCTGTTCCTTCTCACTGGGCTGTAGTAGCTCATCCCACTCCCTTAACCCCAGTTTTGCAGGTTATGAGATAGCTATGGGAAGTCAAAGTCAGCAAGAGTACAGAGAACAGTGATGCATGAATGTATGTTTGTAATAGCATAGTGGACATGATGTAATTAAAAAGATTAGTTGTCATGTAATGTATCGATATGTACTATCAGTTACTGGATAGACTTGTGCTTTCTCTAGTGTCGTTGCCATAGTGTGATGTAAGATTAATCCCTTTGTACATGCATCCTGTTTTACGTTTCTTGATGAGAAATGTGTGAGTTGGGCTTAACGTATGGCTTTGATGAGATATCAATGGGATGTGTTATAGTTTAAAAGGGTTTCAATCCCTTGAACCACAGAGATGGTAGTCCCTGGTATAGGCCCTGAGGGCCCTTTCAGATTAACATATCTGAGTAGCAGTAGTTAAGCCTACAGAGTTTTACAGGATTGTTAAGTCGTTTTATATCATGTATGGGATTTATCAGGTACACAGAGAGTATAGTCGGCTTACTACGGGTCCCGGCGGCCTTAAGCCGATCTGGATCCTAGTGCCAGTGATGGTTCGGGCCGTTACAGAGGGGTACCGATTTCCGGGTCGTTACAGATTGGTATCAGAGCATAGGGCCTCAAGAGTACGGTGTGCTGAGCAACTTTGTTCAAGGATTAGAGATATCCCACATCGGAAAGAGGTGTTGTCTGTTATAGGAAGGGAAGCACAATAGGTAAAATCATGTCCACTAGGATAAGATGTGTAGTCCTGTTTTGCATGCTGATGTGAAATGCCATGATAAGATGCATGTGCATTATTGATATGTTAGCTATATGTGTTGAGGATGCATGTGTTCTCACATGGATCATTTGATGTTTTGTGTGATGTTGTGCTTTTCAGAAACAGGATGAGAGGAACTAGTCGATCTGCTAGATCGACAGGAGCTCCGCCAGAGAGTGAGAGCATGGATGCTCATCTCCCTGTTCTGCAAAGGGCAATGTCAGATAGTTTAAGCAGAGAAGGTACATCAAGGGACCCTAGAAGGTCTGTTGATGAGAGTAGAAGGGGAGTTGTGCAGAGTGGTATGTCAGGGTTTAGGAGAGTCCTAGAGGAGGAGATATGGGTGAGTCTCAAGGAGGCACTCAGGCCTCGAGATTTGTTCCACCTCAGTATCCACCCTACCAGTGGGGGGCAAAGTACCCGATGAGAGGGACATCAGAGTTTCCTAGGTATAACCCATATCCTACCTTTATGCCTTATCCTTCTTTTTACCCGCCATATCCACCGTTACATCCACAGTATGCTATGTTTCCACCTTTCTTTGGTTATCCAGGTTCAGTCAACCTTAATCCAGAAAATGTTACACATCTTCCACCACCAGTAGAACCAATAGTCCCAGTTGTGCAACCATCTAAGCCTAGTTCACCTGGAGGAAGTGAGGTAAAGATGATAGATTATTTGAGGTTAGATGGCCCTAAGTTTGAGACTGGTGATGACCCTGTTGAGTATCTTAGAATGGTTAAACGAATAACTGATGAGTTGGGAGCCAGTGAGAGTAGAGCCATTCAGATGGCAGGGGTCACATTGAAATGTGAAAAGGCAAGGGAATGGTTCAACCAGTATGTGAACCCGAGGGTAGAAAGCTTATCTTGGGAGCAGTTTGCAACAGAGTTTGCCGGAGGGGCTTTTCCAGATAGCGCAAGGAAGAGGTTCCATGATATAGTAGATATGGCACAGAAGAGAGAAGCTAGTGCCAAACTTGCAGGGACAAGTGATGTGAATCTCTCCCCTCTGCACGAGGCTGGTATCGAAAGGAAGAAGGGGGGTAGAGGCCTCAGACGGTCAAAGAAGAGGGAGTTCTGGAATAAGTTAAAGTCTAGTTTGAGTGTTAGCGATGATTTGAGTTCTAGTGGGGATAGTTCTAGATGCATGAGGTGTGAAAGACCACACAAGGGAGTTTGTCGGCATGGGACAACAGTTTGCTATAGGTGCGGACAGGAAGGGCACATAGCACGTGAGTGTCCTACAGCGCCTTGGATGACTCAGTCCCAGCGGACATTTTCAGGTAGAGCTGCTCAGCAGGAGGCAGCCACAGCAGACCCAGTGGTGACAGGTATGTTCATTTTTGAGAGTTTTGATGTTTATGTTTTATGGGCTTTAGAGAATATCAGTTAATGTGAGCATAGCAGAGTATAACAGAGATGGATGTTCAGATAGAGGTTCAGAGAAGAGTTAGTAGCTAGAGGTTAATAAGCTAGAGAAGAGTTCAAGAAAGTTGATACAATAGGAGTAAGATGTGACAAAGTTAGATATTCAAAAAGAAGAGAGCTAGAGAGAAAGTTGCTATGAGATGTTATAGTCTCAGGTTTTCATAGCATAGCCAAGTATAGTGAGAATTGATTCTCAAGAAGAGTATGATGAAGAGGAAGTAAGAAAAGAGCAAGAATAAGAAAGAAAGTGAGAGAAAATAGAAAAGTAAGTGAACTAGAACAGAACAGAGTGTGAAAAAAAAATTATAAGTAAGACAAGGAATAGAGGAAGAGAGTTTGACAAGGTTGGATGTTCAAAGTGAAAGTAAGAGATGAAGGTTTAGAAAAAAATAATAATAAGCAAGATAAAGCAGAAGAATAAGATAGAGCAGAGTAAAAAGGAAAAGAAGAAGTAAAGAGGAGTTTAGAAAGAGGTTAATTCTAGTCTGGGTTTTCAGTGGTGGTTGAGGCAGAGGAAAAAGGGTGAGCCTTTTCTTCAGTAGGTTCCCGAGGGAAGTTCCATTAGCCTTAGTTTGGATCTTCATCCTGACTTAGTAGGAGGCTAACACATCGTACACGGTGACGACAGAAACGATCACTTGGCAGTGTTCGAATGTGTATGCTGTTGTTTGAACCCCAGTGTTTCGCTTTCCTTGTTGTTGGTGGGCCGTTGATAGAATGGATTTGATGACTTCTGGGTTTAGAGTGTTTTTTCTCAGGGTCAATGGACCTGAGTATGATCCATCTAATGCAGAGTCAGATAGTACAGTTCAGAGTTTATACAGAGTAGGCGATGCAATCCAGCTGACCTTAGGGTTCTAGGGGTGACTGATGATGTCAACCTAGGGCGGATTGGCTAGCTACTCATCGTACGACCTGTGTCCACAGAGATAGAGTTTAGAGGCTAGGATGGATCAGAGTAAGTCCTTGGAAAGGACAGAGTATAGGGGATAGAGTATAGTAGAGATGCCTAGAAGTTGATATCAGTCCTACAGGCTCATCTTTATACAGGAAAGGTTGTCAGAGGGTTCTAGCTCTAGTGAGCGAGGTTAGCAGTCAGATAAGGGAAATAGCCTCAATACCCGTTGTTAGTGAGTTCTAGATGTCTCCCAGACGAGTTGTCAGGTTATCCATCTGTTAAGGAGTTAGAGTTTGGAACAGGATTGGTATCTGGACGCGGAACCATTTCTTTCCTTCTACCCTACAGGATGGTACCTGCAGAGTTGAGAAAATAGTTACTGTAGTGTAGAAGCTTAATAGCTAAAGGTTTTTATCCGACTTAGTACCTCACTCTGGAATGTTTCCAGTATTATTGTGGGAAACGAAGGATAATTCCTTAGGAATTGATTGTTACAGATTAAGTATTATAGGTTGATATGAAAGCATTAGGTCTATGTGATAAGGCCTTACAGATTGGTATTCCTAGTTAGGAATGTTGAGCTAGGAGAACAGCTAGAAGAGCTGGAGCTGTACTAATCAAAGATGATTGGAATTACAGATTGATATGATCAAAGAGTTTAGATAGTAACCTGTTGAGAGTTAGAGACTAAGTTAGTTTAATAAAGAAGAAGAAAAGCGGGCAAGATTAAGAGTACAAGTGGATATCAGATTGGTAGAAAAGATTGGTGACCTATTGAAACAATCAGTAGAAGCTGACTATGGTCTCCATATGATCAGAGATTGGGTATAGATTGATATCATAGAAACTGGTTGTGATTCCAGTGTGTTTACAGATTGGTATGTAATGAGAATTAAAGAGATGAGTTTAGTTAAGATGAAAAGAAAAAGAGAAGAGTAAGAATCAGAGTAGTGCAGCGGAAGCTGTGGAGTTCAGAAAAGATTAAGATGTTGATTATAGAGTATGAACTCAGATAAGGAAATAGAGTTTCAGATATTCTCTCTTTAGAGAGAAGCATTAGGCTTTATGTGCCTACTTGTTTGTTTTAACATTCGAGGACGAATGTTTTATAAGGGGGGAAGATTGTAATACCCGGCTAGATCAGGCATCGAAATTCTTACCGTTCGGTAGAATTCGAGGATGTCAGAGGTTTCTAGAAGGGTAGAGTGAAGGTTTTCTAAAAGATTTTTAAGTGTTTTAAAGGTTTTGAATCAAACCGGATAGAGTTTTGAAGAGAAAGGGCAAAGGAGACATTTGCCAGGTTCGGCCCCCGAATGTTAAAGTTCGGCCGCCGAAAGTGCCCAATGTTCGGCCCCCGAAGGTTAAGTTCGGCCCCCGAAAGTTGCATGGTTTTGCATGCAGTTTCGGCAGCCGAAGCTGAGGAAGTCGGCTAGTTGTGCATGCTCCTCAGTCCGTGATTTGGCCAGGTGTTTGCCTCCAGATCATGACCAGAGGTTAGGCCACGTCTCCCTTGACTCATCTGCAAGCTTTTATCAGCTTAGGCAGAGGGTTTGGTTGTGTTTTCAGTAAGTTTGAACGTTTTGAGAGAAAAGAGAGAAAAGAGAGGTTTTGGTGGTTGAAGCTTGAGAAGGGGATTTGCTGTGTTCAGGTTGTTCCTCTTCTAGTTTCAGGAGGTAAGGGAAGTCTTTAAGTTTGTTTTAATGGTTATTAATAGCTTTTTAAAGAGGTTATGGGAGTTTATATAGAGTTGCATACTTAGGTTAGTTTTGATGAGTTTATGGAGAAGTTTGATTATGTGTTATGCTTGTTGTTTTGTTGGGGTTAATAGGTAGTTTTAGACCCCTTTGTACATATACCAGAGTATATGTGAGTTGAGGAGTTGAGTATGCATGTTAGAGAGGAGGAGAGGATGAAGGCAGGAGGTTGTGCACGAAGCTGAGTTCTGGATGAACTCAGGTTCGGCCGCCGAAGGGAGGATTCGGCCGCCGAACCCCTTGCATGGTGGCTTAGGCTGCCACAGCTTGCCCTTGAGTGTTTTTGAAGTTTCGGCCGCCTAAAGTGGAGATTCGGCCGCCGAAGGTATGCCAGTTTCGGCTCTGGACAGGGCATTCGGCCGCCGAACCTGCAGCCGAATGTGTTCTGTCTAGTTTTTCTTTTGTATGCTAAATGTGATTGTTTTGAGGTATTCTAGAGGGATTTTGGGGAGATGTTTATCAGTAATATAGAGTATGTTTGGTACCTCATTTGAGTCCTTCATTGTAGGGTTGGACCCGAGGAACCGAGGTGTTTAGCAGTAGTAGCTGCTTCAGAGTTAGAGTTGGTCCAGAGCTAGTTAGTCCAGAGTTAGCCAAGCAGAGGCTACAGGTGAGTGGAACTAAACTGAATATTTTATTTTGAAAAATGACACGATTCTAGCATGATCCATGCATCATAAACTGCCATGTTATGTATTAGGTTGTTTTGCATTAGAACTCACGAATATGCTGCATTGCATAAGATGATATTTGTGCGGATGAATGTTGGATGATCCTTAGCCCTTGATAGAGCACAGAGTACAGATATAGAATTATGGCATGAGGTAGCCATACCAGGTCGCCCCTGGATAGTCCAGGTCGCTCCTGGTACTATGAGATAGACAGTTTGACCTGACTCAGATAGAGAAGTCCAGGTGAGGCCTAATCGCCCCTGGCACAGTTGGCCTTGTGATAGAGCCAGGGAAGAGAAGTCCAGGTGAGGCCTAATCGCCCCTGGCAAGTTGGACATATTGTTATATGTATACACTGAAGGGCTATTGGTGACAAGTTCATCCTTTTGATGATATGTTGTGATGTGATGCATTTCATGAGAACATGTAATTAATGAACTGTTTTGCCTGTTCCTTCTCACTGGGCTGTAGTAGCTCATCCCACTCCCTTAACCCCAGTTTTGCAGGTTATGAGATAGCTATGGGAAGTCAAAGTCAGCAAGAGTACAGAGAACAGTGATGCATGAATGTATGTTTGTAATAGCATAGTGGACATGATGTAATTAAAAAGATTAGTTGTCATGTAATGTATCGATATGTACTATCAGTTACTGGATAGACTTGTGCTTTCTCTAGTGTCGTTGCCATAGTGTGATGTAAGATTAATCCCTTTGTACATGCATCCTGTTTTACGTTTCTTGATGAGAAATGTGTGAGTTGGGCTTAACGTATGGCTTTGATGAGATACCAATGGGATGTGTTATAGTTTAAAAGGGTTTCAATCCCTTGAACCACAGAGATGGTAGTCCCTGGTATAGGCCCTGAGGGCCCTTTCAGATTGACATATCTGAGTAGCAGTAGTTAAGCCTACAGAGTTTTACAGGATTGTTAAGTCGTTTTATATCATGTATGGGATTTATCAGGTACACAGAGAGTATAGTCGGCTTACTACGGGTCCCGGCGGCCTTAAGCCGATCTGGATCCTAGTGCCAGTGATGGTTCGGGTCGTTACAGAGGGGTACCGGTTTCCGGGTCGTTACATCAGTGATCAGTGAATCCTACTAAAGATATAAAAAATTTCATGTCTAAAAATTGATAATCATTTGATCTTCCTTCAAAATCTCTTATTAATTGGTGGAAGTTTTAGATCGTTTTCTCAATGTTTAAAGTTCTCTCCTTTCCTATTTGAATGTTCCTTTTAAAATTATCTAATTTTGTCCTATTACCTGATTTGTATTAATAAAATAGATTTTTTTTTTTTTAAAAAAAGAAAAAATTGGCAGAATTGGATCTATTCTTTCCATCCTCTAAAAGCATTTAACCATCAGTACTCCTCGTTAACAAGACCACATCTTTTTGTTTTCTCTTTTTCTAATTTATATTTCAAGCACTAATACTCCAAAGCTGTAAATGTCCGACTGATGGGACACATTGCCAAAGTTACTAGAGGACACTTCAGGTGCAAAATATCCCATGGTGCTCCTAGCTAGTGCTGTCAAAATGAGCTGTCTGGCCTAGTCCGGTCCGGCCCGTATGAATTCGATCCTAAAATAAATCGAGCAAAAAAAGTTTGCTAAAAAACAGACTTTTGATATTTAGATTTGGTCCGACTCGTTGTGGGCCTTAGACAGCCCTTTTTTTAAAAAAAATTAAATTTAAATTAAAAAAATTAATTAAATTCATACTATTAATTAAAGTTACATATTATACCAACCACAATAAAAATAAAAAAAAAACATTATAATAAATAAGTTTCAACTCCATATATTTTTTTCTAAAATCTAAATAGAACTTATTAAAATTGTCTTAATAACAAAATAAACTTACTTAGTATACAAAATAAAAAATATCAATCAATATCTATCTTTCTCTAAATTAACAACATTTAAATTTTATTTGAAAATTGATACATATTCTCTTACTATCCTTTTGTTATCATTCACATCTTGATCTTTATCTATAAAAATATAAAATTGATGAATAAAATAATATTCTTTAAATATTTTTAAAACGATAGTCTACAGACCCATTCGGTCCCGTCCGTGTAGGCTCGATTTCAAAACAAGCCGGATAAAAAAAGTCTATTTTGAAAACGGACCTCAAATCTCTTATTCAGATCCTTAAAAAATACAGACGATTCTGAGCTGTCCGCGGGTGATACGAACCAGCAAACCCAATCACATGAGAATCAAGGAAGCAAGGATCCATTGGTGCTCCCTAGTGGACCAGTGACAAGGAGCAAAGCTAAGAAGCTTGAAGCAGCTATGAACTTACACATTCAAGAACAAGTAACACAAGAATTGACTGAGCTTGCCTTTGGCAAATGTCTCGTGAAGCTTGAAGATACACCTAAGCTACTCACCTTGCTTAAGGTGTGTAATGGAGATAGCGCTGTCTAATTTATTCAGCATTGATATGATGGGCTTGCTATATTTTTATGATTTAACACTTGTTTTATTTTAGATTTGTTTGGGCTTGTATTCTGGCCATATTTTATCTTTTAAGTTTTAGAGTGTTGGGCCATGTTTTGGGCTTATGTTTTAATATTTATGCATTATTTTAGTGTGTAATTGGGCTTGGGCCTTAGGTGTTTAAGTCAGACCCAAGAAGAGTGTTTAGGGTTTTATTTGTTTTTCTCCTTACTATATAAGGATAAGAAACAATTGTAAGAGGCAGCTTTTAATCAAACTTTTCAGAATTTCTTTCATGCCTTTGGCGTGTATTGCTTTGAGTGAGAGTGAGGATTTGTTTTCATCAATTGCACCAGGAATATTGGCTAACTTATCAACTATTCGTTGTGGCGTTTGTCGGATTCTCATCTAAATCCTTTGATCATTGGTGTTTCAGCTTCTCTAAGTTTGGGGTGCCATAGGAGGTGGGTTTATCAGATCTTTGGATTCCGTATCTACTTGTGCGTGTGAGTTTGAGGCTTGTGCCATAGGGTTCCGCGTCAGTTGGTATCAGAGCCAAAGTGAGGTAAATTCTTATTTATCTCAGGATCTAGAGTTTTTTTTTTTTTTTTTTTTGAGTTTTCCTTGTCTTTCTTGTTGATTTCATTGAAAGCTTCTGTATCCATAATCTCTTTTGGGAAAAAAAATTCGAAAAAAAAAAAAAACGAAAAAAAAATTCGCCTTTGCCATATTTATCTTGATCTGGCCGAAATTGTGATATGCTTCCTTTTTCATCCATATTTCCTTGCCTATCTCAATTGATTGCTGTAGTTTATGGAAATCAATTTTGAATTTTGAATTGCGTTGAATCCGGATTAAGAGACAAAATAAACCTGCCTATTTCTTAAGGTGCACATTTAAGGCAACTGCATCTAAATCGATTTGGTGTCAAATCCATCTTTTAATGCCCATTTTCGTCCATGATGCTGCACTGAGTGAGATATTTTTTTTAGCCTATTTGTGGGGTTTTGATACTTGCCTTTTTGAGTAGATTTAAATAGATCCGTATTTAATTTGCGTTGAAGCGAATTAAATTCAAACTTTTGTCCAGATTCGTTTTTATTTGAATTCAAAGTTTCGTTTTGGTTTAAGCTTGCTTTTACTTCCTTGACATTGCTGGAGTATTGTTTGCTTGTGTCTATACTCTAGGTGATATTTTTCAAGTAGCACAACACCTAGTTTGTGTGTTACTTTCCAAATTGTCAGTGTCTTCTTTCTAGTTTTTGTGCGCTTCCTTCTTTCTTTAGGTTTTCTTCTTTGTTTCACTAAACGCACCTTGTGGTTACTTGGTTGACCTTATTTTCTGAAGTGCAATTGAAGAATCAGCAAAAGAGTGGTAAGTGTGCAGACACTTGAGTGCTTTCCTTTCTAACACAATATTTGCTAGTTCTCTTTGTTCTTTGTTGATTTAAGGTAGGATGAGTAAAGACAAGAATGTGGTGGATAGTACTGGTGAAAGTGAATCGAACATGGGTAACGATTATGAGATCTTTAAGAAATCAGTCAGTGGTGAGTTACAAAGGCTCAGCAGGGCTCTTGAGAGGATGACCGTAAGTATGGAGAGTTTGAAAGTCTCACAGGCTTCCACTTCTACAAGAATGGCCCATCGAATTCTTAACCCCGATAGACCACAAGTCCGAGAACCTCAAGTTCGAGGTGAAGTTGATGATACAAAAGATAATGTCGGACAAGGAAGGGGGAGAGGAGAAGTTCATGGAGGTACTAGAGCTGGCGTAGGGTGGAATAGAGGTGGAGATGCTAGATTTGGCAGAAATGATGATGACACCGAGACATACCAAACCAACACAATTGATGGTGACTTGAGCTCCATAAAGATGAAAGTTCCTGAATTTAAAGGGAATAACAATGCTGAAGAATACATTGAATGGGAGAGAAAAACTGAGCAAATATTTGAGTGTCATAACTATACCGAGGAGAAGAAGTCTCATATTGCCGCTGTTGAGTTCACGGGTTATGCCTCTTTCTGGTGGGATCAATTGAAATCCACTAGGAGGAATAAGGGCTTAAGGGCAGTTCCACCATGGGACTACTTGAAAGAGTTGATGCGCCAAAGATTTATTCCTTCGCACTATTATAGGGATTTGTACAACAGGTTGGCAAGACTGGTGCAAGGAGGAAAGAGTGTGGAAGAATACCACAAGAAGATGGAGATGATGATGGCTAGGGCTCATATTGAGGAGGATGAGCAAATGTTGATATCCAGATTTCTAGGTGGTCTTAACCACTACATTGCTGAAGAACTTGACATGTACCAATATAATACCATGGAGGATATGGTAGATAAAGCAATGAAAATAGAAAGGCGACACAAGGGCAGAAATAATCTTAAACTCACATACAAGTCCTCAAATAGTGGTGGTGGATTTCCAGGCTATAGAAGTGGAGAAAAGAAAGATTACAAAA
This sequence comes from Manihot esculenta, assembly GCF_001659605.2. Lineage (NCBI taxonomy): Eukaryota > Viridiplantae > Streptophyta > Magnoliopsida > Malpighiales > Euphorbiaceae > Manihot > Manihot esculenta. The sequence continues at coordinate 18,666,960 of NC_035173.2, read as the reverse complement.
GCCCAATCCAAGGGGGCAAAGATTCGGTCCCCACTAACAAAGGACCTTCTCAAGGGAATAACAAGGAACAGTTAGGTACTTCTAACTCTTCTAACCTTAATAGAGAGATAAAATGTTTTAAATGTTTGGGAAAAGGACATATTGCATCTCAATGTCCTAATAAAAGAGTTATGATAGCAACTGCTGATGGGGGTGTAGTGTCTGATTCTGACCATAGTGATGATGAGATATATGCTAATATGACTGAATTGATTGATGCTCATAATGACTGTGATGATTCGGATGTGTTTGTTGATAATGTGTTGCTTGCTGAACGTGGTGAGATGCTTGTTGCTAGGCGTGCTTTGAATATCCAGGTTAAGGAAGAAAGCCTAGAACAACGGGAAAACATATTTCACACTAGGTGTTTGGTTAATGGAAAAGTGTGTACTCTCATTATTGATGGGGGTAGTTGCACAAATGTGGCTAGTGTGTATATGGTGGAGAAATTGGGTTTGGCTTCTATTAAACACCCTAAGCCATACAGATTGCAATGGTTGAATGACTGTGGTGAGGTTAGGGTTACACGCCAAGTGCTTATACCATTTTCTATTGGTAGATACAAGGATGAGATCTTGTGTGATGTGGTACCTATGCAGGCAAGCCATATGTTGTTAGGTAGGCCGTGGCAATATGATAGAAAAGTGCAACATGATGGGTTCAATAACAAGTACTCCTTTACTTATGAAGGAAAGAAGGTTATACTCGCTCCTTTATCACCTCAAGAGGTATATGCTGATCAAATAAAGATGCTAGAGAGGGAGAGGGAGGCTTCGGCCTTGGCTACAAAGGGGAGTGTGAGCTTGAGTTCTGCGGTAAAAATGAGAGAAAAGTGTGAGTCTGAGGGTAAAGAGGCTGGAAAAGAATCAAGACCAATAAATGGCCCATTGGTGAGAGAAAAGATGCAAGAGGGGAAGGCAAAACAGACATTTTATGTGAGAGCGAGAGAGGCTAAGAATGCTATATCTTTAGGGCAGCCCATGTTGCTTATAAGATATAAGGAGATTTTATTTGCTGACACTAATATTAACCTTTCTTCTTTGCCTTCTAGTTTTAAGTCTATGATGCAGGAATTCACTGATGTCTTTCCGGATGAGCTACCTAGTGGATTGCCACCGTTGAGGGGGATTGAGCATCAAATAGATTTCATACCTGGTTCTAGCATTCCAAATAGACCAGCTTACCGAAGCAATCCAATGGAAACAAAGAAAATGCAAAGGCAAATTGACGAGCTTATGGAGAAGGGATTGGTGAGAGAAAGTTTAAGTCCATGTGCTGTTCCTGTGTTGCTTGTTCCAAAGAAGGATGGCACTTGGCGAATGTGTGTTGATTGTAGAGCAGTTAACAAGATCACAGTGAAGTATAGGCATCCTATACCTCGGCTAGATGACATGTTGGATGAGCTTCACGGTGCCAGGTACTTTACAAAAAATTGATCTTATGAGTGGATATCATCAGATTAGGATGAAACCTGGTGATGAATGGAAAACTGCATTTAAGACAAAGTATGGTTTGTATGAATGGTTAGTTATGCCTTTTGGTTTGTCAAATGCACCTAGTACGTTTATGAGGCTAATGAATCATGTGTTGCGTGCATACTTAGGAAAATTTGTAGTTGTTTACTTTGATGACATCTTGATCTATAGCAGGTCTCTCGAAGAACATATTGAGCATGTTAGGTTGGTTCTGCAGGTTTTGAGGCAAGAGAGCTTGTATGCTAAACTTAAGAAGTGCACATTTTGTATAGATAGACTTGTTTTCCTTGGTTTTGTTGTGAGTGCACAGGGCATTGAGGTAGATGAAGAGAAGGTGAAAGCTATAAAGGAGTGGCCTATTCCTAAATTTATTTCAGATGTGAGGAGCTTTCATGGCCTTGCAAGCTTTTACAGGAGGTTTGTGTGCGATTTCTCTACGATTGCAGCACCACTCACAGGAATTATTAAGAAGGAAGTTGGGTTCAAATGGGGAGAGGAGCAACATAAAGCTTTTGACTGCTTAAAAGGGAAGTTAATATCTGCTCCTATATTATCTTTACCTAACTTTGATAAAACTCTTAAAATTGAGTGTGATGCTTCTGGTGTAGGTATTGGGGCTGTGTTGATGCAAGAGAAGAAACCAATAGCCTATTTCAGCGAGAAGTTGAACGGAGCACATCTCAATTATTCAACCTATGAAAAGGAGTTGTATGCCTTGGTGAGAGCACTGGACGTGTGGCAACACTATCTCCTGCCCAAGGAGTTCGTGATACATACGGATCATGAGTCCTTAAAACACTTGAAGGGACAAGGCAAGTTGAATAAGAGGCATGGTAAGTGGGTTGAGTTTATTGAACAATTTCCATATGTGATTAAGTATAAGCATGGGAAAGACAATGTGGTTGCAGATGCTTTGTCTAGGAGGTATGCTTTAATTAATGCTGTGAGTTCTAAATTGCTTGGTTTTGCGCATGTTAAAGACTTGTACATTAATGATGTTGATTTCGGCAATGTGTTTGTGGCTTGTGAGCATGGAGCTTTTAACTCTTTTTATAGGCATGATGGTTACTTGTTTAAGGGTAAGAAATTGTGTGTACCTAGATGCTCTATGCGTGATTTGCTTGTGCTTGAATCTCATTGCGGTGGTTTGATGGGGCATTTTGGAGTACATAAGACTTATGACACCTTATTTGAGCATTTTTATTGGCCTTCAATGCGCAAAGACGTTGAGAAAGTGTGTGCTTCTTGTATTGCATGTAGACAGGCAAAGTGTAAGTCTATGCCTCATGGTCTTTATATGCCTTTACCTGTTCCTAGTTCACCTTGGATGGATATTTCTATGGACTTTGTGCTTGGCTTACCTAGGACTAGGCGTGGTAGAGATAGCATATTTGTTGTTGTCGACAGGTTTAGCAAGATGGCTCACTTCATTCCTTGCCATAAAACTGATGACGCCATCAATGTCGCTGACTTGTTCTTCCGGGAAGTGGTTCGACTTCATGGAGTGCCAAGGACAATTGTGTCAGATAGAGATACAAAGTACCTTTCGCATTTTTGGAAAGTATTGTGGGGTAAGTTGGGTACTAAACTCTTATATTCTACTACTTGTCATCCACAGACAGATGGCCAAACAGAGGTGGTGAATAGAACTCTTGGTACCTTACTCAGCTATAGTGGGTAAGAATTTGAACACTTGGGAAGATTGCTTGCCTTTCATTGAGTTTGCATATAACCGTAGCATACATTCTTCTACGGGGTTTTCTCCATTTGAGCTTGTTTATGGTTTTAACCCACTAACTGTACTTGATCTTGTTCCTTTACCTTTACATGAGCTTGCTAGTTTAGATGGTGCTAAAAAGGCAGAATTGGTGAAGTCCTTACATGAGAAGGCTAGGTCTAACATAGAAAAGAGGAACAAGGTGTATGCTGACAGGGCAAATAGGAGACGGAAGAAAGTGGTGTTTGTTCCTGGTGATTGGGTTTGGGTGCACTTCCGAAAGGAACGATTTCCAAATCAGAGGAAGAATAAGCTGGATGCTCGTGGTGATGGTCCATTTCAAGTCTTAGAGCGAATCAATGACAATGCTTATAAAATAGACTTGCCAGGTGAGTATGGGATTAGTGCTACCTTTAATGTGTCTGACTTGTCTCCTTTTGACTATGTTCCAGATTTGAGGACAAATCTTTTCGAGGAAGGAGGGAATGATACGAACCAGCAAACCCAATCACATGAGAATCAAGGAAGCAAGGATCCATTGGTGCTCCCTAGTGGACCAGTGACAAGGAGCAAAGCTAAGAAGCTTGAAGCAGCTATGAACTTACACATTCAAGAACAAGTAACACAAGAATTGACTGAGCTTGCCTTTGGCAAATGTCTCGTGAAGCTTGAAGATACACCTAAGCTACTCACCTTGCTTAAGGTGTGTAATGGAGATAGCGCTGTCTAATTTATTCAGCATTGATATGATGGGCTTGCTATATTTTTATGATTTAACACTTGTTTTATTTTAGCTTTGTTTGGGCTTGTATTCTGGCCATATTTTATCTTTTAAGTTTTAGAGTGTTGGGCCATGTTTTGAGTTTATGTTTTAATATTTATGCGTTATTTTAGTGTGTGATTGGGCTTGGGCCTTAGGTGTTTAAGTCAGACCCAAGAAGAGTGTTTAGGGTTTTATTTGTTTTTCTCATTACTATATAAGGGTAAGAAACAATTGTAAGAGGCAGCTTTTAATCAAACTTTTCAGAATTTCTTTCATGCCTTTGGCGTGTATTGCTTTGAGTGAGAGTGAGGATTTGCTTTGAGTGAGAGTGAGGATTTGCTTTCATCAATTGCACCAGGAATCTTGGCTAACTTATCAACTATTCGTTGTGGCGTTTGTCGGATTCTCATCTAAATTCTTCGATCATTGGTGTTTCAGCTTCTCTAAGTTTGGAGTGTCATAGGAGGTGGGTTTATCAGATCTTTGGATTCCGTATCTACTTGTGCGTGTGAGTTTGAGGCTTGTGCCATAGGGTTCCGCGTCAGCGGGTTCAATCGCATTTTGACAGTACTACCCCTAGCTATTGACATGGAAGCTATAATTTTGTGGGACTCGGAAGCGGTTGATGCTAGGAATTCTAAATCCCACATCATGCAACCAAAGAAATGTTATGTAATATATAAATTCTAGTAAAATGCTACTAAATAATTTGAATTAAACGATTTTGTCTAAAAGTTATTTGGATCAGTTTGGGTTAGTGTGTCTGCAAGGAAAGAAATACAACTTTGAGTCAAATTCAAAAATTATTTGAATCAGTTTAAACTGAATTGTTATAAATTTGGTCCTTAGAACACAGCTTACCCACGCCACCGTCTATGATTTTTGGATTCAAAGTGTCATCAAGAAGGTTTTTGTATTAAACAAATTCCTCATCTCTTTTCTTTTCCCTACTTATTTAAGTTATTTACCAATTTGGTTTAAACATTTATAAAGGGAAGAAAGCCTATGTTTAGGCTTAAAGCTGAAATAATAAATACTAGCCATGGCCCTTGGAAAAAATTTCAAATGATTTTGGATTATTTTGATAATTTTTTAAATATGAATAAATAAGAAAAATTTCCAGATCTCCGTAATATTAATATATATTCTTAGTTTGCTTCTATTTTAAAATTAGTCGATTAAAATTATTCATATTTTATAAAATTCATAAATTTAAAATTTGCCCCACAATGTCTCGATTATCATTGACGTGATGGATGATCTCATCATGCTTGGGATTCATACTTTTAGAGAAATGAGGAGTTAAGTTGTCTCTCTGGACTCCAGTTTCATCTTTTCAAACATACATATTGCCTTTAGTAATAGTTAACCCCTCTTTATTAATAAAAAATATATTTCCTCGCAAATGATAATATTTTACATAATCATACATGTGCAAAATATCTGTCAAAGAGCATGTGTATATATTGAATGATATTATTTTAACAAAATTATAATTTTAAATTTTAAATATAAAAAAAGAAATAAAAAATATAAATAAAAAGGTGTGGTTGTGTTTTACTACAGTAATTGGAATAAGAAATTGTGGTTTTTTTCTTCAATCGTTTTTTTATTTTGTTAATGCAAGCTAGGTAAGAGGACAAATAATATAATTAGCAGTACTTATGTTACTAATGCCTTGTAGCACTGAAATTATTAATATCTTTAGCAACAATTCTACATGTTTAACATTAATGGCATGTTTAATAGCTTTCATATTATTACATGGTTGAAATTTTTAGCGATAAATACTCATTGTAAATACATTTTACCACTAATATTTCATTTAATAAACTAAAATTTGCATCAAATAAATTTAACATATTAATTTTTATTTATAATAATTAAAATTTTAATGATATTCAAATGAAATATCAAAATAAACAATTATCAAAATTGTTTAATAAGAGTAAAACTTTACAAATAATTATTTTTTATTATATTGATAATAAAATATTTATAAATAAAGTAATTAAGAATATAAAAATACATATGCTAAAAAATTCTCCAATCCCGTCTTACATTGATCAGAGAAAGAAAAATTATGGTGGCTACCTATCTCAATTTTTTCCCATTAATTCTCTAACCTTTATAGAAAAAATTACTTTATAATATTCCCTTACATTATTCTTTTCCATTAAGATAGACGTTATAAAAGCTATACTAAAAGTTAATTTCTTTTTCCTATCGGAACATATTATATTCAAGAGAAGAAGTTTATTGTAGCGCAATGGACCTCTAGCCTATACGATTTAGCAAATTTAGCAAAACAGGAAAAAAAGTTGAATAATGTGTGGAAATGTGGGTGATGTAACACAATAATCGTCCAGAGTAACCTATGAGCTGTCATCATAAGACAAGATCATGTGCTAAGGTCTAATAAGCCGATACGTGGTCCCATCCGCAAAAAGGAAGACCCATACACCGTGGCGCCTAACTTTTCATCAAGACTCACCCTTTTCTGATAGGTCGAGCTTTCATATAAAGTTACCGTTAACAGACACAATCCAGCAAATCCCAGTTATGCATGTAATTACAGAATTTTCGATCAATTAGCTAGTGGGATCTCTTATCAATTAGCCAGCACTCACTGAATTTTCAGAAAATGCTATAATTAACAATTAGCCAGCACTCGCCGAATTTTCAGGAAATGCTATAATTAACTCTATCTTCTTACAGTATAAAAATCAATGATCACAGAGATAAAGGTACGCATTCTCTTACATAAATACTCTTGAGTTTAAAGCAATCCTTTATACTGGTCCTCTTCTTCAGTTTACTGACTTGAGCGTCAAAATGGTTGATGTAGGCGTCAATCACTCACATTCTCTTTCTTGCAGGATTGACCAATCGCAGCAAAGCTTTATTTCGACCACATCATTTGATTCTGTTGCCGGGAACTTTCATTGAATTCTCTCTATTCATTTGGATTATAATCAGTATCTTATTCCATTTCCCTTAAAAGAAATCTTTCTTTTCTCTCTCTAGAAATGACTGACAATTTACGAGCTGCTGCTAATGTTGATATCAATGAGGGCATTATCATTTCTTCCACTCCTGGCAATGGACAAAATACACCTTCTATGGTCAACGAAGCCGATCTCAATAATCTGAACAATGAGCAAATTCTTCAGTACATTAAAAGGTTGTAGACTACTCTCGAGTAACACAAAACTTGGGAGAAGGTGTCATTCATGGCTCTTAGAGGAAGGGAGGAAGCCTCCGTCGATACCCCAATGACTTGGGCAGAGGCGATCCAAACACAGTTCAAAGGAAAGACTAAGTTTGAGGAAGAAGAGTCATCAGATGATACTCTGAAGGATGTTGACTGGAAGCTGGTACGAGCTATTTAAAGGAACCAGAAGGAGCAGGAAGTGGACTTCGGCCTGAATAATGCCTCATATCTTTCAGAAGAGATCTTAGCATAAACATTCTCCACTAAGTTAGAACTCCCAAGTTTGAACAATTATGATGGGACAACAGATCCTAGGAGTCACCCGGCAATCTTTAGGATGACCATGCAATTTCAAGAGATCAACGACTTTGTGTTGTGCAAGTGTTTCCATCAACACTCACAGGTTTGGCTCATAAATGGTACCAACATCTGAGCCCAGGTTTAATTTAGAATTTTACGCAATTTACTGTGTTATTTAAATCTAGGTTTATTACTTGTATACCTCCTAAGAAGCTCTCCTTTGACCTGTGAAAGATCTGCTAAGGAGAAGACGATTCTTTAAGGATATTTATCTCACGGTTTAATGCAAAAGCAATACATGTAGAGGAATTAAATCATGAGATAGCATGTAAAGCGTTAAAGAAAGAGACACACAATGTTAAATTCATAGATTCCCTAATCAAGAGCCTTATCACTACGTAACAACATCTAATGGATAAAGCCCAGAAGTCTATCAGGTTGGATGACGAAGTACAAACAATCAGAGAGGACAAAAGGACGAGTCAAAAGCTAAACCAAAAGGTAGAGAGGCGAGGATATGAAAGAGACCACAAGAGTTATCTAGTTTCCCGAAGGAGGGAAGATCAAAGTAAGTATAAAAATTACACTTTATTGAATGACTCATGAACACGCATTCTAATATGGATCAGAAAGAATGACAAGGAGGTCATGTTGCCTCTCAAGCTCAATCTAGAGAGAGCCGAAAAGCGAGATAGGACTAAGTACTACTACTTTCACAAGGACCATAGATATACAATGAAGGAGTGCGACAGCTGAAAGATGAGATCGAGAGGTTAATAAAAGATGACACATTTTGAAATTTTGCTAAAAATAGTAGAGAAGAAAGGAAGCCCAAACCGGAGGTAACAACTTTTAAAACTCCCTTTGACAGCGAACTTGTAAGGGTTATACATGTAATTGCGGGGTTTGCGGTGGTAGATATCCCGCTCCCGTACAATGTTATACGCTTGGTTCTAAACTGTTATGGTATAGTTATTAACATAGATGCTATGTGTCTTAAGTTATCAGCTCCAAGGGGATTAGCTGTAATCCGAGACAACTAGAATTCGACCTAAGAATGCTACAAACACTCTACAAAAAGTCTCGGGAGAGCGATGATGCCCATTGACTTGCTAGAGAAGCTTGATTCCAACATAAAACCATAGTCAATAGACCTAGTAGAAGAGGTCCAATTAGGTAAGGATCAAAAGGTATCATTCGGTACTGCATTAACTGGTGAAATAAAAAATCATTTAAGAATTACTAAGATGCAGAGTGACCACTTTCGCTTGGTCTCTAAAAGATGTGATAGGGATAGACCCAACTCTTATCACCCATAAGTTGTCTATCGATAAAACAATAAAACCGGTACAACAAAAGAAAAAGAAGTTTGTTGCGGAGAAACAACAAGTGATGAAGGAAGAGGTTAATGAGTTGTTAAGTATAGGATTAATAAAGGAGGTCCAGTATCCTACATGGATCGCTAACATAGTACTGGTAAAGAAGGCCAATAGAAAATAGAGGATGTGCGTGGATTTTACCGACTTAAACAAAGTATGTCTAAAAGGACCATCACTCACTCCCATCTATTGATAGGTTAGTGGACTCGATCTTGGGTCAGGCAGTGGTTTCCTTTCTTGATGCCATTTTAGGTTACCACCAGATCATGATGGATACCAAAGATGTAGAAAAGACTGTGTTTATTATCGATATAATAGTATTCTACTACAAAGTGATGATGTTCAGTCTAAAGAATGCAGGGGTGACTTACTAAAAGCTAGTGTGAAGCATCTTCAAAGACATGGTAGGGTCAACGGTCAAGGTGTACATGGATGACATGGTGGTAAAGAGTCGATAGTTAGAAGATCATCTAGATAATATCCGGAAATTTTTTGATGTACTGTATAAGGCAGGTATAAAACTAAACCTTGAAAATATATTTTTGGAGTAAAAGTTGGAAAGTTTTTGGGATATATAATTTCAGAAAGAGGCATAAAAGTAAACTTAGAAAAAATAAGTGATGTAATACCCGGCTAGACCCCAGCATCGGAATCCTACCTTCCAACGGAATCTCCGTTGGAATCTGGAATTCTCGGAAGTCGGAGCTTTCTAGAAGGGTAAAATAAAGGTTTTCTAAAATATTTTTACATGTTTTTATGGTTTTAATGAAGAAAGAAATTGAGTTTTGAAAGAAAAAACCAAGGAGGAAAAGTCCAGGTTCGGCCGCCGAACATGGTGGACTTGCAGAAGCTCTTTTGGCCCCCGAAGGTGGTCTGGCCAACCACCTATAAAAGGCCCCTTGTCCGAAAATGGGCGAGTTTTCTCTCTCTATTTTCGGGCATAGGTGAGATTTCGCCCTCCCATGGTTGATTTTGTGTTTTCTTTCAATCCCTTCAAGTTTTGATGAGTTTTTACTTTGTTTTGAAGATTTTTGAGCTAAGATCAAAGTTTTGAAGCTTGGAGACCCCCGGAGCTCGATTTCTCCCAATCTCCAAGTTTGGATCACCTCTTCTCTCGATCTTCAAGAGGTAAGCGTAGATTCTCACCTCCTTTTATGTTTTAAGTAAGTTTTGAGGGGTTTTAAGGGTTTTAATGCATGTTTAGAGTAGATGTAAAATGTTAGAATTTATGTTAGTTAAATGATAAATGTATGTTTATGAGATGATATGTTGATGTTTGTTGGGGTTTAGACTAGTTTTATGCCCCTATATGCTTGAAGAAGTGTTTATGCATGTTTTAGAATAGTTGAATGCATGTTGTGAGGTTTTGGGTGGCTGGATGTGAGAGGCAGAATCGGGTTCTGCCCTTTGGGTGAGTCTAGGTTCGGCCGCCGAAGCCAGTTTCGGCCGCCGAACCTGCCAGGGGAGGCAGTTTTGGCCGCCTAAACTCGCACCCGAAAAGTTTGGACTTTCGGCTCTGGAGGGGAGTTTCGGCCGCCGAACCTGCCCCCGAAGGATAGTGACTTTCGACTCTGAAAGGACCTTCAGCCGCTGAACCCTGCCCCCGAAAAGTGCTTGACTTTCAGCTCTATGGGGACCTTCGGCCCCCGAACCTACCATCGAAAGTCCCCTGCCCAGCTGTAATACCCGGCTAGACTCCGGTATCGGAATTCCTACCGTCTGGTGGAATCTCGGATGTCGGAGACCTCTAGAAGGGTAAAACCATATTTTCATAAAATGTTTTAATGTATTTGATGATTTTAAGTAAAAAGGAAAATGAGTTTTGTATGAAAATAACCTTTGAGGAAAATCCAGGTTCGGCCGCCGAACCTCAAGTTCGGTCGTCGAACATACAGGCATTTTGGGTGTGCCTTAGGCCCCCGAAGGCATAGGTTGAGGAAAGTCTAGGCTCAGCCGCCGAACCTCAAGTTCGGCCGCCGAACATGGCATACATGCGGAGGCACGTTCGGCCCTCGAACGTGGCCTGGCCAGCCACTATAAAAGAGCCCCTTAGCCGAAATGGGCGAGCTTTCTCCCCATTTTCGGCCAAGGTGAGCCCTTCCGCCGTTCCTCACCAACTTTGAGTTCTTTCCTTCAAATCTTTCATGATTTTCACAAGTTTTCATCTTGTTTTGAAGATTTTCAAGTTTTGAGCGAGTTTTGGAGCTTTGAGGTTCAAGAATTCAAATCTCTCCCATCTCCGAGCTAGGGTCATCTTCCTCTTGATCTACAAGAGGTAAGGGCCGATCTTGAGCTCACTACATGTTTTTAACAAGTTTTAAGTTGGTTCTTGAAGTAGAAATGCATGTGTAGGGTTTTATGAGTTTTTGGATTTATGTTGGTTTATGGACAATGTATGTTGGATTTGTGTTGTTTGATTGTTGTAGTTGGGGTTTAAGGTAGTTTGAGACCCCTAGGAGCTTGTATGCATGTTTTGGTTGAGCTAAATGCATGATGGTATGAGTTAGGAGGCATTTGTGCATGTTTGAACCAAGTTTCTGCCCTTTGGGAGAAACCAGGTTCGGCGCCGAAAGGGCTTTCGGCCGCCGAACTCTCTTGTGGAAGCAGCCTTCGGCTGCCGAAACTTGCCCCCGAAAGGAGACTTTCGTCTCTGTCTGGGAGTTTCGGCCGCCGAAAGTGCCGTCGAACATGCATGAGTTTCGCCTCTGTCTGGGTGTTTCGGCCGCCGAAGGTGCCGCTGAACCTGCATGACTTTCGGCTCTGGAAGGACTTTCGGCCGCCGAACCTGCCGCCGAAAGTGCCCTGTCCAGCCTTCCTTTGCATGTTTTTGCATGATTGTTTTGAGGTGTTTTAGGGGATTTTCGGGGGATGTTTTTAGAGTTATGTTCTAGTTGTTTGGTCCCTCATTTGAGTCCACCTGTGTAGGTTTGGACCCGAGGAACCGAGGACCCCAGCAGTGAGTTCAGCTGGTTCTGAGTCAGTAGAGCTTCAGCCAGAGGTGAGTAGAATAAACCTTTATGTTTTTAAAGCAAATGAATTATACAGTTGAGCATGTTCATGCATCATGAATGCCATGTGATGAATTAGGTTGTTTGCATTAGAATTCATGAATATGTTGCATTGCATTTATGATGTTGATGTGGATTGGTTATTGAATGATCCTTTAGTCCTCATATGGTATGATGATGCTATGGCATGATATGGTATGGAAGTCCAGGTTGTACCCATTCTACGTCCCTGGCACTATGTAAGAGAAAGTCCAGGTTGTACCCATTCTACGTCCCTGGCACATTTGTATGTATGATATGTTTTGTTAAGAGAAAGACCGGTTGTACCCATTCTATGTCCCGGTACTTTGGAATGTAGAGGACTATAGGTGACAATACCATCCGAGATGTGATTTGTTGTGATGTGTTGCATTACATGATGGCATGAGATTTTAAATGTTGATTTCTATTATTCTGCTCACTGGGCTCTAGTAGCTCACCCCTTTTCCCCTAATCCCCCAGGCTTGTAGGTACAGGGTAGACCAGGAGGTCAGCAAGAGTAATGAAGTCTTATGTATGTAATAGTTAGAATGTGGACATGACAAATTGTATAATGATGTATAGATATGTAATGTAACGATATTGAGGTTAGAAGTGTGCTTGACCATAGTATATTGTAATCCCTCTTGATACATGATCTTAATGTTTATTGATGACTATGTTTAGCCAACTCAACACATGTTATGCCACCCATTGGGGGCATTGATGAGATCCCACAGAGGGGTCAAGTTTATGATTATGGCTATGTTCAGTGTATGCCCAGATTGAGTTTGGTGTATGATAGAATGTATGAAAGAAAAGTTTTAATTTTTATGTATGTTGTTGACCATGTATGGGATTAAACAGGTTTACAGATTGCATGTCAGGCTTGCTACGGGTCCCGGCGGCCTTAAGCCGACTTGGATCCTAGCGCCGGTAGCGGTCCGATTTTCGGGTCGTTACAGAATGGTATCAGAGCCCTAGGTTCATATGGTCAGACCTAGAGTGTCGGGCTCATAGATGTTATAAAAGGTCAAGCACAATAGGAAGATCATGTCCACTAGGATAGGATGTGGAGTCTTGTCTTGTTTGATGATGTGAAATGCCATGATTATATGCATGTGCATTAATGATATGTGATGTATGTGATGAGGGTTCATGTGTGCCCACATGAACCATATGATGCTAATGTTTGTGTAATACCCGGCTAGAATCCGGCACCGGAATTCCTATTATCTGGCGGAATCCGGGGTGTTGGGATTCTATCTAAGGGTAGGAGTTATGTGTTACTACGGATTATGATGTGTTTAAATGTTTTTTTAAGATAAATGGAACTAAGTTATGAGTTGAAATGACCTAAGGCAGTTGAGCCAAGTTCGGCCGCCGAAAGTAAGTTCGGCCGCCGAAAGTGTTTGGCTTCCGAAGGGAAGTTTGGCCCCCGAATGTTGCATGGTCTTGCATGTCATTGGGCAGCCGACGATGAGTTGGCCAGCCAAGCTGAGTCATGGCTTTTGACAGATGTTGGCCTCAGATTCTTGCCATGAATTAGCCACGTCTTCTATGACTCATCTGCAAGTGTTTTGAGCAGCTCATGCAGGAGTTTGCTCATTCACCAAGTTTTGAAGGGTTTGAAGCAAAAAGTGAGTTTGAGAGAGTTTGAGAGTGTGAGAAGAGGTGATCCGTTTTCCCTTGTTCAGAGTGTTTAGCTTCTTGCTACAGGAGGTAAGTGATGCACTTGAACATGTGTATATGTTTCTGAGTTTATGGGGATAAAGGGTATTAATGGTAGTGTTAAAGAATGATGCATGGTTACATGTTTTTATGTATGTTTGTTTTGTTGTTTGGGGTTATTAGCTAGTTTTGGACCCCTGTGATCATATACATGAGTATATGTATGTTGAGGAGGTGAAGTTTGCATGGTTTGAGAAGTTGAAGGAAAGAAGGAGATGGTTTGCCGTTGAAACTGAGTTCCGGATGAACTCAGGTTCGGCAGCCGAAAGTTCATTCGGCCGCCGAACCTCTTGCATGGTAGCTTAGGCTGCCACAGCTTGCCCCGAGTGTTTTTGCATGTTCGGCTCTGTTTGGGGGATTCGGCCGCCGAAGGTGCCGCCGAAGGTGCTTGAGTTTCGTCTCTGGAGAGGACATTCGGCCGCCGAACCTGCCGCCGAAAGTGTTCTGTCCAGCTTCTTTTGCATGCTTTGCATGGCTAGTTAAGTGAGTTTCAGGGGATTCTTTGGGAGTTTAATAGAGGTATTGATAAGTTAGTTTGGTCCCTCATTTGAGTCCATCTGTATAGGTACAGACCAGAGGAACCAGAGAGAGCAGCAGTGAGTACTGCTCCAGAGTTTCAGAGCCTGCAGAGTCAGTCAGTCCAGATAGCCAGAGGTGAGTGGAACTAAACTTATGACTTTTAATTGAATCACAAACTGCTTTTAGCATATCTCATGCATCATGTTTATGCCATAGGTTGTTTACATTAGTATTCACGAATATGTTGCATTGCATTGTTATTTGATGATGTGAGTAAATGCTGAATGATCCAATAGTCACAGACAGGAAGACCAGGAGCCTTTGACTACGCCCTGGCACGTATAGCAAAGACCAGGAGCCTTTGACTACGCCCTGGCAATGGTAAGTTCACAGGTGTTATATACACATATACATATATGACAGGAAGACCAGGTGCTCGATTCTACGCCCTGGCACAGAGTTACTGGGACTATGTGGTGACAGGTTTACTCTTGATGTGGCTTGTCTGTGATGTGGTGCATTCCATGAGATCATATTTTACTGAGATGTTTTACTGTTCTACTCACTGGGCTATATAGCTCATCCCACTCCCTTAACCCCAGTTTTGCAGGTTCAGCATTCAGTGTACAGTGTACAGAAAGGGACAGTCCGGCAGAGTACAGAAAAAGTAAAGAGATCTGTAATAGCTTAGAGTGGACATGTAATATTAAAGAGATATAATAGTTGTTGCTTGACCTAGTGATGTATGTGTTGTACATGATCTGTATATGTATATATGTTTTCCTGTATGTGAAAACCAGGCTTAACAGGTATGAGTGAACCCATCTAGAGCAAGCTCTAGTCAGGGATACAGAGTACAGAGTACATGAGTACAGAGTACAGAGATAGTGCATGCACAGGTTAAGCCTTGGTTCAGAAAAGAGTTTTATTTTCACTGAAAATGTATGATCATGTATGAGGTTTACAGGTACACAGAGAGTATAGCAGGCTTGCTACGGGTTCTGGCGGCCTTAAGCCGACCTGAATCCTAGCGCCGGTGACGGTCCTTTTTGGGGTCGTTACAGATTGGTATCAGAGCCCTAGGTTCACATGATCGGACCTATAGAGACAGTGTTGGGCTCAGACAGGTTAGAAGTGGTCAAGCACAATAGGAAATATCATGTCCACTAGGATAGGGTCTTGAGTCCTATCTGCTATGATATGCCATGAGTATTGTATGTGTATGTTTGATATGTGATGTTTATGTGCTAAAGTGGTATGTTATATGTTGTGTTTCCAGAGAGTAAGATGCGAGGAACTCGTCGATCAGCTCGATTGACTGGAGTCCCACCAGAGAATGAGAGACCAGCTGCTCGTCCTCCTGCATTGCCAAGGGCAAGGTCTCAGAGATCTAGCAGGGAAGGTACGTCAATAGACCCTAGAAGGTCTGTAGACGAGAGCAGAAGAGGAATAGTTAGGGGAGGAAGATCAGAGGAAAGGAGGGAAGCGATGGAGATTGATCCGTCTAGAGATGACAGCATGGGTATAGGCAGTTTTGAGGAAGGTATGGGAGAATCACAGGGTGGTGCTCAGGCCTCAGGTTTTGGCTATCCATCCTTGTTTCAGGAGCAAGAGTATCCGATGGAGGGGATGTCGGAGTACTCTCGATTTGACCCATATCCTACATACATGCCATATATGCCATATCCTCACTATTACCCATCATATCCACCATATCCTATGTATCCATCTTCCCCTATACATCTAAGTGCAGCACACTTAGAGCCAAATGAACCAAATGAACCAGTACTACCACCAGAACCAGTAGCCCCTGTTGTTGATAGACATGAACCTAGCTCATCTGAAGGTAAAGTCCAAATGACAGAGTACTTGAAATTGGATGCTCCTAAATACAATACAGGAGATGATCCATTTGATTACCTCAGAGCAGTTAGGATGATCACCAGTGAGTTGGGAGCAGATGATAGGAGAGCCATTGAGATGGCAGGTTTCACAATAAAATGCAAGAAAGCCAGAGAATGGTTTAAGAATTATGTGGAGCCTAGAATGGACAGCATGTCATGGGGAGAGTTCGCCAATGAGTTTGCAGGGTGGGCTTTTCCTGACAGTTCAAGGGAGATGAAAGTAATTGAATTTGAACAGTTGAGACAGACAGACGAGATGAGTGTTGATGAATTCACAGATAAGTTCCTGGATCTGCTTCAGTACGTGGGTCAAGCCTATGATACTGATCAGAAGAAAGCAAGAAGATATACTATGAGACTTCATCCCAGGTATTCTTCTTTGATCCTTCCAGCTGAGAAGGAGAATTTTCATTCGATAGTGGACGCAGCCAGGAAAATGGAAGCTAGTGCCAATATTCAGAAACAGTCAAGGGCACAAGCTTCGGGTTCTAAGGCCCCCAGTTCAGGTTCTACAGGCAGTAAGAGATGGGATAGAGCGAGAGGAACAAGGAAAGGGTTCTGGAGTAAAGTCAAGTCAGGTCTGGGAATAGGTAGTGGCTCAAGCTCTGGCACAGCTCCAGTCTGCAGACGATGCGGAAAACCACATGGCGGAGTTTGTCGGTTGGGATCTACAGCTTGTTTTCGATGTGGACAGGAAGGGCATATTGCTCGGGATTGTCCGCAGATGACTTTTGCACCATCCCAGCAGATGAGTTCAGGCAGTGTGGTACAGCCAGTTGTACGGCCAGCAGCTCCAGTCATGCCTCAGACTAGTGGCAGAGGTAGAGGTAGAGGGGTAGCCTCTACTTCAGCAGCAGGTTCCCGAGGTGGAAATCCGGTAGCCCCAGCACGGATTTTCACAATGACACAGGAGGAGGCTAACACGTCGAACACAGTGGTGTCAGGTAATCTCATCATTGGGTGTTCAGATGTGTATGCTTTGATGGACCCCGGTGCTTCTCATTCCTTTATTGCTTCGAGAGCCATAGAGAGGTTGGGTTTGATCAGTTCTGAGTTAGAGTATCCTCTCTGGGTCAGTGGACCTAGATGTGACCCATCAGTGGCAGTGTCAGTCTGTCGTTTCAGTCCAGTGTTTATAGAGGGTAGATGCCTTCCAGCTGACCTTGTGGTTCTAGACTTGACAGATTTTGATGTCATTCTAGGGATGGATTGGCTATCTGCATATAGTGCTACGTTGGACTGTCGAGAGAAGCTAGTGAGTCTCAGAGACCAGGATGGGTCAGAGTGTGTCTTCAGAGGAGACAGGAGAGGTACACCCAGAGGTATGATTTCAGCCCTTCAGGCTCGTCGTTTGCTTAGGAGGGGTTGTCAGGGGTTTCTAGCTCATGTGAGAGAGCTAGACAGTCAGGTGAGGGAACCAGCCACAGTACCAGTAGTCCGAGAGTTTCTCGATGTGTTCCCAGACGATTTGCCAGGACTACCACCTGATAGGGAGATAGGGTTTAAAATTGAATTACTGCCAGGTATCAGACCTATCTCTATTCCTCCCTACAGGATGGCGCCAGCTGAGTTAACAGAGTTGAAAGAACAGTTGCAGGACTTGGTAGATAAGGGTTTCATCCGCCCTAGTACCTCACCTTGGGGTGCTCCAGTGCTCTTTGTCAGAAAGAAGGATGGATCCTTTAGACTTTGTATCGACTACAGACAGTTGAACAAGGTCACTATCAAGAATAGGTATCCTTTACCTAGGATTGATGATCTATTTGACCAGCTAGCTGGAGCAGGTTGTTTCTCGAAAATAGATCTGAGATCTGGGTATCATCAGTTGAGAGTCAGAGAGGCAGATGTGCCTAAGACAGCTTTCCGGACCAGATATGGGCATTATGAGTTCTTAGTGATGCCGTTCGGGTTGACTAACGCCCCTGCAGCATTTATGGATCTCATGAACAGAGTATTCAGTGAGTTTCTGGATCACTTTGTCATTGTGTTTATCGATGATATCTTAGTGTATTCCAGAGATGCAGAGGAACATGCCCATCATCTGAGGATTGTTTTACAGACACTGAGAGAGCATGGTTTATATGCCAAGTTCTCGAAGTGTGAGTTTTGGTTACGGAGCATTTCCTTCTTGGGACATGTAGTATTAGCAGAGGGTATTGAGGTAGACCCCAAGAAGATAGAGGCTGTAGCTAACTGGCCCAGACCCACTGCAGTGACTGAGATTAAAAGCTTTCTGGGACTGGCAGGTTACTACAGGAGGTTCGTTCAGAACTTCTCAAAGATAGCAGCTCCTATGACCAAATTGACTCAGAAGAACCAGAAGTTTATCTGGTCAGACCAGTGTGAAGAGAGCTTTGAGGAGCTCAAGAGGAGATTGACAACAGCACCAGTGTTAGCTCTGCCTATCAGTAATGAGGATTTCACAGTGTTCTGTGATGCATCTCGAGTGGGATTGGGTTGTGTTTTGATGCAGAGTGATAGAGTAATAGCTTATGCTTCTAGACAGTTGAAGAAGCACGAGTTGAATTACCCTACCCATGACCTAGAGATGGCAGCAGTTATCTTTGCACTTAAGATGTGGCGGCATTACCTCTACGGAGTTAAATGCGAGATTTTCACTGATCATAAGAGTTTACAGTACATCTTAAGTCAAAGAGAGCTGAATTTGAGGCAGAGAAGGTGGGTTGAATTGCTCAGTGATTATGATTGTAAGATCCAGTATCATCCGGGTAAGGCGAATGTTGTCGCAGACGCCCTAAGCCGGAAGTCACTAGGCAGTTTATCTCATATAGCAGCAGAGCGGAGATCAGTTGTGATGGAGCTTTATAAGCTCTTTGACGAGGGATTACAGCTAGAGTTGTCTGGTACAGGTGCGTTGATAGCACAGATGAGAGTGACACCTGTGTTTCTGGAGCAGATAGCACAGAGACAGCATGAGGACCCTGAGTTGATGAAAATTGCCAGGACTGTTCAGTTAGGCAATAGTGTAGAGTTCAGATTTGACAGTAAAGGGATCCTTCGCTATGGGAGTCGACTTTGTGTACCAGATAGGGGCAGTGTGAAGGAAGACATTATGAGGGAAGCTCATAATGCGAGGTATAGTGTTCACCCAGGAGCCACCAAGATGTATCAAGATCTGAAAAGGGTCTATTGGTGGCCAGCCATGAAGAAAGAAGTGGCGCAGTTCGTGACAGCCTGTGAGGTTTGTCAGAGGGTGAAATTAGAGCATCAGAAACCAGCCGGAATGCTTAACCCATTACCGATTCCAGAGTGGAAATGGGAGAACATAGCCATGGATTTTGTAGTGGGTTTACCAGTAGCGTCCAACAGGATAGACTCGATATGGGTGATTGTGGACAGACTCACGAAATCTGCTCATTTTCTTCCAGTACGGAGTAACTATTCTGTGGATAAGTTGGCACAGGTCTATCTGGATGAGATAGTGAGATTACATGGAGTTCCAGTGTCTATAGTTTCAGACAGAGGACCTCAATTTACTTCTCGCTTTTGGCGGAGTCTGCAAAGTGCGATGGGCACGAGATTAGATTTTAGTACTGCTTTCCACCCACAGACTGATGGACAGTCAGAAAGGACCATCCAGACCATAGAGGATATGCTTCGCCTATGTGTGTTAGACTTTGGCGGTTCTTGGAGGCAGCATCTACCTTTGGTGGAGTTTGCCTACAATAACAGCCATCATGCGAGCATCGGGATGGCTCCTTATGAAGCTTTATATGGGAGGAAATGCAGATCCCCTGTTTGCTGGGAAGAGGTGGGAGAGAAAGCTCTTGCAGGGCCAGAGTTAGTAGACATTACCAGTCGAATGGTGCCCATGATCAGAGAGAGAATCAGAACAGCTCAAAGTAGACAGAAAAGTTATGCAGACGTTCGCAGGAAACAGTTAGAGTTTCAAGAGGGTAATTGGGTATTGCTGAAAGTGTCTCCAATGAAAGGAGTGGTTCGTTTTGGGAAGAAAGGTAAATTAGCTCCACGGTACATTGGACCCTTTGAGGTGTTGCAGAGGATCGGAAATGTGTCGTATAAGCTGGATTTACCTACTTCTATATGGTGACAGGTTTACTCTTGATGTGGCTTGTCTGTGATGTGGTGCATTCCATGAGATCATATTTTACTGAGATGTTTTACTGTTCTACTCACTGGGCTATATAGCTCATCCCACTCCCTTAACCCCAGTTTTGCAGGTTCAGCATTCAGTGTACAGTGTACAGAAAGGGACAGTCCGGCAGAGTACAGAAAAAGTAAAGAGATCTGTAATAACTTAGAGTGGACATGTAATATTAAAGAGATATAATAGTTGTTGCTTGACCTAGTGATGTATGTGTTGTACATGATCTGTATATGTATATATGTTTTCCTGTATGTGAAAACCAGGCTTAACAGGTATGAGTGAACCCATCTAGAGCAAGCTCTAGTCAGGGATACAGAGTACAGAGTACATGAGTACAGAGTACAGAGATAGTGCATGCACAGGTTAAGCCTTGGTTCAGAAAAGAGTTTTATTTTCACTGAAAATGTATGATCATGTATGAGGTTTACAGGTACACAGAGAGTATAGTAGGCTTGCTACGGGTTCTGGCGGCCTTAAGCCGACCTGAATCCTAGCGCCGGTGACGGTCCTTTTTGGGGTCGTTACAGTTTGCTTGTTATGTTCTGCCTTTCAGAAAACAGGATGAGGGTAACTCGTCGATCAGCAAGATTGACTGGAGTACCACCTGAGGATGAGGGCACGAGCGCCCGTCCTCCTACATTGCCTAGGGCAATGTCTAGTAGGTCTAACAGAGAAAGAGCAGTAAGAGACCCTAGAAGGTCTTTGGATCTGGGTAGGAGCAGATCAGTGAGGGGAACAGTTCAGGGAGGAATGTCAGAAGACATGGGAGATGATATGGATGTAGAGCAGAGGAGGGATGGCAGTTTGGGAGTTAGCATGTCAGAAGAGGGAATGGGAGAGTCCCAAGGAGGCACTCAGGCCTCGGGATTTGTTCAGCCACCCTACTATCCACACTTCTCACAAAATCCCGTGTATTCGATGGGAGGTACATCGGATTACCCTAATTTCACCCCTTATCCCACGCAGATGCCATACCCACCATACTACCCGCCATATTCATAATACCCAATGTATCCACCCCCACCTTACTATCCAAATCCAGCAAACCCTACCTCAGAAAATGTTACACCACCTCCACCACCTACAGAACCAGCAGCCCCAGTTACTCAACCTCCTAGACCTAGCTCAGCCAGTGGGAGCAAGGTCAAGATGACCGACTACATGAAACTGGGTGCTCCTCAGTATGAAAAAGGGGATGACCCATTTGTGTATCTTGAAAGGGTTAAGGTGATCACAGATGAGATTGGGGCTGATGACAGTAGAGCCATTCAGATGGCTGGGTTCACGCTTAAGTGCAAGAAGGCACGAGAGTGGTTCAAGAATTATGTGAACCCGAGAGTAGACAGCATGTCTTGGGAGGAGTTTGCAAACGAGTTTGCAGGATGGGCTTTCCCAGATAGTTCAAGGGAGCTGAAAATGATAGAGTTTGAGCAGTTGAGACAGACTGATGAGATGGGTGTAGAGGAGTTCACAAACAGATTCTTGGAGCTGTTGCCATTTGCAGGGCAAAACCTTGACACAGACCAGAAAAGGTCAAGGAGGTATATCATGAAACTCCACTCCAGGTATTCCTCCTTAATCCAGTCAGCAGATAGGGAGAGCTTCCATGCCATAGTGGATATGGCCCGGAAAATGGAGGCCAGTGCCATCGTTCAGGGAACAGTCAGACAGTCAGTGGCACAGCCTTCTGGTTCCAAGACCCCAGGCTCTTCTTCTCTGAGTGCAGCAGCTTCAGGTAGCAAAAAGTTGAGTAACACCACTAGGAAGCCCAAGAAGAACAAGTTTTGGAACAAGGTCAAGTCTAGTATGGGACTAGGGAGTGGCTCAAGCTCTGGCGCGGATAATGCAGTTTGTGCAAAGTGTAGTAGGCCACATAGGGGAGTTTGCCGAGCTGGGACAGCAGCCTGCTTCAGATGCGGGCAAGAGGGACACATGGCTTGGGAGTGTCCTAGGGCAGCTTTCGGAGCACAGTCTCAGCAGACAGCTTCTGGCAGTGTGGCTCAGCCAGTAGCTCCAGCCGTGACTCAGGCCAGTGGCAGAGGCAGAGGGAGAGGGGCAGCCTCTTCTTCAGCGGGTTTCAGAGGTGAAGGTCCATCAGCTCCAGCACGGATCTTCATAATGACTCAACAGGAGGCAGATGCATCTAACACCGTGGTGGCAGGTAACTTAGTCATTGGTTGTTCAGATGTGTATGCCTTGATGGACCCTGGTGCATCTCATTCTTTTATTGCTCCGAGAGCCGTCCAGAGGTTGGGGTTGATGATCTCTGAGTTAGAGTGTCCTCTCTGGGTCAGTGGACCCAAGTGTGATCCATCAGTGGCAGAGTCAGTCTGCCAGTGCAGTCCAGTCTTTGTTGAGGGAAGATGCCTTTCCGCCGACCTTGTGGTTCTAGACTTGACAGATTTTGACGTCATTCTAGGGATGGACTGGTTATCTACCCATGGTGCTACCTTGGACTGCAGGGACAAGGGAGTCAGGTTCAGAGGTCAGGATGGGTCAGAGGTTGTCTTCAGGGGAGACAGGAGGGGTACACCTAGAGGTCTGATATCAGCCCTACAGGCTCGTAGGTTGCTTAGGAAGGGATGTCAGGGGTATTTGGCTCATGTGAGAGAGCTTAGCAGTCAGGTTAGAGAGCCCGCCTCGGTGCCAGTGGTTAGAGAGTTTCTAGACGTCTTCCCAGACGAGCTGCCAGGTTTACCACCTGCTAGGGAGATAGAGTTCGAGATAGAATTGATGCCTGGAACCCGACCGATCTCTATTCCTCCCGACAGGATGGCTCCAGCTGAGTTGAAGGAATTGAAAGAACAGTTGCAAGAGCTGGTAGAAAAGGGCTTCATCTGATCGAGTACCTCACCCTGGGGTGCTCCACTCTTGTTTGTCAGGAAGAAGGATGGATCCCTTAGACTTTGTATCGACTACAGGCAGTTGAACAAATTCACTACTAAGAATAAGTACCCGTTGCCTAGGATCGACAATCTATTTGACTAGCTAGCAGGAGCAGGTTGTTTCTCCAAAATAGATATGAGATCGGGGTACCATCAGCTAAGGATAAGGGAGGAGGATGTACCAAAGACAGCTTTCAAGACCAGATATGGGCATTTTGAGTTCCTTGTAATGCCATTCGGGTTAACCAACGCCCCTGCAGCATTCATGGATCTCATGAACAGGGTGTTTAGCCAATACCTGGATCACTTTGTTATTGTCTTCATAGATGATATCTTAGTGTATTCCAGGAATGCAGAGGAGCATACCCATCATCTGAGGATGGTTCTGCAGACCTTGAGGGAACATGGCTTGTATGCCAAGTTCTCCAAGTGTGAGTTCTGGCTGAGGAGCATTTCATTCTTGGGGCATGTAGTGTCAGAGAACGGGATAGAGGTGGACCCCAAGAAGGTAGAAGCAGTGGCTAACTGGCCTAGACCCACTTCAGTGACAGAGATCAGGAGTTTCTTGGGTTTGGCAGGTTACTACAGGACGTTCGTTTAGGACTTCTCAAAAATTGCAGCTCCTTTGACCAGGTTAACCAGGAAGAATCAGAAGTTTGTGTGGACCGACTAGTGCAAAGAGAGTTTTGAAGAGCTTAAGAAGAGGTTGACTTCAGCACCAGTGTTAGCTCTGTCATCTAGTGATGAAGACTTTACAGTCTTTTGTGATGCGTCCCGTGTGGGACTGGGTTGTGTACTAATGCAGAACGAAAGGGTAATTGCTTATGCTTCTAGGCAGCTGAAGAAGCACGAGTTGAATTACTCCACACATGACCTTGAAATGGCAGCAGTAATCTTTGCACTCAAGATGTGGAGGCACTACCTCTATGGGGTAAAATGTGAGATCTTTACAGATCATAAGAGCCTGCAGTACATCCTGAGTCAAAGAGATTTGAACTTGAGACAGAGGAGATGGGTAGAGCTGCTGAGTGACTATGATTGCAAGATTCAGTATCATCCGGGTAAGGCGAATGTCGTGGCAGACGCCCTAAGCCGGAAGTCACTAGGCAGTCTATCCCACATCACGGCAGAGAGGAGACCAGTGGTGAAGGAGTTTTACAAGCTCATTGATGAAGGTCTACAGTTGGAGTTGTCTGGTACAGGTGCTTTAGTGGCCCAGATGAGAGTGACACCTGTGTTTCTGGAGCAAGTGGCTCAGAAACAGCATGAGGACCCAGAGTTAGTAAAGATTGCCAGGACTGTTCAGTCAGGCAAGGACAGTGAGTTCAGATTTGACAATAAGGGGATCCTCCGCTATGGGAGCAGACTTTGTGTACCAGATGACATCGGGCTAAAAGGAGACATTATGAGGGAGGCTCATAATGCAAGATACAGCGTTCACCCCGAAGCCACCAAGATGTATCAAGATTTGAAGAAAGTTTATTGGTGGCCAGCGATGAAGAAAGAAGTGGCACAGTTTGTGTCAGCCTGCGAAGTGTGTCAGAGGGTGAAGCTGGAACATCAGAAGCTGGCTGGAATGCTTAACCCGTTACCTATTCCAGAGTGGAAATGGGAGAATATAGCTATGGACTTCGTAGTGGGGTTACCGGCAGCATCCAACAGAGTGGACTCCATATGGGTGATTGTGGACAAACTCACCAAATTTGCTCACTTCATCCCTGTTAGGAGTGGCTATTCTGTGGACAAGTTGGCGCAGGTGTATGTTGATGAGATCGTCAGGCTGCATGGGGTTCCTGTTTCAATAGTGTCTGATAGAGGGCCCCAGTTCACCTCCAGGTTTTGGCGGAGTCTGCAGAATGCCATGGGTACCAGGTTGGATTTCAGTACTGCCTTCCACCCCCAGACGGACGGACAGTCCGAGAGGACCATCCAGACTATCGAGGATATGCTTAGAATGTGTGTGCTGGACTTTGGCGGTTCTTAGAGGCAGCATCTACCTTTGGTGGAGTTTGTCTACAATAACAGCCATCATGCTAGCATCGGGATGGCTCCATATGAAGATTTATATGGGAGGAAGTACAGGTCACCTGTTTGCTGGGAGGAAGTTGGAGAAAAGGCCTTGGCAGGGCCTGAGCTAGTAGAGATCACCAGCAGGGTGGTACCCATAATCAGAGAGAGAATCAAGACTGCTGCAAGCAGACAGAAGAGTTATGCAGACATCCGCAGACGGCAAGTAGAGTTTCAGGAGGGGGATCTGGTATTGCTCAAGGTGTCTCCGATGAAAGGAGTGGTTCGCTTTGGGAAGAAAGGTAAACTAGCCCCACGATACATCGGACCCTTTGAAATCTTACAGAAGATTGGGAATGTGTCGTACAAGCTAGATTTGCCTGCTTCAATGGTAAGAATCCATCCGGTTTTCCATGTTTCAATGTTGAGGAAATTTGTGTCAGATCCGGGCAAGGTTCTTAGTGAGCCTGATGTGGAGATCCAAGAGGATCTCACCTATGTTGAGCAGCCAGTACGGATCATAGACACCCAGGTCAGAAAGCTAAGAAACAAGGAAATCCCGATGGTGAAAGTCCTGTGGAACCACCACAATATGGAAGAATGCACTTGGGAGACACGGGAGTCCATGCTCCAGCAATACCCTTATCTTTTCTAAGGTTAGTTTCTTATATGTTTCATGTGTTTTATGTGTATGTTATGTTGTGTACCTTGCATGTGCTAGTTGAGGAACATTCGGGGACGAATGTTCTTAAGGGAGGGAGAATGTAATACCCGGCTAGACTCCGGTATCGGAATTCCTACCGTCCGGTGGAATCTCGGATGTCGGAGACCTCTAGAAGGGTAAAACCATGTTTTCATAAAATGTTTTAATGTATTTGATGATTTTAAGTAAAAAGGAAAATGAGTTTTGTATGAAAATAACCTTGGAGAAAAACCCAGGTTCGGCCGCCGAACCTCAAGTTCGGTCGCCGAACATACAGGCATTTCGGGTGTGCCTTAGGCCCCCAAAGGTATAGGTTGAGGAAAGTCCAGGCTCGGCCGCCGAACCTCAAGTTCGGCCGCCGAACATGGCATGCATGCGGAGGCACGTTCGGCCCCCGAATGTGGCCTGGCCAGCCACTATAAAAGAGCCCCTTAGCCAAAATGGGTGAGCTTTCTCCCCATTTTCGGCCAAGGTGAGCCCTTCCGCCGTTCTTCACCAACTTTGAGTTCTTTCCTTCAAATCTTTCACGATTTTCACAAGTTTTCATCTTGTTTTGAAGATTTTCAAGTTTTGAGCGAGTTTTGGAGCTTTGAGGTTCAAGAACTCAAATCTCTCCCATCTCCGAGCTAGGGTCGTCTTCCTCTCGATCTACAAGAGGTAAGGGCCGATCTTGAGCTCACTACATATTTTTAGCAAGTTTTAAGTTGGTTCTTGAAGTAGAAATGCATGTGTAGGGTTTTATGAGTTTTTGGGTTTATGTTGGTTTATGGACAATGTATGTTGGATTTGTGTTGTTTGATTGTTGTAGTTGGGGTTTAAGGTAGTTTGAGACCCCTAGGAGCTTGTATGCATGTTTTGGTTGAGCTAAATGCATGATGGTATGAGTTAAGAGGCATTTGTGCATGTTTGAACCAAGTTTATGCCCATTGGGAGAAACCAGGTTCGGCAGCCTAAAGGGCTTTCGGCCGCCGAACCCTCTTGTGGAAGCAGCCTTCGGCTGCCGAAGCTTGCCCCCGAAAGGAGACTTTCGTCTCTATCTGGGAGTTTCGGCCGCCGAAAGTGCCGCCGAACATGCATGAGTTTTGCCTCTGTCTGGGTGTTTCGGCCGCCGAAGGTGCCGCCGAACCTGCCGCCAAAAGTGCCCTGTCCAGCCTTCCTTTGCATGTTTTTGCATGATTGTTTTGAGGTGTTTTAGGGGGTTTTCGGGGGATGTTTTTAGAGTTATGTTCTAGTTGTTTGGTCCCTCATTTGAGTCCACCTGTGTAGGTTCGGACCCGAGGAACCGAGGACCCCAGCAGTGAGTTCAGCTGCTTCTGAGTCAGTAGAGCTTCAGCCAGAGGTGAGTAGAATAAACCTTTATGTTTTTAAAGCAAATGAATTATACAGTTGAGCATGTTCATGCATTATGAATGCCATGTGATGAATTAGGCTGTTTGCATTAGAATTCACGAATATGTTGCATTGCATTTATGATGTTGATGTGGATTGGTTATTGAATGATCCTTTAGTCCTCATATGGTATGATGATGCTATGGCATGATATGGTATGGAAGTCCAGGTTGTACCCATTCTACGTCCCTGGCACATTGGTATGTATGATATGTTATGTTAAGAGAAAGACCGGTTGTACCCATTCTACGTCCCGGCACTTTGGAATGTAGAGGACTATTGGTGACAATACCATCCGAGATGTGATTTGTTGTGATGTGTTGCATTACATGATGGCATGAGATTTTAAATGTTGATTTCTATTATTCTGCTCACTGGGCTCTAGTAGCTCACCCCTTTTCCCCTAATCCCCCAGGCTTGTAGGTACAGGGTAGACCAGGAGGTCAGCAAGAGTAATGAAGTCTTATGTATGTAATAGTTAGAATGTGGACATGACAAATTGTATAATAATGTATAGATATGTAATGTAATGATATTGAGGTTAGAAGTGTGCTTGACCATAGTATATTGTAATCCCTCTTTATACATGATCTTAATGTTTATTGATGACTATGTTTAGCCAACTCAACACATGTTATACCACCCATTGGGGGCATTGATGAGATCCCACAGAGGGGTCAAGTTTATGATTATGACTATGTTCAGTGTATGCCCAGGTTGAGTTTGGTGTATGATAGAATGTATGAAAGAAAAGTTTTAATTTTTATGTATGTTGTTGATCATGTATGGGATTAAACAGGTTTACAGATTGCATGTCAGGCTTGCTACGGGTCCCGGCGGCCTCAAGCCGACCTGGATCCTAGCGCCGGTAGCGGTCCGATTTTCGGGTCGTTACACCAGCCTTCCTTTGCATGTTTTATGATGTTTTAGGGGGGGGGGTTTTGGGGAGTTGTTTAGAGTCATATTAGAGTTTGTTTGGTCTCTCATTTGAGTCCATTTGTGTAGGATAAGACCTAAGGAACCGAGGAGGCCAACAGTGTTAGCTGTTTCAGAGTCAGCCAGAGGTGAGTAGAACTGAACTATGTTTTAAAGTAAATGAAATTTTTAGCATGTTCATGCATCACGAATGCCATGATATGTACTAGGTTGTTTTGCATTAGAATTCACGAATATGATGCATTGCATAATATGATGTTGATGTGGATGGATGTTGGATGACCCACTAGCCCTCGATATGATATGTTATGTTACGGTGTGAAAGACCAGTGAGGCCCATTCTACGCCCCTGGCACATTGGATATGTTATGTTATGTCATATTAAGAGAAAGTCCAGTGAGGCCCATTCTATGCCCCTGGCACAATTGGAATATGTAGAGGGTTATTGGTGACAAGTCCATCCGTGATGTGAATTGTTTGTGATGTGATGCATTTCATGATGGCATATGTTTATAAACTGTTTTTATGGTTCTGCTCACTGGGCTTTTGTAGCTCACCCCTTTTCCCCTAACCCCCAGGTTGCAGGGCTAGAGATAGCTCAGGAAGTCAGCAAGGGTAAAGGCTATGTTATGTAATAGTCTAGTAGTGGACCTGATATGTAAAATAATGTAATGTAATGTAAGGTATTGTACAGTGATGTAATGAGGATTAGTATTGTGCTTGGCCCTAATGTATGGTTAATCCCTTTGGTACATGATCTTTCTGAAATATTTTTAATGATGATATATGTTGAACCGAGCTTGATGTATGCAATGTGGACCCAACTAGAGCATTTAATGAGGGCTCTAGTATGGGATTTTTATGTTTACAGTTATGGTGCATGCACAGGTCAAGCTTGGTATATGAAAAGTTTAAAGTTTTTATGAAAATGTATGATCATGTACGGGATTTTGTCTGGTGTACAGGATGTATAGTAGGCTTGCTACGGGTCTCGGCAATCTTAAGTCGATCTGGATCCTAGCGCCGGTAGCTGTCCGGTTTTTGGATCGTTACAAGTGACATCCAAAATATGAAAGCACCTAAAACCATTAATGAAATACAGAAGTTGAATGGGTGGGTCATAGCTCTTGGTTGATTTATATCATGCTTAACCAGAAGGTGTCTCTCATTCTTTAAAGCCTTAAAAGGAAAAAATAAGTTTGTTTGGAGGGAAGAAGTATAGAAGCATTTAAAAGTTTAAAAACCTTTTAATTGTAACGACCCCAAAATGGACCGTCACCGGCGCTAGGATTCAGGTCGGCTTAAGGCCGCCAGAACCCGTAGCAAGCCTGCTATACTCTCTGTGTACCTGTAAACCTCATACATGATCATACAGTTTATGTGAAAATAAAACTCTTTTCTGAACCAAGGCTTAACCTGTGCATGCACTATCTCTGTACTCTGTACTCATGTACTCTGTACTCTGTATCCCTGACTAGAGCTTGCTCTAGATGGGTTAACTCATACCTGTTAAGCCTGGTTTTCACATACAGGAAAACATATATACATATACAGATCATGTACACAACATACATCACTAGGTCTAGGTCAAGCAACAACTATTACATCTCTTTAATATTACATGTCCACTCTACGCTATTACAGATTTCTTTACTCTTCCTGTACTCTGCTGGACTGTCCCTGTACACTGTACACTGAACCTGCAAAACTGGGGTTAAGGGAGTGGGATGAGCTCTATAGCCCAGTGAGTAGAACAGTAAAACATCTCAGTAAAATATGATCTCATGGAATGCACCATATCACAGACAAGCCACATCAAGAGTAAACCTGTCACCACATAGTCCCAGTAACTCTGTGCCAGGGCGTAGAATCGAGCACCTGGTCTTCCTGTCATATATATATATATGTGTATATAACACCTCTGTACTTACCATTGCCAGGGCGTAGTCAAAGGCTCCTGGACTTTGCTATACCTGCCAGGGCGTAGTCAAAGGCTCCTGGACTTTGCTATACGTGCCAGGGCGTAGTCAAAGGCTCCTGGACTTCCTGTCTGAGACTATTGGATCATTCAGCATTCACTCACATCACCAAATAACAATGCAATGCAACATATTCGTGTATACTAATGCAATCAACCTATGGCATAAACATGATGCATGAGATATGCTAAAAGCAGCTTGTGGTTCAATTAAAAATCAGCAGTCTTAAGTTTAGTTCCACTCACCTCTGGCTGTCTGGACTGACTGACTCTGCAGGTTCTGAACCTCTGGAGCAGTACTCACTGCTGCTCTCTCTGGTTCCTCTGGTCTGTATAAGCACATAAAGACTCAAATGAGGGACCAAACAAGCTTATGACCAACTCTATTAAATTCCCCAAGAATCCCCTTACACTCACTCTAATAGTCATGCAAAGCAAGCAAAGGAAAGCTGGACAGAACACTTTCGGCGGCAGGTTCGGCGGCCGAATGTCCTCTCCAGAGACGAAACTCAAGCACCTTCGGCGGCCGAATCTCTATGTTCGGCGGCCGAACCCTTTCGGGGGCAAGTTTCGGAGGCCACAAGGCACTCCAGAGACGAAAGTCTCTAACCTTCGGCGGCACCTTCGACGGCCGAATCCCCCAAACAGAGCCGAACATGCACAACTCGCGGGGGCAAGCTATGGCAGCCTAAGCCACCATGCAAGAGGTTCGGCGGCCGAATGAACCTTCGGCTGCCGAACCTGAGTTCATCCAGAACTCAGCTTCAACGGCAAACCATCTCCTTCTTCCCTTCAACACTTTCTAACATGCATCCTTCACGTAGTCAACACTCATATACTCAAGTATATGTTCACAGGGGTCCAAAACTAGCTAATAACCCCAAACAACAAAACAAACATAACATATACACATGTATACATGCATAACTCATCAAAAACACTATTTCTCACTTAAACATGCATCTCTCTCCCTTAACTTCCATAAAACCTGCACAAAACACATAAACAGGGTTTTAGATCTTCCCTTACCTCTATAAACAGGAAGATGCATGTACTGAACAAGGGAAACGGATCAACTCTTCTTTACCCTCACAAACTCTCCAAAGCTCACTTTTTGCTTCAAACCCTTCAAAACTTGATGAGTGAGCAAACTCCTGCATGAGCTGCTCAATATTGCAGATGAGTCATGAGAGACGTGGCCTATTCCATGGCAAGAATCTGAGGCCAACATCTGTCAAAAGCCATGACTCAGCTAGCTGGCCAACTCATCGTCGGCTGCCCAATCACATGCAAGACCATGCAACGTTCGGGGGCCAAACGTGAAAGCCGAACATTGGGCACTTTCGGCGGCCGAACTTACCTTCGGCGGCCGAACTTACCTTCGGCGGCCGAACTTGGCTCAACTGCCTTAGGTCAATTTCAACTCAAAACTCTAAAACTGTAAACCATAAAACACCTCATAACACTTAGAAAACATAATTCCTACCCTTAGATAGAGTCCCACACCCCGAATTCCACTGGACAACAGGAATTCCGGTGCCGAATTCTAGCCGGGTATTACATTCTCCTCTCCTTAAGAACATTCGTCCTCGGATGTTCCTAAAATAATAAAAAAACAAAATACAAGGAGGAAACTAACCTCAAAACAAATATGGATACTGCTGGAGCATAGACTCCCGCGTTTCCCATGTGCACTCTTCTAAATTATGGTGGTTCCATCAAACTTTCACCATCGGAATCTCCTTTTTTCTTAGCTGTCTGATCTGCGTGTCCAGAATCCGCACTGGCTGCTCTATATAGGTGAGATCTGTATGAATCTCCACCTCAGGCTCACTCAGAACCTGATTCGGATCTGACACAAACTGTCGTAGCATAGAAACATGAAATACCGGGTGAATTCTCTCCATAGAGACAGGTAAATCTAGCTTATACGACACATTTCCGATCCTCTGCAACACCTCAAAGGGTCCAATGTACCGTGGAGCCAATTTACCTTTCTTCCCAAAACGAACCACTCCTTTCATTGGAGACACTTTCAGCAATACCCAATTACCCTCCTGAAACTCTAACTGTTTTCTGCGAACGTCTGCATAACTTTTCTGTCTACTCTGAGCTGTTCTAATTCTCTCTTTGATCATGGGCACCATTCTACTGGTAATGTCTACTAACTCTGGCCCTGCAAGAGCCTTCTCTCCTACCTCTTCCCAACAAACAGGGGATCTGCACTTCCTCCCATATAATGCTTCATAAGGAGCCATCCCGATGCTAGCATGATGACTGTTATTGTAGGCAAACTCCACCAAAGGTAGATGCTGCCTCCAAGAACCGCCAAAGTCTAACACACATAGGCGAAGCATATCCTCTATGGTCTGGATGGTCCTTTCTGACTGTCCATCAGTCTGTGGGTGGAAAGCAGTACTAAAATCTAATCTCGTGCCCATTGCACTTTGCAGACTCCGCCAAAAGCGGGAGGTAAACTGAGGTCCTCTGTCTGAAACTATAGACACTGGGACTCCATGTAATCTCACTATTTCATCCAGATAGACCTGTGCCAACTTATCCACAGAATAGTTACTCCGTACTGGAAGAAAATGAGCAGATTTCGTGAGTCTGTCCACAATCACCCATATCGAGTCTATCCTGTTGGACGCTACTGGTAAACCCACTACAAAATCCATGGCTATGTTCTCCCATTTCCACTCTGGAATCGGTAATGGGTTAAGCATTCCGGCTGGTTTCTGATGTTCTAATTTCACCCTTTGACAAACCTCACAGGCTGTCACGAATTGCACCACTTCTTTCTTCATGGCTGGCCACCAATAGACCCTTTTCAGATCCTGATACATCTTGGTGGCTCCTGGGTGAACGCTATATCTCGCATTATGAGCTTCCCTCATAATGTCTTCCTTCACACTGCCCCTATCTGGTACACAAAGTCGACTCCCATAGCGAAGGATCCCTTTGCTGTCAAATCTGAACTCTGCATTGTTGCCTGACTGAACAGTCCTGGCAATTTTCATCAACTCAGGGTCCTCGTGCTGTCTCTGAGCTATCTGCTCTAGAAACACAGGTGTCACTCTCATCTGTGCTATCAACGCACCTGTACCAGACAACTCTAACTGTAATCCCTCGTCAAAGAGCTTATAAAGCTCCATCACAACCGGTCTCCGCTCTGCTGCTATATGGGATAAACTGCCTAGTGACTTCCGGCTTAGGGCGTCTGCGACAACATTTGCCTTACCCGGATGATACTGGATTCTACAATCATAATCACTGAGCAATTCGACCCATCTTCTTTGCCGCAAATTCAGCTCTCTTTGACTTAAGATGTACTGTAAACTCTTGTGATCGGTGAAGATCTCGCATTTAACCCCGTAGAGGTAATGCCGCCACATCTTAAGTGCAAAGATAACTGCTGCCATCTCTAGGTCATGGGTAGGGTAATTCAACTCGTGCTTCTTCAACTGTCTAGAAGCATAAGCTATTACTCTATCATTCTGCATCAATACACAACCCAATCCCATTCGAGATGCATCACAGAACACTGTGAACTCTGCATTACTGACAGGCAGAGCTAACACTGGTGCTGTTGTCAATCTCCTCTTGAGCTCCTCAAAGCTCTCTTCACACTGGTCTGACCAGATAAACTTCTGGTTCTTCTGAGTCAATTTGGTCATAGGAGCTGCTATCTTTGAGAAGTTCTGAACGAACCTCTTGTAATAACCTGCCAGTCCCAGAAAGCTTTTAATCTCAGTCACTGTCGTGGGTCTGGGCCAGTTAGCTACAGCCTCTATCTTCTTGGGATCTACCTCAATACCCTCTGCTGATACCACATGTCCCAAGAAGGCAATGCTCCGTAGCCAAAACTCACACTTCGAGAACTTGGCATATAAACCATGCTCTCTCAGTGTCTGCAAAACGATCCTCAGATGCTGGGCATGCTCCTCTGCATCTCTGGAATACACTAAGATATCATCGATAAACACAATGACAAAGTGATCCAGAAACTCACTGAATACCCTGTTCATGAGATCCATAAATGCTGCAGGGGCGTTAGTCAACCCGAACGGCATCACTAAGAACTCATAATGCCCATATCTGGTCCGGAAAGCTGTCTTAGGCACATCTGCCTCTCTGACTCTCAACTGATGATACCCAGATCTCAGATCTATTTTCGAGAAACAACCTGCTCCAGCCAGCTGGTCAAATAGATCATCAATCCGAGGTAAGGGATACCTATTCTTGATAGTGACTTTGTTCAACTGTCTGTAGTCGATACAAAGTCTGAGGGATCCATCCTTCTTTCTGACAAAGAGCACTAGAGCACCCCAAGGTGAGGTACTAGGGCGGATGAAACCCTTATCTACCAAGTCCTGCAACTGTTCTTTCAACTCTGTTAACTCAGCTGGCGCCATCCTGTAGGGAGGTATAGAGATAGGTCTGGTACCTGGCAATAATTCAATATCAAACCCTATTTCCCTATCAGGTGGTAGTCTTGGCAAATCGTCTGGAAACACATCGAGAAACTCTCGGACTACTGGTACTGTGGCTGGTTCCCTAACCTGACTATCTAGCTCTCTCACATGAGCTAGAAACCCCTGACAACCCCTCCTAAGCAAACGACGAGCCTGAAGGGCTGAAATCATACCTCTGGGTGTACCTCTCCTGTCTCCTCTGAAGACACACTCTGACCCATCCTGGTCTCTGAGACTCACTAGCTTCTCTCGACAGTCCAACGTAGCACTGTATGCAGATAGCCAATCCATCCCTAGAATGACATCAAAATCTGTCAAATCTAGAACCACAAGGTCAGCTGGAAGGCATCTACCCTCTATAAACACTGGACTGAAACGACAGACTGACACTGCCACTGATGGGTCACATCTAGGTCCACTGACCCAGAGAGGATACTCTAACTCAGACCTGATCAAACCCAACCTCTCTATGGCTCTCGAAGCAATAAAGGAATGAGAAGCACCGGGGTCCATCAAAGCATACACATCTGAACACCCAATGATGAGATTACCTGACACCACTGTGTTCGACGTGTTAGCCTCCTCCTGTGTCACTGTGAAAATCCGTGCTGGGGCTACCGGATTTCCACCTCGGGAACCTGCTGCTGAAGTAGAGGCTACCCCTCTCCCTCTACCTCTGCCACTAGTCTGAGGCATGACTGGAGCTGCTGGCCGTACAACTGGCTGTACCACACTGCCTGAACTCATCTGCTGGGATGGTACAAAAGTCATCTGCGGACAATCCCGAGCAATATGCCCTTCCTGTCCACATCGAAAACAAGCTGTAGATCCCAACCGACAAACTCCTCCATGTGGTTTTCCGCATCGTCTGCAGACTGGAGCTGTGCCAGAGCTTGAGCCACTACCTATTCCCAGACCTGACTTGACTTTATTCCAGAACTTACTCTTTGTTCCTTTTGCTCTATCCCATCTTTTACTGCTTGGTGTGGGGGCTTTAGAACCCGAAGCCTGTGCCTGTGACTGTTTCTGAATATTAGCACTAGCTTTCATTTTCCTGGCTGCATCTATAATAGAGTGAAAACTCTCCTTTTCTGCTGGAAGGATCAAAGAAGAATACCTGGGATGAAGTCTCATGGTATATCTCCTCGCCTTCTTCTGATCAGTATCATAGGCTTGACCCACGTACTGAAGCAGATCTAGGAACTTATCTGTGAATTCATCAACACTCATCTCATCTGTCTGTCTCAATTGTTCAAATTCAATTACTTTCATCTCCCTCGAACTGTCAGGAAAAGCCCATCCTGCAAACTCATTGGCGAACTCTCCCCATGACATACTGTCCATTCTAGGCTCCACATAATTCTTAAACCATTCTCTGGCTTTCCTGCATTTTAATGTGAAACCTGCCATCTCAATGGCTCTCCTATCATCTGCTCCCAATTCACTGGTGATCATCCTAACTGCTCTGAGGTAATCAAATGGATCATCTCCCGTGTTGTATTTAGGAGCATCCAATTTCAAGTACTCCGTCATTTGGACTTTACCTCCAGATGAGCTAGGTTCATGTCTGTCAACAACAGGGGCTACTGGTTCTGGTGGTAGTACTGGTTCATTTGGCTCTAGGTGTGCTGCACTTGGATGGGTAGGGGAAGATGGATACATAGGATATGGTGGATATGATGGATAATAATGAGGATATGGCATATATGGCATGTATGTAGGATATGGGTCAAAACGAGAGTATTCCGACATACCCTCCATCGGATACTCTGGCTCCTGAAACAAGGATGGATAGCCATAACCTGAGGCCTGAACGCCTCCCTCGGAATCGCCCATACCTTCATCCATAGACAGATCAGTCTCCATAGCCTCCCTTTCTTCCTCTGATCTTCCTCCCCTAGCTGTACCTCTTCTGCTCTCGTCTACAGACCTTCTAGGGTCTATTGACATGCCTTCCCTGCTAGATCTCTGAGACCTTGCCCTTGGCAATGCAGGAGGACGAGCAGCTGGTCTTTCACTCTCTGGTGGGACTCCAGTCAATCGAGCTGATCGACGAGTTCCTCGCATCTTTACTCTGGAAACACAACATATAACATATCACTTAGCACATAAACATCACATAGCAATCATACACTCATGGCATATCATAGCAGATAGGACTCAAGACCCTATCCTAGTGGACATGATTTTTCCTATTGTGCTTGACCACTTCTAACCTGTCTGAGCCCAACACTGTCTCTATAGGTCCAATCATGTGAACCTAGGGCTCTGATACCAATCTGTAACGACCCCAAAATGGACCGTCACCGGCGCTAGGATTCAGGTCGGCTTAAGGCCGCCAGAACCCGTAGCAAGCCTGCTATACTCTCTGTGTACCTGTAAACCTCATACATGATCATACAGTTTATGTGAAAATAAAAACTCTTTTCTGAACCAAGGCTTAACCTGTGCATGCACTATCTCTGTACTCTGTACTCATGTACTCTGTACTCTGTATCCCTGACTAGAGCTTGCTCTAGATGGGTTAACTCATACCTGTTAAGCCTGGTTTTCACATACAGGAAAACATATATACATATACAGATCATGTACACAACATACATCACTAGGTCTAGGTCAAGCAACAACTATTACATCTCTTTAATATTACATGTCCACTCTACGCTATTACAGATTTCTTTACTCTTCCTGTACTCTGCTGGACTGTCCCTGTACACTGTACACTGAACCTGCAAAACTGGGGTTAAGGGAGTGGGATGAGCTCTATAGCCCAGTGAGTAGAACAGTAAAACATCTCAGTAAAATATGATCTCATGGAATGCACCATATCACAGACAAGCCACATCAAGAGTAAACCTGTCACCACATAGTCCCAGTAACTCTGTGCCAGGGCGTAGAATCGAGCACCTGGTCTTCCTGTCATATATATATATATATATGTGTATATAACACCTCTGTACTTACCATTGCCAGGGCGTAGTCAAAGGCTCCTGGACTTTGCTATACCTGCTAGGGCGTAGTCAAAGGCTCCTGGACTTTGCTATACGTGCCAGGGCGTAGTCAAAGGCTCCTGGACTTCCTGTCTGAGACTATTGGATCATTCAGCATTCACTCACATCACCAAATAACAATGCAATGCAACATATTCGTGTATACTAATGCAATCAACCTATGGCATAAACATGATGCATGAGATATGCTAAAAGCAGCTTGTGGTTCAATTAAAAATCAGCAGTCTTAAGTTTAGTTCCACTCACCTCTGGCTGTCTGGACTGACTGACTCTGCAGGTTCTGAACCTCTGGAGCAGTACTCACTGCTGCTCTCTCTGGTTCCTCTGGTCTGTATAAGCACATAAAGACTCAAATGAGGGACCAAACAAGCTTATGACCAACTCTATTAAATTCCCCAAGAATCCCCTTACACTCACTCTAATAGTCATGCAAAGCAAGCAAAGGAAAGCTGGACAGAACACTTTCGGCGGCAGGTTCGGCGGCCGAATGTCCTCTCCAGAGACGAAACTCAAGCACCTTCGGCGGCCGAATCTCTATGTTCGGCGGCCGAACCCTTTCGGGGGCAAGTTTCGGAGGCCACAAGGCACTCCAGAGACGAAAGTCTCTAACCTTCGGCGGCACCTTCGGCGGCCGAATCCCCCAAACAGAGCCGAACATGCACAACTCGCGGGGGCAAGCTATGGCAGCCTAAGCCACCATGCAAGAGGTTCGGCGGCCGAATGAACCTTCGGCTGCCGAACCTGAGTTCATCCAGAACTCAGCTTCAACGGCAAACCATCTCCTTCTTCCCTTCAACACTTTCTAACATGCATCCTTCACGTAGTCAACACTCATATACTCAAGTATATGTTCACAGGGGTCCAAAACTAGCTAATAACCCCAAACAACAAAACAAACATAACATATACACATGTATACATGCATAACTCATCAAAAACACTATTTCTCACTTAAACATGCATCTCTCTCCCTTAACTTCCATAAAACCTGCACAAAACACATAAACAGGGTTTTAGATCTTCCCTTACCTCTATAAACAGGAAGATGCATGTACTGAACAAGGGAAACGGATCAACTCTTCTTTACCCTCACAAACTCTCCAAAGCTCACTTTTTGCTTCAAACCCTTCAAAACTTGGTGAGTGAGCAAACTCCTGCATGAGCTGCTCAATATTGCAGATGAGTCATGAGAGACGTGGCCTATTCCATGGCAAGAATCTGAGGCCAACATCTGTCAAAAGCCATGACTCAGCTAGCTGGCCAACTCATCGTCGGCTGCCCAATCACATGCAAGACCATGCAACGTTCGGGGGCCAAACGTGAAAGCCGAACATTGGGCACTTTCGGCGGCCGAACTTACCTTCGGCGGCCGAACTTGGCTCAACTGCCTTAGGTCAATTTCAACTCAAAACTCTAAAACTGTAAACCATAAAACACCTCATAACACTTAGAAAACATAATTTCTACCCTTAGATAGAGTCCCACACCCCGAATTCCACTGGACAACAGGAATTCCGGTGCCGAATTCTAGCCGGGTATTACATTAATCATCTCCCTTTTTGCTAAGCTCGCTCGTGGAATGCGAGGTTTTATTTCTATACTTGTTTGTGACGCAGGAAATAGTAAGCTCGGTATTCGTTCGTGAGGATAAAGGGGAGCAAAGCCCAATCTATTACGCCGGCCAAGTCTTGAAAGGGCCAGAGCTTAACTATCCTCCTCTTGAAAAATTAGTGTTGGCAGTCCTAATACTGGCCACAAAGTTCTGTCCATACTTCGAGTCACACACTATAGAAGTTAGGATAAATTATTTATTGTGAAAGGTTTTACATAGGCCGGAGCTTCAGGGTGACTGTCCACCTAGGCAGTAATACTGTCAACTTTTGGTATCAAGTATGTCTCAAGAAAGGCCATGAAAGCCCATGTAGTAGCCGATTTTATTGCATAAATGACTATGCCATTTGAGCCTTCAGAATTTCTTGAATCAACCATCGAGGAGTGGAGGGCTTGGGCGAATGGAGCTTGTGGAGCTTGTGGAGCTAGGGGTTCTAGAATTGGAATCCTCCTACAGAGTGAAACCGGGATAAAGTTTTGCTA
The DNA here is from genome assembly GCF_001659605.2 of Manihot esculenta. Taxonomy (NCBI): domain Eukaryota; kingdom Viridiplantae; phylum Streptophyta; class Magnoliopsida; order Malpighiales; family Euphorbiaceae; genus Manihot; species Manihot esculenta. The sequence goes on along the minus strand of NC_035173.2, from coordinate 18,627,286 downwards.
CTTTTAACACTACCAACAACGTAGCCGAATATGAGGCTATGATAATGGCTCTAAAAATCATTAAGAAAATAAGTATACAGAAATCCATTGTGTTTTAGAGACTCACAATTGGTTGTTAATATAGGATCGAGCGCTTACCACCATGCCAAAAGCTTAAACTTTTAGTAGAGGTGCAACTCTAATTCCTTATAGCGTAGCAAGCCCAAGCGCCATGGTTCGAAGGGATCTGAGCAGGATGCTGGCCCACTTGGCCAACAATCCCCTCCCCAGCACCTGCTAGGATTCGAACCCATGACCTTGGCTCTGATACCAATTATAGGATCGAGCGCTTACCACCATACCAAAAGCTTAAGCTTTTAGCAGAGGTGCAACTCTAATTCCTTATAGCGTAGCAAGCCCAAGCGCCATGGTTCGAAGGGATCTGAGCAGGATGCTGGCCCACTTGGCCAACACCTTGTTCCTCAACTTTCTGATCTGCGTGTCTATGATCCGCACTGACTGCTCAAAATAGGTGAAATCTCCTAGGATCTCTACATCTGGCTCATTAAGAACCTTGCCCGGATTTGACACGAACTTCCATAACATGGAAACATGGAAAACCGGATGGATTCTTTCCATAGAAGTAGGTAAATCTAACTTGTACGATACATTCCCAACCTTTTACAAGACCTCGAAGGGTCTGATATATCGTGAAGCTAGCTTACATTTCTTTCCACAACGAACCACCCCTTTCATAGGAGACACCTTGAGCAACACCATTTCTCCCTCCCGAAAAACTACAAGCTTTCTACGGACATCTGCTTAACACTTCTGCTAGCTCACAGCAGTTCTGATTCTTTCTCTGACTACCGGCCTTCTCTCTACTGCAATATGGGATAGACTGCCAAGTGATTTCCAACTGAGGGCATATGTCATAACATATGCCTCACCCGGATGATACTGAATCTTCCAATCATAGTCACTAAGCAGTTCTACCCAATTTTCTCTGCCTCAGGCTCAACTCTTTTTGACTCAAGATGCACTGCAAGCTTTTATGATCTGTAAAGATCTCACATTTTACCCCATACAGGTAATGTCTCCACATCTTGAGTGCAAAGATCACAGCTGCCATTTCTAGATCATGTGTAGGGTAATTCAACTCATGCTTCTTTAGCTGCCTAGAAGCATAAGCAATCACCCTCTCATTCTATATCAACACACAATCTAGTCCCACTCGGGACGCATCACAGAACACTGTGAAGTCTTCATTACTGATGGGCAGAGCTAACACTGGAGCTGACATCAACCTTCTCTTTGGCTTTTCAAAGCTTTCTTCATACTATTCTGAGCAAACCAACCTCTGATTCTTTTTGGTCAACCCGGTCATAGGAGCAGCAATTCTTGAGAAGTTCTGGATGAACCTCCTGTAGTAACCTGCCAAACCCAAAAACTTTTAACCTCTGTCACTTTAGTGGGCCTGGGCCAGTTAGCTACAGCTTTTACTTTCTTGGGGTCCACTTCAATTCACTTTTCTGACATATCATGACCCAAGAAAGATATGCTCCTTAACCGAAACTCACATTTGGAGAACTGGGCATACAAGCCGTGTTCTCTCAGGGTCTGCAAACCATCCTCAAATGATGGGCTTGCTCCTCTACGTTTCTGGAATACACTAAGATATCATCAATGAAGACAATAACAAAGTGGTCCAGAAATTGACTAAAAACTTTATTCATGAGATCCGTGAATGCTGCAGGGGCATTGGTTAGCCTGAACGGCATCACTAGGAACTCATAATGCTCATATATGGTCCTGAACGCCATCCTTGGCACATCTTCTTCTCTGATTCTTAACTGGTGATACCCGGATCTCAGATCTATCTTGAAAAAATAACCCGCTCCTGCTAGCTAGTCAAATAGATCATCAATCCTAGATAACAGATACTTGCTCTTGGCAGTGACTTTGTTCAATTGCCTATAGTCGATACAAAGCCTTAAGGATCCATTCTTTATTCTCATAAACAACACTAGAGCACCCCAAAGTGAGGTACTTGGTCGGATGAAACCCTTATCTATCAACTCTTGCCACTGCTCTTTTAATTCCTTTAACTCTGCAGGTGCCATCCTGTAGGGAGGGGTAGAGATGGGTCTGATCCCCATCAACACTTCAATTTCAAACTCTATCTCCCTAGCAGGTGGTAAACCTGGCAGCTTGTCTGGGAAAACATCTACGAACTCTCTGACTGCGGGCACTGAAGCTGGTTCCCTGACCTGACTGCTATGCTCTCTAATATGAGCAAGAAACCCTTAACAACCTCTCCTGAACAACCTACGAGCCTGTAGGGCTGATATCAAACCTCTAGGTATCCCTACTCTGTCCCCTCTAAAGACTACCTCTGATCCATCCTGATCTCTGAACCTGACTACCTTGTCTCTGCTATCCAAGGTAGCACCATGAGTAGAAAGCCAATCCATCCATAGAATAACGTCAAAATCAGTCAAATCTAGAACCACTAGGTCGGCTGAAAGGCATCTACCCTCAACACACACTGAACTGAACCGACAGACTGACTCTGCCACAGATGGATCACACTTGAGCCCACTGGCCCAAAGAGGACACTCTAACCCATAAGCTATCAAACCCAACCTCTCTATGGCTCTCGATGCAACAAAAGAAAGAGAAGCATCAGGGTCCATTAAAGCATACACATCAGAACATACAAGAGTGAGATTACCTGTTGTAATAGCCCGGAAACCGGTACCCCTCTGTAACGGTCCGAACCATCACTGGCACTAGGATCCAGATCGGCTTAAGGCCGCCGGGACTCGTAGTAAGCCGACTATACTCTCTGTGTACCTGATAAATCCCATACATGCTACAAACATACTCAACAATCCTGTAAAACTCTGTAGGCTTAACTACTGCTACTCAGATATGTCAATCTGAAATGGCCCTCAGGGCCTATACCAAGGACTACTCTCTGCTGTGGTTCAAGGGATTGAAACCCCTTTTAATCTGTAACACATCCCACTGGTATCTCATCGAAGCCATACATTAAGCCTAACTCACACATTTCTCATCAAGATACGTAAAACAGGATTCATGTACAAGGGATTAATCATACATCACACTATGGCAATGACACTAGGGAAAGCACACGTCTATCCAGTATATGACAGTACATAACATTACAACTAATCTTTTACTTACATCATGTCCACTATGCTATTACAACATACATTCATGCATAACTTTCCTCTGTATTCTTGCTGACTTTGACTTCCCATAGCTATCTCAGAACCTGCAAAACTGGGATTAAGGGAGTGGGATGAGCTACTACAGCCCAGTGAGAAGGAATAGTAAAACAGTTCATTCATTACATGCTCTCATGAAATGTATCACATCACAAACATATCATCTCAAGGATGAACTTGTCACCAATAGCCCTTTACTGTATACATATAGTAATATGTCCAACTTGCCAGGGGCGATTAGGCCTCACCTGGACTTCTCTTACCTGACTCCATCACAAGGCCAACTGTGCCAGGGGCGATTAGGCCTCACCTGGACTTCTCTATCTGAGTCAGGTCAAACTGTCTAACTCATAGTACCAGGAGCGACCTGGACTATCCAGGAGCGACCTGGTATGGCTACCTCATGCCATAACTCTATATCCGTACTCTGTGCTCTATCAAGGGCTAAGGATCATTCAACATTCATCCATACACATATCATCTTATGCAATGCAGCATATTCGTGAATCGAATGCAAGACAACCTAATACAAAACATGGCATTTTATGATGCATGGATCATGCTAGAAGTGTGTCCTTTCTCAAATTAAAATAAAATATTAAGTTTAGTTCCACTCACCTGTAGCCTCTGCTTGGCTAACTCTGGGCTTACTCACTCTGAACCAACTCTAACTCTGAAGCAGCTACCACTGCTAACCACCTCGGTTCCTCGGGTTCAATCCTACAATGGAGGACGCAAATGAGGCACCAAACATACTCTATACAACTGATAAACAACTCCCCAAAACCCCTCTAGAATACCTCAAAACGTGCATGCAAAACAAGCAAACGAAGGCTAGACAGAACATTTTCGACGGCAGGTTCGGCGGCCGAATGTCCTCTCTAGAGCCGAAACTCAAGCACCTTCGGCGGCCGAATCTCTACTTTCGGCTGCCGAACCCTTTCGGGGGCAAGGTTCGGGGACTGAAACACACTCCAGAGACGAAAGTCTCTAACCTTCGGCGGCACCTTCGGCGGCCGAATCCCCTAAATAGAGCCGAACCTCAAAAACACTCGGGGGCAAGCTGTGGCAGCCTAAGCCACCATCCAAGGGGTTCGGCGGCCAAATGCTCCTTCGGCTGCCGAACCTGAGTTCGTCAAGAACTCAGCTTCTCCCGCAACCTAGCTCCTCCATCCTTTCCACCTCTCTAAACATGCATAACTCCAGTCCTCAACACACATATACTCAAGTATATGAACAAAGGGGTCCAAAGCTACCTAAAAACCCCAACACAACAACATACATGACACATATACAAGCTTTCATGCATAACCTATCAAAACCAAACCTACATATGCAACTCTACCCTTAACCTCTTTAACGCTGTCATAAACCATTAAAACAAGTTGAAAAACTTCCCTTACCTCTTGAAACTAGAAGCTGACCAACCTGAAAGCTGCTCTATGAATCACCACCTCTTCAACGCTCCAAACCACAAAACCTCTCTTTTTGACCCAAAACCTTCCAAAAGCACTTGATCAACACCAAACCTGTGCATGGTGTGATAAACCCTGCAGGTGAGTCATGAGAGACGTGGCCTAACCCTCTGTCTCTGATTTGGAAGCTACACCTGGCCACTTCGGCGACTGAGGGGTGCACAATAGCTGGCTGACCAGCTCAACTTCGGCTGCCGAATCGCATGCAAAACCAGGCAACATTCGGGGGCCAAACTTGAACTTCGAGGGCCGAACCTTGGGCACTTTCGGCGGCCGAACTTACCTTCGGCGGCCGAATATGGCAAAATGCCTCTTTGGCCATTTCTCTTCAAAACTCAATCCTTTTCTATGCTAAATCTTTAAACTACTTGAAAACATTTTAGAAAACTTTCCGTACCCTTCCAGAGACCTCTGACATCCTCAAATTCCACCGGACGGTAGGAATTCCGATGTCTGAATCTAGTCGGGTATTACATTCTTCCCCCCTTTAAGAACATTCGTCCTCGAATGTTCACACAACAAAACTTAATACTTTCCTTTACAAAGAGACACAGATACCACTGGAGTAAAACTCCTGGGTTGGCTATACGTCCTACCTCTTACCTGGTTAATCTGTGTCCACATTCTATACTGCCTGCTAACTTTTCTGTCTCTTTGGCTCTTCTCAGCATGATTCTCATTAGTCTAGTTACACGACTCTTGCTTTTCTTTACTCATTTCGGTCAGAGGAGCAATAACTCTCAGGATATGCTAGATGACTTGGCTATAGCTTTCTTTCTCTCCCCTTACCTTAGAACGCGTATGGTGACACATCACGAGACACACAAACATGCCCCGAAATCGAACGCAGATTACAAAACTGGGCCTCTATGCCATGTTCTCTTATCTACAACACTTCGTAGATAATGGGCATGCTTCTCTGCTTTTCTACACTATTCTACGCTTTTGCTGCGCCACTCTGATCCTTGCCCGCCTTTCTTCTTCTTTACTATACTGGCTTTTTCTCTAACTCTCTCTCTCTAACTTGCAACATCTAGTTCCCAACTCTTGATCTATCGTGGAGGATCAGCAGCTCCTACTCGCTGTCTCCACAGATCATTAATCCTGCGTGGGAACACCTATCCGTGGTAGTGATTTTGTTTAACTGCGCACAGTCGTTACAAAATCTCAAGGTTTCATCCTTCGTTTCTCCCACCAACACTGGAACCTTCCAGGGTGAGGTACTAGGTCGGATATAACCTTTCTCTACCACGCTTCTCTATCATACTCTGACCATGTTCTCTCTCTGCAGGTGCCATCCTATAGGGTAGAAGGAAAGAAATGGTTCCGCGTCCAGACACCACTTCTATTCCACTCTCTACCTCCCTGACAGATGGTAAACCTGACAACTCATTTGGGAAACCATCTAGAACTCACGAACTACGGGCATTGAGGCTAATTCCCCGATCTGACTACTAACCTCGCTCACAAGAGCTAGAATCATCTGCTAACCTTTCCTGTGTACCTTTGAGCCTATTGGGCTGACATCAAACCTCTAGGCACATACTCTGTCCCTTGTCTCAACTTATTCTTACTCTTTTCTTTCTCTGTTCTATTCTAGTTTTCTTACTCTTCTCTTTTCCTTAATCAGCTTTATTTCACTTACTTTTATGCTTTTCTTACTCTTACTCTATTCTCTGACTTATTTCTTATCTCATAGCAACACTCTTGCGCATCTTTCCTGGCTCACTAACCACTAGCTACTACTCATTTGGCTTTTCCTATCTATCGCACTCTGCTAGTGCTATCTTGTAAAGAACACTAGGAATGGTTCTAAGTCTAGACACCACTCTTAGTTCTCACTCTATTCGTTTAGCCGGTGGTAAACCTGATGACTTGTCATCTAAAACTTTTCTCTGGCTGCGGACACTAAAACTGGTTCCTCTCCTGATCTAACTAACTGCTATACTCTCTGACACAAGCAAGAAACCTCTGAAACCTATCCTAAACAGCTTAAGAGCCTATAGGGCTAATATCAAACTCCAGGCTTCTCGACACTGTCCCCTCAACAAACTACTTGTGATCCATCCTGATCTCTAAGCTTGCCTACTCTGTCTCTGCTAGCTAAGGCCCATCCACCCCTAAAATGATATCAAACAGTCACTCTAGAACCACTAGGTCAGCTGGAAGGCACCTACTCAAAACTCGCTCAACTCTATTGGCAGACTGACTCTGCCGCTGACGGATCACACTTGGGTCTATTGACTCAAAGAGGACATTCGAATCCCAGAAGCTATCAAACCCCTTACTCTCTATGGCTCTCAAAGCATTAAGGAAAGCGAAACATCAGAGTCTCGAATAGCAGACACATCAAAACATATGGAAGTGAAAAGTACCTGTCATCGCCATGTCCGATGTGTCAGCCTCCTGCTGCGTCAAAGCGAAGATCCGTGCTGACACTCATGGACCTTCACCTGGGGAACCTGTGGAAGAAGGAGTGATCTCGCTCCCTCTGCCTCTGCCCAATGCCATGGCTAAAGCTCCTGGCTGAGTCACTCTGTCTGAGGCTGTCTGCTGGGACTGTGGTCTCAAAGTCGCGGTGGAACACTCACGTGCTATGTGCCCCTCCTGTCCGCACCTGAAACATGCTGTTGTCCCTACTAGACAGATTCCCTTGTGCGGCCTACCGCACCTCGGACATTTGGAGTTGGTCAAACCAGAGCTCGATCCCTCACCTATTCCCAGACCAGCCTTTATCTGCTTCCAGAACTTAGTCTTCTTGGATCTCCTGAGGCCTCTACCTCCTTTCTTACTCTTTGTACCAGCCTCACCCAAAGGGACACAATCACTATCCTCTGGGTAATTGTCTCTACTCATGTTTTCTGTCTGCCTTAACTGCTCACATGCCCTCTCTTTCTGCTCCCTTGAGCTATTTGGTAAAACCCCTCCTACAAACTCATGAGCAAACTGCTCCCAAGATAAGGTTTCTACCCTCGAATCCACATACTGGTTGAACCATTCCCTTGCTTTTTCACATTTCAATGTGACCCCTGCCATCTGAATGGCTCTACTCTCACTGGCTCCCAACTCATCAGTGATCAGCTTAACCATTCTAAGATACTCAACAGGGTCATCACCAGTCTCAAATGTGGGAACATCCAACCTCAAATAGTCTGTCATCTGCACCATACTTTCTCCAGGTGAACTAGGCTTAGGTGTTTGGACAACTGGGGCTACTGGTTCTACTGGTGGTGGAGGAGGTGCAACATGCCCTGAGGAAGGGTTTGCTGAACTTGGATAACCAAAGAAGGGTGGAAACATGGTATACTGTGGATATGACGGTGGATATGGCGGGTAAAAGGGAGGATAGGGCATAAAGGTGGGATATGGGTTATACCTAGGAAACTCCGATGTATCACCCATTAGGTCCTCTGCCCCCCATGGATAGGGTGGATACTGAGGTGGAACAAATCTCGAGGCCTGAGTACCTCCTTGGGACTCACCCATATCTCCTCCTAACCTGCTCATGCCAAAGCTACCATCTCTGCTCTGCTCATCCTCCTCTACGACTCTCATAAACCCTGACATACCACTCTGAACAACTCCCCTTCTACTCTCATCAACAGACCTTCTAGGGTCTCTTGATGTACCTTCTCTGCTTAAACTATCTGATGTTGCCTTTTGCAGAACGGGTAGATGAGCATCCATGTCCTCATCCTCCGGCGGAGCTCCAGTCAATCTAGCAGATCGACGAGTTCCTCTCATCCTGCCTCTGAAAAGCACAACATCACACACACAAATATCAGCAAATGATCCATGTGCGCACACATGAATCCTCAACACATATCAAACATATCAATAATGCACATGCAGCTCATCATGGCATTTCACATCATCATGCAAGACAGGACTCCACATCCTATCCTAGTGGACATGTTTTTACCTATTGTGCTTCCCTTCCTATACCAGACAACACCTCTTTCCGATGTGGGATATCTCTAGTCCTTGAGCATCTTTACTCAACACATCGTACTCTTGAGGCCCTATGCTCTGATACCAATCTGTAATAGCCCGGAAACCGGTACCCCTCTGTAACGGTCCGAACCATCACTGGCACTAGGATCCAGATCAGCTTAAGGCCGCCGGGACTCGTAGTAAGCCGACTATACTCTCTGTGTACCTGATAAATCCCATACATGCAACAAACATACTCAACAATCCTATAAAACTCTGTAGGCTTAACTACTGCTACTCAGATATGTCAATCTGAAATGGCCCTCAGGGCCTATACCAGGGACTACTCTCTGCTGTGGTTCAAGGGATTGAAACCCCTTTTAATCTGTAACACATCCCACTGGTATCTCATCGAAGCCATACATTAAGCCTAACTCACACATTTCTCATCAAGAAACGTAAAACAGGATTCATGTACAAGGGATTAATCATACATCACACTATGGCAATGACACTAGGGAAAGCACACGTCTATCCAGTATATGACAGTACATAACATTACAACTAATCTTTTACTTACATCATGTCCACTATGCTATTACAACATACATTCATGCATAACTTTCCTCTGTACTCTTGCTGACTTTGACTTCCCATAGCTATCTCAGAACCTGCAAAACTGGGATTAAGGGAGTGGGATGAGCTACTACAGCCCAGTGAGAAGGAACAGTAAAACAGTTCATTCGTTACATGCTCTCATGAAATGTATCACATCACAAACATATCATCTCAAGGATGAACTTGTCACCAATAGCCCTTTACTGTATACATATAGTAATATGTCCAACTTGCCAGGGGCGATTAGGCCTCACCTGGACTTCTCTTACCTGACTCCATCACAAGGCCAACTGTGCCAGCGCGATTAGGCCTCACCTGGACTTCTCTATCTGAGTCAGGTCAAACTGTCTAACTCATAGTACCAGGAGCGACCTGGTATGTAATACCCGGCTCGAGTCCGGCCTCGGAATTCCTGTAGTCCGGTGGAATCTCGGGTGTCGGAACCCTCGAGAAGGGTAATAGATATGTTTTTTAAGGTATTTTCACTTGTTTTCATGTTTTGAAGTGTGAGAAGCATTGAGTTTTGAAAAGAAAAGCAACAAGGGAGAAATGCAAAGGTTCGGCCGCCGAAGGTCACTTTCGGCCGCCGAACATTGCATGGTTGCGGCTTCACGTTCGGCTGCCGAAGGTGGTCTGGCCAGCCACCTATAAAAGAGCCAAGGGTCGGTGGAAGGAGATTATTTCTCCTCCACTTGCAGCCAGAGGTGAGTTTCAGCCTCTCCCCACGTTGACTTTCATGTTTTCCATGATTTTCATCAAATCTTTCAAGAGTTTTAAGAGTTTTGGTGATTTATGAAGGTTTTGAGCAAAAGAAGCAAGTTTTGAAGCTTGGAGCTTTGGAAGAGCTTTTCTTCATATCTCCACGTTAGGATCCTTCATCCTCAAGTTGTGTAAGAGGTAAGTGAAGATCCTGAGCTTCTTTGTTGATTTTGAAAGGTTTTATGAAGTTTGTATGGGTAGTTTGCATGTTTAGGTTTAGGTGAGGTTTTTGGTGATTTGTGGTGCTCCAGCATGATTAAGTGTTATGTGCTATGTTTGTTTGGGGTTTTAGGATAGTTTTAGACCCCTTTGTGCATATATATGTGTATATGCTAGTTGGGAGTAGTTGAAATGCATGTTTGTAGGTTTTTGGGCAAAGTTTGCATGAAACAGAGCAGGGTTCTGTCCTTCGGGCAAAACCAGGTTCGGCCGCCGAAGGAAGGTTCGGCCGCCGAACCCTTTGTGGAGGCAGTTCGGCTGCCAAAGGTTGCCCCCGAAAGCTAGGCTTTCGGTTTAGAAAGGGACTTTCGGCCGCCGAAAGAGGGAGTTCGGCCGCCGGAAGTGTGTGAGTTTCGTCTCTGGACGAGACCTTCGGCCGCCGAAGGTGCCGCCGAACATGCTTGAGTTTCGTCTCTGGAGTAGGGTTTCGGCCGCCGAACCTGCCGCCGAAAGTGCCCTGTCCAGCTTTCTTTTGCATGTTTTATGTGTTGGTTTTAGGATCGTTTAGAGGGGTTTTTGGGAGTTTCGTAGAGATATTCTTGAGTGCGTTTAGTCCCTCATTTGAGTCCACCTGTGTAGGGACGGACCAGAGGAATCAGGGAGGTCAGCAGTGAGTCCAGTGTCAGAACCTGCAGAGTCAGTGCAGAGATAACCAGGTGAGTGGAAATTAACTTAATGTTTTAATATGAGAACTGATATTTTATCATGCTTCATGCATCATGAATATGCTTTAGGGTGAGTGCATTAGTGTACACAAAGATGATGCATTGCATTTATCCTTGTACTTGGCACTGCTCCTTGTACATTGCTTATGTGAGACGGCACGGACTTCGTGAGGATTCATTAGCCCTCAGAGGAAAGACCTGGAACAGCCTTACGAGGACCAGGCATAAAGACCTGGAACAGCCCTACGGGGACCAGGCACATGATACTCCGGTATCCCAGATGAGATAGAGGGAGTTTTGATCCGTCCGGCCGAGGTTATGTGATTATGTGTTGCATTCCATGAGAGCATGTTTTATCACCTGTATTTGCTTATTCTACTCACTGGGCTATCGTAGCTCATCCCTCTCCCCTAACTTCAGTTGTGCAGGTTCAGAGATCAGAGAGAACTCAGCAGGGTACAGGAAGAGTACAGAGTGGTGTAATAGCTAGTGTGGACATGTAAATGTAAAGAGATAGTGTTTATGTATATGTACAGTGTATAGAATGGTGCTTGATTTATAAGAATTGTAATCCCTTTGTTGAGTCACATGATCAGTTTATGTATGTTTTTTTTTATTGTTGTATGTTTATGAGCAAACCAGGCTTAACATTATGAGATTGATCCGCCTAGAGCCATGAGGAGCTCTAGTAGGGATTGGTAGAGCACAGAGAGAGTGCATGTACAGGTTAAGCCTTGGAATAAAGAAAAGTTTTATGTTTTTACAGCAAATGTATGATCATGTATGGGATTTCACAGGTATACAGACAGGATAGCAGGCTTACTACGGGTCCCGGCGACCTTAAGTCGATCTGGATCCTAGTGCCGGTGGCAGTTCGGTTTTCGGGCTGTTACATGGTATGGCTACCTCATGCCATAACTCTATATCCATACTCTGTGCTCTATCAAGGGCTAAGGATCATTCAACATTCATCCATACACATATCATCTTATGCAATGCAGCATATTCGTGAATTGAATGCAAGACAACCTAATACAAAACATGGCATTTTATGATGCATGGATCATGCTAGAAGTGTGTCCTTTCTCAAATTAAAATAAAATATTAAGTTTAGTTCCACTCACCTGTAGCCTCTGCTTGGCTAACTCTGGGTTTACTCACTCTGAACCAACTCTAACTCTGAAGCAGCTACCACTGCTAACCACCTCGGTTCCTCAGGTCCAATCCTACAATGGAGGACGCAAATGAGGCACCAAACATACTCTATACAACTGATAAACAACTCCCCAAAACCCCTCTAGAATACCTCAAAACGTGCATGCAAAACAAGCAAATGAAGGCTGGACAGAACATTTTCGACGGCAAGTTCGGCGGCCGAATGTCCTCTCCAGAGCCGAAACTCAAGCACCTTCGGCGGCCGAATCTCTACTTTCGGCTGCCGAACCCTTTCGGGGGCAAGGTTCGGGGACTGAAACACACTCCAGAGACGAAAGTCTCTAACCTTCGGCGGCACCTTCGGCGGCCGAATCCCCTAAACAGAGCCGAACCTCAAAAACACTCAGGGACAAGCTGTGGCAGCCTAAGCCACCATCCAAGGGGTTCGGCGGCCGAATGCTCCTTCGGCTGCCGAACCTGAGTTCGTCAAGAACTCAGCTTCTCCCGCAACCTAGCTCCTCCATCCTTTCCACCTCTCTAAACATGCATAACTCCAGTCCTCAACACACATATACTCAAGTATATGAACAAAGGGGTCCAAAGCTACCTAAAAACCCCAACACAACAACATACATGACACATATACAAGCTTTCATGCATAACCTATCAAAACCAAACCTACATATGCAACTCTACCCTTAACCTCTTTAACGCTGTCATAAACCATTAAAACAAGCTGAAAAACTTCCCTTACCTCTTGAAACTAGAAGCTGACCAACCTGAAAGCTGCTCTATGAATCACCACCTCTTCAACGCTCCAAACCACAAAACCTCTCCTTTTGACCCAAAACCTTCCAAAAGCACTTGATCAACACCAAACCTGTGCATGGTGTGATAAATCCTACAGGTGAGTCATGAGAGACGTGGCCTAACCCTCTGTCTCTGATTTGGAAGCTACACCTGGCCACTTCGGCGACTGAGGTGTGCACAATAGCTGGCTGACCAGCTCAACTTCGGCTGCCGAATCGCATGCAAAACCAGGCAACATTCGGGGGCCAAACTTGAACTTCGGGGGCCGAACATTGGGCACTTTCGGCGGCCGAACATTGGGCACTTTCGGCGGCCGAACTTACCTTCGGCGGCCGAATATGGCAAAATGCCTCCTTGGCCATTTCTCTTCAAAACTCAATCCTTTTCTACGCTAAATCTTTAAACTACTTGAAAACATTTTAGAAAACTTTCTCGTACCCTTCCAGAGACCTCTGACATCCTCAAATTCCACCGGACGGTAGGAATTCCGATGTCTGAATCTAGCCGGGTATTACACCTGTGGACATGATCTTGCCTATTGTGCTTGCCCTCGCCTTCTAAAACAACCTCCTTCCGATGTGGGATATCTCTAATCACTGAGCATACTTACTCAGCACATCGTACTCAAGAGGCCCTATGCTCTGATACCAATTTGTAACAGCCCAGAAATCGATACCCTTCTATAACGGCCCGAACTGCTATCGGCACTAGGATCCAGGTCGGCATAAGGCCGCCAGGACCTGTAGCAAGCCTACCTGAACTCGGTGTACCTAATAAATCCCATATATGATCAAACATAAACATCAATCCTGTAAACTTATCAGGCTTAACCTAACTCAGATATACAAATCTGAAACGGCCCTTAGGGCCTACACCAGTGACTACTGACCGCTTTGGGTCAAGGGATTAAAACCCTTTCTTCCCTCACGGTTGGGTCAAGGGATTGGAACCCTTTCTTCCCTCTCGGTTATGTGTCTGAGTCAAGGGATTGGAACCATTTCTTCCCAATACACAACCCACTGGAGCCTCATAAAACATACCATACATTAAGCCTGGTAAAAGCTTGACCTGTATATGCCTTATGTCTGAAAACATAGAACCCTTATCTCTAGTAGGGTCAGCATACCATATGTCAAGCTCAGTCCATTTCTCATCAAGAAACGTAAAACATGATCCATGCATAAAGGGATGAATCATACACTAGGGCAAAGCACAACTCTATCCATTACACATCCATACAGCACATGACTTAACTTAACTTTACATAACATTCCTTTAATTTACATCATGTCCACTATTCTATTACATACATGTAACCTGCTATGACTTTACTCCTTACTCTTGCTGAATCTGACTTCCCCTGACCTCTAAACCTGCAAAACTGGGGTTAAGTTAGAAGGATGAGCTACTAGAGCCCAGTGAGTAGAAACAATAAAAAATAGTTCATTAATTACATGCTTTCATGTAATGCGCCACAGCACAAACATTTCACATCTCGGATTGGACATGACCTCCAAACTCCATCTGTCGGTGCCCGGCCCCCAAAGTAGCTCTCACAGGTCACTACATGTCCTAGTGCCCGGCCCCTCCTATGGAGCTCACACAGGTCTTATCTAGACATAACAGATCTATGGGCTATTGAAGTCGCTTGGGTCCAATCCACACCAACAGCAAATAATGCAATGTACCATATTTGTGAAACTAGTGCAATCAACCTAGTACATATCATCATAATGCATGAATATGCTTTAAGCATTTAATTTCTTAACATAAAAGATTAAGTTTAGTTCTACTCACCTCTGGCAGACGTTGAACTGACTCTGCAATAGCTAACACTGATGGCCTCCTCGGTCCCTCGGGTCCGCTCCTACACAGGTGGACTCGAATGAGGTGCCAAACACACTCTAAATAACTCATATACAACTCCTAAAAAATTCCCCAAAAACCCCCTAAAACATTCTAGAACAATCATAGAAATCATGCAAAGGAAGGCTGGACAGGGCACCTTTGGCGGCACATTCGGCGGCCAAATGCTCCCTCCAGAGACGAAACTCATGCATGTTCAGCGGCACCTTCGGCGGCCGAACCTCCCCTCCAGAGCCGAAAGTCCAAAATTTCGGGGGCAGGTTTAGGCAGCCGAAACCACCTCCTCAAGGGGTTCGGCCGCCGAACATACCTTCGGCTGCCGAACCTGAGTTCATCCAGAACTCAGCTTCGTGCACAACCAAGCCTCCCAAACCTCCAAACTCCTAAAACATGCATCCAACCTCTCCAAAACATGCATAACTCATACAACAAGTATAAAGGAGCTTAAAACAAGCTTAAACTCCAACAAACAACCTCAAACATATCAAATATGCATAAAGGGTACATAAACCCTAATATGCACAACCATGCAAACTCATGCAAACTTAACCCTTTCCCTTCATAAAACTCATATAAAACACTATAAAACATAAGGATCTACACTTACCTCTTGAAGATCAAAGGTTGGTGTGACCCCAAACTTGAAGATATGGAGATCCAAGCTCCAAAAGTCTCCAAGCTCTAAACTCTTCAAAACCAACATAAAACTTACTTAAAACTTGTTTAACTTTGAAAGATTTGAAGAAAACATGAAGATCACCCAAGGAAGATCATGATCTCACATCTGTCTATGCAAATGAACTCAATACCTATCCATTTGCCGACCTAAGGCCTTTTATAGGTGGCCAACCGCCTCTCCTTCGGCGGCCAAACCTGCATGCAAAACCATGTAACGTTCAGCGGCCGAACATGGACTTCGGAGGCAGCAAACCTAAGGCACTTTCGGCGGCCGAACATCACTTTCGGCGACCAAACCTGGCCAATGCCTCCTTGGTCTTTTCTCTTCAAAACTCAATTCCTTTCTGACTTAAAACCATAAAATACTTAAATACCTTTTAGAAAACCTTTGTTTTACCCTTTTAGAAAGCTCTGACATCCGAAATTCCTCCAGACGATAGGAATTCCGATGCCTGGAACTAGCCGGGTATTACATGTTTGATGTGTTAGCCTCCTACTGGGTCATGGAGAAGATCCAAGCTGGAGCTGATGGACTTTCTCTGCGGGAACCTGCTGAAGAAGGGGCTGTCCCCCTTCCTCTGCCTCGACCACTGTCCTGCGTCATGGCTGGAGCTACTGGTTGAGCTACACTACCTGAAACTGTCTGTTGGGACTGCGTCAACAAGGTCACAGTGGGACACTCATGTGCCATGTGCCCCTCCTGTCTGCACCTGAAACATGCTATTGTCCCCACCCGACAGACTCCCTTGTGCTACCTACCACACCTCGTACATTCGGAGCCATCCGAACCAAAGCTCGAACCATCACCTAATCCCAGACCAAACTTTAACCGGTTTCAGAACTTGTTCTTCTTCGATTTTCTGAGGCCTCTGTCCCACTTTTTACCCTTTGTGGCAGCCTCGCTCAGAGAGGAGAGATTAACATTCCCTGTCCCTGAGGTTTTGGAATCCGAAGATTGTGCCACCCTGTTGTTTAAATGTTCCTTGGATGATGGCACTAGCCTCCATCTTTTTGGCTGCATCCACTATGGTGTGGAAACTCTCCCTCTCTGCCGCTAGGATCAGGGAGGAATACCTAGGGTGGAGCCTCAAGGTATACCTCCTAGCTTTCTTCTGATCTGTATTATATGCTTGCCCCACATACTGAAGCAACTCAAGGAACTTGTCGGTGTACTCATCGACACTCATATCCTCTGTCTGTCTCAGCTGCTCAAACTCAACAACCTTCAACTTCCTAGAACTGTCTGGAAAAGCCCATCCTGCAAACTCATTAGCAAACTGCTCCCAGGATAAGCTCTCCAACCTCGGGTCCTCATAGTTTTTGAACCATTCTCGTGCTTTCTTGCATTTCAACGTGAACCCCGCCATCTGAATGGCTCTTCTATCACTAGCTCCTAGCTCATCCGTTATCATCTTCACCATCTTGAGGTACTCAAACGGGTCATCTCCTATTTTAAACTTGGGAGCATCCAACTTCAGATAGTCGGTCATCTTAACCTTGCTCCCAACTGATGAGCTAGGTTTGGATGTTTGGATTTCAGGGGCTACAGGTTCTGTTGGTGGAGGAGGAGGTGCATCATTCCCTGGGTTAGGGTTTGCTGTATTTGGGAAGAAGGGTGAGGGTGGATACATAGGGTACTGTGGGTATGGTGGGTAAAAAGAAGGATAAGGCATGAAGGTGGGATATGGGTTATAGCTAGAGAAATCCGATGTACCTCCCATCGGATACCCTGGCTGTAATACCCGGCTAGATCAGGCATCGGAATTCCTACCGTCCGGTGGAGTTCACGGATGGCAGAGATTTCTAGAAGGGTAGAGGGAAGGTTTTCTAAAAGAGTTTTTAAGAGTTTTAGTGTTTTAAGTGTTTGAACGGTTTTGACTCAAACCGGATTGAGTTTGGAAGAGAAAAGGCTTTGGAGACAAAGGCCAGGTTCGGCCCTCGAATGTTAAGTTCAGCCGCCGAAAGTGCCCAATGTTCGGCCCCCGAAGGTTAAGTTCGGCCCCCGAAAGTTGCATGGTTTTGCATGCAGTTTCGGCAGCCGAAACTGGGATGGTCGGTTAGCTGTGCACGCTCCTCAGTCCGTGGTTTGGCCAGGTGTTCGCCTCCAAATCACCATAGAGGGTTAGGCCACGTCTCCCATGACTCATCTGCAAGCTTTAATCAGCTCATGCAGAGGGTTTGGTTATTTGCAAAGGGTTTGAACGTTTTGGAGAAAAAAGAGAGAAAAGAGAGGTTTTGGTGGTTTGAAGTTTGTGAAGGGGATTTGCTGAGTTCAAGTTGCTCCTCTTCTGGTTTCAGGAGGTAAGGGAAGTCTTTACACTTGTTTTCATGTTTTTGAACAGCTTTTGCATGAGTTGCATGCTTAGGTTTTAACGTGAGTTTTTGATGTGTTTAATGGTGTAAGCTTGATTATGTGTTATAGTAGCTGTTTTGTTGGGGTTACTAGGTAGTTTTGGACCCCTTTGGAGCATATACTTGAGTATCTGTAAGTTGAGGTTTGAAGTTATGCACGTGTAGAGAGGAGGAAAAGATGGAGGAGCTAGGTTGCGGGAGAAGCTGAGTTCTTGAAGAACTCAGGTTCGGCAGCCGAAGAAGGATTCGGCCGCCGAACCCCTTGCATGGTGGCTTAGACTGCCACAGCTTGCCCCTGAGTGCCTTGAGGTTCGGCTCTGTTTAGGGGTTTCGGCCTCCGAAAGTAGCCCCCGAAAGGGTTCGGCCGCCGAAAGAGGATATTCGGCCGCCGAAGGTACTTGAGTTTCGGCTCTGTTCAGGACATTCGGCCGCCGAACCTGCCGCCGAATGTGTTCTGTCCAGCCTTCTTTTGCATACTTTGTGTGATTGTTTTTAGAGGGTCAGAAGGGATTATGGGGGATTGTTTAAGAGTTGATAAGAGTATGTTTCATTCGAGTCCATTTGTGTAGGATTGGACCCGACAGTTCAGGGAGGTCGTCAGGATTAGCAGTTGCAGAGTCAGTCAGGTTTCTGCTTGAGGAGCCGAGGTGAGTCGAACTAAACTTAATGTTTTATCTGAAATAACAGAATGTTTGAGCATAGTTCATGCATCATGGATGCCATGATATATCTTAGGGTAATTGCATTAGAATCACGAATATGGTGCATTGCATTTTCATTGTTTATGAGGATTGGACCAAGGCGACATCAATAGCCCGTCGAGGGAGTTTTGAGGTCATGTCTAATCCAAGATGTGGAATGTTTGAGTTGTGATGCATTTTCATATAAAATGCGTATGAATGAACTATTTTCAGTGTTTCTACTCACTGGGCTTTATAGCTCATCCCTTTCCCTTAATCCCAGTTTTGCAGGTACAGGGTTAGCTGGGAAGGTTAGAAGCAGCAGGGTATTGGCTACAGTAGTGCTTGTGTAATAGAGTAATGGACATGATGTAAATTAAAGAGATATTTGTTACCGATGTATAGATGATCAGTTAAGGTGCTTATGGATTAGTATGTGCTTTGCCTATAGTATATTTCATCCCTTGTATATGCATGTATCCTGTTTTCAGTTTCTTGATGAGAAATGAGTCAAACCAGGCTTAACACATGTTGTGTTTCGAAAACCCAGTGAATTATAACTGTGAGGGAAGACAGGGTTTAATTCCCTTGACCCAAGACCAGTGCAGAGGGAAGACCAGGTTTGATTCCTGTGACCCATAGAGAGTCCATTAGAGAAGACCAGGTTTGATTCCTGTGACTCTATGGTAGCCAAGGTTAACTTATGATATGCTGACCCTACAGAGTGGGTTCTATGTTTCCAAGCATAGTGCATGGAGGTTACTTGGTAGTGTATCACTGGTTTAGCCCTGAGGGCTATTTCAGATTGAGATGTCTGATGTTTTAAAGGTTAAGTCTGGTAAGTTTTCAGAAAATGTTTAAACAGCTAGTAGTCAAGTCGGATCACGTATGGGATGTTTGGAGTTCAGATTAGGCTTGCTACGGGTTCTGGGGGCCTTAAGCCGATCTGGATCCTAGCGCCGAGCAGTTTGGGCCATTACAGAGAGGTACTGGTTTCCGGGCTGTTACACTGGCCCCTGTGGGTAGGGTGGATACTGGGGTGGTTAAACAAAACCCGAGGCCTGAGCGTCTCCTTGGGACTCTCCTATATCCTCTTCTGACATACTCATGCCCAGACTACTATCTCTTCTTTGATCATCCTCCTCTGATTGCCTCACATCAGCTGACATTCCACCCTGAACTGATCTCCTCCTGCTCACATCAAAAGACCTTCTAGGGTCCCTTGATGTTCCTTCTCTGCTTGATCTATAAGACCTTGCTATTTGCAGAGTAGGGGGAAGGACATCCATGCCCTCATTCTCAGGTGGAGCGGATCGATGTGAGCCTCGCATCCTATCTCTGAAAAGCAACATACATCACATAGCATTAGCATCATATGGTTCATGTGGAAACACATGAACCTACATCACATCATTAATGCACATGCATAGAATCATGGCATTTCACATCAACATCAAGACAGGACTCTACATCCTATCCTAGTGGACATGATTTTTCCCTATTGTGCTTGCCCTTCTATGACATCTATGAGCCCGACACTCTCTAGGTCCGACCATATGAACCTAGGGCTCTGATACCACTCTGTAACGACCTGGGAACTGGATCGCTACCGGCGCTAGGATTCAGATCGACTTAAGGTCGTTGGAACCCGTAGCAAGCCTAACATACATCCTGTACAACTGATAAAATCCCATACATGATCATACATTTCCATAAAAACTTTAAATTTTCATCTACCAAACTTGACCTGTGCATGCACTAAAACTGTATACATAAAACCCCTTACTGGAGCCCTCATCAAATGCTCCTGTTGGGTCAACATCTCATATGTCAAGCCTGGTCAACATATAACATCATTAAAAACATTACATACAGATCATGTACAAAAGGGATTACCACAACTGTTGGGGCCAAGCACAATACTAATCCATAAAACATCACTCCACTTTACATTATGTTACATTATTTTACATTACATGTCCACTACTAATCTATTACATGACATAGCCATTACCCTTGCTGACTTCCTTGTATCTCTGAACCTGCAAACCTAGGGGTTAGGGGAAAGGGGTGAGCTGCTAAAGCCCAGTGAGCAGAACAGTAAAAACAATTAACAAACATATGCTTTCATGAAATGCATCACATCACAAACAATTCACATCACGAATGGACTTGTCACCAGTAACCCTCTACATATCCAATGCCCGGCCCACAACGGGGCTCCTTAGGACTTTCGCTTAATATAACATAACATGTCCAACTGTGCCAGGGGCGTAGTGCAGGCCACACCTGGTCCTCTCTTACATATAACATATCATAACATGTCCAACTGTGCCAGGGGCGTAGTGCAGGCCACACCTGGTCTTCTCTTACATATAACATATCATAACATGTCCAACTGTGCCAAGGGCGTAGTGCAGGCCACACCTGGTCTTCTCTTACATATTGCCAAGGGTGTAGTTCAGGCCACACCTGGTCTTTCCATCTCATATCATATCATATCATATTGAGGGCTAATGGATCATCTGATATCCATCCACATCAACAATAAATAATGCAATGCGTCATATTTGTGAATTCTAATGCAACAACCTATAAATATGGCAATCGTGATGCATGAGCATGCTTAAAAATTTAGTTGCTTTGAAATAAAATATAGTTGTGTTCTACTCACCTTTGGCTGACGCTTTACTGACTCTGTAGCAGCGAACTCACTGCTGGCCTCCTCGGTCTCTCAGGTCCGATTCTACACAGGTGGACTCAAATGAGGGACCAAACAAACTCTAACATGACTCTAAACAACTCCCCAAAAACTCCCTAAAACATCATAAAACATGCATTGAAAACAGGCAAAGGAAGGCTGGACAGGGGACTTTCGGCGGCAGGTTCGACGGCCAAAGGTCCCTACAGATCCGAAAGTCAGGCACTTTCGGGGGCAAGGTTCGGCGGCCGAAAGTTTTCACAGACCCGAAAGTCACCCACCTTCGAGGGCAGGTTCGGCGGCCAAAACTCCCCTCTAGAGTCAAAAGTCCAAACTTTCGGGGGCGAGTTTAGGCGGCCTAAAGCTGCCTTCACAGGCAGGTTCGGGCCGAACCTTGCTTCGGCGGCCGAACCTGGATCCTTCTGGGTGGCAGAACCCGATTCTACCATCCCACATCCAGCCATCCAAACTTCCCAACACACATCCGCCTATTCTAAAACATGCATAAACACATTTTCAAGCATATAGGGGCATAAAACTAGCCTATACCCCAACAAACATTACATTTAACATACATTTATCATTAAACTAACATAAACCCTAACATTTTAGATCTACTCTAAAACATGCATCATATACCCTTAACCCCTTTTAAAACTTACTTAAAACATGTAAAAAGGTATGGATCTACACTTACCTCTTGAAGATCGAAGGTAGGCGTGATCCAACTTGGAGATGGGGAGGAAACGAGCTCCAAAGGTCTCCAAACTTTAAACTTTGGTCTTAGCTTAAAAATCTTCAAAACAAGGTAAAAACTTATCAAAAACTTGAAGGATTTGAGGAGAAAACACAAGATCATCAAGGGGGTGGCGGAGACTCACCTTGCCCCGAAATGGAGAGAGAAAACTCGCCCGTTTTCGGACATGGGGCCTTTTATAGGTAGCTGGCCAGACCACCTTCGGAGGCCAAAAGTGCCTCCGCAACTACACCATGTTCGGCGGCCGAACATGAGGTTCGGCCGCCGAACCTGGGTTTCTCATCCAAGGCATTTTCTTCAAAACTCAATTTTCTTTCTTCATTAAAACCTTAAAACATGTAAAAACATTTTAGAAAATCTTTATTTTCACCCTTCTAAGGGATTCCGACCTCGGGATTCCGGATTCCAATGGAGATTCCGCCGAAAAGTTGGAATTCTGATGCCGGAGCTTAGCCGGGTATTACACCTCAGCCAATACATAGAGTTGGAAAACATGTTTCTCAATCACTTTCACACCTTCATAAAGACTCGCCTTTAGTTGCTCTTCATAGACCATAATGTTATCCTCTGCACGAATCTGGTCATCCACCCAAATGCTCAGAAATAGAGCGAAGGGACGGAAGATTTTTCGAGAGATTCAGTATTGGTCGTAAAGGCATTCTTTGTCCTTCTCGGTTAGTACGGAATGGATGTCGTTGATCATGATGTCTTCATTTTCATGAAATATCCTTAGTGGAAAGATGGAAGCAGGAGCGCGAATGGGGCCATCAGAGGAAGAGTTTGAGGCAGAACTTCCACCAGAGGAAGAAGAGAATAAAAGAAAGTATTCCTATAAAAGGGAAAGCAAATAAGAATTACCTTGAAGCAAGGGAGTGTGGTTGATCTCCTCTAAAGCGCAAATATCAGTTGCGATGCGGAACCCAAGATCAACATGTGATAAAAAATCCCGTCACACAACTTGACAAAAAACAAAGCAAAGATATCTTCCAGAAGGTTGCTCTACTATACCCCTAACCAACGAATGTGTTTAGAAACATAGATAATGGAGCAAAGGTTGCTCTACTACACCCCTAACCAACCAATGTGATTAGAAACATAGATAATCAAGCAAAGGTTGCTCTACTACATCCCTAACCAACCGATGTGATTAAAAATATAGATAATCAAGCAATTTCAGCTTCGAAAACAGCAGAAGAAATTCTTGATAAGTTAACTAAGTATGGAGGAGATCCATATTAGAACACCACAAGGTTAAACCTTGATAAGTTGCTAAATAATGGGGAAGAACCAAATATTGTTCATAACATCATCTTTATTCATTGGCTCATTGTGGTTGCCACCTTAAAGGTGTGTTTATAGCCTTCAAACCCTAATTCTATTATAGGAATGTGTAATTGCAATATAGGAAGGGTATCTAGTCAAATAATTAAATATGGATTGCATTAAAGATCATTTTTCTAAATTATTTTGGAGAAATCTCCTTCCTAAATGGGCTGCACGAATTTGACTTCTAATATATGCCAAATTTATTTAAAACAAATCTCACAAAATACTAAAATACCAGAATAATAAAACTGGCCTAAATGCAATTTGGCCATACATGCATTACGTGATCTGAAATTGTTTAGTGCGTCCACATATGTTGAAGAGAGTGTGGCTTATTTTCTTATTCTCCCATACTTCCCAAATATAGTTCTCATCTCGTAAGTCTTGAATTAAGCGATGATAACTTGATTTGTCATGATTTGGAGTTTTCCATTTTAAATCTTTGAATCATCGTATTATTTTCTTATTTGTATCATTCTCTCCTTCTTCGAAAAGATTCATCCTTGAATCTTCAACCATAATAATAAGAAAAGAATCGACATACATTGGATCCTCTTTGAATTCAGTATAACATTTCGCGAATAAAACACTAAATTTTGACATCTCTTCTCTTTTTTCCTTTTTCTTTTAAATCAAACAAATGAAACGATTTTTTTTCTTCACTCTTCTTTTTTTTTCTCACTTTTTTTTTAAAAAAAAAACTCACACTATTGAAATAAAAAAAAATTCTTCTTTTTTTATATAAATATAACTGAATTTTTTTCTTTGTTTTTTCTATTTTTTTTAGAGAAACTATGAGATAAATTGAATTAAAAAAATAATAAGATAGACTAAAAAAATTTAAAAAAATTTATGAAATAAATAAATATAAATAAATAGAAATTTATCTATCACCGTGCTCTGATACCAATTGATGCAGGACTCAGGATCAACATGTGATAAAAAAACCCGTCACACAACTTGACAAAGAACAAAGTAAAAATATATTCCAAAAGACTGCTATACTATACCCCTAACCAACCAATGTGATTAGAAACATAGATAATCAAACGGTTTCAGCTTTGAGAATGCCAGAAGAAATTCTTGATAAGTTAACTAAGTATGAAGGAGATCCATATTAGAATGCCACAAGATTAAACCTAGATAAGTTGCTAAATAATGGAGAAAAACCAAATATTGTTCATAACATCATCTTTATTCATTGGCTCACTGTGGCTGCCACCTTAAGAGTGTTTTTATAGCCTTCAAACCCTAATTCTATTGTAGGAAGGTATAATTACAATATAGGAAGGGTATCTAGTCAAATAATCAAATAGTCAAACATAAATTACATTAAAGATCATTTTTCTAAATTATCTTAGAGAAATCTCCTTCCTAAATGGGCTACACGAATTTTGCTTCTAATATGAGCCAAATTAATTTAAAACAAATCCCACAAAATACTAAAATATCAAAATAATAAAACTGATCTAAATGCAATTTAGCCATACATGCATTACGCGATCTGAAATTATGTTGTGCATCCACATGTGTTGAAGAGAGTGGCTTTTTTTCTTATTCTCCCATTCTTTCCAAATATAGTTATCATCTCGTAAGTCTTAAATTAAGCGATGGTAACTTGATTTATTATGATTTAGAGTTTTCCATTTTAAATTTTTGAAACATCGTATTATTTCCTTGCTCGTACCATTCCTAACCAATGAATGTAATTAGAAACATAGATAACAGAGCTAAGGTTGCTCTACCACACCCAAATATAGATAATCAAGCGATTTCAGTTTCAAGAACGCTACAAGAAATTCATGATAAGTTAACTAAGTGTGGAGAAGATCCATATTAGAACGCCACAAGGTTAAACCTTGATAAGTTGCTAAATAATGGAGAAAAACCAAATATTGTTCATAACGTTATCTTTATTCATTGGCTCATTGTGGCTGCCACCTTAAGAGTGTTTTTATAGCCTTCAAACCCTAATTCTATTGTAGGAATGTGTAATTACAATATAGGAAGGGGATCTAGTGAAATAGTCAAACTTGGATTACATTAAAGATCATTTTCCTAAATTATCTTGGAGAAATCTCCTTCCTAAATGAGCTGCACGAATTTGGCTTCTAATATGGGCCAAATTAATTTAAAATAAATTCCACAAAATACTAAAATACCAAAATAATAAAACTGGCCTAAATGTAATTTGACCATACATGCATTACACGTTCTGAAATTGTGTTGTGCGTCCACATGTATTAAAGAGAGTGTGACTTGTTTACTTATTCTCCCAAGCTTCTAGTTCTCATCTCTTAAGTCTTGAATTAAGCGATGGTAATTTGATTTGTCATGATTTGGAGTTTTTCATTTTTAAATCTTTGAAGCATAGTATTATTTTCTTGCTCGTATCAAGTTGTGAGCAAAAGGGGTATTTTCAAAAGGGTTTTTATACGATGGCTTTGCCAGTAAGTTTTGAATGCAGCTCGAGAAATAAGACAACCATCATTTATGAGTAGAAGTAGGCAAAACAATACGAGTATGGAATGTCAATCTAAATCAACCACATATCCCAAATCGTGAAGATAAACCGTCACCTTCAAATATGAAGAATCAAAGACCAGCGGGAGGACCTCTGATGTAATACAAAAATCGTATAAAGTAAGTCATGAATTGTCACCATAAAATAAAGTCACGTGGCAAGGGTCTGATAAGTCGATACGTGACCCCACCCGCAAAAAGAAAAACCAGACACCATGGCGCTCGACTTTTCATCAAGACTCGCCCTCTCTTGGATTGGTCGAGTATTCATATAAAGTTATTGTTAGCAGGCACAATCCAGCAAATCCCCATAACGCCTGTAATTACGGGATCTCCGATTAATTAGCTGGTGGTATCCCTTATCAATTAGCCAGCACTAGTCGGATTTTAAAAAAATGCTATAATTAACTCCATGTTCTTACAATATAAAAACCAATAATCACAGACATAAAGGTACATATTCTCTTATACAACTACTCTTGAATTCAAAACAATCCATTATACTTGTCCTCTTCTTCAATTTACTAACTTGAGCATCGGAGTGACTGCCGTACGTGCCGACCACCTCAAATTTTTCTTTCTTGTAGGATTGACCAATCATAGGATAATTCTATTTCAGCCACACTACAGGGTGTATGCAAATTTCTATGTGATAGTAAATGATAAATGAGTACACAATTGTCAGCATATAATAAAATCAGAGAATCTATAATTTATTCTTTAAAGAACGACTAGATAATTATTTGCACAAATTAAAATTAAAGGATTAACTAATAAGCTTTCCTATTATGCATGGATGAAATAGTGATATTTTCTCATATATATATATATGTATATATATATAATTAGGGACCATCAAAATATCTTTTTGCTATAATTTTTCTTTCTCTTATTAAATATTAGAGTGGGAGAGATTTTAGAGTACAACCATCGTTTATAACAATCCAATAGTATCATAAGGTATGAAAAACGACATAATTGTCTGCATAAATTTGGGCATTTTAGCAAAGAAGGGAAAAAGTTACATACGTCAATCAATTATGTATAGAATCGATAAATGTGAAATTATGTTATGCATTGTTTGGTTCATATTATTAAATAAGTCCCCATTTCAAATATCCAACTACTAATAATTTACAAGAATCATTAAAATTCACATTAAGCTCTCCAACAACACTAGTTTGTATAAATTAAGGAAGAAACCAAGTTGTTTACCAAAGGATATAAAGACCCTTTTTGATTTATTTGTTAGATATAACTAATTGATAAATTACACCTAATAGTTACTATTGACATGAAAAAATGACTAATAAATGTATATATATTATTTTATTATATTAATGAAATAAATATAAAAATATTAATTTATTATAGAATATATAATAATTAAAAATAAAATTTTAAAATAATAAAAAATATTTTCTCATAAATAAAGTATTTTGCATATATAGTCTTTCAAAGGATGTGGGAATGTTCTCACCTTATTAACATTCATCCATTCAAGTGCATAATCTAATAACTAAGGGTTAATAGATTTTTTTGAATATGCAATGTCAACATTAAAAATGTTAATGCAATGCTACATATTAAAAAAAAAAAAGTGTCACTATTTAAATGATATTATTTTAATAAAATTATAATTTAAAATGTTAAAAAAATAAATAAATAAAAAAGTGAGCAACTTAAAACTGCGGTGATGTGCTTGTTAAAGTGATTGGAATGAGGAACTGTGATGATGCTTTTAAAAGACTAATTCTTAGTAAGTAAAAGAATATTATTATCTAATAAATTATATTATATATCAAATTATTGTTTTTATATTTTTTAGAATTATTTAATATTTGAATGTATTATTATAATATTTTTATAAAAAAATTGAATATATTAAACATATAACATAAGAAATATTATTTATTAATAATTATTATTAATATTATTTTCATTGAATATTTAATAATGAGTGAATTAACTTTAAAAAAAGGCAGACTACTTAGTGTTAAAGTTTTGAAAATGAGAAGTTATTTTTTGGATAGAAAAAAATAAAAAAAGAGAGAAACTAAATAGAATAATATGCATTAAAATAATTATATAAACTAAATAATATAAATATTTAAAGTGACTAATACGTTTTTTTAAAAGATTAAAGAGTTTGATTTTATAAAATATTGAACATTTTAATTGAGTAATTTTAAAATAGGGACAAACTATTATTCTTTTTAATATTATATGGACCTAATGGTGATTTTTTCTTACTTTTATATTTAAAAAAAATTACTTAAATAACTCTCTATAATTTAATAATTTTCAAGATAGCCCATAACCCTTTGGAGATGGCTGATTCCGTCAGTATTTAATATATACATTTATTATTTTATTTTAATAATATAATTTAATATTAGTATATAAGACTAATATTAATAAATTGGACTAAAATTATGATTTTAATGGAGTGATATAAAATATATAATTTGATTGATTGATTTTAAAATTCTGATAAATTTTGAAAGTTAGTTTTGGGTAAAATTAGTATAATAAAATTAATTGATTAATTAAATAATTATGTTAATGGATTATTAA
Source organism: Manihot esculenta (assembly GCF_001659605.2). NCBI lineage: Eukaryota > Viridiplantae > Streptophyta > Magnoliopsida > Malpighiales > Euphorbiaceae > Manihot > Manihot esculenta. Next base: position 18,598,959 of record NC_035173.2, on the reverse strand, counting down.
AATAATGTTAGTGAATGAATATTTGAATTTGAAAAATAAATAAATGGTTAAAATCAAAATTTTGAGACAAGATTATTAAAATAAAATTTGATTTTGATAATATTAAATTATTATAGATTAGATTGAATATAAATGATTCATTTTATCTCTCAAATTATAAAATTTTCTACGATCTCTATGTAAATTAAATTTAAATAAAATTTATAAATGCTAAAATTATATAGGTTTGGATTTAATATTTCATATTTAAAAAGTATTAATAGTTTAAAATTCAATCTCTCTATTTTTCATATAAAATATTATCATTACTAAAATTTATTACTAGTGGATAATAATAAACTAAATGTATTTTTATAAAAATATTAAATTATTAGAATAATATTAAGATATTAAATAACATATTTAAATTTTAAAAGTTCTTACACTTATTTATATTTAATTTTTTAGTTCAATATATATATATATATATATATCATGATTATTTTAAAGAGTATAAAAATGTGTAACACATTAAAAAAATTAATATATATAAAAGTGAAGAGGAAAATATTAGTATGGTAAAAAACATCTCTCTTTATATATAAAATTATAATTTTATTTAATAAGTTTTAATTTAATTAGATAATTAAATTAAAATTTATTTCAACTAAAATCATTAACAACTTATATTAGTCTTTAAGAAAAATTATTAAGAATTTATAATAAAGTTTAATTTTATTAAAGTAACATTAAAAAACTAATTATTTAAAAAATCATAAAAAAATTATTTTTTTTAGTCACTAATAATAAAATTAAGAATGATGTATCTGTTATTAAATAAAATTTAATTTTTTTATCAAAAATATAAAACTCACACACATGATAAAAATTAATTACAGTTTTGATATTTGTAAAACTCCCTATAGTATCTATACTCTATAAATGTAGAAGTGATATACTAAAATAATATTAAGTTTTTTAAAATACCTTAAACCTCTATTACGCAGCTATTCGATCCAAGTCAAGACCATCACAATTTTGACAAAACTCCTTAATGGCATATTAGTTCATACATATCCATCCACAATCAATATGGAATAAAATAAATATTATTAGGAACATTAATATTTACATAATTTAAACACATAAAATTTATCTATTTTTTATTTAATTTATTGCTATAATTTTATGGTAGCTATAAATGTTGCATCTTACTTCTACAAAATTGTAGCCATATGTTTTTTTTTTTTTTTTAATTTTAGTTATTGACAACAAAAAATATTATAGCTAAAAAAGAATTTTTTTAATTATATATCCAAAAATATTATATATCAGTAGTAACAATTATTTTATAACCGCTATATGTTAGTTTTTAAAATAATAAAATTAATATCGTCGTAAAAAATTTTATTATTAATTCTAATATTTATTGTAGTAATTTATTTATTTTATCTCTTTAATTATATATATAATTTTAATCAATTTATTGATTCTAAATTATATTATACTAATAGAAAGATGTGACAAAATATAGAAATTTCAGATAAAAAAAATGTTAAATTTTATATTTTGTCAAAATTTACTTCTGACTATATCTTTAAAACGCCAAATAATCTAAATGCTCACACTTTTAAATTTTAATGAATGATAGACTTATTTAACATTTTATTTATAATTTAGGGATAATTTTGGATCTAATGATAAAATCTGGTATTTTTTATCCCTCATGTATATGCCTTTCTTAAATTTAAATATTCTAATTTTACTCATAAAACACTTTTTCTAAAAGTTTAAAATTATAAGAGAGATAAACCAAAAATTATCACTTCTTAACAATAAAAAATGATATATTAAATTAAATTAAATAATGAGTAAATTAACTTTAAAAAAATAAGATAGAGACTTGAAGTTGAAATTTTAAAAAATGAGAAATAAATTTTTTAAATTGAAAAACAATTAAAAAAAAACTAAGCATTGCTAAATTTATATAAACTAAATAATATAAATATTTAAAATTATTAAGAATTTAAAAAAAAAAGGAGTTTGAATAATTTTAGAATAGGGACAAATCATTAATTTTTTAATATTGTAGGGATCTAATGATATTTTTATTATTCATTTATATTTTAAAAAATTCACCCAAAAAGCCCTACATAATTTACAAATTTTCAAGTGCCATAATCTAGTCGGTTCATTGCTGGGTCTGCCGGTGTCTGATTTGTACATTTATTATTTTATTTAATAAAATTTAAAATTTATAATATTTTATATTTTTAAAATCATATTGTAAATTTTGAGATTACACGCAAATTTAAATTAAACCTTCCGAGTAAAAATTTATATTAAAATTTGAATAATTATATTTGAAATTAAATTTCTCAATCATCTTGACATGGATCAACCACTTTGACGAAAAATAAAAAATTATATCTAATTTATTGATTGATTGACAAAAATAAAAAATTATATTTAATTCATTGCAGACCGTCGTTTGTTATAATTTTAAACTATTAGCTATATTTTATTTAGTCTATTTAATTTTATTTATCTTTTTAATTATAGTTTAAAGTAAATTAAATTGAAAAATGAAATTATGTATTTTAAAAATATTTTTTCAATTTTTTAAATTATTATTAATGAAAATTAAATCGTAAATATTATTTTTAAAATTATTTTAATATTTTGAATTTTTATTTTTAAATTATTATGTACAACAATTAGAAATTTTCTTTAAAATACCAACAAATCATTTGGTGGGTATATTTTTTAAATTTGTCCTAACATTTTCATCAATATTTGACGTTAACAATATTTTCGTCAATATTTTTATTTGTAATTTTATTGATATTTTAATTTTTTTTATGAGTCCTTAAATATTCAATAATTTTTATCATTATTTTTTTTATAATAGTGATTTGATAAGTGAATTTAAGAAATTTTTATATTTTTATATCCAATATTTGGAGGTAATAAACTTGATTTTAATTAATTTGACATACAACTTTTTAATCTCAATAAATACAATTTTATAGTATAACCAATGATACAGTTTTGTATCTAATATAATTTTTAACTGAAAATGTTTTATTAGTAATTATACATTATTTTATTTTTAAACTGATTAATATGATTTGTTGTAAATAACAATGTTATAATAATCACACATAAATAATAAAAATAATGAAATTTTATTTCATCAATTAAAAAAGGACATTTTTTAGTTTCTATCCTCTTTAACCTTAATTTATTGGTCAAATTTAAAAAAAAAAATTGAGATTATATTCCTATTTGTTTAACTAATTAAATTGCTCTTAATTTTAGAATAATATTAAGATGTTCTTATATTTTTATTTTCTTAATTCAAAAGAATTTGTGTATTTAATTTAATTAACTTCATATTAAGAAAAACTCAACACTCACAATACTGTTCACCTGTCTCATCAGTTAATTTACAATTATCCACGCTATTAATGTTTCATTGATTAGTTGCAAAACTTACAATTTTGTTTCCATTTAATTTCATAATTTTATTATAATTTTGATATAAATATTTAATTTTAATTTAAATTTAATTTTAAATAGATTTGTGAGCAGAAGTTGAAAAAAGAAACAAAAAAGGCTGAATTAAAGGATTTTTGTACTGAAACGTTATAATCTTGACCAAACCTGTAGCCCAAAACGATGAAAAAATAAGATAAAATTTTGCTACCTAAGCAAGGATAAGATCAGCTTCAAGTGGGATCAAATTGAATCAAACTCAATCAGATCAGGATAGAGATAATATATGATAGAGATAAGATAGGAGTCGTGGATTTAATTTTAAATTATTAAGTTTTATATTTTTGTGCCTATATAAAGGCTCCTAACATTAAACCTAGGAATCATATTCTACCTATCACTCTCATTTCTTCTCTGGCTACCCCCTTCTTCTCCATCTTTTTCTTTTCTTTTTCTTATTTTACTTAATTGTTATAATTTTATTATGATCATGAGAGGCTAAACATTTATTTTCAGTTGAAGGTTAAATTAATTTGAGATTCGTTCAAGTGTCAGTTGAAGGTTAAATTAATTTGAGATTTGTTCAAGTTGTGAGGTCATGCACTACAACTCTCTTCATCTTATTTCTATTTTCTATTAATTTCTGAATTCGAGTAACACCACATCCATTGTTGTTTTCTTGAGAATTCAAGGGGCCCATTGAATCTATTGGAAAGATAACATATTACTAATTAATCTAATTAAATGCGTAATAGTTTAATTGGGTTAATAACAAGTAGCAATTAATATATCAGTTTATATTAAGAAATTAGTAGATTTGATTTAAATAAAACGCGTGTTTTTATTGATCAAGTTTGGGTTCTTCTCTCTTAATGCAGTTGACTAATTAAATCTACACGCGTGTTAGGATTATTAGTTAACTAGAAATTAATTTAAGCGCGAAGCGGATTAATTTATTCATAAGGAAGAATTGGTGGGATTCGCGTGTTTGACCACTATAACTAAACAATAGATAATAATATGAAATTTTTTTTTTAACCAATGATCAATTGTAAAATACCTCAATTTGATTACCTTTGGCTGAAAGTTTTTTATTTATTTATTTCTTCAATTTCAATTGCATTATTTATTATTTTTCTTTTAAGTTTATTTTTTTGACTTGCCCAAGGCAAAATTACTTTCATAAAAAAACTATCTTCTTATCACTTTTTATAGTAAACTACTTTTCTATTTCAAATTGGTCATTTAAATTAAACAGGATTAAGGTCTCTGTGGGATCGATACTCACTTACCCTATCTACAAGTTCTTATCAATCAAGAAAAGGGAAATAAATTTTAAATTGATGGATTCGACACCCATCAAATTTTGGCGCCGTTGCTGGGGACCTCTAACAATTTATTTTTGTTTTTATGACCAGATATGAGAATAGCAGGATTCAGTTTGATCCAGAAATTGAGAAGACTGCTAAAAGGTTGTGGAAAGCAACCAAGTTGCAAAAACAGGCCAATTCGAGAGCCTCTCAACTGTCTGCCTGATCTCCTTTGCGTAACGAAGAGACCTCATCTTCAACACTAACTGAGCCTCCAATTAACACAAATCAAAGAGACAATATGGCCGCAGCTGCTGCCGCTGAAGAGCAACCCCTTTGCATCACATACCCAATACTGAATGCACCCTTGGAATTACAAAGAGATATGATTCATGTGTTACCAAAATTCTAAGGCTTGGAGAATGAAGACCCTCATCGTCATCTAAATGAGTTTTATGTTGTTTGTTCAAGTATGAGACCACAAGGTATAACTGATGAACAAATAAGGTTGGTAGCTTTCCCTTTCACTTTAATTGAATCTGCTAGGGATTGACTCTACTATTTGCCCCTAGGTTCAATCACCCCTTAGGTGCAAATTAGAGACTTATTCTTAGAAAGATTTTTCCCAGCGACCAAAGCATCATCAATAAGAAAGGAAATAAGTGGAATTAAACAAAGAAAAAATGAAATTTTACATGAATATTGGGAAAGGTATAAAAAATTAATTGTAAGTTGTCCAAAACATGGAATCACTCCAAAACAGCTTAACTTTCACTTCTACGAAGGACTTTTGCCATTAGAACGAAGGATGATTGATGCTGCTAGTGGAGGTGCCATTTCAGAAATGGAACCTGAAGAAGGTAAAACCTTAATCTCTAAAATGGCCGCCAATTCTAGACAATATAGCCAAGAAGAGGACATTCCAAGGAATGCCAATGAACTAAGTATTGCATCTTTAGATTCTAGAATTTCACAACTAACAGCTGCAATTCAACAATTGGCTGCAAGAAATAATTTACGAACTTGTGGCATTTGCAAACAAGCCAACCATCCCACAGATATGTGTCCTATCCTTCAGGAAGGAGAGCAATAGGTAAATGTTATTGGAGGATTCAATGAACAATAAAGGAAGTATGACCCATTTTCAAGTACGACCCGTTTTCAAGTACCTACAATCCGAAATGGAGAGATCAACCAAACCTTAGTTATGGGAATAGACAACAGAACTTCCAGCCTATAGCAAACTATCAAGCTACAAATTCAGGTATGTCTCTAGAAGACCTTGTTCAATCCCTTGCTAATTGCACCCTTGCTTTTCAACAGGAAATAAAATCGAGCATACAGAATTTGGAGAATCAAATGAGCCAACTTGCTACATCAGTGAGTAAGCTGGAATCTCAAGGGAAATTGCCCTTCCAAAACCATACCAAATCTAAAATAGAATGTAAGCGCAATTACGCTGCAAAGTGGGAAGGAGTTAGACTCTGTCAGCCCAAAGAAGCTTGCCCAAGGCAGTAAGGCAGACCAGAAGATAGAAATAGAAATAAAGATTCTAGAAGAGAAACAATTCCAAAAATCTGCGGAAGAACAATCCCCAATGCAGGTAATACGTCCACCTTTTTCCGAAAGATTTGCTCAATCAAAAAGAGAAAAGGAAGAGAAAGAGATCTTGGAGATTTTTCGCAAAGTCCAGGTAAACATACCCCTTCTTGAAACCATAAAGCAAATACCCAGGTACGCGAAATTTTTAAAAGACCTTTGCACTAATAAAAGAAAATTGTATGGGTACAAAAAGATTAAAGTAAGGGAGAATGTGTCAGCTGTACTCCAAAGAAAAGTTGCACAAAAATGTAAAGACAAAGGCATGTTTGCTATATCATGTAAAGTTGGAAACCTTGAAATCAAGAAGGCAATGTGTGATTTAGGAGCTTCTATAAATGTTATGCCTCTATCAATTTATTTGTCTTTGGATGCAGGTCCTTTAAAACAAACAGGAGTCACACTCCAACTCGCCGATAGATCAATAGTTTATCCTAAGGGCGTGTTGGAAGATGTTTTGGTCCAAGTGGGAAAATTAATCTTCCCAGCAGACTTTTTTGTCTTGGATATGGAAGATAACAATTCATCCAACTCTACAGATTTATTGCTAGGAAGACCATTCCTCAGCACAGCTAGAACGAAGATCGACGTGCACGAAGGCACACTCTCAATGGAGTTTGATGGAGAAGAGGTAAAGTTTAATGTCTATGATGCAATGAAATATTCTGATGATAATTTTTCTCTTTGCAGCATAGATATAGTTGATCCTCTCACTCGAGAAGCATTTGAATTAAGCAAGGAAGATAAGTTGGAGGTAGTTTTAACCAAAAACTTAATAATGGACTACCCTGACAATAGCACATTGAAACTCGATGAGGAAATCATAGAAACAGTCCACTTATTGGACACTTTGAGCCATAAGGCACCAGAACTTGAGTTAAAAATGCTTCCAGCTCATTTGAAATATGCATTTTTGGGAAGTAATAACATATTTTCAATCATAATCTCCTCCAAGTTGAATCCTTTAAAAGCAATGAAGTTAATTTGGGTGTTGAATGAATATGAAGAGAGAAGTGGATGAAACTTAAGATGCCACTGTCGAGCCTAGGACAATAAACAAAGGCGCTACTTAGGAGGCAACCTAAGGTTACAGGCTTGCCCAAACCTGTAGAGTCACAAGTAAGTTTCCTTTTAATTTTTTAGTTTTAATTAATTTATTAGATTATTTTTGGAGCAGATTGGACCTTCTGGGCAATTCGGGAATTTAAGAAACTTTTTTTGGAGATAAGTCATTATTTTTGTTGCTCCATAAAAAAGATGGCCTCCTCCCACACTGCTTCCTCCGCCGCCGGAAGGCATCGCTCATCGTGCCGCCAGACCACAGCGAAGATCCCGTCGGACGCGGCGACCAGGCCTCGTATGCAGATCGGATCAGCAAGTGCTCCACCACGCGCCAAACGCCACCGTCAACCTCCTCGCCACCAGCAGCCACATTCCAGTGTTTGCAGATGAGATGAGTTATGATGATGAGGAGATGAAACATGAGATCCCGAAGCAACTCCAAAATCGAAAAATGCAACTCAACCACCAGCGGCCTGAGTTCTATATGAATCACTCCTCAGGAAAGTTTTCTTTAACTTACTTTTATTTTATTTTGTGGACTTACCCCGTTTGATTGAATTTGTTTTTTCACATTGAGGACAATGTGAGGAGTAAGTGTGGGGGGAGATGTGGTATGGAAATTGAAGTGTTTTTTTTTTTTTTTTTTTTTTTTTGTGATTGATGAGATTGATTGATGATTGATGAATATTCTAAAACTTTTGGGAATTTTTATTTTTTTTTCTTGCCATTTTTCTTTGAGTTTTTGGTGTTTGAGTTAGAGGCTTGCCCAAGCCTATAAACACTTTATCTGTTTTTATGATTCTCAGCACTTGCACTTTAAATTGTTTCTCATATTTAATTTTTATGATTTATAGTATTGACATCATTTTGTTCAAAAAAATAATAAATAAATAAATAAATAAAAAATAAAAAATGAAAAAAAATAAAAAAATAAAAATTTTTACAGCTCCTTACTTGCCATAAGAAATTGATATGTCCTTTATCGTAGAATACAAGTTATTATGCCATTTGTATGCTAGTTTAAACAGAATAAATTTATCATTGTTTATTTTGTTAGTTTTATTTTTAAGGCTTGTTTTGAAAGCTCATGAAGTATGGTCCTTATTTAAATAGTTAGGTACTGAATGCATGTTCTTTTAAATGAGTTGCCGCCCTTTGTTGAGAATGAATTAAAGGATATTTTCTAGACTATATGTTTATGTGGAAATTAAGGGGTGTTATCAAAGAAAAATAAGAAAAATAATAAAAATAAAAATAAAAATCAGAAATAAATGCACTCCTATGACCTATTCTTCTAGTTGCTTGATCAATTGGTTACCAACTCGATGGCCTAAGTAGTGCGATACTTAGTGACCCCTTAAGGTTATTCCGTATGGAGAAATCAGTGTTTGGGAGAGTATCACCCCTTTTTGGGCCGTTTAAAAACTCGCCCACACCTTTTTATTAGGTAACTATGAGTGGAGCTAGTAGCCACTTGAGCTGAATAACTTGGGGCAAGTGGCTCAGTAACCATTTGTTTTACGTTTACTTATCGGTTTCAGGCAAGATATAGTAGGAAGTGAAAATAATAAATAATAAACCCCCAAATCTTTAAATTTTATTGGTCTAGTTAAGAGTTCCTAAGATTCTATTCTTTAAAAAGGGTAGTTTAATATTATATGGCATTCTAATATTTTATGTGCTTGAAATTGAATTGAGGACCAACTTTATGTCTTGAGAAACACGCTTTAAACATGAAACTTGTTGAAGTGAACTTTGGTGAAATTAAGCTATTTATGCTATCATCCTATTGCATGACAGTTTGGTTCTTTGTTTTGGACAAATTAAATTTCAGATTGGTTGAGGATAGGGCTGTGTTTTATTGTTTCATTTTAATTTATGTGCTTGAGGACAAGCAAACGTGCAAGTGTGTGGGAATCTGATGAGTTACAAGACTTACAATTTTTTTTTTCCATTTAATTCCATGATTTTACTATAATTTTGATATAAATATTTAATTTTAATTTGAATTTAATTTTGGATAGGATTGTGAGCAAAAGTTGAGAAAATGAACAAAAAAGGCTGAATTAAAGGATTTTTGTACTGAGAGGTTACAACCTTGACCAAACCTGTAGCCCAAGGCGATGGAGAGATAAGATAAGATTTTGCCACCTAAGCAAGGATAAGATCAGCTTCAAGTGGGATCAAATTGAATCAAACTCAATTAGATCAGGATAAAGATAAGATAGGAGTCGTGGATTTAATTTTAAATTATTAAGTTTTATCTTTTGTGCCTATATAAAGGCTCCTAATATTAAACCTAGGAATCATATTCTACCTCTCACTCTCATTTCCTCTCTGGCTACCCCCTTCTTCTCCATCTTTTTCTTTTCTTTTTCTTCTTTTACTTAATTGTTATAATTTTATTATGACCATGAGAGGCTAAATATTTATTTTCAGTTGAAGGTTAAATTAATTTGAGGTTTGTTCAAGTTGTGAGGTCATGCACTACAACTCTCTTTATCTTATTTCTATTTTCTATTAATTTCTGAATTCGAGGAACACCACCTCCATTGTTGTTTTCTTGAAAATTCAAGGGGCGCATTGAATCTCTTGGGAAGACAATATATTGCTAATTAATCTAATTAAATCTGTAATTATTTAATTGGGTTAATAACAAGTAGCAATTAATATATTAGTTTATATTAAGAAATTAGTAGATTTGATTTAAAAGAAAACGCGTGTTTTTATTGATCAAGTTTGGGTTCTTCTCTCTTAATGCAGTTGACTAATTAAATCTACATGAGTGTTGGGGTTATTAGTTAACTAGGAATTAATTTAAACGCGAAGCGGATTAATTTATTCATAAGGAAGAATTGGTGGGATTCGTGTGTTTGACCACTATAACCAAACAATAAATAATAATATGAAATATTTTTTTCTAACCAATGATCAACTGTAAAATACCTCAATTTGATTACTTTCAGCTGAAAGTTTTTTTATTTATTTATTTCTTCAATTTAAATTGCATTATTTATTATTTTTCTTTTAAGTTTATTTTTTTGACTTTCCCAAGGCAAAATCACTTTCATAAAAAAACTTTCTTCTCACTTTTTATAGTAAACTACTTTTCTATTTCAAATTGGTCATTTAAATTAAACAGGATTAAGGTCTCTGTGGGATCGATACTCACTTACTCTATCTACAAGTTCTTATCAATTAAGAAAAGGGAAGTAAATTTTAAATTGACGGATTCGACACCCGTCATTCATTGTTAATTATAAATCTCTACTTTTTAAGAAAAATATGGAGAGAGACATGAAAGAATATGAGGAGGGAGAATATGGAGACAGATCGAGGTGGATAGTGAGTTTTATAGTGAGTTCTATTTGATGAGGAAGACAATTGATGCTACATAACATCCGCTTAACGAAAACTGTGAGTTGTCACTACAAGACAAGAGCCACGTGACAAGGATTTGACAAGTGGAAAATACCGTCTCACTACAAGAAAAGGAGATCCGGATACTTTGACACCCGGAATATCGTCAAGACTTGCCCCTCTGGATGAGCCGAGTCTTAGTACATAGTTACCTTTATCAGGCATTTTTTCATTTTGCCAGAGATCGCGGAACTATCAATTTAATTGGCTGATAATGCCTATTATCAAATAGTCGGTCATATCACCAACGGATTTTCAAGAAACACTATATTTATCCTCATCCTCTCACAGTATAAAAGAAGAACGATTTCAGAGACAAAGGTACATTATTCTTCAATATAAAAACTATAAGTAATTCGTTGTATTCTCTTATTATCACGATACTAACTTGAGCGTCGGAGTGGCTACCATGAGCACCAACCACCTCACACTTTCTTCCTTGTAGGTTCTAGTCGATCACAGCATAATTCCATTCTGCCCACGTCATTAATCTAATCTCAGCAATATTATTTGGTTCCGATGCTGGAAAATCTATCATAACCCCTTTATTCATTTGGATTATGACTGGTTTTCTATTCCTTCTCTCTCTTCTCACTCTTAAAATGGTCAGTAGCCCTATAGACGTAGCTAATGTTGCAACCAATGAGGGAGTCATCGTTTCCGCTGTTCCAGACCTTCGAGAGAACATGCCCCCAATGGTTAACGAAGCATACCTTAATAATTTGAGCAAAAAGTAGATATTTCAGTATATCCAAAGGTTTCAAGCTACTATCGGGTAGTATAAGGCTCAGGAATAGGCATTTAAGATGGATGTCGGTAGAAAAGAGAAAGCTTCTGTAGACACTCCGAGGGCCTAGACAGAAGCGACCAAAGTATAGCACAAAGGTAAGTTCAAGTCTAAAGATGGATCGAATGAGGTTCTGAAAGGAGTGGATTGAAAGCTAGTATGGGTCGTACAAAGATATCAAAAGGCAAAGGAAGAGAATTTTAGTCTAGATGGGGTTTCACCTCTTTCGAAAAAATACTAGCGGAGACATTCTCTGCTAAGTTCAAGTTGTCCAATTTGGATAAGTATGACGAAAGACAGACCCTCGAAGTCATCTAGCCATCTTTAGGACGACCATGCAGCTTCAAGATGTAAATGATTTTGTGTTAAGCCGAGTGTTCCCGTCAACACTCACGGGTTTGGCTAAAAAATGGTATCAACACCTAAGCCCAGATTTAATCCAAAACTTTACATAGTTTGCTACGATATTCAAATTTAGATCTATCACTTGCATACCTCCAAAAAATCTTTCCTCCGACTTGCGGAAGATCTGCTAGGAAGAGGGCGAGTCTTTAAGGAGTTTTATTTCCCGTTTTAATGCTGAAGTCATACAGGTAGAAGAGTTAAATCATGAGATAGCATGTGAGGCGTTGAAGAAAGGGACCTGTAACGTCAAGTTCATGGATTCCTTAATAAAAATTCTAGCAATAACATACCAATAGCTAATAGATAAAGTCCAGAAGTATATCAGGTTAGATGATGAGATCCAGATATTAAAACAAGATTAGGCAAGTCAAAAGTTGAGTCAAAAGTCCGACAAGCAAGCCCTTGAAGGAGATCACAGAAGCTATCCCATCTCGCAAAAAAAGGATGAATAAGGTAAGTATTGGAATTACACCTCGCTAAATGACTCACTAACTTGTATTTTGATATGGATCAGGAAGAATGACAAAGATATCAGGTGGCCTCCCAACCTAAATCCCAAGAAGGCAAACAAACGGGACAGGACCCAATATCATCACTTTCACGAAGACCATGGCCACACAATGAAAGAATGTCGACAACTAAAGGACGAGGTTGAGAAACTCATAAGGTATAACACCCTCTGAGAATTCATAAGAAAAGGAAAAGAAGGGAAAAAGTTCGAGCATAAGGAAATAACCTCAGAGATGACTCCTAATCGAAAACATATGGGAGTCATACATGTGATTACAAAAGGACCCAATGAAAGATAGATAAGATTATAACCTGGTTACCTGTAAAGCAAAGAGAACATTCGCTCATAAGGGTTGCCCCCCAAAGTATCTGTTCCTGTATTGTTTACATTCTAACAAGCAATTTAGTTTTACCCTCGTACATAAATGAAGGAGATTCTTTAATAACAAAATCAATTACAAAATATGTTCTTAGGCAATTTTGGCCAAACCACTCGAGCGTTGCTCCCACAAATCAAGGCCATAAGATAAGTTTTAGCCAAGCTAGGTCACAAGGCAATTTTCTCTAGACCACTTGGGCGTTGGTCCCACAAATCAAGGGCATAAGGAAAGTTTTAGTGATACGGATCCAATAGGGCAAATTTCTAACAATGGTGTGGAGCAAACTTATGTCATTCAAATGGATCTAAAAGGAGTTCAAAATCATATTCATATGAGCCATATATATTTGGAGAGTACTTCAACTCATAAGGGACAGATTTGGTGCAACACTTGCAATCATAGGCTTAGGAAGCCTAATCAAACCTATGGGCTAAAACTACACAAAGGGAAGCCTAAAGTGAAGATCAAGTAAGACTTTTGTGAAGATTCAGCTTTTTCATGGTGGGCTTGCTATATTGTTATTATTTAAACACTTGTTTTATTTTAGCTTGGTTTGGGCTTGTATTCTGGCCATATTTTATCTTTTAAGTTTTAGAGTGTTGGGCCATGTTTTGGGCTTATGTTTTAGTACTTATGTATTATTTTGTGTGTGATTGGGCTTGGGCCTTATGTATTTAAGTCAGGCCTAAGAAGAGTGTCTTAGGGTTTTATTTGTTTTTTTCTCCTTACTATATAAGGATAAGAAACAATTGTAAGAGGCAGCTTTTAATCAAAATTTCAGAATTCTTTTCATGCCTTTGGCGTGTATTACTTTGAGTGAGAGTGAGGATTTGCTTTCATCAATTGCACTAGGAATCTTGGCTAACTTATCAACTATTCGTTGTGGCGTTTGTCAGATTCTCATCTAAATCCTTCAATCATTGGTGTTTCAACTTCTCTAAGTGTGGGGTGCCATAGGAGGTGGGTTTATCAAATCTTTGGATTCTATATCTACTTGTGCGTGTGGGTTTGAGACTTGTGCCATAGGGTTCCGCGTCAGTTGGTATCAGAGCCAAAGTGAGGTAAATTCTTATTTATCTCAGGATCTAGAGTTTTTTTTCTGAGTTTTCCTTTTCTTCGTTATTGATTTCGGTGAAAGCTTTTGTGTCCATGGCTGCACCTTCTTGATCATTAATCATAAAAAAAAAAAGAAAAATTCGAAATCCAAAAAAAAAAAAAGAACGAAGAAAAAAAAATCGCCTTTGCCATATTTATCTTGATCTGACCGAAATTGTGATATGCTTCCTTTTTCATCCATATTTCTTTACCTATCTCAATTGATTGCTGTAGTTTATGGAAATCAATTTTGAATTTTGAATTGGGTTGAATCCAGATTAGGAGACAAAAGAAATCTGCCTATTTCTTAAGGTGCACATTTAAGGCAAATACATCTAAATTGATTTGGTGTCAAATCTATCTTTTAGTGCCCATTTTCGTCCATGATGCTGCACTGAGTGAGATTTTTTTTTTTTTTAGTCTATTTGTGGGGTTTTGATACTTGCCTTTTTGGATAGATTTAAATAGATCCGTATTTAATTTGCGTTGAAGCGAATTAAATTCAAACTTTTGTCCAGATTCGTTTTTATTTGAATTCAAAGTTTCATTTTTGGTTTAAGCTTACTTTATTTCCTTGACATTGCTGGAGTATTGTTTGCTTGTGTCTATACTCTAGGTGATATTTTTCAAGTAGCACAAAACCTAGTTCATGTGTTACTTTCCAAATTGTCAGTTTCTTCTTTCTAGTTTTTGCGCTCTTCCTTCTTTCTTTAGGTTTTCTTCTTTGTTTCATTAAACGCACCTTGTGGTTGGTTGGTTGACCTTAGTTTCTGAAGTGCAATTGAAGAATTAGCAAAAGAATGGTAAGAGTGCAAACACTTGAGTATTTCTTTAACACAATATTTGCTAGTTCTTTTTGTTCTTCGTTGATTTAAGGTAGGATGAGTAAAGACAAGAATGTGGTGGATCGTACTGATGGAAGTGAATCGAATATGGGTAACGATTATAAGCTCTTTAAGAAGTCAGTCAGTGGTGAGTTACAAAGGCTCAATAAGACTCTTGAGAGGTTGACTGAAACTATAGAGAGTTTGAATGTCTCACAAGCTTCCACTTCTACAAGAATACCTCAAAAAACTCCTAATTGCAATAATGACTGTGATGATTCAGATGTATTGGTTAATAATGTATTGCTTGCTGCACATTGTGAGATGCTTATTGCTAGGTGTGCTCTGAATATGCAGGTTAAGGAAGAAAGCCTAGAACAACGGGAAAACATATTTCACACTAGGTGTTTGGTTAATGGAAAAGTGTGTACTCTCATTATTGATGGAGGTAGTTGTACAAATGTGGCTAGTGTGTATATGGTAGAAAAATTGGGCTTGGCTTCTATTAAACACCCTAAGCCATATAGATTGCAATGGTTGAATGATTGTGGTGAGGTTAGGGTTACACGCCAGGTGGTTATACCATTTTCTGTTGGAAGGTACAAGGATGAGATCTAATGTGATGTGGTACCTATGCAGGCAAGCCATATGTTGTTGGTTAGACCGTGGCAAGATGATAGAAAGGTGCAATATGATGGGTTCAATAACAAGTACTCCTTCACTCATGAAGGACAGAAGGTTATACTCGCTCCTTTATCACCTCAAGTGGTATATGTTGATCAAATAAAGATGCTGGAGAGGGAGAGGGAGGCTTCGGCCTTAGCCACAAAGGGGAGTGAGAGCTTGAATTTTGCAGAAAAGATGAGAGAAAAGAGTGAGTTTAAGGGTAAAGAGGCTGGAAAAGAATCAAGACTAGTTCAAGGAGGGAAGGTGGAGAAAGAAAAGGAGAAAGAAGAGGCTAAAGTTCCAATCTTAACTTCCATAGAGATTGAAATCGAAGAGGAAGTTGTAATGCATGAATCTAATGTATTTGTTGTTGAGAATTCCATCAATGAACTTATAGAAGAGGTTGTGAATGATGAGGGACATGGGGAGCACGTGATTGATGAGGTGGAGGAGGCGAATGAGACTGTTTTGGAATTTATAGAGGAGAATAGATCACATCCACAATATCTGTAACGACCCGAAAATCGGACCGCTACCGGCGCTAGGATCCAGGTCGGCTTAAGGCTGCCGAGACCCGTAGCAAGCCTGACATATAACTTGTAAACCTGTATAATCCCATACATGATCAACAACATACATAAAAATTAAAACTTTTCTTTCCATATACATCAACCCAACTCAACCTGTACATAAACATTAACATAACATTGATCCCTCTGTGGAATCTCATCAGTGCCCCCAATGGGTGACATAACATAAGTTGAGTTGGTTTACATAAACATCATAAGAATCTCTAAGATCATGTATTAAAAGGGATAACAACAATCTATGGTCAAGCACACTTCTAACATCCATAAACATCATCTCATTTCATAACTATACTGATTAAGACTTTACATTACAATTTGATCATGTCCACTGCTAACTATTACATAAACAAAACTTCATTACTCTATCCGGACTCCTGCTCTATCCTGTACCTGCAAGCCTGGGGGTAAAGGGAGAGGGGTGAGCTAAAAGCCCAATGAGTGAACTATAAAACATATTAACACTATGCTCTAATGAAATGCATCATAACACAGACAATTCACATAAGGGTTGGGTGAACTTGTCACCAATTAGTCCAAGCTAACTCTGTGCCAGGCCGTAGCATAGGGTCCTGGTCTTCCTGTCATACATACATTACTTACCATTATCCCAGTGCCTCCTCTGGGCTCCTGGTCTTCGAGTCCCATAACCGTGCCAGGCCGTAGAATGGGGTCCTGGTCTTTCATTTCCGTGCCAGGCTGTAGAATGGGGTCCTGGTCTTCCTGTCATGGACTAATTGGGTCATCCAACATTCACCCACATCAACAACAATCGATGCAATGCGGCATATTCGTGAGTACTAATGCAATCATCCTATTGCATATTCATGATGCATGAAACATGATAAAACATTTAATTTAAAAGATTAAGTTTAGTTCCACTCACCTCTGGCTGACTCTGACAACACCGAAGCAGCTGAACTCACTGCTGGGGTCCTCGGTTCCTCGGGTCCGAACCTACACAGGTGGACTCAAATGAGGGACCAAACATACCTGAACATAACTACAAACTACTCCCCAAAAACCCCCTAAAACATCATGAAACAGCCAAGGAAAAACATGCAAAGGAAGGCTGGACAGGGCACTTTCGGCGGCAGGTTCGGCGGCCGAAAGTTCCTCCAGAGCCGAAAGTCAGGCAGGTTCGGCGGCACCTTCGGCGGCCGAAACTCCCAGACAGAGACGAAACTCATGCATGTTCGGTGGCACTTTTGGCGGCCAAAACTGCCAGACAGAGACGAAAGTCTCCTTTCGGGGGCAAGCTTCGGCAGCCGAAAGGCTGCTTCCCCAGCCATGTTCGGCGGCCGAAAGTCCTTCGGCTGCCGAACCTGGTTTCTGCCAAAGGGCAGAAACTTGGCTCCCAATGCACATTTCGCCTCCAAACTTATCCAACATGCATCAAACCTATTCTACAACACACAAACACAAGCATACATGTTCCTAGGGGTCTCAAACCATCATAAACCCCATCTACAACACATCAAGCATCCACATTGTTCAAGAACACACATTTATACCCATAAACATAACCATAACCTAAACATACATTCTAACCCATAGATCTTGCATAAAACTTATTTAAAACATAAAACGAGCTTAAGATCGGCTCTTACCTCTTGAAGATCGAGAGAGACGACCAAAAACTCGGAGTTGGGAGAGATTTGGTCCTTGAACCTCCAAGCTCCAAAACTTTGCTCAAAAGCTTAAATCTTCAAAACCAAGTTAAAACAAGTGAAAATCTTGAAAGATTTAGAGGAAGAACATCAAAAATGGGTGAGGGACGGCGGAGAGCTCACCTTGGCCGAAAATGGGGAAAAGCTCGCCCGTTTTCGGCTAAGGGACCCTTTTATAGTGGCTGGCCAGACCACGTTCGGGGGCCGAATGTGCCTCCGCATGCATGCCATGTTCGGCGGCCGAACATGAGGTTCGGCGGCCGAACCTGGACTTCCCTCACTAATGCTTTCGGGGGCCTAAAGCACACCCGCAACGCATGCATGTTCGGTGGCCGAACTTGAGGTTCGGCGGCCGAACCTGAGTTTTCCTCAAATGCTATTTTCATGCAAAAACTCATTTCTTTCATGCTTAAAACACAAAACAAATTAAAACATTTTATAAAAACATGGTTTTACCCTACTAGAGGCTTCCGACATCCGAGATTCCACCGGACGGTAGGAATTCCGATACCGGAGTCTAGCCGGGTATTACAATATCTTTCTATGACTAATATTTTTATGCCTAGTTCATTTGTTCTTGATGTGCAGGTTGTTGATGAAAACATTCATGATGAAAGTTTTATCCTATTTCCACTTATTCAAAAGGAGGTCTTTGAAGATACATGGGTTCCTAAAGCTTCCCTTTTTGACATAAATATCAGCAAGATTCGAGGACGAATCTTTTCTGAATAAGGAGAGAATGATACGGATCCAATAGGGCAAATTTCTAACAATGGTGTGAAGCAAACTTATGTCATTCAAATGGATCTAAAAGGAGTTCAAAATCATATTCATATGAGCCATATATATTTGGAGAGTGCTTCAACTCATAAGGGACAGATTTGGTACAACACTTGCAATCATAGGCTTAGGAAGCCTAATCAAACCTATGGGCTAAAACTACACAAAGGGAAGCCTAAAGTGAATATCAAGTAAGGCTTTTGTGAAGATTCAGCTTTTTCATGGTGGGCTTGCTATATTGTTATTATTTAAACACTTGTTTTATTTTAGCTTGGTTTGGGCTTGTATTCTGGCCATATTTTATCTTTTAAGTTTTAGAGTGTTGGGCCATGTTTTGGGCTTATGTTTTAGTACTTATGTATTATTTTGTGTGTGATTGGGCTTGGGCCTTATGTGTTTAAGTCAGGCCTAAGAAGAGTGTCTTAGGATTTTATTTGTTTTTTTCTCCTTACTATATAAGGATAAGAAACAATTGTAAGAGGCAGCTTTTAATCAAAATTTCAGAATTCCTTTCATGCCTTTGGCGTGTATTGCTGTAACGACCCGAAAATCGGACCGTTACCGGCGCTAGGATCCGGGTCGACTTAAGGCCGCCGGGACCCGTAGCAAGCCTGACATAAAACCTGTGAACCTGTATAATCCCGTACATGATCAACAACATGCATAAAAATCAAAAACTTTTCTTTCCATACTCATCAACCAAACTCAACCTGTGCATAACATAAACATAACTTTGATCCCTCTGTGGGATCTCATCTGTGCTCCCAGTGGGAAACATAACATACATCTATTGAGTTGGTTTATATATACACCATCAAAATCTCTAAGATCATGTATTAAAGGGATAGCACAAACTATGGTCAAGCACACTCTAACATCCATAAACCTCATTACATAACTATACTGTACTTTTACATTACAATTTGATCATATCCATTACTAGCTATTACATAAACATGACTTCTTTACTCTATCCGGACTCCCGCACTATACTGTACCTGCAAGCCTGGGGGTAAAGGGAGAGGGGTGAGCTAAAAGCCCAGTGAGTAGAGCTATTAAAACACATTAACACTATGCTCTATGAAATGCATCATAACACAAACAATTCACATAAGGGTTGGGTGAACTCGTTACCAATTAGTCCAAGTTAACTCTGTGCCAGGCCTGTAGAATGGGGTCCTGGTCTTTCCTGTCAGAACATACATTACTTACCATTCTCCCAGGGCCTCTTCTGGCTCCTGGTCTTCAAGTCCCATAACCGTGCTAGACCATATGTAATACCCGGCTAGACTCCGGTATCGGAATTCCTACCGTCCGGTGGAATTTGGGTGTCGGAAACCTCTAGAAGGGTAAAAGCATGTTTTTATAAAATGTTTTCATGTATTTTAATGTTTTAAGTATGATTTTAAATAAGTTTTTGCATGAAAATTCTTTAAGGAAAAACCCAGGTTCGGCCGCCGAAACTCACTTTCGGCCGCCGAACATGCATGGACTTTGGGAGGCACGTTAGGCCCCCGAAAGTCTAAGAGAGGGAAGTGCAGGTTCGGCCGCCGAACCTTATGTTCGGCCGCCGAACATTGCATGGATGCGGAGGCACATTCGGCCCCCGAACGTGGCCTGGCCAGCCACTATAAAAGGGTCCCCTTGGTCCGCACGGGCGAGCTTTTTCTCTCTCATTGTCGGCCAAGGTGAGTCTCCGCCGCTCCTCCCTCGATCTTGAGTGTTTCCTTTAGATCTTTCATGGTTTTAACAAGTCTTCATCTTGCTTTGAAGTTTTTAAGCTTTTGAAACGAGTTTTAAGCAAGTTTTGAACTTGGAGACCCAAGGAGCTCAATCTCTCCCAACTCCAAGCTAGATCGTCTCTACTCTCGATCTTCAAGAGGTAAGAGCCGATCTTGAGCTCATTATGTATTTTTAAGCAAGTTTTATGAAGTTTTATGGAGTAGAATGCATGTTAGGGTATAAGTTGAGTTTATGGGTGTAGGTTATGCTTTGATGAGCAATGTAGCTTGATTGTGTGGTTGTGAAGTGTTGTAGATGGGGTATATGCATGTTTGAGGCCCCTAGGAACTTGTATGCATGCTTTGGTTGAAAAATATGCATGATTTATAGATTTGGAGGCGAAATGTGCAAAGGGAGCCAAGTTTCTGCCCTTTGGCAGAAACCAGGTTCGGCAGCCGAAGGTACTTTCGGCCGCCGAACATGGCTGGGGAGGCAGGCCTTTCGGCTGCCGAAGTTGCCCCCGAAAAGAGACTTTCGTCTCTGTCTGGCACTTTCGGCCGCCGAAGGTGCCGCCGAACCTAGCTGAGTTTCGTCTCTGTCCAGGACTTTCGGCCGCCGAAGGTGCCGCCGAAGGTGCCCTGTTCAGCCTTTTCATGCATATTTTCTGTGATGTTTTCATGATGTTTTAGGGGGTTTTTGGGGGATATATATTAGAGATATGTTTATATATGTTGGTCCCTCATTGGAGTCCACCTGTGTAGGTTCGGACCCGAGGAACCAAGGACCCCAGCAGTGAGCCAGCTGCTGAGAGTTTGACAGAGTCAGCCAGAGGTGAGTGGAACTATACTTAACCTTTTAAATTAATAAAGTGAATATTTTATCATGTTTCATGCATCATGACTATAATATAGGATGTTTGCATTAGAATCACGAATATGCTACATTGCATTATTATATTGTGGTTGATGAGGAGGGACATTGCACGACTCACTAGTCCTGTGTACAAAGTCCTGTGGTGCCCATAATAGGGCCGGGCAATAGCTCCGATATACGAAGTCCTGTGGTGCCCATAATAGGGCCGGGCAATACGAAGTCCTGTGGTGCCCATAATAGGGCCGGGCATGGAGCTGAGGGATTTTTGGGTCGGTCCTTCCATGATGTGAAATGTTTGTGCAATGATGCATTCCATTATAGCATGTTTTAAATATTTTTCTTATAGTTCTACTCACTGGGCATCTAGCTCACCCCTCTCCCCTAACCCCCAGGTTTGCAGGTACGGGATTGATAGAGAAGAAAAGAAGAGAAAAGTCATATGTATGTAATAGCTAGAGTATGTGGACATGACAAATGATAAGAATGTAATGTAAAGTTTTGAACAAGTTATGTTTATGTAATTATGTTATTGAGGATAGAGTTGTGCTTGACCATAGTATATGTTAATCCCTTGGTATGTACATGATCTTATTTTATGATGTTTATGCAAAACTAACTCAACACATGATGTATAGCCTTTGAGGCTTTGATGAGATCCCACAGAGGGACTTAATTTATGTATATGTTCAGAGCATGCACAGGTTGAGTTGGTGATTGACTGCATGTATAAAAAGAAAAGTTTTTAATTCTTATGTATGTTTGTTGATCATGTATGGGATTAAACAGGTAAACAGGATGTATGTAGGCTTGCTACGGGTTCCGGCGGCCTTAAGCCGACCTGAATCCTAGCGCCGGTAGCGGTCCGGATTTCCGGGGCGCTACAGAGTGGTATCAGAGCTTTAGGTTCATATGGTCGGACCTAGAGTGTCGGGCTCATAGATGTTTTAGAAGGTCAAGCACAATAGGAAAGGTCATGTCCACTAGGATAGGATGTAGGGTCCTGTCTTGCTATGATGATGTGATATGCCATGTATGTGATGTAGGTTCATGTGTCTCCACATGAACCATATGATGCTAATGCTTGCGAGTTATGTGCTGTTTTTCAGAGAACAGAATGAGAGGAACTCGTCGATCTGCACGATTGACAGGAGTCCCACCAGAGGATGAGGGCACGAGCGCCCGTCCTCCCACATTGCCTAGGGCAATGTCATGCAGAACAAACAGAGAAAGAGTATCAAGGGACCCTAGAAGGTCTTTTGATACTAGCAGAAGGGGGACAGAAAGAGGAGGAAGTTCTTCAGATGTGAGGGAGGGTATGGAAGAAGATCAGAGAAGGGATGGGAATCTGGATGTTGGCATGTCAGAAGAAGGGACAGGGGAGTCACAAGGAGGCACTCAGGCCTCGGGGTATGGTTTTCCACCCTATTACCCACCCTATGCACAGAGTCCCGGGTATCCGATGGGAAGTACGTCGAATTACTCCAGCTTTAATCCCTACCCTACTCACATGCCTTATCCACCTTTCTATCCACCGTACCCACAGTACCCAGCCTATCCACCCTCATCCTTCCATCCTCACCCAGCAAACCCCACCTCGGGGAATGCTGCATCCCCACCTCCACCTCCTACAGAACCAGTAGCCCCAGTTACTCAACCTCCTAGACCTAGCTCAGCCAGTGGGAGTAAGGTGAAAATGACAGCTTACCTTAAGCTGGATGCTCCTAAATATAAGTCAGGGGATGATCCCTTTGAATACCTGAGAGCAGTGAAGACGATCACTGATGAGCTAGGGGCAGATGATAGAAGAGCCATTGAGATGGCGGGGTTCACCCTGAAGTGCAAAAAGGCAAAGGAATGGTTCAAGTGCTATGTGGACCCGAGACTAGACAGTATGACATGGGAGGAATTTGCCAATGAGTTTGCTGGATGGGCATTTCCAGATAGCTCCAGAGAGCTAAAGATGATTGAGTTTGAGCAACTGAGACAGACAGAAGACATGAGCATAGAGGAGTACACAGATAAATTTCTGGAGCTATTACCCTTCTCAGGGCAAGCTCTAGATACAGATGTGAAGAAGGCCAGGAGGTATGTTATGAAATTACAGTCCAGGTACTCCTCATTGATTCAATCAGCTGAGAGGGAAAGTTTTCACACGGTGGTAGATATGGCTCGAAGAATGGAGGCCAGTGCCATAGTTGAGGG
Source organism: Manihot esculenta (assembly GCF_001659605.2). Lineage (NCBI taxonomy): Eukaryota > Viridiplantae > Streptophyta > Magnoliopsida > Malpighiales > Euphorbiaceae > Manihot > Manihot esculenta. The sequence continues at coordinate 18,575,590 of NC_035173.2, read as the reverse complement.
GTCAGTGAAGCAGTCAGTGGACCCAAATGTGACCCGACGGCGGCAGAGTCAGTCTGCCGGTACTGTCCAGTGTTTGTTGAGGGAAGATGCCTCTCCGCCGACCTTGTGGTTCTAGATTTGACAGATTTTGACGTCATTCTAGGGATGGATTGGCTATCTACCCATGGTGCTACCTTGGACTGCAGGGACAAGGTAGTCAGGTTCTGAGATCAGAACGGGTCAGAGGTTGTCTTCAGAGGAGACAAGAGGGGTACGCCTAGAGGTCTGATATCGGCCCTACAGGCTCGTAGGCTGCTTAGGAAGGGATGTCAGGGGTATGTAGCTCACGTGAGAGAGCTAGATAGTCAGGTCAGGGAGCCAGCCTCAGTGCCAGTTGTCAGAGAATTTCTGGATGTCTTTCCAGAAGAGCTTCCAGGACTACCACCTGCTAGGGAGATAGAGTTCGAGATTGAATTGATGCCTGGAACTAGACCGATCTCTATCCCTCCCTACAGGATGGCACCAGCAGAATTGAAGGAACTGAAAGAACAGTTGCAAGATCTGGTAGATAAGGGCTTCATCCGACCGAGTACCTCACCTTGGGGTGCTCCAGTGCTTTTTGTGAGAAAGAAAGATGGATCCCTCAGACTTTGTATCGACTACATGCAGTTGAACAAGGTCACTACCAAGAACAAGTACCCATTGCCAAGGATCGATGATCTATTCGACCAGCTAGCAGGAGCGGGTTGTTTCTCCAAGATAGATCTGAGATCAGGGTACCATCAGCTGAGGATAAGGGAAGAAGACACACCAAAGACAGCTTTCAGGACCAGATATGGGCACTATGAGTTCCTTGTAATGCCGTTTGGGTTAACTAACGCCCCTGCAGCATTCATGGACCTCATGAACAGAGTATTCAGACCATACCTGGATCACTTCGTTATTGTCTTTATAGATGATATCCTAGTGTATTCCAGGAATGCAGAGGAGCATGCCCAGCATCTGAGGATTGTATTACAGACCTTGAGGGAACATGGCTTGTATGCCAAGTTCTCCAAGTGTGAGTTCTGGTTAAGGAGCATATCATTCTTGGGGCATATAGTGTCAGAGAATGGGATAGAAGTGGACCCCAAGAAGGTTGAAGCTGTGACTAACTGGCCAAGACCCACCTCAGTGACAGAGATCAGAAGCTTCTTGGGTTTGGCTGGTTACTACAGGAGGTTCGTTCAGGACTTCTCTAAGATTGCAGCTCCTTTAACCAGATTAACCAGAAAGAATCAGAGATTCGAGTGGACCGATCAGTGTGAAGAAAGCTTTGAGGAGCTCAAGAAGAGGTTAACTTCAGCACCAGTGTTAGCTCTGCCAAACAGCAATGAGGGTTTCACAGTGTTCTGTGATGCATCCAGAGTAGGCCTGGGTTGTGTGTTGATGCAGAATGGTAGGGTGATCGCTTATGCTTCTAGACAGCTAAAGAGGCATGAGATGAATTACCCCACACACGATCTGGAAATGGCAGCAGTTATCTTTGCCCTCAAGATGTGGAGGCATTACCTCTATGGGGTAAAATGTGAGATCTTCACAGATCATAAGAGCCTGCAGCACATCTTGAACCAGAGAGAGCTGAACTTGAGGCAGAGGAGATGGGTAGAACTGTTGAGTGACTATGATTGCAAGATCCAGTACCATCCGGGTAAGGCTAATGTAGTAGCTGATGCCTTAAGCCGGAAATCACTTGGCCGTCTATCCCACATCACGGTAGAGAGGAGACCGGTGGTGAAGGAATTTTATAAACTCATCAATGAGGGTCTACTGATGGAGTTGTCTGGTACAGGTGCTTTGATTGCGCAGATGAAAGTAACACCCGTGTTTCTGGAGCAGGTGGCTCAGAAACAGCATGAGGACCCAGAGTTAGTAAAGATTGCCAGGACTGTTCAGTCAGGCAAAAACAGTGAGTTCAGGTTCGATAGTAAGGGGATCCTCCGCTATGGGAATAGACTATGTGTACCAGATGACATCGGGCTAAAAGAAGACATTATGAGAGAGGCTCATAATGCAAGGTACAGTGTTCACCCTGGAGCCACCAAGATGTACCAGGATCTGAAGAGAGTGTATTGGTGGCCAGCTATGAAGAGGGAAGTGGCACAGTTCGTGTCAGCCTGCGAAATATGTCAGAGGGTGAAGTTGGAACATCAGAAGCCGGCTGGAATGCTTAACCCACTGCCGATTCCAGAGTGGAAATGGGAGAATATCGCTATGGATTTTGTAGTGGGGTTACCGGCAACATCCAAAAGACTAGACTCCATATGGGTGATTGTGGACAGACTCACCAAATCTGCTCACTTCATCCCTGTTAGGAGCAACTACTCTGTGGATAAGTTAGCGCAGGTTTATGTGGATGAAGTTGTCAGGCTGCATGGGGTCCCAGTTTCTATAGTGTCAGATAGAGGGCCCCAGTTCACCTCCAGGTTTTGGCGGAGTCTGCAGAATGCTATGGGTACCAGGTTGGATTTCAGTACTGCCTTCCATCCCCAGACTGATGGACAATCAGAGAGGACCATCCAGACAATAGAGGATATGCTCAGGATGTGTGTGCTAGATTTTGGCGGTTCTTGGAGGCAACATCTACCCTTGGTAGAGTTCGCCTACAATAACAGCTATCATGCTAGCATTGGGATGGCTCCATATGAAGCTTTGTATGGGAGGAAGTGCAGGTCACCTGTTTGCTGGGAAGAGGTTGGAGAGAGGTCCTTAGCAGGGCCTGAGCTTGTAGAGATCACCAGCAGAGTGGTACCCATGATCAGAGAAAGAATCAAGACTGCTACAAGCAGGCAGAAGAGTTATGCAGACATCCGCAGGAGACAGGTAGAGTTTCAGGAGGGGGATCTAGTATTGCTCAAGGTGTCTCCAATGAAAGGGGTGGTTCGGTTCGGAAAGAAAGGTAAGTTAGCTCCACGGTACATCGGGCCCTTTGAGGTCTTGCAAAAAGTTGGGAACGTATCGTACAAGCTGGACTTGCCTGCTTCTATGGAGAGAATCCATCCGGTTTTCCATGTTTCCATGTTGAGGAAGTTCGTGTCAGATCCGGGCAAGGTTCTTAGTGAGCCTGATGTGGAGATCCAAGAGGATCTCACTTATGTTGAACAACCAGTGCGGATTCTTGACACTCAGATCAAAAAGCTAAGGAACAAGGAAATCCCGATGGTGAAAGTCCTTTGGAACCACCACAATATGGAAGAATGTACCTGGGAGACACGGGAGTCCATGCTCCAGCAATATCCCCATCTCTTTTAAGGTTAGTCCCTATGTGTTTTATATGTATGTTATGTTGTTTTGCTATGCATGTGCTAGTTGAGGAACATTCGGGGACGAATGTTCTTAAGGGGGGGAGAATGTAATACCCGGCTAGACTCCGGTATCGGAATTCCTACCGTCCGGTGGAATTTGGGTGTCGGAAACCTCTAGAAGGGTAAAAGCATGTTTTTATAAAATGTTTTCATGTATTTTAATGTTTTAAGTATGATTTTAAATAAGTTTTTGCATGAAAATTCTTTAAGGAAAAACCCAGGTTCGGCCGCCGAAACTCACTTTCGGCCGCCGAACATGCATGGACTTTGGGAGGCACGTTAGGCCCCCGAAAGTCTAAGAGAGGGAAGTGCAGGTTCGGCCGCCGAACCTTATGTTCGGCCGCCGAACATTGCATGGATGCGGAGGCACATTCGGCCCCCGAACGTGGCCTGGCCAGCCACTATAAAAGGGTCCCCTTGGTCCGCACGGGCGAGCTTTTTCTCTCTCATTGTCGGCCAAGGTGAGTCTCCGCCGCTCCTCCCTCGATCTTGAGTGTTTCCTTTAGATCTTTCATGGTTTTAACAAGTCTTCATCTTGCTTTGAAGTTTTTAAGCTTTTGAAACGAGTTTTAAGCAAGTTTTGAACTTGGAGACCCAAGGAGCTCAATCTCTCCCAACTCCAAGCTAGATCGTCTCTACTCTCGATCTTCAAGAGGTAAGAGCCGATCTTGAGCTCATTATGTATTTTTAAGCAAGTTTTATGAAGTTTTATGGAGTAGAATGCATGTTAGGGTATAAGTTGAGTTTATGGGTGTAGGTTATGCTTTGATGAGCAATGTAGCTTGATTGTGTGGTTGTGAAGTGTTGTAGATGGGGTATATGCATGTTTGAGGCCCCTAGGAACTTGTATGCATGCTTTGGTTGAAAAATATGCATGATTTATAGATTTGGAGGCGAAATGTGCAAAGGGAGCCAAGTTTCTGCCCTTTGGCAGAAACCAGGTTCGGCAGCCGAAGGTACTTTCAGCCGCCGAACATGGCTGGGGAGGCAGGCCTTTCGGCTGCCGAAGTTGCCCCCGAAAAGAGACTTTCGTCTCTGTCTGGCACTTTCGGCCGCCGAAGGTGCCGCCGAACCTAGCTGAGTTTCGTCTCTGTCCAGGACTTTCGGCCGCCGAAGGTGCCGCCGAAGGTGCCCTGTTCAGCCTTTTCATGCATATTTTCTGTGATGTTTTCATGATGTTTTAGGGGGTTTTTGGGGGATATATATTAGAGATATGTTTATATATGTTGGTCCCTCATTGGAGTCCACCTGTGTAGGTTCGGACCCGAGGAACCAAGGACCCCAGCAGTGAGCCAGCTGCTGAGAGTTTGACAGAGTCAGCCAGAGGTGAGTGGAACTATACTTAACCTTTTAAATTAATAAAGTGAATATTTTATCATGTTTCATGCATCATGACTATAATATAGGATGTTTGCATTAGAATCACGAATATGCTACATTGCATTATTATATTGTGGTTGATGAGGAGGGACATTGCACGACTCACTAGTCCTGTGTACGAAGTCCTGTGGTGCCCATAATAGGGCCGGGCAATAGCTCCGATATACGAAGTCCTGTGGTGCCCATAATAGGGCCGGGCAATACGAAGTCCTGTGGTGCCCATAATAGGGCCGGGCATGGAGCTGAGGGATTTTTGGGTCGGTCCTTCCATGATGTGAAATGTTTGTGCAATGATGCATTCCATTATAGCATGTTTTAAATATTTTTCTTATAGTTCTACTCACTGGGCATCTAGCTCACCCCTCTCCCCTAACCCCCAGGTTTGCAGGTACGGGATTGATAGAGAAGAAAAGAAGAGAAAAGTCATATGTATGTAATAGCTAGAGTATGTGGACATGACAAATGATAAGAATGTAATGTAAAGTTTTGAACAAGTTATGTTTATGTAATTATGTTATTGAGGATAGAGTTGTGCTTGACCATAGTATATGTTAATCCCTTGGTATGTACATGATCTTATTTTATGATGTTTATGCAAAACTAACTCAACACATGATGTATAGCCTTTGAGGCTTTGATGAGATCCCACAGAGGGACTTAATTTATGTATATGTTCAGAGCATGCACAGGTTGAGTTGGTGATTGACTGCATGTATAAAAAGAAAAGTTTTTAATTCTTATGTATGTTTGTTGATCATGTATGGGATTAAACAGGTAAACAGGATGTATGTAGGCTTGCTACGGGTTCCGGCGGCCTTAAGCCGACCTGAATCCTAGCGCCGGTAGCGGTCCGGATTTCCGGGGCGTTACACCATAGGATGGGATCCTGGTCTTTCCTTACTCTGTGCCAGGCCTGTAGACTGGGGCCTGGTCTTTCTTACTCTGTGCCAGGCCTGTAGCATGGGGCCTGGTCTTCCTGTCTTGGACTAATTGGGTCATCCGACATTCACCCACAACAACAACAATTTATGCGATGCGGCATATTCGTGAAAACTAATGCAATCATCCTATTGCATAATCATGATGCATGAAACATGATAAAGCATTTAATTTAAAAGATTAAGTTTTAGTTCCACTCACCTCTGGCTGACTCTGACAATACCGAAGCAGCTGAACTCACTGCTGGGGTCCTCGGTTCCTCGGGTCCGAACCTACACAGGTGGACTCAAATGAGGGACCAAACATACTAGAACATAACTCTAAAATATTCCCCAAAAACCCCCTAAAACATCCTGAAAATATCACATAGAGATATGCATGAAATGGCTGAACAGGGCACTTTCGGCGGCACCTTCGGCGGCCGAAAGTCCTGGACAGATCCGAAAGTCAGGCACTTTCGGCGGCACCTTCGGCGGCCGAAAGTCCCAGACAGAGACGAAAGTCTCTTTTCGGGGGCAACTTCGGCAGCCGAATGCTGCCTCCACAAAGGGGGTTTAGCGGCCGAAACTCCCTTCGGCGGCCGAACCTGGTTTCTGCCAGAAGGGCAGAAACTTGGTTCACATGAACCCCTTGCCTCCCAAAACCTCAAATCAAGCATATATCTCAACTAAATCATGCATACAAGTTCCTAGGGGCCTCAAAACATCAAATACCCCAACTACAACACTTCAAACATACTCAAGCAAGCCACATTGTTCAAAACATCAACATTAACCCATAACTCAACATATAACCTAACATGCCTTTCTACTCATAGATCTTGCATAAAACTTATTTAAAACACATAAGGAGCTTAAGATCGGCCCTTACCTCTTGAAGACGGAGAGGGAGACGACCTAAACTTGGAGATCCACAAAAATGAGCTCCTGAGTTCCCAAAGCTCCAAAACTTGTTTCAAAAGCTTAAATCTTCAAAACCAAGTGAAAACAAGTGAAAATCTTGAAAGATTTAGAGGAAGAACATCAAAAATGGGTGAGGGACGGCGGAGAGCTCACCTTGGCCGAAAATGGGAAAAAGCTCGCCCGTTTTCGGCTAAGGGACCCTTTTATAATGGCTGGCCAGACCACGTTCGGGGGCCGAATGTGCCTCCGCATGCATGCCATGTTCGGCGGCCGAACCTGGACTTCCCTCACTCATGCTTTCGGGGGCCTAACGTGCCTCCAAAACGCATGCATGTTCGCGCGGCCGAACTTGACTTTCGGCCGCCGAACCTGGGTTTTCCTCCAAGGACTTTTCATGCAAAAACTCATTTTATTTAATACTTAAAAATCATAAAACACATTAAAACATTTTTATAAAACATGATTCTACCCTTCTAGAGGTCTCCGACATCCGAGATTCCACCGGACGGTAGGAATTCCGATACCGGAGTCTAGCCGGGCATTACATTCTCCCCCCCTTAAGAACATTCGTCCCCGAATGTTCCTCAACTAGTACATGCATAGCATAAAACGTAACATACCTACTAAACACATAGAACACATAGATACTAACCTCTAAAAGAGATGGGGATACTGTTGGAGCATGGACTCCCGTGTCTCCCAGGTACACTCCTCAATATTGTGGTGGTTCCAAAGGACTTTCACCATCGGGATTTCCTTGTTCCTTAGCTTTCTGATCTGGGTGTCTAAGATCCGTACTGGCTGCTCAACATAGGTTAGATCCTCTTGGATCTCCACATCAGGCTCACTAAGAACCTTGCCCGGATCTGACACAAATTTTCTCAACATAGAAACATGGAAAACCGGGTGGATTCTTGCCATAGAAGCAGGTAAGTCCAGCTTGTACGATACATTCCCAATCTTTTGCAAGACTTCGAAGGGTCCGATGTACCGCGGAGCCAGCTTACCCTTCTTCCCGAACCGAACCACTCCTTTCATTGGAGACACTTTGAGGAATACCAGATCCCCCTCCTGAAACTCTATTAGTCTTCTGCGGATGTCTGCATAACTCTTCTGTCTGCTTGCAGCAGTCTTGATTCTTTCTCTGATTAAGGGTACCACCCTGCTGGTGATCTCTACTAGCTCAGGCCCTGCTAAGGCCTTTTCTCCAACTTCTTCCCAGCAAACAGGTGACCTGCACTTCCTTCCATATAAAGCTTCATATGGAGCCATCCCGATGCTAGCATGATGACTGTTATTGTAGGCAAACTCCACCAAAGGTAGATGCTGCCTCCAAGAACCGCCAAAGTCCAGCACACACATTCTCAGCATATCTTCTATGGTCTAGATGGTCCTCTCTGACTGTCCGTCTGTCTGTGGATGGAAGGCAGTGCTAAAATCCAATCTAGTACCCATGGCATCCTGCAGACTCCGCCAAAACCTGGAGGTGAACTGGGGCCCTCTATCTGACACTATAGAAACAGGAACCCCATGCAGTCTGACTATCTCATCTACGTACACCTGCGCCAACTTGTCCACAGAATAGCCACTCCTGACAGGGATGAAGTGAGCAGATTTGGTGAGTCTGTCCACAATCACCCATATGGAGTCCAATCTGTTGGACGTCGCCGGTAACCCCACTACGAAGTCCATAGCTATACTCTCCCATTTCCACTCTGGAATAGGTAGCGGGTTAAGCATTCCAGCCGGCTTCTGATGTTCCAGCTTCACCCTCTGACATATCTCGCAGGCTGACACAAACTGTGCCACTTCTCTCTTCATAGCTGGCCACCAATAAACTTTCTTCAGATCTTGATACATCTTGGTGGCTCCGGGGTGAATGCTGTATCTTGCATTATGAGCCTCTCTCATAATGTCTCCTTTTAGCCCTATGTCATCTGGTACACACAATCGACTCCCATAGCGGAGGATCCCCTTATTGTCGAATCTGAACTCACTGTCCTTGCCTGACTAAACAGTCCTGGCAATCTTCACTAACTCTGGGTCCTCATGCTGTTTCTGAGCCACCTGCTCCAGAAACATGGGTGTCACTTTCATTTGAGCAACCAAGGCACCTGTACCAGATAACTCCAACTGTAGACCTTCCTCAATGAGCTTGTAAAACTCCTTCACCACTGGTCTCCTCTCTGCCGTGATGTGGGATAGACTGCCTAGTGACTTCCGGCTTAGGGCGTCTGCCACAACATTCGCCTTACCCGGATGATACTGAATCTTGCAATCATAGTCACTCAGCAACTCTACCCATCTCCTCTGTCTCAAATTCAAATCTCTTTGACTCAGGATGTACTGCAGGCTTTTATGATCGGTGAAGATCTCACATTTTACCCCATAGAGGTAATGCCTCCACATCTTGAGTGCAAAGATTACTGCTGCCATCTCAAGGTCATGTGTGGGGTAATTCAACTCATGCTTCTTTAGCTGCCTAGAAGCATAAGCAATCACCCTCTCATTCTGCATAAGCACACAACCCAGTCCCACACGGGACGCATCACAAAAGACTGTAAAGTCCTCTCCACTAAATGGCAGAGCTAAAACTGGTGCTGAAGTCAACCTCTTCTTAAGCTCTTCAAAACTTTCCTCGCACTGGTCGGTCCACAGAAACTTCTGATTCTTCCTGGTTAGTCTGGTTAGAGGAGCTGCTATCTTTGAGAAGTCCTGTACGAACCTCCTGTAGTAACCTGCCAAACCCAAGAAACTCCTGATCTCTGTCACTGAAGTGGGTCTAGGCCAGTTAGCCACAGTCTCTGTCTTCTTGGGGTCTACCTCAATCCCATTCTCTGACACTACATGCCCCAAGAACGAAATGCTCCTCAGCCAGAACTCACATTTAGAGAACTTGGCATACAAGCCATGTTCCCTCAAGGTCTGTAGAACCAACCGCAGATGATGGGCATGCTCCTCTGCATTCCTGGAATACACTAAGATATCATCTATGAAGACAATAACGAAGTGATCCAGGTACTGGCTAAACACTCTGTTCATGAGGTCCATGAATGCTGCAGGGGCGTTGGTTAACCCGAACGGCATCACAAGGAACTCAAAATGCCCATATCTGGTCCTGAAAGCTGTCTTTGGTACGTCCTCTTCCCTGATCCTCAACTGATGGTACCCCGATCTCAGATCTATTTTGGAGAAACAACCCGCTCCTGCTAGCTGGTCGAATAGATCGTCGATCCTTGGCAATGGGTACTTGTTCTTGGTAGTGACTTTGTTCAACTGCCTGTAGTCGATACAAAGTCTAAGGGATCCATCCTTCTTTCTCACAAACAAAACTGGAGCACCCCAAGGTGAGGTACTCGGTCGGATGAGGCCCTTGTCTACCAGCTCCTGTAACTGTTCCTTCAACTCCTTCAATTCTGCTGGCGCCATCCTGTAGGGAGGGATAGAGATCGATCGGGTTCCAGGCATCAGTTCTATCTCGAACTCTATCTCCCTAGCAGGTGGTAAACCTGGCAGCTCGTCTGGGAACACATCTAAGAACTCTCTAACCACTGGCACCGAGGCGGGCTCTCTAACCTGACTATTAAGCTCTCTCACATGAGCCAAATACCCCTGACATCCCTTCCTAAGCAACCTACGAGCCTGAAGAGCTGAGATCATACCTCTAGGTGTACCCCTCCTGTCTCCTCTGAAGACGACCTCTGATCCATCCTGACCTCTGAACCTGACTACCTTGTCCCTGCAGTCCAAGGTAGCACCATGGGTAGATAACCAGTCCATCCCTAGAATGACGTCAAAATCTGTCAAATCTAGAACCACTAGGTCGGCGGACATGCATCTCCCCTCAACAAAAACTGGACTACACTGACAGACTGACTCTGCCACTGATGGATCACACTTGGGTCCACTGACCCAGAGAGGACACTCTAACCCAGAGATCATCAATCCCAACCTCTCTACGGCCCTCGGAGCAATAAAAGAATGAGATGCACCAGGGTCCATCAATGCATATACATCCGAACATCCAATGACGAGATTACCTGCCACCACGGTGTTGGATGCGTCTGCCTCCTGCTGTGTCATTGTGAAGATCCGTGCTGGGGCTGATGGACCTTCACCTCTGAAACCCGCTGAAGAAGAGGCTGCTCCTCTCCCTCTGCCTCTGCCACTGGCCTGAGTCATGGCTGGAGCGGCTGGCTGCGCTACACTGCCTGAAGCTGTCTGCTGGGACTGAGCCATCGGGGCCGCTCTTGGACAATCTCGAGCTATATGCCCCTCCTGGCCACATCTGAAGCAAGCGTTCGTCCCAAACCGACATACTCCCTTGTGTGGCCTACCACACCTTGCACAAACTGCATTATCCGCACCAGAGCTTGAGCCACTCCCAAATCCCAGACTAGACTTGACTTTATTCCAGAACTTGTTCTTTTTACCCTTGGGCTTACTCCATCTCTTACTGCCTGAAGCTGCTGCACTCAAGGTAGAGGGATCTAACCTTCCCCCACCTGGAGTTTTAGAACCAGAAGCTTGTGCCACTGTCTGCTTAACTGTCCCCTGAATGATGGCACTAGCCTCCATTCTCCTAGCCATGTCTACTATGGCGTGAAAACTCTCTCTATCTGCTGACTGTACCAAGGAGGAATACCTGGGATGGAGCTTCATGATATACCTCCTCGACTTCTTCTGGTCTGTACTAAGGTCCTGCCCAGCAAATGGCAGTAACTCCATAAACCTGTCAGTATATTCGTCTACACTCATGTCATCAGTCTGCCTCAACTGATCGAATTCTATCATCTTCAATTCCCTTGAACTATCAGGGAAAGCCCATCCTGCAAACTCGTTTGCAAACTCTTCCCAAGTCATGCTGTCCACTCTCGGGTTCACATAATTCTTGAACCACTCCCGTGCCTTCTTGCACTTAAGCGTGAACCCGGCCATCTGAATGGCTCTACTGTTATCAGCCCCTATCTCATCTGTAATTGCCTTGACCCGCTCCAAGTACACGAACGGATCATCACCGGTTTCAAACTGGGGAGCACCCAATTTCATGTAATCGGTCATCTTAACCTTGCTCCCACTGGCTGAGCTAGGTCTAGGTGGTTGAGCAACTGGGGCTGCTGGTTCTGCAGGTGGTGGAGGTGGTGCAACATTTTCTGAGGTAGGGTTTTCTGGATTTGGATAGTAGGGTGGAGGTGGATACATTGGGTACTGAGAGTACGGTGGGTAGTATGGTGGGTATGGCATCTGTGTGGGATAAGGGGTGAAACTAGGGTAATCCGATGTACCTCCCATCGAATACCCGGGATGTGGTGAGAAATGTGGGTAGTGAGGTGGCTGCATAAATCCCGAGGCCTGAGTGCCTCCTTGGGACTCTCCCATTCCTTCTTCTGACATATTGACTCCCAAACTGCCATCCCTCCTCTGTTCTACGTCCATATCATCCCCCATATCCTCTGACGCTCCTCCCTGAACTGTTCCTCTGACTGATCTGCTTCTACCCAGATCCAAAGACCTTCTAGGGTCTCTTGCTACTCTGTCCCTGTTGGACCTGCTAGACATTGCCCTAGGCAATGCTGGAGGACGGGCGCTCATGCCCTCATCCTCAGGTGGTACTCCTGTCAATCTTGCTGATCGACGAGTTCCTCTCATCCTGTTTTCTGAAAAATAGTGCACATCACAAGCAACATTAGCATCATATGGTTCATGTGGGCACACATGAACCCGCATCACATATCGTAGCATATCATTAATGCACATGCATAGAATCATGGCATTTCACATCATCATGTAAGATAGGACTCCACATCCTATCCTAGTGGACATGATCTTTTCCTATTGTGCTTGACCTTCTATAACCTCTATGAGCCCGACACTCTAGGTCCGACCATATGAACCTAGGGCTCTGATACCATTCTGTAACGACCCGAAAATCGGACCGCTACCGGCGCTAGGATCCGGGTCGACTTAAGGCCGCCGGGACCCGTAGCAAGCCTGACATAAAACCTGTGAACCTGTATAATCCCGTACATGATCAACAACATGCATAAAAATCAAAAACTTTTCTTTCCATACTCATCAACCAAACTCAACCTGTGCATAACATAAACATAACTTTGATCCCTCTGTGGGATCTCATCTGTGCTCCCAGTGGGAAACATAACATACATCTGTTGAGTTGGTTTATATATACACCATCAAAATCTCTAAGATCATGTATTAAAGGGATAGCACAAACTATGGTCAAGCACACTCTAACATCCATAAACCTCATTACATAACTATACTGTACTTTTACATTACAATTTGATCATATCCATTACTAGCTATTACATAAACATGACTTCTTTACTCTATCCGGACTCCCGCACTATACTGTACCTGCAAGCCTGGGGGTAAAGGGAGAGGGGTGAGCTAAAAGCCCAGTGAGTAGAGCTATTAAAACACATTAACACTATGCTCTATGAAATGCATCATAACACAAACAATTCACATAAGGGTTGGGTGAACTCGTCACCAATTAGTCCAAGTTAACTCTGTGCCAGGCCTGTAGAATGGGGTCCTGGTCTTTCCTGTCAGAACATACATTACTTACCATTCTCCCAGGGCCTCTTCTGGCTCCTGGTCTTCAAGTCCCATAACCGTGCTAGACCATAGGATGGGATCCTGGTCTTTCCTTACTCTGTGCCAGGCCTGTAGACTGGGGCCTGGTCTTTCTTACTCTGTGCCAGGCCTGTAGCATGGGGCCTGGTCTTCCTGTCTTGGACTAATTGGGTCATCCGACATTCACCCACAACAACAACAATTTATGCGATGCGGCATATTCGTGAAAACTAATGCAATCATCCTATTGCATAATCATGATGCATGAAACATGATAAAGCATTTAATTTAAAAGATTAAGTTTTAGTTCCACTCACCTCTGGTTGACTCTGACAATACCGAAGCAGCTGAACTCACTGCTGGGGTCCTCGGTTCCTCGGGTCCGAACCTACACAGGTGGACTCAAATGAGGGACCAAACATACTAGAACATAACTCTAAAATATTCCCCAAAAACCCCCTAAAACATCCTGAAAATATCACATAGAGATATGCATGAAATGGCTGAACAGGGCACTTTCGGCGGCACCTTCGGCGGCCGAAAGTCCTGGACAGATCCGAAAGTCAGGCACTTTCGGCGGCACCTTCGGCGGCCGAAAGTCCCAGACAGAGACGAAAGTCTCTTTTCGGGGGCAACTTCGGCAGCCGAATGCTGCCTCCACAAAGGGGGTTTGGCGGCCGAAACTCCCTTCGGCGGCCGAACCTGGTTTCTGCCAGAAGGGCAGAAACTTGGTTCACATGAACCCCTTGCCTCCCAAAACCTCAAATCAAGCATATATCTCAACTAAATCATGCATACAAGTTCCTAGGGGCCTCAAAACATCAAATACCCCAACTACAACACTTCAAACATACTCAAGCAAGCCACATTGTTCAAAACATCAACATTAACCCATAACTCAACATATAACCTAACATGCCTTTCTACTCATAGATCTTGCATAAAACTTATTTAAAACACATAAGGAGCTTAAGATCGGCTCTTACCTCTTGAAGACGGAGAGGGAGACGACCTAAACTTGGAGATCCACAAAAATGAGCTCCTGAGTTCCCAAAGCTCCAAAACTTGTTTCAAAAGCTTAAATCTTCAAAACCAAGTGAAAACAAGTGAAAATCTTGAAAGATTTAGAGGAAGAACATCAAAAATGGGTGAGGGACGGCGGAGAGCTCACCTTGGCCGAAAATGGGAAAAAGCTCGCCCGTTTTCGGCTAAGGGACCCTTTTATAGTGGCTGGCCAGACCACGTTCGGGGGCCGAATGTGCCTCCGCATGCATGCCATGTTCGGCGGCCGAACATGAGGTTCGGCGGCCGAACCTGGACTTCCCTCACTCATGCTTTCGGGGGCCTAACGTGCCTCCAAAACGCATGCATGTTCGGCGGCCGAACTTGACTTTCGGCGGCCGAACCTGGGTTTTCCTCCAAGGACTTTTCATGCAAAAACTCATTTTATTTAATACTTAAAAATCATAAAACACATTAAAACATTTTTATAAAACATGATTCTACCCTTCTAGAGGTCTCCGACATCCGAGATTCCACCGGACGGTAGGAATTCCGATACCGGAGTCTAGCCGGGCATTACAATTGCTTTGAGTGAAAGTGAGGATTTGCTTTCATCAATTGCACCAGGAATCTTGGCTAACTTATCAACTATTCGTTGTGGCGTTTGTCAGATTCTCATCTAAATCCTTCGATCATTGGTGTTTCAGCTTCTCTAAGTGTGGGGTGCCATAGGAGGTGGGTTTATCAAATCTTTGGATTCCATATCTACTTGTGCTTGTGGGTTTGAGGCTTGTGCCATAGGGTTCCGCGTCATTTAGCTAGGCCATGCCACAAGGCAATTTTTTCCAAACCACTAGGGCATTGGTCCCACGTATCAAGGCCACAAGGTAAGTTTTAGCTAGGCCAGGTTACAAGGCAATTTTCGTCAGACCACTTAGGTGCTGGTCTAATGAATTAAGGCGAAAAAGCAAATTTTAGCCAGGCCAGATCACAAGGCAATTTTCACCAGACCACTTGGGCTTTGGTCCCAAGAATCAAGACCATAAGGGAAGTTTTAGCCAAGCTAGGTCACAAGACAATGTTTGCCATTCCACTCGGGCGTTGGTCCCACGAATCAAGACCATAAGACAAGTTTTAGCTAGGCCAAGTCACAAGGCAATTTTTTTCAGACCACTCGAGCACTAGTCCTATGAATTAATGTTATAAGGCAAATTTTAGCCAAGTCAGGTCATAAGGCAATTTTCGCTAGATCACTCGAGCATTGATCTCAAGAATCAAGGCCATAAGGCGAGTTTTAGCCAGGTCATGTCACAAAGCAATTTTTGTCAGACCACTCGAGTGTTGGTCCCATGAACCAAGGCCAGAAGGCAAGTTTTAGCCAGGTTAAGTCACAAGGCAATTTTTGCCGAACCATCCGAGTGTTGGTCCAATGAATAATGGCTACAAGAAAAATTTCTGCCAGGACTAGTCATAAAGTTGTTCTCGCTAGATCACTGGGGCAATTGATCCCAGAAAATGAGGCCATAAGGCAGTTTATGTCAGGTCATGATTTACAACCATAAGGCAAGTTCCTTATCTCATGGACCCAAGATGGGCCAATGAGTAAATGTCATAAATAAATATTAGCCACATGAGCAAACCTGTTTTCTCATAGAAAAATCATATGCAGGAAATATGAACAACAGACAAAGGAAACTTTCTCATTAAATATAAAAAGATTACAAAGGAGCAAAGTCATCAGCCTCATTTGCTCGAGTCTCCATTACATCTGTTAGTGTATTTGCCATAGGCCGTTATCTTGGACTTTTTGTATGTCATTTTGATTATTAATAAAAGAGATTTTATTATCATTATTATTTTTTTTGCATGTTACATAATAATGATTAACATTCCTAGTTATTTATTATTATGATGATAATAATAAAATAACACTAGTATGATTATTGATTGATAATCATGAGATGATTATGTGTATGTTGATATAAATCAATAATCATAGATACTTGTTAGAGAACAAAGTATTGGATAGACCCATATTGAGATCACTACATGGGTTATTGTCATAAGTGAATCTCAAGATAGTTATATTTTAATAGTTTGACTTGAGATTGTCATAGTTTCCAATATAAGGACTGTTATGTTTTGATATAACCAAACATTGTCTTTAATCGGATAATCATAAAGGTTATGATTGAGTATAATAGAAATTATGTAAAAGATATTGAACAATCAAGATAGAATTTGCCCATCTCTTTGAAAGAGATATCTTTTGGGCCCCTCGATAAGTGACACTGAGAAATGCATGGCCATGTTCAAATGAATTGATAATGTGATCAATATCATTTGGTTTTATCAGTCTAATTAGAGATCGAGAAATCATAAGTTTGAACATTATAAGTTTGACATTGACTATGACTTATATTCAAACTAGATATCGTGTGACAAAGGGATTAATACATGTTCTGTATATTAGACTTTATCGGACTATTGATCCTCATATTAATTGGGCAGTCATAATGTCTTGGTAGAGTTTGCTTATGATTTATAGGTCTTGTTGGACTGGACCTATTACCAATTAATATGAGCCTATTGGGTCACACACAAAAGAATATCATTGATGTGCTATGTTATATTAATGGGCTAAGAGTCTGTTAGTATAATTAATAATAATATTAATAAAGACATTATTATTATTAAATTTAATTATTTATTATTATTATAAGATAATAATATTTAAAAGATCTGCAGCCTATCTGTAACTATCACAGACAAAAGATCTTTTTGTTTTCTTTTGAAAAGGACTTGTCGCATAGATATATTAGTATCTGCAATATTGTGATGGTTGCGATAAACACAACTCTTTTACGAAAAAAAGTGTGGAAAAATGAAAAATTAAGGAAAAATTAGTGAACAGAAAAACACCTTCTTTGAGAGCTTTACAGAAAGCGTGAGGAGGGTTTTTTTAGTAATCGTTTTTTAGAGTTGCAGATTTGGAGCACATAGCTAATCCATCTGTTCAAAGAGCTAGTACTCCAGATGGAAACATTCGTGTGGATACCATTGAAGATGTTCGTTTCAAAAGCAGCACCATCCGTCTGGAATAGTTTCTTTTCATCAAGTCTAAAAGGTTAATCTCTTTATCCTTCCTTTTAAATTAAATGAAGCACTCGGATCCAGAAAGGGAAAACAAAGATCTTTTATTTTTTCGCTGCTTAATTTTGAGTTGTAGTGATCTCTGGATTTTCTTTCAGTGGTATCAGAGCCAACTTGTGCTTTTTGTTTCAGTGGTATCAGAGCCAACTCTTTTGGAGTTGCTATATGTGATATATGTTTATTTGAATGGCATGATAATTGATTTGTTCAATTTGTTTTACATATGATGTTGAAAACGACAGATTTATATGTGATATGAATCGATGATATCTGTAGGTTTTATGTGAAAATCGTTTTCATACAGTACACATATGTTTTTCTGTTAATTAGATTAACAAGATATTATTTCGATTATAAGTGTTAATATGATTAACATGTTATTCGATTAAGGGTTTCAAAAAGATATTAATGGTGATTAATACATATGCATTACTATTGTTTGTTAATATGATTAATAAACAATAGTATCATTTTTTGTATAGTCAATGACTTTTTGATTTGATCAAATGATTACTGATTAGATTAGTAAAATCATTTTGACTGGTATGCAAAATAAAGGAATTAAGACTGAAACAGCCTGAGCCTGAAACTAGTCCAAATAACTTTTGGACCCACTTTCCACTCGGCCCAAAATGGTTAACCCAAGTAAATTAGTAGTTTCGTGCTAGCTATTATATACAATTCCGATTTTCTATAATTTTCCAATGTGGGACAGCTTCCGCCGCAGCGGAAGCAGCTGACCGTTACACTTGGTCCCGCTAAATTTGCGACGTCCTCGTTGCAACCGAATCGATTATAATTGCTATCCAGGACCGGACCCTCAGGTATTGTGCTTCGCTAGTACCTCGGGCGACTATACCTCATCTCTCACGGGTAGCCCTTTCCTCTCAGGTCCACTAGCTCCGCACAATTTGTCTGACCCAGGGTGGCTCTGATACCGATTGAAACAGCTCGAGTCTGAAATTGGCCCAAATAACTTTTGGACTCACTTTCCACTCGGTCCAAAATGGTTAACCCAAGTTAATTAGTAGTTTCGTGCTAGTTATTATATACAATTTCGATTTTCTACAATTTCCCAATGTGGGACAGCTTCCGCCGCAGCGGAAGCAGCTGACCGTTACAAAGACAGTTTATTGTTAATGTGATTAACGGTTCTATTTAGCTTTGACGGGCCGCTGTGTGCGTAGCACCTCAAATATCGTTCCTGCAACAAATAAAATTTAAGCTAATAAGTTTATAATATATTTATATGAAATATGTTGTGATTATATGAAGTCTTGGCATGGTGCATACAATTTCCTTATTAACTTATGATATTGGTTATTGTTATCTTTATATGGGATGTAATTTTTAAATACGGCCTAAGTATCATTTATTTTAATGTAATAGTATAAGTTTTCTTTTATTTTATAAATGGATATCCACAAGATGGAGGAGAGAAGACTCGTGCTTCCATGGTGATGGTGGAGTTGCCTTCTAATGACAAGTAGATTTCATGGTGTGGACAAGAAAATTCAAGATATAAAGATATGTCCCATTGCAACTAATGTAATAAGATTACACCTAGGTTGCCCCTTATGATCTTTATATTGGCTTACGAAGATCATTTTTAGATTTTGGTCATACTATGTCACATTTACGTATTTTTGTCATATATTAGTATGTGATACAATGTATGATAGTTTATATATATATATGCATATAGGATGCCATGATATATAAATGCAAGACAACATAATTAAAATTGAAAGTTGAACCCACACTATAAATTTTAAGTTTTTATGCGATCCATGTATTAAATGCCTATCAAGACTAAGATCACCAAAATGTAGGTTTTGCCAAAGCAAAATACTTAGGTTATCTTAGTAAGGTAGGATGAGTAATAGTTACTCATTTATTTAATTTAGTTAGACTTAATTAAGCCATCAAAATGGTTTTAGGCCTAAGGTATTAAATGGGGTAAAACATGCTTTTGACATATATTGTCAACACCTCATAATCTAAGAGTTACATTAGATGTAATTGATAAAGAGTTACCTACCTAAATAAACCTAATTTTAAGTGTCATGCCAAAGCTGACTTGTAATTAGGTGAAATATGGATCTTAGCCCACTAAAATATTATTATTGTAATAATTCAATTTTGTTGAGGTTATATTTTAGTGGGAGATTATTGTCACCTTAATATTAATTTGTTTACTAAATATTTGCATATTTTTATAGATCATTATGGCTTCTAATAATAATTCCACATTATCACTGCAATCCATCCTTGAGAAGGATAAACTGAAAGAAAATGGGACCAATTTTGTTGATTGGTTTAGGAACTTGAGAATTATTCTCAAGCAAGAGAAAAAGTTGATACGAACCAGCAATCAAGGGTTCCGCATCAAAAGTCTTATGTGCTTGATGAAGCTGTCCCTGAACTACCTCTTCTGATGCTACTAATGCTGTTAAGAAGCATGTGGATGATTTCAATGACATTGGATGTCTTAAATTGGCAACTATGTGCCCAGAACTTCAGAAGGATCCGGAGCACCTTGAGGCTTATGAGATGAGTGTCCATCTCAAACAGGCTTTCCAACAGCAAGTTAGGCAGGATAGGTATGAAATCACCATTGCATTGTATAATTGCAAAATGGCTGAAGGTGAATCTGTTAGTGCTCATGTTTTGAAGATGAAAGGCTATATTGTTCACCTTGCTAGGCTTGGCTATCCTCTAAGTTTAGAACTCTCCACGGATTTGATCCTACATTCTTTACTTAGTAGTTTTTCTCAATTTTTCATGAACTATAACATGAACAACATGGAAAAATCTATTCTTGAGCTGCATGGAATGCTAAAGACTGCTAAAGTGAATGTCAAGAAAAAGTCTATCCAAATTTTGAATGTCAATAAAGGTAAGCTCATAAAAAAGAAATGGAAGCGTAAGTCTAAAGGTGGTAATGGGTCTAAGGGATGAGGCAAGGCTAAACGACAGTTGTGGAAGCTGAAAGGGTGACAAGTCCCATACAGATCTGATAGGATGCATCATCAACCTGAGAGTTATGAATTTCTCATGACTGATAGTCGTGAAGTTTTGCTCATTGATCAAGATGAGCCTATTACCTATAAGAAGTTGTGTTTGGTCCATATTCTAAGAAATGGCTTTGTGCCAAGAAATTTGAAATGCAATCCATGTATGACAATCGAGTTTGATCATTAATTGATCCCCCTGAGGGTGTTAAGACCATTGGTTGCAAATGGATTTTCAAGAAGAAAACTGACATGGAGGGAAATGTGCATACTACAAAGCAAGGCTTGTTGCAAAAGGTTTCAAACAAACTCATGGTATAGACTATGATGAGACCTTTTCGCCAGTTGCTATGCTTAAATCAGTTAGAATTCTCATTGCCATTGCTACACACTATGATTATGAGATATGGCAAATGGATGTCAAAACAGCTTTCCTTAATGGAAACTTGCTTGAGGATGTGTACATGACACAACCTGAGGGTTTTATGGATTGAAGCAAGCATCTCAGAGCTGGAATCTTCGTTTTGATGAGAAAGTCAAAGACTATGGATTCATCAAGAATGAAGATGAACCTTGTGTTTACAAGATGGTTAATGGGAGTGCAGTTGTGTTTCTAGTCCTATATGTGGATGACATATTACTCATTGGAAATGATATCCCTACCTTGCAAAAGCTTAATACTTGGTTAGGGAATTCTTTTTCAATGAAGGACTTAGGCGAGGCTACATATATCATTGGTATTAAGATCTATAGGGATAGATCTAAGAGGATAATTGGTCTTAGTTAAAGTACTTACATTGACAAAGTGCTAAAAAGATTCAGCATGCAAGATTCCAAAAGAGGATTCTTGCCCATGTCTCATGGCATTCATATCAGTAAAAATCAATTTTCTATGATGTTTAATGAGCGAGAACGGATGAATAAGATTTCTTATGCTTTTGCTATTGGATCTATCATGTATGCCATGTTATGTACTAGACCATATATCTCATATGCATTAAGCACAACAAGCAGATATCAAGCAGATCTCGGTGAAAGTCACTGGACAACTGTTAAGAATATCCTAAAGTAGCTTAGAAGGATTAAAGATGCATTCTTAGTTTATGGAGATTTGGAAGACGAGCTAGTTGTAAAAGGTTACACAGATGCTAGTTTCCAAACTGACATAGATGACTTCATATCGTAGTCAGGATTTATATTCACTTTAAATGATGGAGCTATTAGTTGGAAAAGTTCCAAGCAGAGTACTGTAGCAGATTCTATAACAGAAGCTGAGTATATAGCAGCACTAGATGCAGCTAAGGAGGCAGTTTGGTTGAAGAAATTCATCACAGAGTTGGGAGTGGTTCCTAGCATTGCAAAGTCATTGTTAGTGTATTTGCCCTAGGCCATTATCTTGGACCTTTTGTATGTCATTTTGATTATTAATAAAAGAGATTTTATTATCATTATTATTTGTTTGCATGTTACATAATAATGATTAACCTCTCTGGTTACTTATTATTATGATGATAATAATAAAATATGACTACTATGATTATTGATTGATACTCATGAGATGATTATGTGTATGTTGATATAAATCAATAATCATAGATACTTGTTAGAGAATAAAGCATTGGATGGACCCACATTGAGATTACTGTATGAGTTATTATCAAGATAGTTATGTTTTAAATTTTTGACTTGAGATTATCATAGTTTCCAACATAAGGGCTGTTATGTTTTGACATAACCAAACATTGTCTTTAATTGGATAATCATAAAGTTTATGATTGAGCATACTATAAATTATGTAGAGGATATTGAACAATTAAGATAAAATTTGTCCTTCTCTTTGAGAAAGATATCTTTTGAGCCTTTCAATAGTGAGACTGAGAAATGTATGGCCGTGCTGGAATGAATTGATAATATGATCAATATCATTTGGTTTTATCAGTCTATTTAGAGATTGAGAAATTATAAGTTTGACATTGACTATGACTTATGTTCAAACTAGATATCGTGTGACAAAGAGATTAATACATGTTCTATTTATTAGGACTATCGATCCTCATACTAATTGCGCAGTCATAACGTCTTGCTAGAGGCCGCTTATGATTTATAGGTCTTGTTGGACTAGGCCTATTGCCAATTAATATGAACCTATTTGGTCAAAACCAAAAGAACATCATTGATGTGCTATGTCATATTAATGGGCTAAGAGCCCATTAGTATAATTAATAATAATATTAATAAAGATGTTATTATTATTAATATTAATTATTTGTTATTATTGTAAGATAATAATATTTAAAAAATCTACAGCCTATCTGTAACTGTTACAGATAAAAGATCTTTTCGTTTTCTTTTGAAAATGACTTATCGCATAGATATATTAGTATCTGCGATACTGTGACGGTTGCAATAACACAACTCTTTTATGAAAAGAAGTATGGAAAAACGAAAAGATTGAGGAAAAACTAGTGAATAGAAAAATACCTTTTTTGAGAGCTTTACAGAAAGCGTGAGGAGGGTTTTTTAGTAATCATTTTCTGGGGCTGCAGATTTGGAGCACATAGCTAATCCATCCGTTTGGAGAGCTAGCACTTCAGACAGAAACATTCGTATGGATACCATTGAGGGTGTTCATTTCAGAAGCAGCACCATCAGTCCAAAACAGTTTCTTTTCATCAAGTCTAAAAGGTTAGTCTCTTTATCCTTCCTTTCGAATTAAACGAAGCACTCAGATCTAAAAAGGGGAAATAGAGTTCTTTTATTTTTCCGCTGCGTAATTTTGGGTTGCAGTGATCTCTAGGCTTCCTTTCAACATCAAAATTCTCAACATTTATTATAGAAAAAAACTCGGTCAGAGGTTATAACTTCATCACGCTCAAAGGGATTATCTTCAGCATGCTCTCCATCACCCTGACCTTCTTCCTCGGGGAGGATATCGTCTATCCAGGAGAAATCCTCAGAAGGGTAATGCTTCATCAGCTCCTTCTTCATGGAATCCTGACCCTAAACACATATTTCCCTACTCTGGGCCACTGTCTCCTGGAGTTTCGCTTCTAGCTTGGATATCTTGGTGGAGGCGGTCCAGGCCCCTTCAGCTTGAGCTTGGAGCTCCAAAACCTAGCGTTGCAATAAGGCCACCTGATCCTCAGCAGATTTAGCCCTATTCTCAAGGCCCAGCATAGAGGTAAGGGCTGCGTTAAGGTCAGCCTGAAGCTTGTTCACGGATTCTAGTGTCTCCTTCATTGTACCCTCAACCTTGGTCACCCAGGTCTTCAAGGTCGAACATTCTTCAACTAAAAACTCCCTATGCATCTCATTTGCGCCAAATTCCCATTGCAATGTCCTAAAACGCTCCTTGACCACATAGGCGCAAAGGGCCCCTCTAGCGCAGAGTGAATAGAGTTTATAAATAGCTCATCCATCTCAATCTCATTTAAATGAAAATGATCCGTGAGCCTCAAAGCACTCTTGATTAGCAGAAGACCTAAAGAAGGATCATTAAGGAGAGAAGGTGCCTTATTTAGCTCAAAGGCTAGACGCTGAATGCCCATGGGCCAGGAGAACTCGACCCTAGCATCTATAGGAGCAAAAGAAGATAGCGCATCAAAGGGAAGAGTAGGGGCTGAGGCAAAAATAGAGGCACCAGGGACCAAAGGCTCAGAGGGTGCCAATTCCTTGAACGAAGTTTGGGAAGGAGGAAGTACAATCACGTACCTCGAAGGGAGAGCGTGCTTACCAGGGGGGTTGGTAACCTCAATAGTAATAGTTTTACCCTTTCGAGTAGCACGAATCGTCTCGGTGAACCTGCTTGACCCGGCTACATTTGCAAATAAGAGAAAAAGTAAATAAGATAGTCAGTTCAGAAAATAAAAAGGTTGAAAAGAGAAGTACCCTAATCTTGAGGAAGGGGTACACTTCTGGAAAGGCGGGGCAGGTTAGGAGGGTAGGCCTGGCTTGTCAGCAGGTGGCTCTGCCAGGATAAGACGTCATTCCTTACCCCCTTATTAATATCAATCTTCCTCAAGGCTTTAATCGCAAAATGAATTCCTTTGAAAAAAGAAGTTGTAGAAAAACGTAAAAAGCAATGCTTGAAGAAGATGATGGACTCTTATAAAAGTGATTTCGACGGTAGGCATTAAATGCAACACGATAAATAGTGCAACAGCCACCAAAAAGTCCCACAGACGGAGCAACGTAAATAGCAAAGAGCCAATCTTGAAGAGCCACGTGTTTCAAACCTCGTTAAAAGATGTACCCTTCAAATCTGAAGAGAAAAATAAAAATAATGAAATAATAAAAACAAAAAATAACAAAAAAGTAATAGAAAATAAAAAAATATGAGGGCAAACAAAATGAGAGAAAATGATTGAAAGAAAATTAAATGAGAGAAAATGTAAGAAAATGATAATAAGAAGGAGAAAATAAAATAAAAAAGGAAAGAAAATGGGAGCCGAACAAAAATAAGAAAATAAGATAATAAGAACATAATGAGAGTAGAAGAGAAAATAAAAGAAAATAAATGAAAAATAGAAAGAAAAATGGGAGAGGAAATAAGAGAAAAAAAGATAGAAGTGAAGAGAAAATAAAAAAAATAAAAGAAAATGGGGTGAAAAAGTAAAAAAAAGAATAAGAGATGAAGGAGATGAAAAGGAGAGAATAAAAGGAAATATAGATAAAGAAATAAAATGAAAGAGAAAATAGAAGAACACAATAGAAAATAAAAGAAAAATGAGAAAAATAAAAGAAGATGAGGGGTGAAAAAAAGAAAAAATAACATATGGAAAAAATAAAAGAAAATAGGAGGAAGATATAAAGAAAAAGAAAATGCATGAGAAATAGAAAAAAGGAAGAGAAAGAAAATGGGAGAGAATATAGTGACAGAATGACTAAATTAATGAATTTTAAAATCCTTTTTAAACAAAAATGCAGGATTAAAAAAATTCAAAATCATTTATTTTTAAATCCATTTGTGATTTGAAAGTTAAAAGAAATTCTCAAATTTACAAATGAATTATTAATCTATAAACAAATGATAAAATTCATTAGCTCATAACTTATTTACTTTACATAACTATACATTTCATAATTAAAAGACTAATCAATTTTTTTTAATTCTTTCTTTCAAATTATAGCATTAAGACTGTGGTTGTTATTTTTGCTTTATAAAACTTTTTGATATTTATCTATTTTATTTATTTAATTTAATTTATATAACTAAAATTTTTTAAAAGATTGTAATCAATTCTTTTTATCTGTTCTAATTATAGCTATTTTCATTTGATTAACTTTTTCTCATCTCTTATTTGAATAATCTATTTTAATGTTTATCGTTGAAAAAAAGTTGTTATCGCTTCAACTTATAAACATATTTAATAATAAAATAAAATAAAATAAAATTTGATGATATATATAATAGAAAAATAGCATAATATAGAATTCACTAACTCTTCCCTTGTTATAAAAAATTCTTATTTATTTTTTAATAATTCTCTTATTTTGAATGGAAAAATTTTAAATTTTTAGTTTAAAAAAATTATTTTTAAAAGAAATTGAAATCTTATAAAATTTTACAAGAATTCATTTAATTCTTTTTTTTTTTTATAAAAATGAATCATGCTAGATGAAGAGTAAAAAAAATATTAACATTAAAGTAAAAACTTTTTACTATAAAAGTATAAAATTTATAGCTATTTTTATGGTAGCAATAAATGTTGCATGTTACTTTTATAAAACTGTCGCTATGTATTTTTTTTTTAAATAAAATTATAATTACTATTAAAAGAGTAGTTATTCACCACAATAAATATTGTTGCTCAAAAAGAAATTTTTTATGATTTTCAATATATTATTTTATACTTACACATGCAAAATAAATACAATATCTAGATTATTTTATTAAATATATTATTAATTCATCAATGCTATTATTATATTATATTAATAACTTTTTATTTTCAATATAAATTAATAAAATGCTATTAGTTTTTAATTTATAAAGAAATTTGACTGATAGTAATAATAAAATTTTAAAATTTTACTTCATAAAAAAATCAACAACAATGTTATAACTGCATTTTATGATGATAATTTGAAATTTTATCCAATAAAATTTTATAGATTCATCAATTATATAGTTAAATTAAAAATATTATTTAAAAATTAAAATTTTACCATTAAAAGTAATAAATATATACATATACCAATTAAAACTAGTTCTTGTAAATTTCTAATTTTCAAATAGGAGATAAACTTTAAGGAGGACCTACAAATACTTTATTCTGTATTCTGTATCCACCAAATCCATACTTTATTCTATAGCTATGTTGAATCGTATACATACATAACATCGTCACTTATTTCTCTTAGGATTTACCTCACTTTGGCTCTGATACCAACTGACGCGGAACCCTATGGCACAAGCCTCAAACCCACACGCACAAGTAGATATGGAATCCAAAGATTTGATAAACCCACCTCCTATGGCACCCCACACTTAGAGAAGCTGAAACACCAATGATCGAAGGATTTAGATGAGAATCTGATAAACGCCACAACAAATAGTTTATAAATAAGCCAAGATTCCTGGTGCAATTGATGAAAGCAAATCCTCACTCTCACTCAAAGCATTACACGCCAAAGGCATGAAAAGAATTCTAAAATTTTGATTAAAAGCTGCCTCTTACAATTTTTTCTTATCCTTCTATAGTAAGGAGAAAAACAAATAAAACTCTAAGACACTCTTCTTGGACCTGACTTAAACACATAAGGCCAAAACCCAATCACACACTAAAATAACACATAAGTATTATAAAAAAATAAGCCCAAAACATGGCCTAATACTCTAAAACTTAAAAGATAAAGTATGGCCAGAATACAAGCCCAAACAAAGCTAAAATAAAACAAGTGTTAAATAATAAAATATAGCAAGTCCATCATAACAAAGCTAAATCTTCACAAAAGCCTTACTTGATCTTCACTTTAGGCTTCCCTTTGTGTAGTTTTAGCCCATAGGTTTGATTAGGCTCCCTAAGCCTATGATTGCAAGTGTTGCACCAAATCTATCCCATATGAGTTGAAGCACGCCCCAAATATATATGGATCATATGAATATGATTTTGAACTCCTTTTAGATCCATTTGAATGACATAAGTTTGTTCCACACCATTGTTAGAAATTTGCCCTATTGGATCCGTATCATTCTCTCCTTCTTTAGAAAAGATTCGTCCTCGAATCTTGCTGATATTTATGTCAAAAAGGGAAGCTTTAGGAACCCATGTATCTTCAAACACCTCCTTTTGAATAGGTGGAAATAGGATAAAACTTTCGTCATGAATGTTTTCATCAACAACCTGCACATCAAGAACAAATGAACTAGGCATAAAAATATTAGTCATAGAAAGATCCTGTGGATGTGACCCATTCTCCTCTACAACTTCCAAAACAGTCTCATTCGCCCCCTCCACCTCATCAATCACGTGCTCCCCATGTCCCTCATCATTCACAACCTCTTCTATAAGTTCATTGATGGAATTCTCAACAACAATTACAGTAGATTCATGCATTACAACTTCCTCTTCAATTTCAATCTCTATGCAGCCTCTTTTCTCTCATCTTTTCCGCAGAATTCAAGCTCTCACTCCCCTTTGTGGCGAAGGCCGAAGCCTCCCTCTCCCTCTCTGATACGAATCCAATAGGGCAAATTTCTAACAATGGTATGGAGCAAACTTATGTCATTCAAATGGATCTAAAAGGAGTTCAAAATCATATTCATATGATCCATATATATTTGGGGCATGCTTCAACTCATATGGGACAGATTTGGTGCAACACTTGCAATCATAGGCTTAGGGAGCCTAATCAAACCTATGGGCTAAAACTACACAAAGGAAAGCCTAAAGTGAAGATCAAGTAAGGCTTTTGTGAAGATTCAGCTTTGTTATGATGGGCTTGCTATATTTTTATTATTTAACACTTGTTTTATTTTAACTTTGTTTGGGCTTGTATTCTGGCCATACTTTATCTTTTAAGTTTTAGAGTGTTGGGCCATGTTTTGAACTTATGTTTTAATACTTATGTGTTATTTTAGTGTGTGATTGAGCTTGGGCCTTATATGTTTAAGTCAGGTCCAAGAAGAGTGTCTTAGGGTTTTATTTGTTTTTCTCCTTACTATATAAGGATAAGAAACAATTGTAAGAGGCAGCTTTTAATCAAACTTTTCAAAATTTCTTTCATGCCTTTAGCGTGTATTACTTTGAGTGAGAGTGAGGATTTGCTTTCATCAATTGCACCAGGAATCTTGGCTAACTTATCAACTATTCGTTGTGGCGTTTGTCAGATTTTCATCTAAATTCTTCGATCATTGGTGTTTCAGCTTCTCTAAGTTTGGGGTGCCATAGGAGGTGGGTTTATCAAATCTTTGGATTCCGTATCTACTTGTGCATGTGGGTTTGAGGCTTGTGCCATAGGATTCTGCGTCACTCTCCAGCATCTTTATTTGATCAACATATACCTCTTGAGGTAATAAAGGAGCGAGTATAACCTTCTGTCCTTCATGAGTGAAGGAGTACTTGTTATTGAACCCATCATATTGCACCTTTCTATCATGTTGCCAAGGTCTACCCAACAACATATGGCTTGCCTGCATAGGTACCACATCACACAAGATCTCATCCTTATACCTACCAATAGAAAATGGTATAACCACCTGGCATGTAACCCTAACCTCACCACAATTATTCAACCATTGTAATCTATATGGCTTAGGGTGTTTAATAGAAGCCAAGCCCAATTTTTCCACCATATACACACTAGCCACATTTGTACAACTACCTCCATCAATAATGAGAGTACACACTTTTTCATTAACCAAACACCTAGTGTGAAATATATTTTCCCGTTGTTCTAGGCTTTCTTCCTTAACCTGCATATTCGGAGCACACCTAGCAGCAAACATCTCATAATGTGCAGCAAGCAACACATTATTAACCAACACATCCGAATCATCACAGTCATTATTGCAATTAGGAGTTTTTTGAGGTATTCTTGTAGAAGTGGAAGCTTGTGAGACATTCAAACTCTCCATAGTTTCAGTCAACCTCTCAAGGGTCTTATTGAGCCTTTGTAACTCACCACTAACTGACTTCTTAAAGAGCTTATAATCGTTACCCATATTTGATTCACTTCCATCAGTACGATCCACCACATTCTTGTCTCTACTCATCCTACCTTAAATCAACAAAGAACAAAGAGAACTAGCAAATATTGTGTTAGAAAAGAAAGCACTCAAGTTTCTGCACTCTTACCACTCTTTTGTTGATTCTTCAATTGCACTTCAGAAACTAAGGTCAACCAACTAACCACAAGGTGCATCTAATGAAACAAAGAAGAAAACCTAAAGAAAGAAGGAAGCGCGCAAAAAAAAACTAGAAAGAAGACACTGAAAATTTGGAAAGTAACACACGAACTAGGCTTTGTGCTACTAGAAAAATATCACCTGGAGTATAGACCCAAGCAAACAATACTCAAGCAATGTCAAGGAAGCAAAAGCAAGCTTAAACCAAAAAAAGAAACTTAGAATTCAAATAAAAAAAAAACGAACCTGAATAAAAGTTTGAATTTAATTCACTTCAAAGCAAATTAAATATGGATCTATATAAATCTACCCAAAAAGGAAAGTATCAAAACCCCACAAATAGAATCAGAAAAGAAAAATGTAAATTTCACTCAGATCAGAAACATGGACGAAAATTCTGGTTTTAAAAGAAGGATTTGACATCAAATCGATTTAGATGCAGTTGCCTTAAATGTGCACCTTAAGGAATAGGCAGATTTCTTTTGTCTCTTAATTTGGATTCAACCCAATTCAAAATTCAAGCTTGATTCCCATAAACTACAGCAATCAATTGAGATAGGTAAGGAAATATAGATGAAAAAGGAAACATATCACAATTTCGGCCAGATCAAGATAAATATGGCAAAGGCGATTTTTTTTTCATTTTTTTTTTTTGGATTTCAAACTTTTCTTCCAAAAGAGATTATGTGATAATTTATCAAGAAGGTGCGGTCATGGATACAAAAGCTTTCACCGAAATCAACAAGAAAGACAAGGAAAACTCAAAAACCCTAGATCCTAAGATAAATCAGAATTTATCTCACTTTGGCTCTGATACCAACTGACGTGGAACCCTATGGCACAAGCCTCAAACCCACACGCACAAGTAGATATGGAATCCAAAGATTTGATAAACCCACCTCCTATGGCACCCCACACTTAGAGAAGCTGAAACACCAATGATCGAAGGATTTAGATGAGAATCTGACAAACGCCACAACGAATAGTTTATAAATAAGCCAAGATTCCTGGTGCAATTGATGAAAGCAAATCCTCACTCTCACTCAAAGCATTACACGCCAAAGGCATGAAAAGAATTCTGAAATTTTGATTAAAAGCTGCCTCTTACAATTTTTTCTTATCCTTATATAGTAAGGAGAAAAACAAATAAAACTCTAAGACACTCTTCTTGGACCTGACTTAAACACATAAGGCCAAAGCCCAATCACACACTAAAATAACACATAAGTATTATAAAAAAATAAGCCCAAAACATGGCCCAATACTCTAAAACTTAAAAGATAAAGTATGGCCAGAATACAAGCCCAAACAAAGCTAAAATAAAATAAGTGTTAAATAATAAAATATAGCAAGCCCATCATAACAAAGATGAATCTTCACAAAAGCCTTACTTGATCTTCACTTTAGCCTTCCCTTTGTGTAGTTTTAGCCCATAGGTTTGATTAGGCTCCCTAAGCCTATGATTGCAAGTGTTGTACCAAATATGTCCCATATGAGTTGAAGCACGCCCCAAATATATATGGATCATATGAATATAATTTTGAACTCCTTTTATATCCATTTGAATGACATAAGTTTGCTCCACACCATTTTTAGAAATTTGCCCTATTGGATCCGTATCAAGTTGTAAATTGAAATAAATT
Source organism: Manihot esculenta (assembly GCF_001659605.2). Taxonomy (NCBI): domain Eukaryota; kingdom Viridiplantae; phylum Streptophyta; class Magnoliopsida; order Malpighiales; family Euphorbiaceae; genus Manihot; species Manihot esculenta. The sequence continues at coordinate 18,544,285 of NC_035173.2, read as the reverse complement.
CTCTTTGTCCTGATCCTGAAAATTAAATTCTAGAAGAACATGTTATTTTATAGGATTACAAAATAAATCCTTAAGGACAATGTGCAACACGACTCAGGTTTTATATCCTATTTTTTAACAAACATTTTGCACAAAAACATTTTTCATGAAAAATATTTTTCAAATATAAGTTATTTTCTGCAAATAAATGGAGTCTAAATAGAAATAGCAAAAGTCGGTGATTAGAATGCAGTGAAGTGTTAGTGCCCTTGCCTATAGGGTTGAAGGCTCCTAAGCATCAAGGCGAAGAAGCACACAGCAAATCAGGTGAAGTCCAAATTTTCCCTTGGGTCTATATAAGGAACTAGGGGGAGTTCTAGATATTTTTCCTTCTGATTAAGAGAAGCTTCATTGGGTGGGTTAAACGATGGGTATGTGAGAATGAGATTTATTTTTGGAGTATTTTCTCTTGGATATTTAGAAAGTTATTTGCTTCAATGGGTGTCTTAAACATTGAATATGTGAGAATGAAATTTAGGCTCCGTTTATTTGCGAAAATAACTTATATTTAAAAAATATTTTTTGAAAAATATTTTAACATTTTTCAACAAAATAATTTATTTTTCATTACTTAATTTTAATTTAAAAATTACAATATATTAATAAATTGGTCAATTGATCTGAAAAGGTCCAACGTTTGCGCGTATTTATATTTTAATTTAATTTTTTTAAATTTAGTTTAATTGGTTCAACCTTTGTATTTTGATGTAATTTTAGTCAATCTGGAAATTTTTATATTTGATAGTCTATGTGGCAGTTTGATAGGTTAGGTGACATACCATGTAGGGGTGTGCATCGGTCGGTTCGGTTCGGTACCGAATCAAACCGGCCAAAACCGATTTAACCGAATTATTTTAAATTGTAAACCGAACCGAACTGGTTCGGTTCGGTTCGGTTCGAAATCGATTTTTGAGTTAGAAAAATCAGAAACTCAAAATTTCAGGTGAGCCTAGTTTCCAGCAATTTTATTAATGCAACATAGTACCAAAATAATTAGAAAAATAGTACTCAAAAGCAGAAAAAAGGTAAAGACCAGTATATTTCATCTTTCAACAAGTGCCTCATGACAGTGGATAAAGTATTTCTCAAGAGAAATAGTAAACAAGATGAAAGAAAAAGGAAAAAGAAAAAAGGAAAACAACTTACAGAGAACAGAACAGAGAGTGGATGCACATACAGAATTAGTATGTAAAACAGCATAGTCAGGATGATGGAAGTAACAAGCCATAAATTACTCCAGGGAGGGATAACACTAAGAAAAGGGACAAAAATCCACTGAAAGTGAAACACAAATTTAATGGCATCTGAAAAGGCATTAAATATGCAGGAATTCTCAATCAAAGATGGCACTCACAAAAGTGATTGATTTTCACTGAGATTGTTCAAAGCATTAAACATCTCAACAACGACAAGCACAGTCATGGCGACTGTTGACGAAAAGAGTCTGGCGAGCGATGGCCGTGAGAGAGAGAGGCGAGCGATGGCCGTGAGAGAGAGACGCGAAGGATGGAGAGAAGAGACTCTGGCTTTGGCGAGTGGGTGGCAGGGTGGGTGGCCGGTGGGTGGCTGTGGGACTGGCGATTGGGTGGGTGGGAGGCCGTGGCTGCGGGACTGAAGCGGCAAAGGATGGAGAGAAGAGACTCTGGTGGCGAGTGGGTGGGTGGCCGGTGGCCGGTGGGTGGCTGTGGGACTGGCGGCTGGGGTGTGTGGCTGTGGCTACGGGACTGAAGACGCGAAGGATGGAGATTTGAGATTAGGGATTTGGTCTGAGAGATAGGGGTGAAGGTATACGCCGCGTGAAGAAGGACGTGGGATGGAAAGTGAATTGATATAACCCTAATAAAACGCTGCGTTTAAGATTAAAATCGGTCGGTTCGGTTCGACCGAACTATTTTGACTCTAAAACCGAACCGAACCGACCAATCCGAAATTTTTAAAAATTAAAACCGAACCGAACCGATTTTATTTTAAAACCGAACCAAATTATTAAATTAAATCGGTTCGGTCGGTTATTTCGGTTTGAACCGAACAGTGCTCACCCCTAATACCATGTGTATTAATATTATTATTTTTTAACCAACCAATTGACCAAAAAAAGCCTAATATTTGTGTTATTTTAGATTTTAATTCAAATATTTAAATTTTGGATAAATTGAGGTAACGTTTGTATTTGGATGTAATTTTGATTAATTTTTAAAATCAAAATTAAAAATAAGTAATTTAATTGTTAAATATATAGTTCACATATTTAACTATGATGAATTTTGTTTTACAGTAATAATTATAAATATTTTATAACTTATATAAAATTTTATTTTGTTTTAAAAATAACTTTTACGTTAAAAAATACTTTTTTTTTCCATTCAAAACAAGAGAATTATTAAAAAATAAATTAATCGAATGAAATCCTATGGAAACTTGAAAAACTTTTTTTATAACAATAGAAGGGTTAGTAAATTCTACATTATGCTTTTTTTTATTATACATATCATTAAATTTAATTTTATTGCATTATTAAATATGTTGATAAGTTGAAGCGATGATAATGATGGACGTTGAATTCATCAAATTAAATTAATTTTCCTTTTCTCATTCAATAATTCTTGTAGACATAATGAATGAGTGTCGATCCTACAAAGATTTTAAATTTATTTAATTTAAATGTCAAGTGAAAAGAAGAATTGTTTAAAACGAAAGAGAAAAGAAGGAAATTTCTATTGAAAATTTAATTTCAAGAAAAACTTAAATAAGAAATAAATTAAGTGTGATGGAATAAATAATTAATTTAAAAGTTCAGCCGAAGTTAATCCAAGTTAAGAGGTTTATCAGTTGATCATTTATTTAAAAGGTAATTCACTTAATTTTCTATTGTTTTGTTATTGTATTCAAACAAGCGAATCCCATCAATTTTTTCTTAAAATTAAATTAATTTTTAATATGCTAAATTAATTTCTAATTAATTAATAACTCCAATAAGCGTGTAGATTTAATTAATTAATTTCTTTAAGAAAAGAAAAATCCAAACTTGATTAACAATTATAAGCGAATTATTTAAACCAAATCAATTAATTTTTTAACTTAAATAAATATGCTAATTGCTACTTATATTAATTTAATTAAATAATTATGTATTTACTTGATTTAATTAGTAATATGTTTTCTATTTAGGATATTCAATAGGTGAAATAGGACTGATTAGATTCCGTCAGAATTTTAACTAATAACGTTTGGCTAAAATGAAATTTAGAAAATAAAATGTTAAAAACCGAAATCTCTTATTGAATTCTTAAAAATTGAAACATGTGTCAATCAGTCAAGAAAATGATTATTCATAATAGCAAAAACCCTAATATGAAAAATTAAAAAAAATCTAGAAAAATAATAAAAATGTAAAATTGACTCTTAAACGATAGAATTTTGGTCTCGAACTTTATAACAGGCCTATGACCCTTGTCCCATTTTTGAAAGTCGTGCATTTCAAAATTTCCTTTTCGGCAGCAGACTAGAGCCGTAAACGAACCGAGCTATTCGTGAGCTATTCGAGATTCAGCTCGAAACAAACTCGATCGGGCTTGATTCGATTTTTAAATGAGCCAAGCTCGAACTTGATTTTTAGGCTCGTTCATTAAATGAGCCAAACTTGAACTCAATAGTATTCGCCTCGTTAAAATTCGCGAGCTGACTCGTTAAGAAGCTCATTAACATGCTTGTTAAGAGACTCGTGAACAGACTCATTAAGAGACTCGTGAATTGCCTCGTTAAGAGACTCCTGAACAGGCTCGTTAAGATGCTCGTCGAGCAGGCTCATTAAGAGACTCGGCTCGATTTGGTTACACCCCTGTTAGCCACTTAATCTATTTACCATATATATTATTAATTTTTATATTTCTATTCCTTAATTATATAACTATATTATTAATTTATATATTTATTTTTCTCTATATATCTTTCTCGTAGACACTCTTTTTAAACTATTAAGTTTCTTAATAAACAATTATTATTATTATTATTATTACTTTCATATATTTATATATGTATTTATATAATTATTTTTCTACTTAATATTATTCGCTTAATTTTATAAATTAAAATTTTTATATAATTTAAATATAAATTAACATGATCCTATTGATAAAATTTGAGTATAATGTATATATATATAATTATATAATTTAAATTGATTATACTTATATTAATATATTTATTTTATGAAATATTTTATATTTATATTATATGTATAGTATTTTTTATACATTTTAAAATAATTTAATATAAATTATATATTTAAATAAAAATAAATAATGATATATGGATAATGAAATTATTAATAAATTTTATATAAAAATGTCTATCGATATTAATAATAAAATTATATAAATTTAATTAAAATTATATAATTTAAAAAGAATCTCTTTAGACCGTTTATATATACATTTATATATTTATTATATATATTTCAATTAATTTTTTATGTAATATAAATATTTAAATAAATAATTATTAAATTTAGTATTTATTATTAATCTTATATTAAATATATTTTATACAATTAATTAAAAGTTTATAATTAGTGTTTGAATAATAATAACATTTGATGTTATAAATAAATAAATAAATATTTAAATATTAAAACCTAAATAATAAAAAAATAAAAGATTTAAATATTAAAAAAAAAATTAATCATGGGAATAAAACCCAAAACCTTAGAAAAACTACCACAAACACACTTTCGTTAAATTATTACGCTTATTCTACATATGAGGCATTAAAAGTTACTGAAACAATATTTCTTATCCCACATCGAAAACTTATAGAGATCGAAACTCTTCTATAAATAAAGATTTCACTTTTTATTGTATTTTAAATCAAGGAATCAGTTACAATAGACTTTAATTAAATTATATTTAATTTTATTAAAGTCTTTTTTGACCTTTTAGTTTAAATTTTTAATATTTAAAAATTTAAATTAATTAGGTTTTGTTAACGAGTTTTTTAATTGAGTTTTTGAGCTCGATCTTGAATTAGACTCGTTATTAGTTCAAACGAGCTTTTCACGAGTCGAGCTCGATTATAATATTTAATTTTTGAGTCGAGATCAAGCTAAATATTAGAGTTCGAGTCGAACTCGAACTCGAACTTATAAAATTTTTTAATAAACGAGCCTGAACTTTATAAAGTTTAGCTTGACTCGATTCGATTACACCCCTAGTAGCAGAAGTTAAGTCCGGTCCAAGTCTGCCATAAAATCTAAAGGTAATTGCTCCACATCATTCCCTTCTACTTATAAAGAACTCAATATCAAGTTATTGTCAGCGAGATAATACTGAAATAGATCTGCCACGTTAAACGTCTTGGAAATTTTCATATGATCTGAGAGGTCAAGAATTTAGGCAATGTCATTAATTTTTTGCATAATCCGGAATGGACCAATCTTCTTTGGGTCAAGTTTTTTTTTTATCCTCTACTACCTTCCTTGTGCAAATATACTATAACTTGATCACCGATGTTGAAGGACTTGAAACGTTTACGTTTATCAGCTGTAAGTTTATACTTTTCATTGACTTCTGTAAGGCATTGTTGTATCTATTTGAAAACCTCCAAATGTTGATTTACTAAGTTGTTTGCTGCAATACTGTTATGAAAACCTATAGGAAGGGCAATAAGATCAACTTTATGCGCATAAATTTTTCTGTACACAACTGCAAAGAGTGACATCTTTGTAGAGCTGTGGATAGAAGGATAGAACTATTGTAAGCAAATTCTGTTTGGGCAAGAGCAAGATCCCAAGCAGTTTTCTTATCACTGCAGATGCAACGCAGAAGATTGCCAAGAGTGCAGTTCACCACTTCAGTTTGACTATCAGTTTGGGGATGGGTAACACTATTGTATCAAAGTTCAGTTCCAAAACACTTCCATAAAGTCACCCAAAAGTGAGCTAAAAACTTCACATCTCTATCAGAAGTAATGGTCTTAAGAATGCCATGTAAACGAACAACCTTATGGAAAAACAGTTTTGCAATATGAGAAGCATCATTAGTTTTTTTGCAAGGAATGAAATGTGCCATTTGAGAGAACCTATCAACAACAATAAAAATGGAATCAAATCCTTGTTGAGTACATGAAAGGCCAAGAACAAAATCTATAAACAAGTCCTCCCAAGGATATTCTGGAATAGGCAATGGAGTGTATAAGCCCGTATTTTACGAATGACCCTTTTGAGTTTGACAAACTGGGCACTTCTAGACTATTCGACCTGTATCCTTTTTTAATTGTGGCTAATAAAAACGCTCTTCTAAACCAGCAATAGTCTTATCACGCCCCAAATGATCACTCAAACCTCCTCCATGGATCTCTCAAATCAATTTTTTTTACAGAAAAGAGCTAGAAATGCATAACCTGTTCTCTTTAAAAAGAAAGTTATCATGTATCAAGAACCCATCAGCAGGCTGGCAAGCCTGGACCTTCGCCCATATATAAGTAAAATCATCATCTACAGCATATAAATCCTTCAGAAATTCAAAACCCATGACTTTCTGACTAACTGTAATTAACAAAGCAACCCTCTTACTCTAAGCGTCTGCTACCTTATTACCATGGCCAACCTTATATTTTATGACATAATGACAAGCTCCAAAATAAGCTGCCCATCGAGCATGCATCTTATTCACATATTTTTTAGTCTTAAAGTGAATAAAAAATTGATGATCTGTGTGAATAATAAACTCCCAACCCATCAGATACTGTTCTCAAGTTTTAAAGGTCTGAAATACTACATATAATTCATGTTCATAAGTAGACTACTTCCTAGCATCATTCAATTTCACACTAAAGAAGGCAATAGGCCTATTAGACTGTGATAACACACCACCAATCCCAACTCCACAAATATTATATTCAACCACAAATAGTTTATCAAAATCAGGTAGAGCAAGAATAGGAGTAGAAGTAAGCTTATCTTTAATCTCTTCAAAGCTCTTATTGGCAGTGTCAGTCCAAGTAAATTTTTGCACTCTCTCTTTCTTCAAACAATCTGTGATAAAGGCAATGATACTGCTGAAATTTTTGATAAACTGCCAATAGAAAGTAGCAAGTCCATAAAAGCTACGAACTTCTGAAATAGTTTTGGGAATGGTCAATTCCATATTACTTCTACCTTTTTCTCATCAAAATGTATCCCTTCTGCACTAACAACAAATCCAAGAAACAGAACGCCCTCCGTCATATAGATATATTTTTTTTAAATTAATAACCAGCTCACTTTCTTGCAAGGTTGTGATGACTTGACAGAGGTGCTGTAAATGTTCTTCTTTGCTGCGACTAAAAATCAAGATGTCATCAAAATAAAAAACCACAAATTTGCATAAGAATGGATGCAAAACCTAGTTCATAAGTCGCATGAACGTGCTAAGTGCATTCGTCAAACCAAACGGCATAACCAGTCACTCGTACAAGCCTTCCTTAGTTTTGAAGGTTGTCTTCCATTTATCTCTCTACTTAATCCAAACTTGGTGGTAGCCACTTTTAAGGTCGATATTAGAGAAGACTTTAGACCGTGATAACTGATCCAACATGTCATCCAACCGAGAAATAGGAAATCAATATTGAACCGTAATTTTGTTGATGGCTCTACTATCCATGCACATTCTCCAAGTTTCATCTACCTTTGGAACCAATAGGACAGGGACTTCGCAGGGGATAATGCTCTTCCGAATATACCCTCTCTTCAATAACTCTTCAACTTGTTCTTGGAGGATTTCACTCTTGTTTGGACTCATCTTGTAATAAGGCAGATTCGAGAATTTTGATCTAGAAATGAGATCAATCCGATGTTGAATATTCTGCAAAGGTGGAAGCTTTGAGGGTTCCTCCACTATCTTAGGAAACTCCTTCAATAGCTCTTTGACGAGTGGTAGTAAAGATGGTGCATCCTCCACTGCACCTTTTGCTCTCACCAATAAAGCTAGTGTGCCTCTAGATTTCTCAACTGCGCCTAATAGCCTTTGTACCCCTGTAGAAACAGCAACAATAATTTTCCCTTCTACTTTAGAATGTTTCGCAGAACTAGAAGGTAAAATGGTAATCTTCTTTCGATTCCATGTAAACATGTATGAGTTCTCCTTCCCCTTATGCAATGCATCAACATCAAACTGTCAAGGCTGACCGAACAAAATTCCGCAGCAATCCATATCTACAACACGTAATTAATAGATTCAGTGTAAGATTTACCGATTGAAATACGAACGCTACAAATTCTGTTGACTTCAATTGTCAAACCTACCTTAATCCACCCAACTTTGTACGGCAAAGGGTGAGGCTATATAGACAACTGCAGCTTCTCTACCAATTGCTTAGCTATCAGATTCTCACAACTGCAACTATCGATAATTAGCCTGCAAATCATTTCTCCTACTCGACACTTCGCTTGGAAAATCTTCCTTCTTTGCGTCTCATCCTCCTGTTTCGTCGAGTATAGAATTTTTGCACCACATAGGTGACCTCTCTATCTTCAGAACCAGTAATAGATCCATCATCATCATCCACTTCCTCCTTAGATTCAACAACCTGCTCAACCACATTAAGCTGTTAGCGATCATTATTAACTTCTTTTCATTCTGGACAATTATTTGATTGATGACCAGATTGCCTGCAGCAATAATATATATCTCATGTTAGTTTCTGATAAGGATTGGTTTTCCCTCTTTTGTCTGCTGTAGTGGTGACTGCTTACTGTCTCTCCTTTCTTCCACAGTATTCTGAGGATTGCCAGAAGTTACAACCCTAGAGGGTCATCCGCTGTAATTACCTCTATACTGTGGAGTTCCTGTCAAACTAAAATTTCTATAATTAAAATTTCGATTAGACTGATGTCGAGGCTGCCAATCAACACATTCTTCTACTCTTTTTGCCATCTCAATGGCATCTGCCAAAGTGAAAAATCGAAGCTACTCCCATTATACAGCCAATTTCGTGATTTAGGCCCCTCTGATAATGAGCAACTTGTTGGGCTTCATTCTCACAGTTCTCACACCTGGCCCGCAACATCAAAACCTCCTTTGTATATTCATCCAACCTTCGACTCTCTTGAATACAGTCATGATACTAGTTATACAAAACCTGAGCATGATCAATAGGTAAGAATCGTTGTTTAATCATCTACTTCATCAATAGCCAGTTTCGTATAGGTTCTAGCCTCTTGTGATAGCATTCATTTTGAACAGAATTTCACCATGCTGTTGCACCACTCTTTAATTTATAAGCCACAATCGAAACCTTTCGATCCTCTTCCACATTCATAACTTCAAAGAACTGATCAACCTCTGCTAACCAATCAAGGACAGATTCTGCATCCAACAAACTAGAAATATTTTGAATGTCTATCTTTATCTTGTAACCTTCATGATAATCCTATTGGGGATTTGCAGCTACAGAATTAGTGACCATAGGATTTGCAACCACAGGATTTGGAACTGGCTGTGGGCGTTCGGATGCAACGGGTTGGTTGTTACCCTATTGCAGGGCCAGTTGTCTGATCATCTCCCTCAATTCTATCAAGGATGCCTCAATTGCAGCGAGTTGCGCCTCTTGGTTTGTCAGTCATGGATGAACTTTGCTTTGATACCAAATGAAATAGGACTTATTAGACTGCGTCATGAGTTTTAACCAATAAAATTTGGCTAAGACGAAATTTGAAAAATGAAAGGCTAGAAGCCAAAATCTCTTATTGAATTATTGAAAATTGAAAAGTGTGTCAAACAGCCAAGAAAAGGGCTATTGATGACAGCAAAAATCCTAATATGAAAAATTATGAAAAAATTCAAAAAAAGTAATAAAAATACAAAATTGACCCTCTAAATGATAGAATTTTTGCCTCAAACTTTGTGAAAAGTCTATGGCCCTGTCATACTTTTGAAAGTTGTGCATCTCGAAATTTTCTATTCGAAAAGTTATCGTGGGCCTCCAACGGACGTCGGCAGTAGAAGTTAAGCCTGATTCAAGTCTGTCGTAAAATCTAAAGCTAATTGGGAGAAGAAGAAGAGAAGAGAAGTTCGACTGGAGGGACTGAAAGATGAAAATAAGAGGTGAATTGGGAGATGAGGAGATGATTTCCTACTTCTAAAATAGACTTTATATAGACTTTTCCCAACAAAAAGATAAAAGAAAATATTCAAAATTTAAAAGAAAGAAAATAAATCAACATATCATTCTATGGTTGTTATTATAATCCTTGATCTAATCGTATTTACAGCTATTTGAAATAATTTAAATTCTATACAACTGTCAAAACAAAAACTCTACAGTCTGTCCCTCGAGGTTAGGTCATAGTCTTGAGTTAGGCCGTACCTTTCAGCCTAAAACAGTCTCTGTTAGTTTCTCTTTATACTTTTAGCTCCAAACCTGTCCAAAATCAAAATTCAAGTAAAAGTCCAATTTTTTACCATCAAAATCATAACAAAACTATGGAAATTAATATGAAAAAAGTAATGAGTTTTACAACTCATCAGACAACTTTTACTTAACTATAAACATCAATATAGACTATTTAAACAATAGGAGAAAAGAGTTAATCAAATTATATATAATATAATTTGAAAGAAAAGACCAAAAGAATTGATTATAATTTTCAATTATAAAATTACTCGCAAAATATATAGTTGCGTAAATCATGTTAGAGATAATGTTGGTTCAGATTTGGAATCACAATCAAAATCAACCACTTTAATTTATTTCTATTATAACTCTATTAGGGATAATGTTGGTTCAGTTTTAGAATCACAATCAAAATCAACCACTTGAATTTATTTTCTATTATAACTCTGTTAGCTTTGTGTTGGTTGAAATCTTTGTATATTAGACTCTCTTGTATCTATTTATACTACACTTATATCAGAAATAAAATAAGTTTTCATTATAATAAAATTTGTTTATGGTATTAAAGCCTGATTCAAAAAATCTCTTAATTTTTTTTTTCCGTTTCTTCCATTTCAATTATAGCATCTAGTAGTACAACAAATATTGTTCATGCCTCCGGTCATTCTCTTGTATCCATCACAATACTTAGTTTCCATTAAAGCTTACAGCTACAAATTACCCGATATAGAGAGCTCAAGTTTCTCCTCTACTTAAAGGTCACAACCTTATGGGGTATATTCTAGATACTGTCCAAATTCCTCTTGCATCTATTACTCAAGAAGGAAAACAGGTTTCCAATCTAGATTACGAATATTGGGAGTGTCAAGATCAATTAATTTTTACTACTCTTCGATCTTCACTCTCATTTTCTGTTATGAATGTGGTTGCTCATGTTGAGACTTCTGTAGAGGCATAGAAAAAGCTGTAGATTATTTATACAAATAAGTCTGCTACAAGAATTTTATAAGTTGTCTCGTATGAAATGAGATAGTCGTTCGGTTTTTTGTTATCTTAATACTATGAAAAAGATAGCTAAGAAACTGTCTTTGTGTGGTAGTCCGGTTAGTGATATTGATTTTGCTATTTAGGTTCTAGAAGGTGTTGGACCTGAGTTTCGCGATGTCGCTGTTGCCATCCATGCATGTGATACTGTAATTTCCTTTGATGAGCTTCAAGACAAATTGTTAGCTCATGAGTTATATCTAAAGCAGATTGATCCGTCTTATGAGGTTGCTCCAATTACTGCTAATCATATTCGAAACTCAAACTACAACAAGTCTTCATCCAAACAAAGCTCCTATGGTCGACAATATACTGGTACTGCATCTGTTCCTGCTGTTAATTAATCGGATGGATATTTGGATGGCAAATCCAAATCTGGTGGGTTAGATCGTAATCAAGGCTCTCGATCAAAATTTCAATGTCAGTCTTGTGAACGATATGGCTATACTATTAGACAGTATTCCAAAGCTAAGAATTTTTTTCGGCCTTTATTGACTCAATAGCCGCAAGCAAATTGTATGAGTACACAGTAGAATGGTGATTCTCCATAGTTGCTCGATACTGCAACTTCGCACCATGTGACGAATGACTTGCGTAATCTCTCACTTCATGCTCCATATGATAGGAATGATGAATTGTAGCTCACGGACGGTTCAAGTCTGTCTATTGCTCATGTTGGTTCTGGTACTTTTCCTTTATCTTCCAAGCGTTGTTATCTTTTCGATGTGCTATTTGTACTAAAAGCCAAAATAAATTTTATATCTATTCCTCAATTCTGTGATTCTAATCAAGTTTCAATTGAATTTTTTTCTCAGTTTTATTTCATAAAGGATCAATTCACTGGGAGACTCTAGCCAAAGACCTGCTTGACCAGTCTTTTTATATGCTCAGACCGTTTTGAAATTTGGTGTCTTCTGGCTGTCATCATGTTCGTCTTTCATCTGTGTCATGGCATTAATGTCTTGGTCATTCTAATTCAAAAATCTTTAATTTTATTTTATAAAAATTTTATCTTTCCGTGTCTATGGTTAAAGAGAGCGTGTGCAATCCTTGTTGTTGTAACAAAAGCCAGAGGGTCCCATTTGGTGTTTCTTCTTTAACTAGTGCTCATCCTCTTGAACTTCTTTATTTGGATTTATGAGGATCTGCTCCAGTTCATTTTGTCAATAGTTTTCGCTAATATATAATATTTGTGGACCATTACACAAAATATATTTGGTTATATCCTTTAAAGGCAAAATCTAAGATTTCTGAATTTTTTTCAGTATTTCAAAAACTTGTCGAAAATATCTTTATTTCTAAAATAAAACCATTTATAAAGATGGGGTGGTGAGTATGTTGCTCTTAAGAAATACTTTCAGAAATTTGGTATAAATCATTTACAAATTTCGTCACACACCCTAACATAATGGTGCAGCTGAACGTCATCATCGACATTTGGTTGAAACTTGTCTTACATTGTTGCAAACGGCTAGTTTACCATCCTCCTTTTGGACCTTTGCTTTTAAAACGGCAGCTTATCTAATCAACTGTATGCCTACACCAGTTCTCAATTATGTGTCTCCCTATCAGAAATTGTTTGGTCGATCACCAAATTATCAGTCTCTATATGTGTTTGGATGTCTATGTTATCTATGCTTAAGGCCCTATGTATATTCTAAGTTTGATACTTAGTCTAATCCGTGTGTCTTTCTTAGTTACTCTTAAAAAAAAATGCATATATTTGTTATAATATCAGTCAAAATAGATATATTGATTCTCGTCATGTTTTATTTTTAGAAAAAAACTTTTTCTTTTCCAACTCAACAATTTCTAGATTTCTTATCTTCGTCATGTTGGTATAATGTTTCATCTTTTTATCATATTTCAATGACTATTCCATTTACACCCACGATAGTTTCATCTCTCTCCTGCTGTTACTATAGACTCACAGACTATCGTGTCAACAAATGATCCACTAGTCTCATCTCTTTTGCAGCCCTCACCGAATTTCACTTCTTCTTCTTCAACCGAGATTGTTACTCCTTCACTGCCGAATATCGTTCTCCCAATCGAAAATAACTATTCCATGATTACACATTCAAAGAACAATATTTGAAAACCCAAAATTTTAAATCATGTCTCCAAACACCCATTACCTGAAGTACTAGAATAAATTTTATTATTCATGTATAACTTAATAATCCGTTTGTAAATTTGAGAATTTTTTTTTTAAATCCTGCATTTTTATTATTTTGAGAGATTCTTTTAAATCATGTATTTTTCTTTAAAAACGGTTTTTGAAATTCATTTTTTTATTTCAAAAAATTGTCTCTTTCCTCATTTATGAACGGGTTTTGAGATTGGCTTGTAATGTGATGAAAAAAAATTTTCATTTCTTATTTCAAGAATTATGCTTTTTATTTACAAATTGATTTTTGAGATCGTTAAAATTTAGATAAATAAAATTTCACTTTTTCACTTTTTCATTTTAAAATTTAACTTTTAAAAAAAATTATAAATAAATTAAAAATTTATTTGTAAATCTATTTGTAAATTATGTTTAATACTCCTAAACACAATATTTACTTTCATCTATCTATTTATTCTCTCTCATTTTCTTTCTCTTCCTTTCTTCCATTTCTCTGGCATTTTCTGTCTCTTTATATTTTCTTTTATTTTTTCTCAGTTATTTTTTCTTTTTTTTACCCCTTATTTTTCTTTTATTTTCTATCATATTCTTCTATTTTCTCTCTCGTTTTCTTATCTATTTTTGCTTTTATTCTTTCCTTTTCCATCTTTTTCTTCTCTTATTTTTTTTCCTTTTCACCCCATTTTCTTTCCTTTTCTTTTTTTTTTTTTCTATTTTCTATTCCCTTCTATCTTTTTTTCACTTATTTCCTATCCTATTTTTCTTTCTATTTTTTCATCTATTTTCTTTTATTTTCTCTTCTACCTCTATTATATTTCTATTATCTTATTTTCTTATTTTTCTTCACCTCCCATTTTCTTTCCTTTTTTTTTTTACTCTTTCTTATTATCATTTTCTTATATTCTCTCTCCTTTAATTTTCTCTTTTTTAATTTTCTTTCGATGATTTTATTTGTCCTCTTATTTTTTTATTATTTTATATTATTTTCTTATTTTTATCATTTCATTATCTTTATTTTTCTACTACTCATTTGTAATAATTATTCAATATAAAAATAAACATACCAATAAGATAAAATAATTTTAAATCTTATTAAATTAATCTAAAAAGATAATAAAATTTATTATCTTAATTGAAAAATTTTTATTTTTTACATTTACAAATGAATCACTAACGAATTTAAAATTTATTACTAAATTTACTAACACACTATTATCTTTTATTTTTATTTTTTTAAAATTGCAAATAAAATTTAAAATCCATTTATAAATAGAAACAAATTTTCCGCTTGTAACCTATTTGTAAATTATAAATACATAAAAATTCTGTTGATAAAAAATTTCATGAAATTTATAATAACTAAAGTTAATAAATTCAAAATTCATTTATAAATGTACTATAAAATACTTTTATTAGATTATAAAGGGAAAAATCTGTTTATAATCTACAAAAATTTTGAAGTGATTGATACTTGAATTTGGCAAGTTCTATTAAACTATAAATAGTGAAATAGACTATTGGAATAATAAAAGAATTAAATTATATTACTTACAAAATGTAGTTGTATAAATTAAATACATCAAGTATATAAATAAGTAAAATATCTTTTATTTAGAATAAAAATTTTATAAGAATTCAATTTCATTCTTTTTTATCAATTTTTTTTGTTTAAAATGAAAAAAAAAATTTGTTTTTAAGTTACAAAATTTTTATTTTTATTTTTTAAAATTATACATAATTTTTTTAAATTTTTTTCATAAAATAAATTATGCCAAAAAAATGAATATAAATCCCCCGATGTGTAGAACTCCAATTTTTGCATCGCGTAAAACAAGTGCTCAATAATATTTCACACACTCTCCCTTTCTCTTTTTATTATACATACGTCCAACAACTTTTGTTGTATTATTATAATATAAATAATGTAATATATAGAAATTTTTAGAAATAAATTTAATTAAATTTTATATTTTTACTCAAGTTTAAATAAGTTTAAATTAAGTTTTTTTTATTAATTAAAACTCTGTACGTTTGCTAAGAGTCAATTTATTTTTATAATTTTAAAAATTATTTATTATTTTTAAATATTAATTAAAATACTAAATTTTTTATATTTCTCATTATAAAAAATAATATTTTATGATTAAAAAATAATAATCCTTATATCTCATAATTTGTATCCATCTTTCTTTTTTATTGTCCATTTTTTTTATATTACAATTAACATATAAATTATTATAATTCTAATAAATTTTAAAAAATAAATTTAATTAAATTGATTATGATTAACATTAATTATTATTTTTTAAATAAATATTGAAATCATCTGTTAGTATTTAACAAAATTTAATATATTTAATATGAGTATAATTGAAAAATTAATTTTAATATGTGTGAAAAAGCAAATTCGCCCTTACCTTTGTAATGAGACTTCATTGGTAGAAAAAAATTGGAATTAGACATATTTGAGCTTTGAGCAAAAGTATAATAATTGGATTTATTTTCATAAATTTTTTATCATATGTTTAATTATTTTTATATATTAAAATATTTTTATAAATTTAAGTAAATTATTTCAAAATAATCAATAACACGCGTGTTCTCTTTCTTAAAAATATTTTTATGACTCTACCTGACATATAACATTTGCAAAATTCTAGTTATTTACTTTTGAAGTTTATAAATACCTTAAAAGTATAATTATTCATTTTAATATTAAATATCTACATTTTTATAAAAATTAAAAATTAAATATTAACAACAAGATCGAGTTTCAAATCAGCTTATACATATATTATTAAATAAAATAGAAGATGTGCATCAAGCTCTTAATATATCTGTAAATTTTTAGAGTAAGTTCAACAATTCTGACCCTACCTGTGAGTTGATATCTACCCATGTTTGCTTCTTGTTGATCCCTTTGGTTTTATTTTTTATTTTTTTTTCTTTTTTTATCCTTCCTGGTATGCACAATACTTAGTGTGATTGTCATAAGAATAGAATAGGGAGCACCCTGGTATGCCATGCTCAAATCTCTTGCATATTTACTCTTCACTGGAGATCAGCTCCTTAGCATACCTATCAAGTCGCACTCTCATATTCAAAAACTATTTTTTCCTCTAAATTTATCCAAACCTTTTGATTTAGGACCATATTTAACTAATTTTATGGAAAAATTAGAAAATTAATCTTTATTTATTAAAAATAAAATGATTATTTTAATATTTTTTTATAAAAATTTGCAAATTTAATTACAAATAAAAATTAAATTTTTTAATGAAAATTAGCCACACCCTAAAATTAAAGGGTATAGTGAGCATTTTCCGCTTATAAACCTAAATTAAAAGATTTCTACTTATATTCTTTTTTGAAATTTCGAGCGTTTTCGAGTTTTATTTTTTTTAATGTAATTTATTTATAAATTTATAAAATTACATATAATCTAATTTTTAAAAATGAATGATTGAAATTTTATGTTCATAAGTAATATAATAAAAAAATAGTTGCATTATTAAGTTTTATCCATAAATATCATTTTTCAATTTATAAATTTTAATAAGAAATATCAATAATTCACGAGACATGAGTGCCAAACATATTGGATTCATTCATCAATACAACTCCCTAATAACTTATAAATCGAATTGAAATTGAACGATCACCAAGGCAAGTTTGCATATTATATTACCTTTTTTTTTTTTTTTATACAAAAGAGGTATTGAAATTAAACACACTATAAAAGTAAATATCTGGAGAAACTCGAACTCGAAATTTCATCTATTTTATAGACTTTAAAGGTACATGAAGAATAATATATAATATATATTATATATATTATTATAAGACTAAATTTACTAAAAATTTAATATTTATATAATTTATATTTTAATTCAAACGTTCAAATTTTAAATGAATTGACCAATCATTTACCTTTAGTGTAATTTTGACTATTTTTTAAAAATTAAAATGTGAGAGTTTAGTAGTATAGTTGACGACCGTCGAGCTTCCTACATCTGGAGGTAAGACCAGACTCTAAAGAAGAACGCAGACCCAAGACCCATCAAACCTTTCTCAAGCAAACCAACCCCACACTGCGTATCTCAGTCTGGTGACATGAAGCAGGCCGGATAGGCCATGTGTGCAAGCCCATTCGAAGAAAAGCCTAGCCCGATGACGTGACAAGAGGTAGGGAAACAGGCCCAATCACCTCGCAGCCCTATCAACATGCACGCCGAGGAGAATTAAATGACCTTCTGGTATGGAGGGGTGCTCTGACATATTCATACGTACGGATTTGAGTGACAGAGATATGTGGCACGGTAGCAGAGAAGCGGTTAGACGTCACTAGCTGAAAAAAGGAAAAGGGATAAAAGGGGAGAAACTTCTTTTTCTCTGGCCAATCTTATACATACACTGTAAACCCTACTTTCTGGATATCAGAATATCAATTGGTGCCATCTGTGGGAATGAAGGAGATCTTCTCATCATCGGAGTTCCGTTCTCGTAATACCCACTGAGATCCACATGGCCAACCACAATGAAAACCATGTTAATAACACCCTAAACGACCTAAGTTCTGCTCAAGAAGGGCAACAATTCTCTTTCTCTAGTCCTACAACCCCCTCCAACCAACCACCCGTGCTGTTTAATCCATCGCCGAGCTCGGCAGAGAATGTACCGAGAGCTACCCTATCCAACCAAGAACTTCAAACCATGGCTCTTCAGCTATAGAACACTGCCCACTGGCTAGGGCAGATGCTACAACAGAGAGATCTCAATACGCCATTAAACATGCCCCTGTAGCTGAAGGTGTAATACCCGGCTAGACTCCGGTATCGGAATTCCTACCGTCCGGTGGAATCTCGGATGTCGGAAGCCTCTAGTAGGGTAGAAACATGTTTTCATAAAATGTTTTAAGGTATTTCATGGTTTTAAGTATGAAAATTAAATGAGTTTTTGCATGAAAAGTCTTTGGAGGAAAACCCAGGTTCGGCCGCCGAAAGTCAAGTTCGGCCGCCGAACATGCATGCGTTTTGGAGGAACGTTAGGCCCCCGAAAGCATGAGGGAGGGAAGTCCAGGTTCGGCCGCCGAACATGGCATGCATACGGAAGCACTTTCGGCCCCCGAACGTGGCCT
The DNA here is from genome assembly GCF_001659605.2 of Manihot esculenta. Classification (NCBI taxonomy): domain Eukaryota; kingdom Viridiplantae; phylum Streptophyta; class Magnoliopsida; order Malpighiales; family Euphorbiaceae; genus Manihot; species Manihot esculenta. The sequence continues at coordinate 18,525,566 of NC_035173.2, read as the reverse complement.
GGCCAGCCACCTATAAAAGGGTCGCTTAGCCGAAATGGGCGAGCTTTCTCCCATTTTCGGCCATAGCTAGCTTCCGACCTCCCTCTCCCCAGATCTTGTGTTCTTTCTCCAAATCTCCTCCATTTTTCTTGAGTTTTCACCTCTCATTGCAAGTTTTGAGCATTTAAGACAAGTTTTGGAGCTTTGGGAACTCAGGAGCTCATTTGCTTGGATCTCCGAGTTTAGGTCGTCTCTCTCTCGATCTTCAAGAGGTAAGAGCCGATCTTAAGCTCATTGTATGTTTTAAGTAAGTTTTAAGTGGATCTATGGGGTAGAATGCATGTTTAGCTCATAGTTAGGTTTATGGGTTTTATATGTGTTTTTGAGCAATGTGAGTTGCTTGTGTGTTGTAGTTGGGATTTTTGTTGGTTTGATGCCCCTAGGAGCTTGTATGTTTGCTTGTGAATGCTTGGAAATGTTGTAGAATAGGTTTATGCATGATTGGTGAGTTTGGAGGCAAAAATGCATAAGGGAGCCAAGTTTCTGTCCTTTGGCAGAAACCAGGTTCGGCAGCCGAAGGAACTTTCGGCCGCCGAACATGGCTGAGGAGGCAGGCCTTTCGGCTGCCGAAGTTGCCCCCGAAAAGGGACTTTCGTCTCTGTCTGGGACTTTCGGCCGCCGAAGGTGCCGCCGAATATGCATGAGTTTCGCCTCTGTCTGGGAGTTTTGGCCGCCGAAGGTGCCGCCGAACCTGCCTGACTTTCGGCTCTAGAGGGACTTTCGGCCGCCGAACCTGCCGCCGAAAGTGCCCTGTCCAGCCATTTCTTGCATGTTTTTATGTAATTGTTTTATGATGTTTTAGGGGGTTTTTGGGGAGTATATTAGAGTTATGTTTATGTATGTTTGGTCCCTCATTGGAGTCCACCTGTGTAGGTTCGGACCCGAGGAACCGAGGACCCCAGCAGTGAGCCAGCTGCTACAAAGTTTGTCAGAGCTAGCCAGAGGTGAGTGGAATAAACCTTAAGTTTTAAAATAAATTAAATATGAATTTTGAGCATGATCCATGCATCATGAATGCCATGAGATATAGTAGGTTGTTTGCATTAGTATTCACGAATATGTTGCATTGCATTTATGATGTTGATGTGGATTGGTTATTGGATGATCCTTTAGTCCTCATATGGTATGATGATGTTACGGCATGATATGGTATGGAAGTCCAGGTTGTACCCATTCTACGTCCCTAGCACGATGTAAGAGAAAGTCCAGGTTGTACCCATTCTACGTCCCTGGCACATTGGTATGTATGATATGTTATGTTAAGAGAAAGACCGGTTGTACCCATTCTACGTCCCGGCACTTTGGAATGGAGAGGACTATAGGTGACAATACCATCCGAGATGTGATTTGTTGTGATGTGTTGCATTTCATGAAAGCATGAAATTTTAATATATGATTTCACTATTCTGCTCACTGGGCTTTGTAGCTCACCCCTCTCCCCTAACCCCAGATGTGCAGGTACAGGGTAGACCAGGAGGTTAGCCAGAGTTTTGAAGAATGTTTATGTAATAGTTAGATTGTGGACATGACAATTGTACTATGATGTAATGTAAGAGATTTCAGTATGTTATGTAATGAGGTATATTGAGGTTATAGATGTGCTTGACCCTATGAGTATTGTTACCCTTGTTGATGCATGATCTTAGATATTTGATGATACAGATGTTAGCCAACTCAACACATGTATATCGCCCATTGGGGCATTGATGAGATCCCACAGAGGGGTCAAGTTTATGATTATGTTTTAGTGCATGCACAGGTTGAGTTGGTGTATGAGAAATGAATGAAAGAAAAGTTTAAATTTTTATGCATGTTGATCATGTATGGGATTATACAGGTTTACAGGTTATATGTCAGGCTTGCTACGGGTCCCGGCGGCCTTAAGCCGATCTGGATCCTAGCGCCGGTAGCGGTCCGATTTTCGGGTCGTTACAGAAGGGGTCCATACCACTGAGTCTCAACCCACCTTTAACTACCAGATCCCCCAGCAAAGTAGTAGGAGGACCGAAGAAGGGAGGGGAGGAGCTGGTAGAAAAAAGGAGCCGACAGTCAGAGCCCGAGGAAGGAGGGTGAGAGAACTCATTGAGGCTGGGTTGTATAGTTCTTCTTTCATTGCATCAGAAGCCTTGTACTCCGCAAGTCGCGCTTCATAGGCCTGCTCAATCTTGGTCCTCAACTCACCAGAGTCCTTGTACTCCTGCAGGCGCTCCTCACAGGCTAATTGGACCGTATCCTCCGCGAGCTTGGCGTCCTTCAGCAGGGCAGAACGCCTCTCCTCTAGAGTAGTGATGTAATACCCGGCTAGACTCCGGTATCGAAATTCCTACCATCCGGTGGAATCTCAGATGTCGGAAACCTCTAGAAGGGTAAAACCATGTTTTCATAAAATGTTTTAATGTATTTTATGGTTTTAAGCAAGAAAGGAAATGAGTTTTGTATGAAAATAGCCTTGGAGGAAGACCTAGGTTCGGCCGCCGAATCTCAAGTTCGGCTGCCGAACACACATGCGCTTCGGGAGTGCTTTAGGCCCTCGAAGGCATAAGTAAGGGAAGTCCAGGTTTGACCACCGAACCTTATGTTCGGCCGCCGAACATGGCATGCATGCGGAGGCACGTTAGGCCCCCGAAAGTGGCCTGGCCAACCACCTATAAAGGGGTCCCCATGTCCGAACGAGTGAGCTTTTCTCTCCGTTTTTGGCCAAGGTGAGTTCTCCGCCGTCCCCTATCGATTTTGAGCTTCTTCCTTCGAATCTTCATGATTTTCTTATGAGTTTTCACTTGGTTTGAAGTTATTTGAGCAAAAGAGCAAGTTTTGAAGCTTGGAGACCAAAGAGTTGATTTCTCCCTATCTCCAAGCTAGGATCGTCTTTCCTCTCGATCTCCAAGAGGTAAGCTTAGATCCAACCTTCCTTGTATGTTTTAAACAAGTTTTATGAAGATCTATGGGGTAGAAATGCATGTTAGGTTATTTTTGAGTTTATGGGTTTATGTTGAGTTTTTTAGCAATGTGGGTTGTTTATGCATGTTTGATGTGCTTTGGTTGGGGTTTAGGTTAGTTTGAGACCCCTTTATGCTTGTTGGCTTGAGTTGCTTGTTGTAGAATAGGTAAATGCATGATGGAATGGATTGGGAGGCAATTGTGCATGAAAGAGGCTGAGTTTTGCCCTTTGGAAGAACTCAGGTTCGGCAGCCGAAGGAACTTTCGGCCGCCGAACCTACCTGTGGAGGCCAACTTTTGGCTGCCGAACCCTGCCCCCGAAAGTGGACTTTCGGCTCTAGAGGGAACCTTCGACCACCGAAGGTGCCGCCGAACATGCATGAGTTTCGGCTCTGAAACCCACTTTCGGCCGCCGAAGGTGCCGCCGAAGGTGCCGCCGAAAGTGGCTAAGTTTCGGCTCTTGAGGGACTTTCGGCCGCCGAACCTGCCGCCGAAAGTGCCCTGTTAAGCCTTCCTTTGCATGATTTATGTGATTGTTTTAAGGTGTTTTAGGGGGTTTTTGGGGAGTATTTTAGAGTCATGTTCATGGATGTTAGGTCCCTCATTTAAGTCCACCTGTGTAGGTTCGGACCCGAGGAACCGAGGCCCCTAATAGTGAGTCAGCTGCTTCAGAGTCTTATCGGAGCTAGCCAAAGGTGAGTGGAATGACTCTTTATGTTTTTTTAAGCAAATAATGAAGGTTTTAGCATGATTCATGCATCATAATTGCTATGTTATATAATAGGTTGTTTGCACTAGAATTCACGAATATGTTGCATTACATATGATTATGTTGGTGCGGATGGATATTGGATGATCCATAGCCCTCGATCTATGATGTGATGATATGATATGTACGGTACGGAATGAAAGACCAATGGGGTCCCCATTCTACGTTCGTTGGCACTATGTAAGAGAAAGACCAGGACCCATTCTACGTTCTGGCACTTTGGAATGTTATGTTTAAGTGAATGACCAGGACCCATTCTACGTTCTGGCACGATTGAATATGTAAAGGGCTATTGGTGACAAGTCCATCCTTGATATGATATGTTTGTGTTGTGATGCATTTCATGATAGCATGAATTCTAAATATAATGTTTTATTATTCTGCTCACTGGGCTCTAGTAGCTCACCCCATTTCCCTAATCCCCCAGATTTACAGGTACAGGGTAGACCAGGAGGTCAGCAGGAGTAAAGTCATGTTTTATGTAATAGCTAGATGTGGACATGAATATGATGTAATGTAAAAGTATAGTATAGAAATGTAATGTATTGATGCTTATGGAAGTTTAGAGTTGTGCTTGACCATAGTATGTTGTTAATCCCTTTCTAGTGCATGATCTAGAATGAATGAAAGAAGGAATGAAAGAATGAATGAATGAATGAATGAATGAATGAATGAATGAATGAATGAATAAATGAGAAAGTTTTAAATTTTTTATGTAATTATTGATCATGTATGGGATTAAATAGGTATACAGGATGTATGTTAGGCTTGCTACGGGTCCCGGCGGCCTTAAGCCGATCTGGATCTTAGCGCCAGTAGCGGTCCGATTTCTGGGTCGTTACAGATTGGTATCAGAGCCCTAGGTTCATATGGTCGGACCTAGAGAGTGTCGGGCTCATAGAGGTTATAGAAGGTCAAGCACACTAGAAAGATCATGTCCACTAGGATAGGATGTAGAGTCCTGTCTTGATTGATGATGTGAAATGCCATGATTATATGCATGTGCATTAATGATATGCTATGTATGTGATGTATGTGATGCGGGTTCATGTGTTTGCACATGAACCATTTGATGCTAATGTTTATGTGATGTGTGTTGTTTCTCAGTAAACAGGATGAGAGGAACTCGTCGATCTGCACGATTGACTGGAGTACCACCGGAGGATGAGGGCATAAGTGCCCGTCCCCCTACATTGCCAAGGGCAATGTCTAGCAGGTTTAGCAGGGAAAGAGCAGTGAGAGACCCTAGAAGGTCTTTGGATATGAACAGAAGCAGATCAGTAAGGGGAACTGTAATACCCGGCTAGATTCAGACATCGGAATTCCTACCGTCCGGTGGAATTTGAGGATGTCAGAGGTCTCTGGAAGGGTACGAGAAAGTTTTCTCAAATGTGTTCAAGTGTTTTAAAGGTTTAGGGTAGAAAACGAGTTGAGTTTTATGGAGAATTGGCCAAAGGAGTTTCTGTAATGTTCGGCCCCCGAAGGTTAAGTTCGGCCGCCGAAAGTGCCCAATGTTCGGCCCCCGAAGGTTATGTTCGGCCCCCGAAAGTTGCATGGTTTTGCATGCAGTTTCGGCAGCCGAAGCTGAGGTGGTCGGTTCGTTGTGCATGCTCCTCAGTCCATGGTTTGGCCAGGTGTTCACCTCCAGATCATGACCAGAGGTTAGGCCACGTCTCCTATGACTCATCTGCAAAGTTTTAATCACCCAGGCACAGGGTTGAGGGTGGTAAAGTGTTGTGAACGTTTGTGAGAAAAAAAGGAGAGCGTTGGTGGTTTAGTGAAGAAGAAGAGGTGGTGGTGCATAGCTTTGAGTTCAGCTTGTTTAGCTTCTATTGTCCAAAGGTAAGGGCAGTTGTTAACTTGTTTTAATGGTTTTTAACAGCTTTTAAAGCGGTTACGGGTAGAGTTGTATGTTTAGGGTTTAGAGTTTAGTTTTGATGTGTTAATGGTGAAAGCATGATTATGTGTTGTGTTAGTTGTTTTGTTGGGGTTAATAGGTAGTTTGGGACCCCTTTGTGCATATACCAGAGTATATGTGAGTGAAGACGCTGAGTTATGCATGTTAGAGTGTGTTGGAGACGTTGTGCATGAGAGGAAGCAAGGTTCTGCCTTCTGGAGAACCCAGCTTCGGCCGCCGAAGGGAGGATTCGGCCGCCGAACCCCTTGTGGAGGTAGTTTCGGCTGCCTAAGGTTGCCTCCGAAAGAATGGACTTTCGGATCTGTCATGCACATTCGGCCGCCGAAGGTGCCGCCGAACATGCATGAGTTTCGGCTCTGGAGAGGACATTCGGCCGCCGAACCTGCTGCCGAATGTGTTCTGTCCAGCCTTCTTTTGCATGAGTTATGTGATTATTTTCAGAGGTTTAGAGGGGATTATGGGGATTTGTTTAAGAGTTATTTACAGTATGTGTGACACCTCATTCGAGTCCATTTGTGTAGGATTGGACCCGAGAGTTCGAGGAGGTCATCAGAGTTAGAGATATCAAAGTCAGTACAGTATCTGCCAGAAGAGCAGAGGTGAGTGGAACTAAACTGAATATTTTATTTTGAGAAATGACACGATTCTAGCATGATCCATGCATCATAAACTGCCATGTTATGTATTAGGTTGTATTGCATTAGAATTCACGATGATGATGCATTGCATATAAGATGTTATTTATGTGGATGAATGTTGGATGATCCTTAGCCCTTGACAGAGAGCAGATACAGATTTATGGCATGAGATAGCCATACCAGGTCGCCCTTGGATAGTCCAGGTCGCTCCTGGTACTATGAGTGAGACAGCTGGGCTGTCAAAGCAGAGTTAAGTGTAGACCAGGTGAGACCTCGTCTCCTTGGCACAGTTAGTCCTGTTGTGATATCAGAGAGATAAGTGTAGACCAGGTGATGACATAGTCTCCTTGGCACAGTTGGCATTAGTATAACATGTAGTTGAGGGTTATTGGTGACAAGTTCATCCTTGAGCTAATATGTTTGTGATGTGATGCATTTCATGAGAGCATGTAATGACTGAACTGTTTTTATTGTTCCTCCTCACTGGGCTCTAGAGCTCATCCCACTCCCTTACCCCCAGTTTTGCAGGTCCTGAGATAGCTATGGGAAGTCAAAGTCAGCAAGAGTACAGAGGAAAGTTATGCATGAATGTATGTTTGTAATAGCATAGTGGACATGATGTAATTAAAAGATGAGTTGTCATGTAATGTATAGATATGTACTGTCATATACTGGATAGACTTATGCTTTCCCTAGTGTCATTGCTACAGTGTGATGTATGATTAATCCCTTGTACATGAATCCTGTTTTACGTTTCTTGATGAGAAATGTGAGTTGGGCTTAACATATGGCTTTGATGAGATACCAATGGGATGTGTTACAGATTAAAAGGGTTTCAATCCCTTGACCCACAGCAGATAGTAGTCCCTGGTATAGGCCCTGAGGGCCATTTCAGATTGACTTATCTGAGTAGCAGCAGTTAAGCCTACAGAGTTTTACAGGATTGTTGAGTTGTTTTGTATCATGTATGGGATTTATCAGGTACACAGAAAGTATAGTTGGCTGACTACGGGTCCCGGCGGCCTTAAGCCGATCTGGATCCTAGTGCCAGTGATGGTTCGGACCGTTACTAAGGGGTACCGGTTTCCGGGTCGTTACAGATTGGTATAAGAGCATAGGGCCTCCAGAGTACGATGTGTTGAGCAAAGATGCTCAAGGATTAGAGATGTCCCATATCGGAAAGAGGTGTTGTCTTGTATAGGAAGGAAAGCACAATAGGTAAAAATCATGTCCACTAGGATAGGATGTGGAGTCCTGTCTTGCATGATGATGTGAAATGCCATGATGAGCTGCATGTGCATTATTGATATGTTTGATATGTGTTAAGGATTCATGTGTTTTCACATGGATCATTTGATGATATTGTGTGTGATGTTGTGCTTTTCAGAGGCAGGATGAGAGGAACTCGTCGATCTATGAGATTGAATGGAGCTCCGCCGGAGGATGAGGACATGGATACTCATCTCCCCGTTCTGCAAAGGGCAACATCAGATAGTATAAGCAGAGAAGGTACGTCAAGGGACCTTAGAAGGTCTGTTGATGAGAGTAGAAGGGGAGTTGTCCAGAGTGGTATGTCAGGATTTATGAGAGAAATAGAGGAGAATGAGCAGAGTAGAGATGGTAGCTTTGGCAGGAGTAGGTTGGGAGGAGATATGGGTGAGTCCCAAGGAGGCACTCAGGCCTCGAGATTTATTCCACTTCAGTATCCACCCTACCCGTGGGGGGCAGAGTACCTGATGGGGGGTACAGTGGAGTGTCCTAGGTATAACCCATATCCCACCTTTATGCCCTATCCTTCCTGTTATCCGCCATATCCACCGCCACATCCACAGTATACCATGTTTCCACCCTTCTTTGGTTATCCAAGTTTAGTAAACCCTACCTCAGGGAATGTTGCACCTCCTCCACCACCAGGAGAACCAGTAGCCCCAATTGTCCAAACACCTAAGCCTTGTTCACCTGGAGGAAGTGAGGGAAAGATGACAGATTATTTGAGGTTGGATGTTCCCAACTTTGAGACAGGTGATGACCCTTTGGAGTATCTTAGAATGGTCAAGATGATAACTGACGAGTTGGGAGCCAGTGAAAGTAGAGCCATTCAGATGGCAGGGGTCACAGTGAAATGTGAGAAGACAAGGGCATGGTTCACCCAGTATGTGAACCCGAGGGTAGAAAGCTTATCCTGGGAACAGTTTGCTATAGAGTTTGCAGGATGGGTTTGTTCAGATAGCTCAAGGGAGCATAAAGAGAGTGACTGTGAGAAGCCAGGGCAGACAGAAAACATGAGTATAGAAAATGACCCAGAGAATAGTGATCGTTTCCCTTTGGGTAAGGCTGCTGCAACGAAGAAAAAGAAAGTGAGAGGCCTGAAAGGATCAAAGAAAAGAGAGTTCTGGAATAGGGAACAGTTTGGCATAGGTTGTCGCGAGGGTTCGAGTTCTGGTTGGGGTAGTTCTAGCTGTACGAGGTGCGGTAGGAGGCACAAAGGAGTCTGTCGGGCTGGGACAACAGCATGTTTCAGGTGCGGACAGGAGGGGCACATGGCACGAGAGTGTCCCACTATCAGCGTGTCAGCACAGTGCCCACAGACATCCTCAGACCATATCATTCCACCAGAAGCTCCAGCCTCGGTGCAGGGCAGAGATAGAGAAAGAGAGGTAGTCCCTTCTTCAGGAGGTTCCTTAAGTGAAAGTCCGTTAGTTTCGGCTCGGATTTTCACCCAGGATCAGCCAGAGACAGACACACCGAACACAGTGGTGCCAGGTAAGCTCATTTTTGCGTGTTCTGATGTGTATAGAATATCAGTTGATGTGAAAATAGTAAAGTGTAATAGAGTTAGATGTTCAGAGACAAAGGTTCAGAGACGAGTGAGTCGTTAAAGGATAGTGCGCCGGGAAAAAGCTTGAGAGCTATAGCCGTGGATTTGAAATCCAGGTAGAGAGAGAGTGATCTCTCATCTCTGCGTGTAGACCTCAAGGAAAGAAATAAGGCAGAGAATAGCGTAAGAAAGTGAAGAGTAAGAAAAAGAATAAAAGTAAATAAGAGAAAAGTAAGTAAAGAAAAGAGTAAATGAGATAATATAGAGCAGAAAAAGAACAGAATAGAATAAATGTAAAGTAAGAAAGGTTAGAAAGAGATTTCAGTTTAGTCTGGGATTAGATGGCGATTGAGCTCTAGTTCAGATAGTTCTGGATCCGTGAGGCGTGGAGGTTACACAAAAGTAGTCTGATGGTATGGGACTACGGCATGTATAAATGCGAGCAAAAAGGACTCATATCATGTGAATGTCCTACTGCGGCCCTGATTGGCACAGTCCCAGCAGATGACTTCTAGTAGTGTCACTCAGCCTATAGCTCTAGCCATATTTCAGGACAGTGGGTGAGGCAGGAGAAGAGAGTTCTCCTTTTCTTTGGTCGGTTCCCGAGGGAAGATTCAGTAGCTTTAGTTTGGATCTTCATCCTGACTCAGTAGGAGGCTAACACATCGAACACGGTGACGTCAGATACGTTCACGTGAGTGTTCAGATGTGTAGGTTATCGTGGACCCTGATGTTTCTTTCCCTGTTGTCTTGAGAGCCGTAGATAGAGAGGGGTTGATAACTTCTGGGCTTAGACAGTTTCTTTGGGTTGATAGACCCGAGTGTGATCCATCTGTGGCAGAGTCAGTCTGTTGATTCAGGTCAGAGTTTGGTGCGAGTAGTGGATGCAATCCAGCTGACCTTATGGTTCTAGAGTTGACTAGTGATGTCAATCTAGGGCGGATTGGCTAGCTACTCGAGGTACTACCTCAGTCTGCAAAGACAAGGTAGGAGAGTTCAGAGTTTAGAGGCTCGGATGGGTCAGAGTTAGTCCTTTGAGGGGACAGTATAGCAGACCCAGAAGTTTGCTAGCAGCCCTACAGGCTCGTGAACGCTTTAGGAAAGGTAGTCAGGGGTTTTCTTGCTCTTGGGTGAGAGCAGAGGAGCCAGGTCAGGGAACCAGTCTCAGTACCCATACTCAGAAAGAGAGAAAGAGAGTTATATGTGTTATCCCAGACAGGCTAAGAGGGTACCATTAGTAAAAACCATATAGAGTCTGAACGGTACGGGAAGAGGGAGACTAGACTCAGTTTCACCTCTTCCTTTGAAGTGGTACCTGTAGCATGTAAGAGTCAGAAAAACAGTTGTATAAGGAAGAAAGGTAGTAGAATAGTGTGAACTTGGTAGATAAGGCTTCTATCCGACTTAGTACTACACCCTAGACGGTTTCAGTATCGGTGTGAGAAACGAAGGATGAAACCTTGAGACTTTGTCACACCTGTAAACAGGTGCACAAGGTCACTACCAAGGCCAGGTGTTCCCATGCAGAATGGAGGATCTTTTGGACTAGCTCATTCCGTATGATCTGAGACTTGGGAACTATATGTCGACAGGTAGAGAAAAAATCAGGTTAGCAGTTGCGTAGAGATGAGATCTGTAGTATAGTGACGAGACTAACCCAGAGGTAAGGAGAAAACTGCTCAGCGACTCTAAGTATATCAAACAGTATTTACTGGGTAAGACAGCTGAGATGGTAGCTGCCCTCAGTCAGAAGTCACTTCTCAGTTTATCCTATCCGATAGAAACAGATAGTTAGAGAGCTAAAGAGCTAGAGAACTAGAGATAGTCCAGTATAGTTAGAAGGGATTAAAAGAGAAAAAGCCAGTATAGTAAAGAAGAAGAAAGGCGGGCGAGGATCAGAGTGGCGCAGCAAAAGCGTAGAATAGTTCAGACAACTAGAGACGCATGCCCATGAGCTACTAAGTATTGTCGTCGATTATAAGAGAACATGGCATAAAGGCCAAGTTCTATAATCTGAGTTCGATGTCGGGGCATACGTGAGAAAGTTAAAGCTATAGGCAAGGCATGTAGCCTTTGCTTAGAGTTATTGTGATCGGGTTGAGTAAAGAGTTAGTATAACCAGCGTAGTCTGTATAGAGCGGGAAAAAATTAAAGAGGGTTAGAGAAGAGAGTCAAATTGACTGTGTACAGATAGGAGTGGTCAGTAATCAGTCGGAGTGGGGACACCGATGAAGCAGTTAAGAATCAGGAAGTGAGATAACCCGGGAGTTTTACTCCAGTAGTATCTGTATCTCTTCTCAGAGGAAAGTGTTAAGCTTTCCTTAATTGCTTTTGTGCATATGTGTTTGTTGTGTGAACATTCGAGGACGAATGTTCTTAAAGGGGGGAAGAATGTAATACCCGGCTAGATTCAAACATCGGAATTCCTACCGTCCGGTGGAATTTGAGGATGTCAGAGGTCTCTGGAAGGGTACGAGAAAGTTTTCTCAAATGTGTTCAAGTGTTTTAAAGGTTTAGGGTAGAAAACGAGTTGAGTTTTGTGGAGAATTGGCCAAAGGAGTTTCTGTAATGTTCGGCCCCCGAAGGTTAAGTTCGGCCGCCGAAAGTGCCCAATGTTCGGCCCCCGAAGGTTATGTTCGGCCCCCGAAAGTTGCATGGTTTTGCATGCAGTTTCGGCAGCCGAAGCTGAGGTGGTCGGTTCGTTGTGCATGCTCCTCAGTCCGTGGTTTGGCCAGGTGTTCACCTCCAGATCATGACCAGAGGTTAGGCCACGTCTCCTATGACTCATCTGCAAAGTTTTAATCACCCAGGCACAGGGTTGAGGGTGGTAAAGTGTTGTGAACGTTTGTGAGAAAAAAAGGAGAGCGTTGGTGGTTTAGTGAAGAAGAAGAGGTGGTGGTGCATAGCTTTGAGTTCAGCTTGTTTAGCTTCTATTGTCCAAAGGTAAGGGCAGTTGTTAACTTGTTTTAATGGTTTTTAACAGCTTTTAAAGCGGTTACGGGTAGAGTTGTATGTTTAGGGTTTAGAGTTTAGTTTTGATGTGTTAATGGTGAAAGCATGATTATGTGTTGTGTTAGTTGTTTTGTTGGGGTTAATAGGTAGTTTGGGACCCCTTTGTGCATATACCAGAGTATATGTGAGTGAAGACGCTGAGTTATGCATGTTAGAGTGTATTGGAGACGTTGTGCATGAGAGGAAGCAAGGTTCTGCCTTCTGGAGAACCCAGCTTCGGCCGCCGAAGGGAGGATTCGGCCGCCGAACCCCTTGTGGAGGTAGTTTCGGCTGCCTAAGGTTGCCTTCGAAAGAATGGACTTTCGGATCTGTCATGCACATTCGGCCGCCGAAGGTGCCGCCGAACATGCATGAGTTTCGGCTCTGGAGAGGACATTCGGCCGCCGAACCTGCTGCCGAATGTGTTCTGTCCAGCCTTCTTTTGCATGAGTTATGTGATTATTTTCAGAGGTTTAGAGGGGATTATGGGGATTTGTTTAAGAGTTATTTACAGTATGTGTGACACCTCATTCGAGTCCATTTGTGTAGGATTGGACCCGAGAGTTCGAGGAGGTCATCAGAGTTAGAGATATCAGAGTCAGTACAGTATCTGCCAGAAGAGCAGAGGTGAGTGGAACTAAACTGAATATTTTATTTTGAGAAATGACACGATTCTAGCATGATCCATGCATCATAAACTGCCATGTTATGTATTAGGTTGTATTGCATTAGAATTCACGATGATGATGCATTGCATATAAGATGTTATTTATGTGGATGAATGTTGGATGATCCTTAGCCCTTGACAGAGAGCAGATACAGATTTATGGCATGAGATAGCCATACCAGGTCGCCCTTGGATAGTCCAGGTCGCTCCTGGTACTATGAGTGAGACAGCTGGGCTGTCAAAGCAGAGTTAAGTGTAGACCAAGTGAGACCTCGTCTCCTTGGCACAGTTAGTCCTGTTGTGATATCAGAGAGATAAGTGTAGACCAGGTGATGACATAGTCTCCTTGGCACAGTTGGCATTAGTATAACATGTAGTTGAGGGTTATTGGTGACAAGTTCATCCTTGAGCTGATATGTTTGTGATGTGATGCATTTCATGAGAGCATGTAATGACTGAACTGTTTTTATTGTTCCTCCTCACTGGGCTCTAGAGCTCATCCCACTCCCTTACCCCCAGTTTTGCAGGTCCTGAGATAGCTATGGGAAGTCAAAGTCAGCAAGAGTACAGAGGAAAGTTATGCATGAATGTATGTTTGTAATAGCATAGTGGACATGATGTAATTAAAAGATGAGTTGTCATGTAATGTATAGATATGTACTGTCATATACTGGATAGACTTATGCTTTCCCTAGTGTCATTGCTACAGTGTGATGTATGATTAATCCCTTGTACATGAATCCTGTTTTACGTTTCTTGATGAGAAATGTGAGTTGGGCTTAACATATGGCTTTGATGAGATACCAATGGGATGTGTTACAGATTAAAAGGGTTTCAATCCCTTGACCCACAACAGATAGTAGTCCCTGGTATAGGCCCTGAGGGCCATTTCAGATTGACTTATCTGAGTAGCAGCAGTTAAGCCTACAGAGTTTTACAGGATTGTTGAGTTGTTTTGTATCATGTATGGGATTTATCAGGTACACAGAAAGTATAGTTGGCTGACTACGGGTCCCGGCGGCCTTAAGCCGATCTGGATCCTAGTGCCAGTGATGGTTCGGACCGTTACTAAGGAGTACCGGTTTCCGGGTCGTTACAGGAACAGTTCAAGGAGGAATGTCAAAGGATGTGGGGGATGATATGGATGTGGATCAGAGGAGGGATGGCAGTCTTGGAGTGAGTATGTCGGAAGAGGGCATGGGAGAGTCCCAAGGAGGCACTCAGGTCTCGGGATTTGTTCAGCCACCCCAGTACCCACCCTTGTCTCAGAATCCCAGGTATTCGATGGGAGGTACATCGGATTATCCCAGCTTTAGCCCTTACCACTCCCACATGCCATACCCACCTTTCTACCCATCATACCCACAGTACCCTATGTACCCACCCCCATCTTTCTACCCAGGTACAATAAACCCTACCCCAGGGGATGCTGCACCTCCTCCACCACCAGCAGCACCTACTGTTCCAGAAATCCAAATGCCTAAACCTAGCTCATCTGGAGGGAGCAAGGTCAAGATGACCGACTACATGAAGCTGGGTGCTCCCCAGTATGAAACCGGTGATGACCAGTTCGTGTATCTTGAGAGGGTCAGAACGATTACAGATGAGATAAGAGCTGATGACAGTAGAGCCATTCAGATGGCTGGGTTCACACTAAAATGCAAGAAGGCCCGAGAGTGGTTTAAAAACTATGTGAACCCGAGGTTGGATAGTCTATCCTGGGAGGAGTTTGCGAATGAGTTCGCAGGATGGGCTTTCCCTGACAGTTCAAGGGAGTTGAAGATGATTGAATTTGAGCAGTTGAGGCAGTCAGATGAGATGAGTGTGGATGAGTATACAGATAGATTTTTGGAGCTATTGCCGTTTGCTGGGCAGAATCTGGACACAGATCAGAAGAAGTCAAGGAGGTATATCATGAGGCTCCATTCCAGGTATTCCTCCTTGATTCAGTCAGCAGAGAGGGAGAGTTTCCATGCCATAGTGGATATGGCTCGGAGGATGGAGGCTAGTGCAATAATCGAGGGGAAAGTTAAGTAGTCAGTGGCACAGCCTTCTGGTTCCAAGACCCCAGGTGGGGGAAAGTTAGACCCTTATTCTCTGAGTTCAGGCAGTAAGAGGTGGGGTAATACCACCAAGAAGCCAAAGAAGAACAAGTTCTGGAGCAAGATCAAGTCAGGTCTAGGATTAGGAGGTAGCTCGAGCTCAGGTGCAGATAATGCAGTATGTAGGAAGTGTGGGAAGCCGCACAAGGGAGTATGTCTGGTTGGGACGACAGCCTGCTTCAGATGTGGGCAAGAGGAACACATGGCACGGGAGTGTCCTAGGGTAGCTTTTGTGGCACAGTCCCAGCAGACAGCTTCGGGTAGTGTGGCGCAGCCAGCAGCTCCAGCCGCAACTTAGGCCAATGGCAGAGGTAGAGGGAGAGGGGCAGCCTCTTCTTTAGCGGGTTTCAGGGGTGAAGGTCCATCAGCTCTAGCACGGATCTTCACCATGACACAGCAGGAGGCAAATGCATCAAACACCGTGGTGTCAGGTAATCTCATCTATGGTTGTTCAGATGTTTATGCCTTAATGGACCCTGGTGCATCTCATTCTTTCATTGCTCCGAGGGCCGTCGAGAGATTGGGTTTGATGGTCTCTGGGTTAGAGTGTCCCCTATGGGTCAATGGACCCAAGTGTGACCCGTCAGTGGCAGAGTCAGTCTGCCAGTGTAGTCCAGTTTTTGTTGAGGGAAGGTGCCTTTCAGCCGACCTTGTGGTTCTAGATTTGACAGATTTTGACGTCATTCTAGGGATGGATTGGCTATCTACCCATGGTGCTACCTTGGACTGCAGAGACAAGGTAGTCAAGTTGAGATGTCAGGATGGGTCAGAGGTTGTCTTCAGAGGAGACAGGGGGAGTACACCTAGAGGTTTGATATCAGCCCTTCAGGCTCGCATGTTGCTCAGGAGGGGTTGTCAGGGTTTTCTAGCTCATGTGAGAGAGCTGGATAGTCATGTCAGAGAGCCCGCCTCAGTGCCCGTGGTCAGTGAGTTCTTCGATGTGTTCCCAGACGAGCTGCCAGGTTTACCGCCTGCTAGGGAGATAGAGTTCGAAATTGAGTTGATGCCTGGAACTAGACCGATCTCTATCCCTCCCTACAGGATGGCACCAGCAGAACTGAAGGAGCTTAAGTAGCAGTTGCAAGAGTTGGTAGATAGAGGCTTCATCCGATCGAGTACCTCACCTTGAGGTGCTCCAGTGCTATTTGTGAAAAAGAAGGATGGATCCCTCAGACTTTGTATCGACTACAGGTAGTTGAACAAGGTCACTACCAAGAATAAGTACCCGTTGCCAAGGATCGACGATCTATTCGACCATCTAGCAGGAGCAGGTTGTTTCTCCAAAATAGATCTGAGATCGGGGTATCATCAGCTGAGGATAAGAGAAGAGGATGTGTCGAAGACAGCATTCAGGACCAGATATGGGCACTTTGAGTTCCTTGTGATGCCGTTCGGGTTAACCAATGCCCCTGCAGCATTCATGGATCTCATGAACAGAGTATTTAGCCAGTACCTGGATCACTTTGTTATTGTCTTCATAGATGATATCTTAGTGTATTCCAGGAATACAGAGGAGCATGCCCATCATTTGAGGTTGGTTTGGCAGACCTTGAGGGAACACGACTTGTATGCCAAATTCTCCAAGTGTGAGTTCTGGTTGAAGAGCATTTCATTCTTGGGGCACGTTGTGTCAGAAAACGGAATTGAGGTAGACCCCAAGAAAGTGGAAGTCGTAGCTAACTGGCCTAGACCCACTACAGTGACAGAGATCAAGAGCTTCTTGGGTTTGGCAGGTTACTACAGGAGGTTCGTTCAGGACTTCTCTAAGATTGCAGCTCCTATAACCAGACTGACTAAAAAGAACCAGAGGTTTGTGTGGACCGACCAGTGTGAAGAAAGCTTTGAGGAGCTCAAGAAGAGGTTGACTTCAGCACCAGTGTTAGCTCTGCCAGCTAGTAATGAAGACTTCACGGTTTTCTGTGATGCGTCCCGTGTGAGACTGAGTTGTGTGCTGATGCAGAATGAAAGGGTGATTGCTTATGCTTCTAGGCAGCTGAAGAAGCATGAGTTGAATTACCGTACACATGACCTAGAAATGGCAGCGGTAATCTTTGCACTCAAGATGTGGAGGCATTACCTTTATGGGGTAAAATGTGAGATCTTCACAGATCATAAGAGCCTGCAGTACATCTTGAGTCAGAGGGAATTGAATATGAGGCAGAGAAGATGGGTAGAGCTGCTTAGTGACTATGATTGCAAGATCCAGTACCATCCGGGTAAGGCGAATGTTGTGGTAGACGCCTTAAGCCGGAAATCACTTGGCAGTTTGTCCCATATTTCAGCAGAAAGAAGACCAGTGGTGAAGGAGTTTCATAAGCTCATTAATGAAGGTCTACAGTTGGAGTTGTCTGGTACAGGTGCTTTGATAGCCCAGATGAGAGTAACACCTGTGTTTCTGGAGTAGGCGGCTCAGAAACAGCATGAGGACCCAGAGTTAGTGAAGATTGCCAGGACTGTTCAGTCAGACAAGAATGAAGAGTTCAGATTTGACAGCAAGGGGATCCTTCGCTATGGGAATAGATTGTGTGTACCAGATGACGTGGGTCTAAAGGGAGACATTATGAGGGAGGCTCATAGTGCCAGATACAGTGTTCACCCGGGGCCACCAAAATGTTTCAAGATCTGAGGAGAGTTTATTGGTGGCCAGCTATGAAAAGAGAAGTGGCACAGTTTGTGTCAGCCTGCGAGATATGTCAGAGGGTGAAGCTGGAACATCAGAAGCCGGCTGGAATGCTTAACCCACTGCCGATTCCAGAGTGAAAATGGGAGAACATAGCAATGGATTTTGTGGTGGGGTTACCGGCATCGTCCAACAGGTTAGACTCCATATGGGTGATTGTGGACAGACTAACCAAATCTGCTCACTTCATCCTTGTCAGGAGTGGCTATTCTATGGACAAGTTGGCGCATGTGTATGTAGATGAGGTTGTCAGGTTGCATGGGGTTCCTGTTTCAATAGTGTCTGATAGAGGGCCCCAGTTTACCTCCAGGTTTTGGCGGGGTCTGCAGAATGCTATGGGTACCAGGTTGGATTTTAGCACTGCTTTCCATCCATAGACGGACAGACAATCGGAGAGGACCATCCAGACAATAGAGGATATGCTCAGAATGTGTGTGCTGGATTTTGGTGGTTCTTGGAGGCAGCATCTACCCTTGGTAGAGTTTGCCTACAATAACAGCCATCATGCTAGCATAGGGATGGCTCCATATGAAGCTTTGTATGGAAGGAAGTGCATGTCACCTGTTTGCTGGGAAGAAGGTGGAGAAAGGGCCTTGGCAGGGCCTGAGCTTGTAGAGATCACCAGCAGAGTGGTGCCCATAATCAGAGAAAGGATCAAGACTGCTGCAAGCAGGCAAAAGAGTTATGCAGACATCCGCAGAAGGCAAGTAGAGTTTCAGGAGGGGGATTTGGTATTGCTCAAAGTGTCTCCAATGAAAGGGGTGATTCGGTTCGGGAAGAAAGGTAAGCTAGCTCCACGGTACATCAGACCCTTTGAAATCTTGCAAAAGATCGGGAATGTATCGTACAAGTTGGACTTACCTCCTTCAATGGAGAGAATCCATCCGGTTTTCCATGTTTCTATGTTGAGGAAATTCGTGTCAGATCCGGGCAAGGTTCTTGGTGAACCTGATGTGGAGATCCAAGAAGATCTCACTTATGTTGAGCAGCCAGTACGGATCCTAGACACCCAGATCAGGAAGCTAAGGAACAAGGAAATTCTGATGGTGAAAGTCCTTTGGAATCACCATAACATCGAAGAGTGTACCTGGGAGACACGGGAGTCCATGCTCCAGCAATATCCTCATCTTTTCTAAGGTGAGTTTTATGTGTTTTGGGTGTATATTGATGATTTATGCTTTGTATGTTCATGTTCTATGCTTTACATGTGTTATTGGTGAACATTCGGAGACGAATGTTCTTAAGGGGGAAAGAATGTAATACCCGGCTAGACTCCGGTATCGGAATTCCTACCGTCCGGTGGAATCTCGGATGTCGGAAACCTCTAGAAGGGTAAAACCATGTTTTCATAAAATGTTTTAATGTATTTTATGGTTTTAAGCAAGAAAGGAAATGAGTTTTGTATGAAAATAACCTTGGAGGAAAACCCAGGTTCGGCCGCCGAACCTTTAGTTCGGCTGCCGAACACGCATGCGCTTTGGGAGTGCTTTAGGCCCCCGAAGGCATAAGTGAGGGAAGTCCAGGTTCGGCCGCCGAACCTTATGTTCGGCCGCCAAACATGGCATGCATGCAGAGGCACGTTAAGCCCCCAAAAGTGGCTTAGCCAGCCACCTATAAAGGGGTCCCCATGTCCGAACGGGTGAGCTTTTCTCTCCGTTTTCGGCCAAGGTGAGTTCTCCACCGTCCCCCATCGATTTTGAACTTCTTCCTTCGAATCTTCATGATTTTCTTATGAGTTTTCACTTGGTTTGAAGTTATTTGAGCAAAAGAGCAAGTTTTGAAGCTTGGAGACCAAAGAGTTGATTTCTCCCTATCTCCAAGCTAGGATCGTCTTTCCTCTCGATCTCCAAGAGGTAAGCTTAGATCCAACCTTCCTTGTATGTTTTAAACAAGTTTTATGAAGATCTATGGGGTAGAAATGCATGTTAGGTTATTTTTGAGTTTATGGGTTTATGTTGAGTTTTTGAGCAATGTGGGTTGTTTATGCATGTTTGATGTGCTTTGGTTGGGGTTTAGGTTAGTTTGAGACCCCTTTATGCTTGTTGGCTTGAGTTGCTTGTTGTAGAATAGGTAAATGTATGATGGAATGGATTGGGAGGCAATTGTGCATGAAAGAGGCTGAGTTCTGCCCTTTGGAAGAACTCAGGTTCGACAGCCGAAGGAACTTTCGGCCGCCGAACCTGCCTGTGGAGGCCAACTTTTGGCTGTCGAACCCTGCCCCCGAAAGTGGACTTTCGGCTTTGGAGGGAACCTTTGGCCGCCGAAGGTGCCGCCGAAAGTGGCTGAGTTTCGGCTCTAGAGGGACTTTCGGCAGCCGAACCTGCCGCCGAAAGTGCTCTGTTCAGCCTTCCTTTGCATGATTTATGTGATTATTTTAAGGTGTTTTAGGGAGTTTTTGAGGAGTATTTTAGAGTCATGTTCATGGATGTTAGGTCCCTCATTTAAGTCCACCTGTGTAGGTTCGGACCCGAGGAACCGAGGCCCCCAGCAGTGAGTCAGCTGCTTCAGAGTCTTGTCGGAGCTAGCCAAAGGTAAGTGGAATGACTCTTTATGTTTTCTTAAGCAAATAATGAAGGTTTTAGCATGATTCATGCATCATAATTGCCATGTTATATAATAGGTTGTTTGCACTAGAATTCACGAATATGTTGCATTGCATATGATTATGTTGGTGCGGATGGATATTGGATGATCCATAGCCCTCGATCTATGATGTGATGATATGATATGTACGGTACAGAATGAAAGACCAGTTAGACCCATTCTACGTTCGCTAGCACTATGTAAGAGAAAGACCAGGACCTATTCTACGTTCTGGCACTTTGGAATGTTATGTTTAAGTGAAAGACCAGGATCCATTCTACGTTCTGGCACGATTGGATATGTAGAGGGCTATTGGTGACAAGTCCATCCTTGATATGATATGTTTGTGTTGTGATGCATTTCATGATAGCATGAATTCTAAATATAATGTTTTATTATTCTGCTCAATGGGCTCTAGTAGCTCACCCCATTTCCCTAATCCCCCAGATTTGCAGGTACAGGGTAGACCAGGAGGTCAGCAGGAGTAAAGTCATGTTTTATGTAATAGCTAGATGTGGACATGAATATGATGTAATATAAAATTATAGTATAGAAATGTAATGTATTGATGCTTATGGAAGTTTAAAGTTGTGCTTGACCATAGTATGTTGTTAATCCCTTTCTAGTGCATGATCTAGAATGAATGAAAGAAGGAATGAAAGAATGAATGAAAGAAAGAATGAATGAATGAATAAATGAGAAAGTTTTAAATTTTTTATGTAATTGTTGACCATGTATGGGATTAAACAGGTATACAGGATGTATGTTAGGCTTGCTACGGGTCCCGGCGGCCTTAAGCCGATCTGGATCCTAGCGCCGGTAGCGGTCCGGTTCCCGGGTCGTTACAAGTGACCTCTTGGCGGAGTTGCTGTTGCTGAAGCCGTGACTCCTCTGCTGCCGAGGTCATGCCTACCAGGTCCACGATGTGCTTGTTGAGCTCTTGCTCAAGGACAATAACTCAGGCCAAGGCTTCCTCCCTCTGAGCCATCACCACCTCGCACCAAGCCTGGGCCTCATTCCGTTGAACTTTAGCTGCCTCACATTGGGCCTAGGCCTCGTCATATTGAGCTCTGGCCTCATCCCATTCTCAGCAGGCCTCCTCCAGAGAAGATAACTGCACTAAAGCCTCATCACGATGAGACTTTACCACAGAAGCCCATTTAGAAGCCCTGTCGGCCTCATCCCGCATCCCAGCCAGGCGAAGGGTGAGGTCGTCAAGCTAGCTCTTGAGGGCAACTATGTGCCCACAAGCATCACCAGTCGCCACGAGATTCTCCTCATGATAGGCTTCATCGATCTGCAGGTCCATTGAGCTCTGGAGGGACTGATCTCGAGCATCAATTTCCATATAAATGCCCAGCGCCTAGCAGGAGGAAATAACAAGCAAAATTAGAAACAATAAAACAACGCAAATTCAAAAATGACAAAGTAACTTACCATGAGGAGCATCTCTCGGAGGCTGTCTTCCAGCTCCTCTCGAGACCGCGAGCGAAAGGCCACCTGTTGCCTAGTGGAGCAGGCCAGATGGCTGGCGAGGGCAAGGAAGCGCGGACTTGAGACATCAGATATCCCGCTGAACATCTTCTCTCGCAATAGCTCAGCAACAGAGGTCGCCACAGACCCAGGAGTTATTTTTGCAATGTTGAGGAGCTCGTTGTTAGGAGTAGAAGACAACAGCTCCATAGTCTGTTTTCTTTTCTCAATAGGAGAGGGGAGAGTGACCTCAGGCAACTTAGCCACGCGAGCCCTTTTGGAAGCCTGGCCCTCAGGAGAGACCTCGCTTGCCAGTAGCCTCCTTAATCATGATACCACCACTGGCAGCGGCCTGTTTAGGACGAGGTGCAGAAGGGACGACCTCAGTCCCTCCCTTGGAGCCGCCTTCCGTAGACTCCTCGACGATGATGGGCTCTTGAGAGGCTGAAGAGGAGGCTGGCTTGAGCTGAGGAGCAGTAGGGGACTTGGAAGAGCTTGAAGTCCTGTCGCGAGCGGATGCCTTAGAAGCGCTGAAACGAAAGTCCTTGGAAACTGGCACCGGAGCTTGAGAAGAGACGGGGGTAGGAGAAGCAGTCCGGCTAGATTCGGGGAGAAATGGCATGAGCGATCTCCCAAGTCACATTGGTCACGGATCGACTAGCTTGAAAGGCCTCCAGGGCGGCCCTCATGTTCTCTCGGGGCAAGATAAAGTTCCTTGGTGGCTTGATTTGTTCTGTTGGAAAATCAGAAGCTGCAGAAAAAAAAAAACCTAAACAGTTAGAGACAAATGCAAGAAAAAGTAAAAACAGGATAAAGACAAGACGTTAGCAAGCAAATACCAGCTTCCCGGCAGTCCTGAATAGTGGACACGAATATGCACTTCTTGACATCATACTTCCCAGAAACAGAGGTCAGTCTGAGAAGGCAAATTTATTCAAAAAGGGACAGCTGAAGAAGGTCATTGCAGCCCGGAGGCACATCCCTTCAGGAGGGGTCTACCTCCTAAGTTACCCCAAAGCCTTCCTTCACCTCCACCACGGCGAAACTTTTCGCCCAACCCTTAATGGAGTCTTTATGACCCGAAAAGATAGATAACCCTCTCAATGAAGCAAAATAATAAAACCCTTGACTAGCCCTGACCAAATGGAAAAAGGTGGAGAATAGGGCAGGCGACGGGGTGAAACCCCAACACAAGCTGACAGACTCAAAGGAACACATGAAGAGAATAGAATTGGGTGCACGCACACGGATGGTTATCCCGAAATAGTGAAAGACCTCTATAAAAAATGGAGAAAAAGGGAAGGTCAAGCCAAACTCGTGTTGCTTGACAAAGAAAACCAAGCTACGATCCCTCTGGGGATCAATCAAACCAGGAGGTGGAGGAACAAGAAGAACAATCATCTTGTTACGGTGAGGAGCCCTAATACAGAAGAGGGGGGTATCTAAGTACTCCTGGGAAAAGAAATTGGAAAGAGAGGAAGGGGTGATGTTGGACTTCATATTCACAACGTTAGGAAGTCTAGGAGCAGCCATTAGAGAGCAAGAGACGTACCTTAGAGAGATTTTTGCAGAAGATGAAAGGAAAGAAGCACACAGAGAGCAGAGTGAGAAGAAGAGTCTGGAGAAGAATTGGGGATTTGAATTTGAAAGGAGTAAAGGCAAGGAAAGGACGTTTTGACAGGAGTCGTTCTCGGGCCACACGTTCATAATGGGGCCTAAAGATTTACCCCCTCATCACTCATGGAATAACTGTTGAGGAGGTAAAGGGGCACTTGATGACCACTGGCTTTCCTACACCTGGGGGCAAGGCTAGGCCCTAAAGAAGAACGCAGGCCCAAGGCCCATTGATAGAGCATAATTTAGTCCAATTTATATTAATATTATTGATGAATATTTACATGATTTCTGCTTAATTTAGTGCTTTTAATATTATTTTGCAGAAAATGGTGTAAAAGGACAATTTGGAGAAAACCCCCCCTAAAACTGCCTTATTTGGAGCAAAAGAGAGCAAGCCTGCCAAGTTGGATTCAAGTCAAGCTAAATGAGGAAAATATTTTGAAATTTAAATCTTCAAAGCGCACTTGGACAGCCCATTCCCGCACATGGACCAAGTTCACGTACATGGGACTTCACATGGGCCAAGTTCACGCACATGGGACTTCACCTTGGGCCAAGCACATGGACCCGCACTTGGACTCGCCAGCACCTCACCGTTCAGCGCAACTTGGGACCACTTCACCTTGGACCAAGCACTTCACGTGCTCAACACTCACGCAGCCCATTCCCGCATATGGAGCAAGCACGCACATGGACCCGCCACTCACGCTCAACACTCACGCAGCCCACTCACGCCCATTCTCCCGCACATGGGACATCAACAAACGTGGACAGAAATTGGCAATTAGGGCGCACTCCTCTGGAACTATTTAAAGAGCCTTAAGTGGCCAACGATAAAAATTAAGCTTTCAATTCTGCAATTTCCGCAAGGCAGAAGTTGGTCTCTTCGGTTCTTCCTCTTTCTTTTTTCCTTTTATTTTTCTGTTTTTAATTCAGCCAATGAGTGGCTGATTTCTTTAATCTAGTTGAATATTGGTTGAAGCTTTAGTTGATTAATGGGTGGTGAGACTTGATCAAATATTGTTTAACTTTTGGGAGTTCAATATTCATGCAATTTCATACTTAATTTTCATATTACTTTGTTATTGAGATCTACGTTGATTTTTGATTGCAATGTAATTATTTGTTAGTTTGAATGATTTAAGTCCGTAATTGCTTAGATTATTCTTACATAAGAACACTTGGCATAAAAACCAAGGAAGTTGCATGATCTAGCGTTATCTCCATACGTTTGGGTAGTTAGGATTGGATCTCTCTATTTCTTAATGCAATTGATAGTTGTTTGTTGCCTGAGGCCCAAGGACGTTCCTTGGCAACTTATTGATTAGTAATTAATTAGAGGACGTTCCCTAATTAATTTAATAATAAGGAGAGATAATGGTTGTAACGACCCGAAAATCAAACCGCTACCGGCGCTAGGATCCAGATCGGCTTAAGGCCGCCGGGACCCGTAGCAAGCCAAACATTCATCCTATAAACCTGTTTAATCCCATACATGATCAACAACATACATAAAATTTTTTAACTTTTCTTTCCATTCATCACCAAACTCAACCTGTGCATGCACTATTCATAAACATAAACATTAACCTCACATTGGAGTCCTCATCAATGTTCCAATGGGGTGACATAACATAAATTAAGTTTGGTTTATAATAATCATCATTAAACAGTAAGATCATGCACTAGAAAGGGATTAACATAATACTATGGTCAAGCACAACTCTAAACTTCCATAAGCATCATTACATTACATTTCTATACCATACTTTTACATTACATCATATTCATGTCCACATCTAGCTATTACAATAACATAACTCTACTCCTGCTGACCTCCTGGTCTACTCTGTACCTGCAAACCTGGGGGTTAAGGGAGAGGGGTGAGCTATAAAGCCCAGTGAGCAGAACAATAACATTCAATTTAGATTTCATGCTTTCATGAGATGCAACACATCACAAACAAGTCATATCAAGGATGGTATTGTCACCAATAGTCCCCTACATTCCAAGGTGCCGGGACGTAGAATGGGTCAACCGGACTTTCTCTTAAACATAACATATCATAACATTCCAAAGTGCCGGGACGTAGAATGGGTCAACCGGTCTTTCTCTTACATAGTGCCGGGACGTAGAATGGGTCAACCGGACTTCCATACCATGCCATACCGTATCATATCACATCGTATCATAATGAGGACTAAGGATCATCCAACATCTATCCACATCATCATCAAATTATGCAATGCAACATATTCGTGAATTCTAATGCAACCACCTAAAATATCACATGGCATTCGTGATGCATGAACATGCTCAAATCAATATTTAATTGCTTTAAAACATAAGTGTTTATTCTACTCACCTCTGGCTGAAGCTTTACTGACTCTGAAGCGACTGACTCACTGCTGGGGTCCCCGGTTCCTTGGGTCCGAACCTACATAGGTGGACTCAAATGAGGGACCAAACATTCATGAACATGACTCTAAAATACTCCCCAAAAGCCCCCTAAAACACCTTAAAACAATCATAGAAAACATGCAAAGGAGGGCTGCACAGGGCACTTTCGGCGGCAGGTTCAGTGGCTGAAAGTCCCTCCAGAGCCGAAAGTCATGCAGGTTCGGCGGCACCTTCGGCGGCCAAAAGTGCCCTCTAGAGACGAAAGTCCATTTTCAGGGGCAGGCTTCGGCAGCCGAAAGGCTTGCCTCACAGGCAGGTTCGGCGGCCGAAAGTCCTTTCGGCTGCCGAACCTGGTTTCTCCCAAAAGGGCAGAAACTCAGCTTTTCAATGCACACTTTCCTCCCAAACCCTCCAATCAAGCATCCAACTCTCTCAAATCATGCATAGACACTTGCATCAACACATAGGGGTCTCAAACTATCCTAAACCCCAACTCAAACACATCAAACATGCATATCCAACACACATTGTTCATATAATCACATAAAACCTAACAAAGTTCAACTAACCTAAACATGCATTTCTACCCCATAGATCAACTTAAAACTTGTTTAAAATATACAATGAGCTCAAGATCGGCTCTTACCTCTTGAAGATCGAGAGAGAGAGACGATCTAAACTTGGAAGCCAAGGGAAAAGAGCTCCTGAGTCTTTCAAGCCTCAAAACTTGCTCTTTGCTCAAAAATCTTCAAAACAAAGTAAAAACTCATGAAAATCATGAAAGATTTGAAGAAAAGGACTCAAAATCGACGAGGGACGGCGGAGAACTCACCTTGGCTGAAAATGGGGAGAAAAGCTCGCCCATTCGGACAAGGGGACCCTTTTATAGGTGGCTGGCCAGGCCACTTTCGGGGGCCTAACGTGCCTCCGCATGCATGCCATGTTCGGCGGCCGAACATAAGGTTCGGCGGCCGAACCTGGACTTTCCTCACTTATGCCTTCGGGGCCTAAAGCACTCCTGAAGTGCATGCATGTTTGGCGGCCGAACCTGAGTCTTCTTCTCAAGACTAGGGCTGAGCAGAATCCGGTTCAAACCGAAAAAACTGACCGAACTGAACCGATTTGAAAATTTGGTTCGGTTTTTTATATATTTCGGTTCGGTTCGGTTTTAAATTTCAGAAATTTTGGTTATTTCGGTTCGGTTCGGTTTTGATCAGAAAAAAACCGAAAAAATCGAACCGAACCGATTAGGAATAAT
This sequence comes from Manihot esculenta, assembly GCF_001659605.2. Taxonomy (NCBI): domain Eukaryota; kingdom Viridiplantae; phylum Streptophyta; class Magnoliopsida; order Malpighiales; family Euphorbiaceae; genus Manihot; species Manihot esculenta. The sequence continues at coordinate 18,498,676 of NC_035173.2, read as the reverse complement.
AATATATTTTTTCAATAATATAGAGAAATTAAATTATATTAAAATTAAAATATTTTAATTAAATTTTAAAATACTAAAAATAAAGTTTAAAAAATTAAAAAAATATTAAAAATCGAAACCGATCAAACCGAACCGAATCGAACCGAATCAGACCGGTTCGGTTCGATTCGGTTTCTGACCAAAATCGGTTCGGTTCGTTTTCATAAAAACTAAAATTTCGGTTTTCGGTTTATTCGGTTCGGTTCGGTTTTGAACCGAACCGACCGAATGCTCACCCCTACTCAAGACTATTTTCATTCAAAACTTAATTTCTTTCTTGTTTAAACTCATGAAATACATTAAAACATTTTATAAAAATATGATTTTACCCTTCTAGAGGTTTTCGACATCCGAGATTCCACCGGACGATAGGAATTTCGATATCAAAGTCTAGCCGGGTATTACAATGGTGGTGAGAGGCTTCCTCCATCTCCATAACTAATCTATTGAATCAACCCAAAAGAACAAAGTGTCTGTGATCAATCCCAACAACTAAAGTGGATCCAATACTTCAACTAGAGCTTTCTCATTATTGATTACTTTTTATTTAATTATTTTCTTTCCATTATTATTCTCATTATTAGTTTACTACAATCAATCTCAAACCCCCCTGTTATTTTGTTGACAGTTTTGATCCCAATTTTCAGTTTATCTCATTTGATCCCACTTTCAGTCTTTTATCTCATTTTTAATTTATTATCATTTCAGTTTATTTTCTTGGTCATAAAAAGAGAAATAGGTGAGTTCTCAATTCTCTGTGGATTCGATCCTTTCACCACTATCTGCAAGTATAAAATTGTTGATAACCAGAAAGGTTATTTTTGACCGGCTTCGACAACCGCGAGTCAAAAATTGGCGCCGTTGCGGGGGAATTGATTTAACTTGTTTATTTTTCTTGCATGACCAGATCTGAAAATAAAAATAAATAAAAAAAAAGAGAAAAAGAGAGCACTCCATCGCAGAATTGATTCATGGATGAGGTATGTACATCTACTTTTTGCTCTCAGCTTCCTGAACTGACATCTGTTGTGAAAAGTTTTGTCATAGGCCGAGCCCATCAAACTCAACAAATTCAGCCACCCAGGCCATGTGGGACCAACGCATATGTAGGACATCCAACTAATCAATATCCTATACTTTATGAGGATGACCAACCAGTACATGCATTTGGAGGATTCAATAGTTAGCCTAGACATGATCCATACTCTAACACATACAATTCAGGTTGGAGAGACTCTCCAGACTTCAGTTATGCAATGGGTAACAATTACCAGAACTATCAGAGAGACGATCCCTACGCTGACACATACAATCCAGGTTGGGGAGACTATCCAGACCTCAGTTATACATGGGCTAACGACTACCAAAATTATCAAGAAAATCAAGCCCAAGAAGCACCTCCCAGTTCCACTATGCACCTTGAGAAGATGATGGAGACATTGGCTAATTCTGTGCAAGGTCTCCAAACACAGATGGGACAAATGGCCACCTCATTAAATGAGATCATGTTAAGAAGAGAGGAAGAGCTTCAAAATGTCAAGGCTGATGATGAAAGATCACAAATTCAAGAACACGCGGCTGAAGAAACACAACCAGAAAACTGTTTGTCCAAACAAACTGGTCAAACAAAACCTGTTGATAGTTTAGATGTCATTGATTGTTTGAACAATGATGTTTTTTATATGAATCAATATGATATCCTGAACAATGATGTAATACCCGGCTAGACTCTGGTATCGGAATTCCTACCGTCCGGTGGAATCTCGGGTGTCGGAGACCTCTTGAATGGTAAAACCATGTTTTCATAAAATGTTTTAATGAGTTTTATGTTTTTAATCAAGAAAGAAAAATGAGTTTTTGCATGAAAATGATCTTGGAGGAAGACCCAGGTTCGGCCAACGAACATGCATGTGCTTCGGGAGTGCTTTAGGCCCCCGAAGGCATAAGTGAGGGAAGTCCAGGTTCGGCCGCCGAACCTTATGTTCGGCCGCCGAACATGGCATGCATGCGGAGGCACGTTCGGCCCCCGAATGTGGCCTGGCCAGCCACCTATAAAGGGGTCCCTTAGCCGAAATGGGCGAGCTTTTCTCCCCATTTTCGGCTAAGGTGAGCTCTCCGCCATCCTTCTCCGATTTCAAGTTTCTTCCTTCCAATCTTCCTGGATTTTCACAAGTTTTCACTTTGTTTTGAAGATTTTCAAGTATAAAGCAAGTTTTGGAGCGTTGAGGTTCAAGAAACTCAATCTCTCCCATCTCCGAGCTAGGGTCATTTTTCTCTCGATCTTCAAGAGGTAAGGGCCGATCTTGAGCTCACTATATGTTTTAAACAAGTTTTAGGGTGATTCATGGGGTAGAAATGTATGTTTATGTTAGTTGAGCATTGTTAGGTTTTATGTGTTTTATGGACAATGTATGTTGGTTATGCATGTTTGATGTATTGTAGATGGGGTTTAGGATAGATTGAAGCCCCTAGGAGCTGATGTATGTATCTATGCATGTTTTGGATGAGTTGTATGCTTGATTTGAATGGAATGGGAGGCTTTTGTGCATGAAGAGCTGAGTTTCTGCCCTTTTGGCAGAAACCAGGTTCGGCAGCCGAAGGACTTTCGGCCGCCGAACCTGCCTGGGAGGCAAGCCTTTCGGCTGCCGAAGCCTGCCCCCAAAAATGGACTTTCATCTCTGGAGGGCACTTTCGGCCGCCGAAGGTGCCGCCGAACCTGCCTGACTTTCAGCTCTGGAGGGACTTTCGGCCGCCGAACCTGCCGCCGAAAGTGCCCTGTTCTGCCTTCCTTTGCATGTTTTGCATGATTGTTTTGAGGTGTTTTAGGGGGTTTTTGGGGGATGTTTTTAGAGTCATGTTCTAGTTATTTGGTCCCTCATTTGAGTCCACCTGTGTAGGTTCGGACCCGAGGAACCGAGGACCCCAGCAGTGAGTCAGCTGCTTCAGTCATTGTCAGAGCTAGCTGAGGTGAGTAGAATGAACCTTTACGTTTTTAAAGCAAATAAATTATAAAGTTTTGAGCATGTTCATGCATCATGAATGCCATGTGATGATCTAGGTTGTTTGTATTAGAATTCACAAATATGTTGCATTGCATTTTATGATGTTGATGCGGATTGGTTATTGGATGATCCTTTAGTCCTCATATGATATGATATGATGATGATACGGCATGATATGGTATGGAAGTCCGGTTGACCCATTCTACATCCCGGCACTATGTAAGAGAAAGACCAGTTGACCCATTCTACGTCCCGACACCTTGGAATGTTCTGATATGTTATATGTAAGAGAAAGACCGGTTGACCCATTCTACGTCCCGGCACTTTGGAATGTAGAGGACTATTGGTGATAATACCATCCTTGATGTGACTTATTGTGATGTGTTGCATTACACGAGAGCATGAGATTTTAAATGTTTTATTATTCTGCTCACTGGGCTCTAGTAGCTCACCCCTCTCCCTAATCCCCCAGGTTTGCAGGTATGGGCTAGGCAGAGAAGTCAAGATGAATGAAGTCATGTGTATGTAATAGTTAGAATGTGAACATGATAAATTGTAAAACGATGTAAAGATTGAATATTTATGTTATGTATATGTTGATTTTGAGATTGAGGTTTAGAAATTGCGCTTGACCGAGTTTGTATAGTAATCCCTTTTGTAAACATGATCTATGTTTTATGATGTTTATGTTCCACCAAGCTTGTGTATGATGAGCTACCCCATTGGAGCATTTGGTTAGAGCTCCAGTGTGAGGTTTATGTTTATGTTTATGTATATGCTTATGTGCATACACAGGTTGAGCTTGGTAAAAGAAAAGAAAAGTTCAAATTTTTATGTATGCTGTTGATCATGTATGAGATTAAACAGGTTTTCAGGATGTATGTCAGGCTTGCTACGGGTCCCGGCGGCCTTATGCCGATCTGGATCCTAGCGCCGGTAGCGGTCCGATTTTCGGGTCGTTACAGAGTGGTATCAGAGCCCTAGGTTCATATGGTCGGACCTAGAGTGTCGGGCTCATAGATGTTATAGAAGTTCAAGCACAATAGGAAAATCATGTCCACTAGGATAGGATAAAGAGTCCTGTCTTGAATAATGATGTGAAATGCCATGATTATATGCATGTGCATTAATGATATGTTATGATATGTGATGTATGTGATGCGGGTTCATGTGTTTCCACATGAACCATTTGATGCTAATGTTTATGTGATGTGTACTATTTTTCAGAAAATAGGATGAGAGGAACTCGTCGATCTGCACGATTGACTGGAGTACCACCTGAGGATGAGGGCATGAGCGCCCATCCTCCTGCATTGCCTAGGGCAATGTCTAGTAGGTCCAGTAGAGAAAGAGCAGTAAGAGACCCTAGAAGGTCTTTGGATCTGGGTAAAAGCAGATCAGTGAGGGGAACAGTTCAGGGAGGAATGTCAGAGGACATGGGGGATGATATGGATGTGGAGCAAAGGAGGGATGGCAGTCTGGGGTTAGCATGTCAGAAGAGGGAATGGGAGAGTCCCAAGGAGGCACTCAGGCCTCGAAATTTGTTCAGCCACCTTACTACCCACCCTTCTCACAAAACCCCGGGTATTCGATGGGAGGCACATCGGATTACCATATCCACCTTACTATCCACCATACCCACAGTACCCAATGTATCCACCCTCGCCCTACCATCCAAATCCAACAAACCCTACCCCAGGGGATGCTGCTCCTCCTCCTCCACCAGCAGAACCCACAGTTCCAGAAACCCCAGTACCTAAGCCTAGCTCATCTGGTGGGAGCAAAGTCAAGATGACCGACTACATGAAGCTGGGTGCTCCTCAGTATGAAAAAGGGGATGACCCGTTTGTGTATCTTGAAAGGGTCAAGGTGATCACAGATGAGATTGGGGCTGATGACAGTAGATCCATTCAGATGGCTGGGTTCACGCTTAAGTGCAAGAAGGCCCGAGAGTGGTTTAAGAATTATGTGAACCCGAGGGTGGACAGCATGTCTTGGGAAGAGCTTGCAAACGAGTTTGCAGGATGGGCTTTCCCCGATAGTTCAAGGGAGCTGAAGATGATCGAATTTGAGCAGTTAAGGCAGACAGAAGAGATGAGTGTAGATGAGTTCACAGACAGATTCTTGGAGCTGTTGCCATTTGCAGGGCAAAATCTTGACTCAGACCAGAAGAAGTCAAGGAGGTATATCATGAAACTCCACTCCAGATATTCCTCCTTGATCCAGTCAGCAGATAGGGAGAGCTTCCATGCCATAGTGGATATGGCCCGGAAAATGGAGGCCAGTGCCATCATTCAGGGGACAGTTAAACAATCAGTGGCACAGTCTTCTGGTTCCAAGACCCCGGGTGGGGGAAGGCTAGATCCCTCATCCTTGAGTGCAGCAGCTTCGGGTAGCAAAAGGTGGGGTAACACCACTAGGAAGCCGAAGAAGAACAAGTTCTGGAACAAGATCAAAGCAGGTCTGGGAATAGGAAGTGGCTTAAGCTCTGGTGCGGATAATGCAGTTTGTGCAAGGTGTGGTAGGCCACACAAGGGAGTCTGCCGGGCTGGGACGGTAGCCTGCTTCAGATGTGAGCAAGAGGGACACATGGCTCGGGAGTGTCCTAGAACAGTACCAATGGCACAGTCCCAGCAGACGGCTTCAGGTAGTGTAGCACAGCCAGCAGCTCCAGCCACGACCCAGGCCAGTGGCAGAGGCAGAGGGAGAGGGGCAGCCTCTTCTTCAGCGGGTTTCAGAGGTGAAGGTCTATCAGCTCCAGCATGGATCTTCACGATGACTCAGCAGGAGGCAGATGCATCTAACACCGTGGTGGCAGGTAACTTAGTCATTGGTTGTTCAGATGTGCATGCCTTGATGGACCCTGGTGCATCTCATTCTTTTATTGCACCGAGAGCCGTCGAGAGGTTGGGATTGATGATCTCTGGGTTAGAGTGTCCTCTCTAGGTCAGTGGACCCAAGTGTGATCCATCAGTGGCAGAGTCAGTCTGCCAGTGCAGTCCAGTGTTTGTTGAGGGAAGATGCTTGTCCGTCGACCTGGTGGTTCTAGATTTGACTAATTTTGACGTCATTCTAGGGATGGACTGGTTATCTCCCCATGGTGCTACCTTGGACTGCAGGGACAAGGTAGTCAGGTTCAGAGGTCAGGATGGGTCAGAGGTTGTCTTCAGGGGAGACAGGAGGGGTACACCTAGAGGTCTGATATCAGCTCTTCAGGCTCGTAGGTTGCTTAGGAAGGGATGTCAGGGGTATTTGGCTCATGTGAGAGAGCTTAGCAGTCAGGTTAGAGAGCCCGCCTCAGTGCCAGTGGTCAGAGAGTTCTTAGATGTCTTCCCAGACGAGCTGCCAGGTTTACCACCTGCTAGGGAGATAGAGTTCGAGATAGAATTGATGCCTAGAACTCGACCGATCTCTATCCCTCCCTACAGGATGGCTCTAGCTGAGTTGAAGGATTTGAAAGAGCAGTTGCAAGAGCTGGTAGACAAGGGTTTCATCCGACCGAGTACCTCACCTTGGGGTGCTCCAGTGCTGTTTGTGAGGAAGAAGGATGGATCCCTTAGACTTTGTATCGACTACAGGCAGTTGAACAAAGTCACTACCAAGAATAAGTACCCATTGCCAAGGATCGATGATCTATTCGACCAGCTAGCAGGAGCGGGTTGTTTCTCCAAAATAGATCTGAGGTCTGGGTATCATCAGCTGAGGATCAGAGAAGAAGATGTGCTAAAGACGGCTTTCAGGACCAGATATGGGCATTTTGAGTTCCTTGTAATGCCGTTCGGGTTAACCAATGCCCCTGCAGCATTCATGGATCTCATGAACATAGTGTTTAGCCAATACCTGGATCACTTTGTTATTGTCTTCATAGATGATATCTTAGTGTATTCCAGGAATGCAGAGGAGCATGCCCATCATCTGAGGATGGTTTTGCAGACCTTGAGAGAACACGGCTTGTATGCCAAGTTCTCTAAGTGTGAGTTTTGGCTGAGGAGCATTTCATTCTTGGGGCATGTTGTGTCAGAAAATGGGATAGAGGTGGACCCCAAGAAGATAGAAGCTGTGGCTAACTGGCCTAGACCCACTTCAGTGTCAGAGATTAGAAGTTTCTTGGGTTTAGCAGGTTACTACAGGAGGTTCGTTCAGGACTTCTCAAAAATTGCAGCTCCTCTGACCAGACTAACCAGGAAGAATCAGAAGTTTGTGTGGACTGACCAGTGCGAAGAGAGTTTTGAAGAGCTTAAGAAGAGGTTAACGTTAGCACCAGTGTTAGCTTTGCCAGCTAGCAATGAGGATTTCACAGTTTTCTGTGATGCATCCCGAGTGGGATTGGGTTGTGTGTTAATGCAGAATGAAAGGGTGATTGCTTATGCTTCTAGACAGCTGAAGAAGCATGAGTTGAATTACCCCACACATGACCTGGAGATGGCAGCAGTAATCTTTGTACTCAAGATGTGGAGGCACTACCTCTATGGGGTTAAATGTGAGATCTTCACAGATCATAAGAGCCTGCAGTACATCCTGAGTCAAAGAGATTTGAACTTGAGACAGAGAAGATGGGTAGAGCTGCTGAGTGATTATGATTGCAAGATTCAGTACCATCCGGATAAGGCAAATGTTGTGGCAGACGCCCTAAGCCGGAAATCACTAGGCAGTCTATCCCACGTCACGGCGGAGAGGAGACCAGTGGTGAAGGAGTTTTACAAGCTCATTGATGAAGGTCTACAGTTGGAGTTGTCTGGTACAGGTGCATTGATTGCTCAGATGAGAGTGGCACCCGTGTTTCTGGAGCAGGCGGCTCAGAAACAGCATGAGGACCCAGAATTAGTAAAGATTGCCAGGGCTGTTCAGTCAGGCAAAGATAGTGAGTTCAGATTCGACAACAAGGGGATCCTCCGCTATGGGAGCCGATTGTGTGTACCAGACAACATAGGGCTAAAAGGAGACATTATGAGAGAGGCTCATAATGCAAGATACAACGTTCACCCTGGAGCCACCAAGATGTATCAAGGTCTGAAGAAAGTTTATTGGTGGCCAGCTATGAAGAGAGAAGTGGAACAGTTTGTGTCAGCCTGCGAAGTGTGTCAGAGGGTGAAGCTGGAACATCAGAAGCCGACTGGAATGCTTAACCCGCTACCTATTCCAGAGTGGAAATGGGAGAATATAGCTATGGACTTCGTAGTGGGGTTACCGGCGACGTCCAACAGATTGGACTCCATATGGGTGATTGTGGACAGACTCACCAAATCTGCTCACTTCATCCCTGTCAAGAGTGGCTATTCTGTGGACAAGTTGGCGCAGGTGTATGTTGATGAGATCGTCAGGCTGCATGGGGTTCCTGTTTCAATAGTGTCCGATAGAGGACCCCAGTTCACCTCCAGGTTTTGGCGGAGTCTGCAGAATGCCATGGGTACCAGGTTGGATTTTAGCACTGCTTTCCATCCACAGACGGACGGACAATCAGAAAGGACCATCCAGACAATAGAGGATATGCTCAGAATGTGTGTGCTGGACTTTGGCGGTTCTTGGAGGCAGCATCTACCTTTGGTGGAGTTTGCCTACAATAACAGCCATCATGCTAGCATCGGGATGGCTCTATATGAAGCTTTGTATGGGAGGAAGTGTAGATCACCTGTTTGCTGGGAAGAGGTTGGAGAAAAGGCCTTGGCAGGTCCTGAGCTAGTAGAGATCACCAGCAGGGTGGTACCCATAATCAGAGAAAGGATCAAGACTGCTGCAAGCAGACAGAAGAGTTATGCAGATATCCGCAGAAGGCAAGTAGAGTTTCAGGAGGGGGATTTGGTATTACTCAAGGTGTCTCCAATGAAAGGGGTGATTCGGTTCGGGAAGAAAGGTAAGCTGGCTCCACGGTACATCTGACCCTTTGAAGTCTTGCAAAAGATTGGGAATGTATCGTACAAGCTGGACTTGCCTGCTTCAATGGAGAGAATCCATCCGGTTTTCCATGTTTCTAGGTTGAGGAAATTTGTGTCAGATCCGGGCAAGGTTCTTAGTGAGCCTGATGTGGAGATCCAAGAAGATCTCACCTATGTTGAGCAGCCAGTACGGATCCTAGACACCCAGATCAGAAAGCTAAGGAACAAGGAAATCCCGATGGTGAAAGTCCTTTGGAATCACCACAATATTGAGGGGTGTACCTGGGAGACACGGGAGTCCATGCTCCAGCAATATCTCCATCTTTTCTAAAGTAAGTTTTATGTGCTTTGTATGTATGTTATGTGTATGCCATGCTATGTGTTGTTTGGTGAACATTCGGGGACGAATGTTCTTAAGGGGGAGAGAATGTAATACCCGGCTAGACTCCGGTATTGGAATTCCTACCGTCCGGTGGAATCTCGGGTGTCGGAGACCTCTAGAAGGGTAAAACAATGTTTTCATAAAATGTTTTAATGAGTTTTATGTTTTTAATCAAGAAAGAAAAATGAGTTTTTGCATGAAAATGATCTTGGAGGAAGACCCAGGTTCGGTCGCCGAACATGCATGCACTTCGGGAGTGCTTTAGGCCCCCGAAGGCATAAGTGAGGGAAGTCCAGGTTCGGCCGCCGAACATGGCGTGCATGCGGAGGCACGTTCGGCCCCGAATGTGGCCTGGCCAGCCACCTATAAAGGGGTTCCTTAGCCGAAATGGGCGAGCTTTTCTCCCCATTTTCGGCCAAGGTGAGCTATCCGCCATCCTTTGTCGATTTCAAGTTTCTTCCTTCCAATCTTCCTGGATTTTCACAAGTTTTCACTTTGTTTTAAAGATTTTCAAGTATAAAGCAAGTTTTGGAGCGTTGAGGTTCAAGAAACTCAATCTCTCCCATCTTCGAGCTAGGGTCGTTTTCCTCTCGATCTTCAAGAGGTAAGGGCCGATCTTGAGCTCACTATATGTTTTAAACAAGTTTTAGGTTGATTCATGGGGTAGAAATGTATGTTTATGTTAGTTGAGCATTGTTAGGTTTTATGTGTTTTATGGACAATGTATGTTGGTTATGCATGTTTGATGTGTTGTAGATGGGGTTTAGGATAGTTTGAAGCCCCTAGGAGCTGATGTATGTATCTATGCATGTTTTGGATGAGTTGTATGCTTGATTTGAATGGAATGGGAGGCTTTTGTGCATGAAGAGCCGAGTTTCTGCCCTTTTGGCAGAAACCAGGTTCGGCAGCCGAACGACTTTCGGCCGCCGAACCTGCCTGGGAGGCAAGCCTTTCGGCTGCCGAAGCCTGCTCCCGAAAATGGACTTTCGTCTCTGGAGGGCACTTTCGATCGCCGAAGGTGCCGCCGAACCTACCTGACTTTCGGCTCTGGAGGGACTTTTGGCCGCCGAACCTGCCGCCGAAAGTGCCCTGTTCAGCCTTCCTTTGCATGTTTTGCATGATTGTTTTGAGGTGTTTTAGGGGGTTTTTGGGGGATGTTTTTAGAGTCATGTTCTAGTTGTTTGGTCCCTCATTTGAGTCCACCTGTGTAGGTTCGGACCCGAGGAACCGAGGACCCCAGCAGTGAGTCAGCTGCTTCAGTCATTGTCAGAGCTAGCTGAGGTGAGTAGAATGAACCTTTACGTTTTTAAAGCAAATAAATTATAAAGTTTTGAGCATGTTCATGCATCATGAATGCCATGTGATGATCTAGGTTGTTTGCATTAGAATTCACGAATATGTTGCATTGCATTTTATGATGTTGATGCGGATTGGTTATTGGATGATCCTTTAGTCCTCATATGATATGATATGATGATGATACGGCATGATATGGTATGGAAGTCCGGTTGACCCATTCTACATCCCGGCACTATGTAAGACAAAGACCAGTTGACCCATTCTACGTCCCGGCACCTTGGAATGGTCTGATATGTTATATGTAAGAGAAAGACCGGTTGACCCATTCTACGTCCCGGCACTTTGGAATGTAGAGGACTATTGGTGACAATACCATCCTTGATGTGACTTGTTGTGATGTGTTGCATTACATGAGAGCATGAGATTTTAAATGTTTTATTATTCTGCTCACTGGGCTCTAGTAGCTCACCCCTCTCCCTAATCCCCCAGGTTTGCAGGTACGGGCTAGGCAGAGAAGTCAAGATGAATGAAGTCATGTGTATGTAATAGTTAGAATGTGGACATGATAAATTGTAAAACGATGTAAAGATTGAATAGTTATGTCATGTATATGTTGATTTTGAGATTGAGATTTAGAAATTGCGCTTGACTGAGTTTGTATAGTAATCCCTTTTGTAAACATGATCTATGTTTTATGATGTTTATGTTCCACCAAGCTTGTGTATGATGAGCTACCCCATTGGAGCATTTGGTTAGAGCTCCAGTGTGAGGTTTATGTTTATGTTTATGTATATGCTTATGTGCATACACAGGTTGAGCTTGGTAAAAGAAAAGAAAAGTTCAAATTTTTATGTATGCTGTTGATCATGTATGGGATTAAACAGGTTTTCAGGATGTATGTCAGGCTTGCTACGGGTCCCGGCGGCCTTATGCCGATCTGGATCCTAGCGCCGGTAGCGGTCCGATTTTCGGGTCGTTACAAATGATCTTTGCAGGAAAGAGAACCAGAAAGAGCCAGAACTGAAAGAAACTGATTGTTGCATCCAACAGGTGGACTATAGCCATGCACAGAATGAAGGAAGCTCAATCGCACCTCTTCAAATGAGTTCGCAGAAGAGCCTTGCACAGACAGAGGACATCGAAACCGAACCTTTTCAGCTCCCATCACAGGACAATCCCACCATTCTCCAATTTCAGAAGGGCATTGCGCAAACTGAAGCACCTCCATGCGCGTCCTTTCAGCTTCCAACGCATGTGAGCTCTCCCAGTCCTCCCTTTCAGTCCAATCTTGCACAGAAGGAGGAAACTGAAACCAATTCAGCCATAGATCCAATGCAACCAGCCCATGCTCACAAGGAACAAATGGTATTCCAAGCACCTAAACCAAAGGACCATGTGGATCAATGCTTGCCCAAACCTCCAGATAAGGTAGAATTTATTTTGCCTGAATTCAATACCAAATTGTAGCTACACATAGAGAAACATGAATTGGAGTTCAAAGTGCTTCCCAATCATCTCAAAAATGCAAACATAAGGGCTAGAGGCACACCTCATCTGAAAGAGGAGAGGCTAATCATGTTGCTCCATGAGTACATGGAAAAAATAGGATGGGCTATGACCAAATCAAAAGGAGTGCTACACTTTTTGCTCAATGCAGTTAGGACTCTCTTCCCTACCCCAATTACTTGAGCCTTGATCAAGTGGATCGCACCATGCACACCACACCCAGGGGAGTACTCAGTTTCTTTTGCATTTTAATATTTCCTATACATTAAGGACAATGCATGATTTAGGTGTGGGGGTGCACATTTCTGAATTTTTACTTTTTGAGTTTATTTTTGCTTTTATTTTTAGTTTGCTTGCATTAGTTGAAATTTTTCATTTTTTTGCTTTCAATAACACACACAAATAGCCACAGTTTTTTTTTTATTATTTATTTTTGTTTCCGTTTTTTGAGATGCTTTACTCATCATATAGACTATGTTGGATGAGTTTTCTTTCCATGACCCCATTGATGTGATGACTCTTTAAACTTATGTTGAATCAATTGTAGTGAGTTATATTCATGTTTGACAATTACCTTTTGAATTGAATCTTTGAGTTTGCCATGGTGAAAAATATATTGATGACACTCATTAGAGAGAATGAATTGAAATTGTGTGAATGAACTTAACATGACTTGATTTAGCAATTGGTATTGATTTACCCAAATCATTGAGAGAAAGAAATTCACAAAGGCTTAGACTTCAAAAGCACAAATTGAAAATTGTTCCAATGGTCAAAAAACTATGAACAGAGCTAGTAGCCACTTGGACAGGTGACCAACTGAGTAATTGGGGGTGGGTATCACAAATATGTACCTTCACGTCAAAAGGTTGGTGACTTGTTCAAACAAAATTAAAAGTGCAAACAGCTGAATAAAGTACTACAAGGTAAGGGCAAGTCACTCTGAAAACTAGAAAAAGTCTTATCTGAACAATTAATATGTGCATGCATGATCTCTCTCTTGAGTAAAATAAATCCTAGCCATGGTAAGTAAAGGGAAACAAGGAAAGAAGGTGAGTAATCTTCATGCATATATTTTTCACTGCAATAATTCAAAATAGGGGTCTTGAGTAAGTGGAAATAAGGATCTAGAGTAAGAAAGCTTATTTGACTATGTTTATTTGCTTGAGGACAAGCAAAAGGATAGGTGTGGGGGTATTTGATAGAGCATAATTTAGTCCAATTTATACTAATATTATTGATGAATATTTACATGATTTATGCTTAATTTAGTGCTTTTAATATTATTTTGCAGAAAATGGTGTAAAAGGACAATTTGGAGAAAACCCCCCTAAAACTGCCTTATTTGGAGCAAAAGAGAGCAAACCTGCCAAGTTGGATTCAAGTCAAGCTAAATGAGGAAAATATTTTGAAATTTAAATCTTCAAAGCGCACTTGGACAGCCCATTCCCGCACATGGACCAAGTTCACGCACATAGGACTTCACATGGGCCAAGTTCACGCACATGGGACTTCACCTTGGGCCAAGCACATGGACCCGCACTTGGACTCGCCAGCACCTCACCGTTCAGCGCAACTTGAGACCACTTCACCGTGGACTAAGCACTTCACGTGCTCAACACTCATGCAACCCATTCCTGCACATGGACCAAGCACGCACATGGACCCGCCACTCACGCTCAACACTCACGCCCATTCTCCCGCACATGGGACATCAACACACGTGGACAGCAATTGGCAATTAGGGCGCACTCCTCTGGACCTATTTAAAGAGCCTTAAGTGGCCAACGATAAAAATTAAGCTTTCAATTCGGCAATTTCCGCAAGGCAGAAGTCGGTCTCTTCGGTTCTTTCTCTTTCTTTTTCCCTTCTATTTTTCTGTTTTTAATTCAGCCAATGAGTGGCTGATTTCTTTAATCTAGTTGAATATTGGTTGAAGCTTTAGTTGATTAATGGGTTGTGAGACTTAATCAAATATTGTTTAACTTTTGGGAGTTCAATATTCATGCAATTTCATACTTAATTTTCATATTACTTTGTTATTGAGATCTACGTTGATTTTTTATTGCAAAGTAATTATTTGTTAGTTTGAATGATTTAAGTCTATAATTGCTTAGATTATTCTTATATAAGAACACTTGGCATAAAAACCAAGGAAGTTGCATGATCTAGCGTTATCTCCATATGTTTGGGTAGTTAGGATTGGATCTCTCTATTTCTTAATGCAATTGATAGTTGTTTGTTGCCTGAGGCCCAAGGACGTTCCTTGGCAACTTATTGATTAGTAATTAATTAGAGGATGTTCCCTAGTTAATTTAATAATAAGGAGAGATAATGGTGGTGAGAGGCTTCCTCCATCTCCATAACTAATCTATTGAATCAACCCAAAAAAACAAAGTGTGTGATCAATCCCAACAACTAAAGTGGATCCAATACTTCAACTAGAGCTTTCTCATTATTGATTACTTTTTATTTAATTATTTGCTTTCCATTATTATTCTCATTATTAGTTTACTACAATCAATCTCAAAACCCCCTGTTATTTTGTTGACAGTTTTGATCCCAATTTTCAGTTTATCTCATTTGATCCCACTTTCAGTCTTTTATCTCATTTTTAATTTATTATCGTTTCAGTTTATTTTTCTGGTCATAAAAAGAGAAATAGGTGAGTTCTCAATTCTCTGTGGATTGATCCTTTCACCACTATCTGCAAGTATAAAATTGTTGATAACCAAAAAGGTTATTTTTGACCGGTTTCAACAATCGCGAGTCACCCATCAAGCCTTTCTCAAGCAAACCATCCCCACGCTGCGTATCTCAGCCCGGTGACATGAAGCATGCCGGACAAGCCACGCATGCGGGCCCATCCGAGGAAAACCTAGCCCGATGACATGACAAGAAGTAGGGGAATAAGCCCAGTCACCTCGTAGCCCTATCAGCATGCATGCCGGGGGAATTAAATGGCCGTCTGGCATGAAAGGGTGCTCTAACACATCCGTACGTACGGATCTGAGTGACAGAGATAGGTGGCACTGTAGCAGTAAAGCGGTTAGACGTCACTAGCAGAGAAAAGGAAAGGGGATAAAAGGGAAGAAATGTTTTCTTCTCCGGCCAAGCTTACACACACTGTAAACTCTATTTTCTAGATCTCAAAATATCGATAGCCATCTGCAATACTTTATTATTTTTTAAATATAAATTAATTCTACATATGATAATAATATTAATTCATATATTTAATTTTAAAGATAACAGTAATCTAACCATTAAATATATAATCTATACCTTCAACAATAAATAGATTTTTATTTTGCAGCAATAATTATAAAAATTTTATAATAGATATTATTTTTTATTATTTTCTATATGTTGCTATTTTGAATTAAAAAACATATCTATTATAAAAAATTATCATAATTATTATTGTGAAATAAAATTTATGGTTATTAAATGTGTGAACTGTATATTTATTAATTAGGTTATTTATTTTTAATTTTAATTTATTAAAATTTATTAAAATTATATCCAAATGACAATTCATCTAAAATTTAAAAGTTAGAATTAAAATATAAAATAACATAAATATTGAAAGTTTTTCGGCCAATTAGCTTTATTGTAAATCAATATTATATGGTCATATATACATAGATACATACATACCTAGTCCCTAAGATGAAATCTCTTACTCGGCTATCCAGTTGTCCGATATTCATTTCTGTTGAAAATATTAAAATTCAAATTTTATTTAATGAATTTCATTTCTTTTAAAATATTTAAACAAAAATTTGAGAGAAGTTTAATTTCTTTAATATAATTTAAATTTTAAAATTTCACTTCTTATTTAAATTATTTACGGTAATTTTATAGTTTTATTTGATTAGTAAAATTGATTAAAAGTAACTACAATACTCAATTTCATACTTCTTTATTTTTTTAAACTTTTATGAAATTTAGATTTTTAATAAAATAATATTTTTTTTTATCAATTTTCGCAATTTATTTCCTTTGCAAATTAAATTAGTTTACATATATGATTGAAATATAGTAACATTCCTAGACATAAAAAATAAATATTGAAAAATATATCTGGTATTCAAGAGATGTTCATATTGTATTATTTGTATTGATTTTATTTAATAAATAAAATCATATTTTTGGGTAAAAAAAGCTTAAGTATTCAAAAAAATCAAAATTTTAGTGTTTTTTTAATAGTTAATTCTTTTTTTTCTTGACAATTTTAGCCTAATTTAAAACTTGAGTGTTAATTTTAATTCATGATCAAAATTGAGATTGGAGATCGGTAATATCGTGGTTGACATGATATAAATATTAATATTTTAATTATTATTATTCACGTGGATAAAAATTTTATAATAAATTTTAAAATATTTTGATTTTTATCAATTTTAAAATTTTATTTTAAGTATAAACGGACTAATTTTTATTTAAATTAATAAAAATTAATATTTTATTATTTAATATAATAAACTTAAATATATTTATTCATTTATTTTGTATATATTATACTAAGCAAATCAAGTAAATATAATTTATGTATTTAAATACAAGTATTTCAAATAGTGTACAGATTGTACTAACTTCTAACTGGCCTTATACCTGTTTATTATTGTGTTAAAATTATGACAGTTATTGCAGCAATCAATACTTATGAAAAAAGTACATATACGATATATAATAAAAAAAATATTAAATAACTAGTAATAATAAAAAAATATATGATTGCTACCATTTTTTTTAAGAATACAAAAGAACAAGTAAAAACATTAAAGACAATTTTATGTACATTTATTTTTATATTTTCTGCTACCATAAAAATTAACTTCTTTTTACAGAATTAGAGTTTACACTAAAATTCAAAAAATATTTTACATTTTAAAAATAATAGCTATGTATGCTCACTCAAATTTAAAAAAAATAATAATAATTAATCCATTTAAATTCAGATTATAATTGATAAATATAAAAAAATTTTAAATTTTTTTCATAAAACTTTTAACCACGTCAGCAATAAAAATTAAAATATTAATATTTATAGTATGTCAGCTACTACATGAATAATTTCAAATCGAGCTAAAATTAATACGAAAAAGAAATTGGTTAAAATTGCAAAAAACCGCTAAAATTTTAAATTTTTGAACTATTTAAACTTTTAAAAAGTATTTTTTGTTTATTATATATAAATATCAAATATTCTTAGTAATAATTTTTTTAATTTTTAAATTATATAAATATTAACATTTATTTCTACTTTTTAAGATATATTTATTTTATCCCACATCAATAATGGATGAGTATATGTGAATTAATATGCCATCAAAAAGTCTTGTCAAAATTATTAAAATTTTAATTTAGATTAAATATTTGTGTGTGAATTTTATTTTTTGATAAAAAAATAATAACTAAATTTTATTTACATCATTATTAATTTTATTATTAGTGATGACTTTAAATATATGTAAGTAAAAAAGATAATTTTTTAAATAGTTAATTTTTTAATGTTACTTTAGATTATAATATATAATTAATTTAATTATCTAATTAAATTAAAGCCATTAAAATAAAAGTAAAAAAGAAATTTGTAATTTTATATATAAGGAAGGATGTTTTTAATAATACTAATATTCTCCCTTACGTTTTTATATATATTATTTTTTTCAATATACATTGCATATTTTTATTTTCGTTAAAATAATCGTGATATATATATATATATATATATTATGAACTTAAATTATAATAAAAATTTAACTAAGAAATTAAATATAAATAATTGTAAGAGCTTTTAAAATTTAAATATGATATTTAATATCTTAATATTATTCTAATAATTTAATATTTTAATTGCATTTTTATAAAATGTGTCAGTTTATTGATAATTTTTATATGTTTTAATTATTTATTATTTAAATATATTTATCAATAATTTATTTCAATATTTAGTTATTATTATTACTAAATTAATTAATATTTTAATGTTTTATATTTAACTTAATAGATATTGTAGAAAATTTTATAATTTGAGATATATCACTTATTGACGATCATCACCACCCCTGAGGGAGGCCAGGCCTACGAAGGCAATGCTAGCCTAAATTCTATGAAAGTCTTCTTTAAACGACCGGTTCAGCATCTCCAGCTCTGATCCAGGCATACGGGGCAGACCAGTTGCCCGCAAGACCAGGTCCAGCAAGGAAAGGTCCAGCCCGGTGATGTGATATGAGAAAGGACAGCAAGTCCAATCACTTCGTAGCCCCACTTGCTTGCGCATCGGAGAGAATTAAATGGCCGCCTGGCATGGAGAGGGGCTCTAACACTTCCGCCCGTAGGGACCCGTGTGACATGAACAGGTGGCATTGTAGCAGAAAGACCGTTAGGTGTCACTAGCAAATAAAGGGAAAAGAATAAGAAGGGAGGAATACCTTCCTCTCCATCGAAGCTTACACAACTACTATAAACTCTATTATTCTGGATCTTAGAGCATCAATTGGCACCGTACGTGAGAACGAAGGAGATCTTCTCATCACTGGAGTTCTTTCCTGCAAAACCCACTGAGATCCACAATGGCAAACCACAATGAAAACCACACTGTTAACACTCCCAATGACCTGAGCTTTGCCCAAGAAGAGCAGCAGTTCTCTTTCTCCAGCCCTGCAACTCCCACCAGCCAACTACCAATGCTGCTTAACCCTTCGCCAAGCTTGGTAGGGAACACACCCCAAAACACCATTTCCAACTAAGAACTCTAAATTATAGCCCTCCAACTGCAAAACACCTCCCACTGGCTGGGACAAATAATGCAACAAAGGGGTCTTAATACCCCCATTGAATGTATTTCCCATAGTAGAGGGAATCCCTACCACAAAACCTCAACTCACCTTTGACCACTCAACCCCTCAACAAAGTAGCCACAGAATAGGGGAAGGGAGTAGAGGAGTTGATAGGGAGGAAGAGCCAGCAGTTAGGGCCCGAGGGAGAAGAGTAAGGGAACTCATTGAGAATGATGGGGTAGAAAGTTATTTTACTGAAACGGCCAGGAGGATGGAGAGTGAAGAGTGGAAGGAGGGGTATCACCTGGAGAAGAGGCCCAGACAGGAGGAGGAAGATCTAGACCAGAAGCTGCAAAAATGAGGGAGTAGCTCCTGGCCGAGCTGGGGATAAAGAACCACAGCCAGACTCTTTTGCCCACCTCTTCGCCTTTTTTGGGGTGGATCCAACATGAGACCATTCCCAAGAAGTTCATGATGCCTCCCATGGTGAGTATGATGGGACGGAAAATCCAAGGGAGCACATCTTGAACTATAAGACATTCATGGAGTTGCAAACCCTGTTGGATGCCTTGATGTGCAAGGTATTTCCTACAACACTCTTAGGACCAGCGAGGGCCTGGTTTAATAGTTTGGAGGCTAGGAGTATCAGGAGTTTTGGCGACCTCGCCAACCTCTTCATCAGCCGGTTCATAGCAGGAGTTCCGGCTGAGAGGAAAACCAGTTATCTGGAGACAGTCAGGCAGAGGAAGAATGAGTCCCTGAGGGAATATGTAGCCCATTTCAACACGGAGGCTCTACAGATCTCGGAGCTGTATGAAAGTCGAGCTGTGGAAGCCATGCAGAAGGGAACCACCTCTCCTGAGTTTTTTGGCTCACTGAGCAGAAAGCCACCCACTACCCTGGCAGAACTAATGAAAAGGGTAAAGAAGTATATAAGGGAAGACGAAGCCTTAACAACCAGCATATTCGCCAAAGAGGTTGCAGATAGAGGGAAAGCTCCAGAAAAAAGAAGGCCAGAGAGGTCGGAGAGGAGACAAAATAAAGGACCCGAGGTATACAGGCAGCCTTGAGACAGAGAGAGCAAAGACCGTTTCCCCCTCAGGTCCTTGAGATAATAACCCCCCTCAATGTCTCCAGAGCCAAAGTGCTCATGGCGGTTCAGGACAAGGAGTTCCTTCAATGGCCCAAACCCATAAGGGCTAAAGTAAGTCAGAGGAATCCCGACAAGTATTGCCAGTACCATCGCACCCATGGCCATGACACCAACAACTGTTACCAGCTAATTAGTGAGATCGAGAGGCTGATAAAAAGGGGACACCTCTAAAATTTTATGAAGAAGCCTGAAGGAGAAAGACCCCAGCAGAACCCCACTACAGAAAGGCCCCGTAGACAAGGGGTAGGTCCAGTGAATGACGGTTCCAGTGGAAGCATTAACATGATCGCTGGAGGAACTGGAGGTCGGATGAGCAGGAGGGGGAGGAAGAGAAGTGATACGGATCCAATAGGGCAAATTTCTAACAATGGTGTGGAGCAAACTTATGTCATTCAAATGGATCTAAAAGGGGTTCAAAATCATATTCATATGATCCATATATATTTGGGGCGAGCTTCAACTCATATGGGACAGATTTGGTGCAACACTTGCAATCATAGGCTTAGGGAGCCTAATCAAACCTATGGGCTAAGACTACACAAAGGGAAGCCTAAAGTGAAGATCAAGTAAGGTTTTTGTGAAGATTCAGCTTTGTTATGATGGGCTTGCTATGTTTTATTATTTGAACACTTATTTTATTTTAGCTTTGTTTGGGCTTGTATTCTGGCCATATTTTATCTTTTAAGTTTTAGAGTGTTGGGCCATGTTTTGGGCTTATGTTTTAATACTTATGTGTTATTTTAGTGTGTGATTGGGCTTGGGCCTTATGTGTTTAAGTCAGGCCCAAGAAGAGTGTCTTAGGGTTTTATTTGTTTTTCTCCTTACTATATAAGGATAAGAAACAATTGTAAGAGGCAGCTTTGAAATCAAATTATCAGAATTATTTTCATGCCTTTGGCGTGTATTGCTTTGAGTGAGAGTGAGGATTTGCTTTCATCAATTGCACCAGGAATCTCGATTAACTTATCAACTATTTGTTGTGGCGTTTGTCAGATTCTCATCTAAATCCTTCAATCATTGGTGTTTCAGCTTCTCTAAGTGTGGGGTGCCATAGGAGGTGGGTTTATCAGATCTTTGGATTCCTTATCTACTTGTGCGTGTGGGTTTGAGGCTTGTGCCATAGGGTTCCGCGTCAGTTGGTATCAGAGCCAAAAGTGAGGTAAATTCTTATTTATCTTAGGATCTAGGGTTTTTGAGTTTTCCTTTTTTCTTCCTTGTTGATTTCAGTGAAAGCTTGTGTATTCATGGCTGCACCTTCTTGATAAATTATCACATAACCTGTTTTGGAAGAAAAATTCAAAATCCAAAAAAAAAAAAAAAAAAAAAAAAACGAAAATCAGAAAGAAAAAGAAAAAGAAAAAGAAAAAGAATTGCCTTTGCCATAGTTATCTTGATCTGGCCGAAATTGTGATCTCCTTCCTTTTTCATCTATATGTCCTTACCTATCTCAATTGATTGCTGTAGTTTATGGGAATCAATTTTAAATTTTGAATTTTGATTTGGGTTGAATCCAGATTAGGAGACAAAAGCAATCTGCCTATTGAATTTTTTTTCCTGTTTCTATTTGTGGGTCTTGATACTTGCCTTTTTGGGTAGATTTAAATAGATCCATATTTAATTTACTTTGAGGTGAATTAAATTCAATTTTTTTCCAGATTCGTTTTTATTTGAATTCTAAGTTTCTTTTTTGATTTAAACTTGCTTTTGCTTCCTTGACATTGCTGGAGTATTGTTTGCTTGGGTCTATACTCTAGGTGATATTTTCAAGTAGCACAAAACCTAGTTCATGTGTTACTTTCCAAATTGTCAGTGTCTTCTTTCTAGTTTTTGCGCTCTTCGTTCTTTCTTTAGGTTTTCTTTTTTTTTTGTTTCATTAAACGCACCTTGTGGTTAGTTGGTTGACCTTAGTTTCTGAAGTGCAATTGAAGAATCAGCAAAAGAGTGGTAAGTGTGCAAACACTTGAGTTCTTTCTTTTCTAACACAATATTTGCTAGTTCTCTTTGTTCTTTGTTGATTAAAGGTAGGATGAGTAAAGATCAGAATGTCTCACCAGCGTCCACTTCTACAAGAATACCTCAAAGAACTCATAATTGCAATAATGACTGTGATGATTCGGATGTGTTTGTTAATAATGTGTTGCTTGCTGCACATTGTGAGATGCTTGTTGCTAGGCGTGCTCTGAATATGCAGGTTAAGGAAGAAAGCCTGAAACAGCGGGAAAACATATTTCACACTAGGTGTTTGGTTAATGGAAAAGTGTGTACTGTCATTATTGATGGAGGTAGTTGTGCAAATGTGGCTAGTGTGTATATGGTGGAGAAATTGGGCTTGGCTTCTATTAAACACCCTAAGCCATACAGATTGCAATGGTTGAACGACTGTGGTGAGGTCAGAGTTACACGCCAGGTGGTTATACCATTTTCTATTGGTAGGTATAAGGATGAGATCTTGTGCGATGTGGTACCTATGCAGGCAAGCCATATATTGTTGGGTAGGCCGTGGCAATATGATAGAAAGGTGCAACATGATGGGCTCAATAATAAATACTCATTCACTCATGAAGGACAGAAGCTTATACTCGCTCCTTTATCACCTCAAGAGGTATATGCCGATCACATAAAAATGCTGGAGAGGGAGAGGGAGGCTTTGGCCTTGGCTACAAAGGAGAGTGAGAGCTTGAGTTCTGCGGAAAAAATGAGAGAAAAGAGTGAGTTTGAGGGTAACGAGGCTGGAAAAGAATCAAGACTAGTTCAAGGAGGGAAGATGGAGAAAGAAAAGGAGAAAGAAGAGGCTAACGTTTCAATGTCAACTTCCATAGAGATTGAAATTGAAGAGGAAGTGGTAATGCATGCATCTAATGTAGTTGTTCTTGAAAATTCCATTAATGAGCTTATAGAAGAGGTTGTGAATGATGGTGGACATGGGGAGCACATGATTGATGAGGTGGAGGAGGTGAATAAGACTGTTTTGGAAGTTGTAGAAGAGAATGGGTCACATCCACAAGATCTTTCTATGACTAATATTTTTATGTCTAGTTCATTTGTTCTTGATGTGCAGGTTGTTGATGAAAACATTCATGACGAAAGTTTTATCCTATTTCCACCCATTCAAAAGGAGGTCTTTGAAGATAAATGGGTTCCTAAAGCTTCCCTTTTTGACATAAATATCAACAAGATTCGAGGACGAATCTTTTTTAAAGAAGGAGAGAATGATACAGATCCAATAGGGCAAATTTCTAACAATGGTGTGGAGCAAACTTATGTCATTCAAATGGATCTAAAAGGGGTTCAAAATCATATTCATATGATCCATATATATTTGGGGCGAGCTTCAACTCATATGGGACAGATTTGGTGCAACACTTGCAATCATAGGCTTAGGGAGCCTAATCAAACCTATGGGCTAAGACTACACAAAGGGAAGCCTAAAGTGAAGATCAAGTAAGGTTTTTGTGAAGATTCAGCTTTGTTATGATGGGCTTGCTATGTTTTATTATTTGAACACTTATTTTATTTTAGCTTTGTTTGGGCTTGTATTCTGGCCATATTTTATCTTTTAAGTTTTAGAGTGTTGGGCCATGTTTTGGGCTTATGTTTTAATACTTATGTGTTATTTTAGTGTGTGATTGGGCTTGGGCCTTATGTGTTTAAGTCAGGCCCAAGAAGAGTGTCTTAGGGTTTTATTTGTTTTTCTCCTTACTATATAAGGATAAGAAACAATTGTAAGAGGCAGCTTTGAAATCAAATTATCAGAATTATTTTCATGCCTTTGGCGTGTATTGCTTTGAGTGAGAGTGAGGATTTGCTTTCATCAATTGCACCAGGAATCTCGATTAACTTATCAACTATTTGTTGTGGCGTTTGTCAGATTCTCATCTAAATCCTTCAATCATTGGTGTTTCAGCTTCTCTAAGTGTGGGGTGCCATAGGAGGTGGGTTTATCAGATCTTTGGATTCCTTATCTACTTGTGCGTGTGGGTTTGAGGCTTGTGCCATAGGGTTCCGCGTCAAGAAGCCGAGATGGGGAGGGAAGCAGCAGCGAAGTTCTGCAGGTAGTAGAGCACTCCCCAGCAATCATCTCTTTCTCCCCTGAGGACGCCCATGGTATCCAAATGCCTCATGATGATGCCCTTGCCATTGAGGCCGTCATCCACAACTATCGAGTCCGAAAGATCCTAGTTGATGATGGAAGCAAGGTGAATCTACTGCCATACCGGGTCTTCTGGCAGATGGGGATACTAGAGGAGCAGCTAGTGCGGGATCAGGCTCCGGTGAAGGGAATCGGAGGGACCTTAGTGGCCGTGGAAGGAAAGGTGAAGGTGGCTTTGACTCTGGGAGAGCCACCCTTTCTCAGACTCACTACGCCATTTTTTTGGTAGTGAAGCTCCCATTGAGCTACAACGCAATGTTGGGAAGGCCTGTGCTGTATGACTTTGAGGTGGTGACCAGCATCAGGTACCTGACCATGATCAGGTACCTGACCATGAAATTCCTAACAGAGGCAGGGGTGGGAGTAGTTCGGGGGCGTCAGTAGGAAGCAAGGGTAGTATACTCGGCCACGGCGGCAGAACCGAGCTTGACAAACAAGGGAATTAACTCAAACGTCATAAAGGTCAGAGATGAGAAGAAAGAGGCAAGGACAAAGCCTGTGGGGGAGCTGGAAACCTTCCCACTATCAGAGGCAGACACAGACAAGGTTTTTAGCCTCAATGCCGGCCTGACCGAAGAGCAAAAAATAGCAGCAATAACCCTAATCTGAAGCCATGCTTCGAGCTTCGCTTGGAAGCCATCTAACATGCCACGAATAGACCCTGAGGTGATGACCCACAAGTTGAATGTTCTCCCCGGGGCAAAACCTATAAAGAAGAAGAAGAGGGTGATGGGGAAGGAGAAGTAGCAGGCCACCAGGGAGGAGGTGCATAAATTAGAAGAGGCAGGGTTCATTAGAGAAGTCATGTACCCATAGTGCTTAGCAAATCCTGTGTTAGTTAAAAAAGCCAACGGTAAGTATAGAATGTGTATAGACTTTACCGACCTAAACCAGGCCTATCCCAAAGATTGTTATCCCCTCCCTGATATTAATAAAATGGTCGATTCTATGGCCGGTTTTGATTATATGTCGTCACTGGATGCAATGTCTGGTTATATCAAATCCCAATGGACAGGTCGGATGAGGAGAAGACCTCGTTCATAACGGAGGATGGGACTTATTGTTATAGGGCCATGCCCTTTAGGTTGAAAAATACAGGGGCGACATATCAAAGGCTGATGAATAAAATTTTCAAAGGGCAGATAGGAAGGAATGTGGAAGTATATGTAGATGACATGGTGGTGAAGAGTCAGACCTTCATACAACATTTGGCAGATCTAAAAGAAGTATTTAGGGTGCTGGAACAGTACAAAATGAGATTGAACCCAGCGAAGTGTGCTTTCTTCATCAGAGAAGGAAAATTTCTAGGATATATGGTCAGTAAAAAAGGTATTGAGCCAAAACCAGAGAAGGTGGAAGCCATACTGAAGATGCCCAAGCCGACCTGTGTGAGAGATGTGCAGAGGCTCATAGGGAAGGTGGTAGCACTTAACCGTTTCATGTCCAAGTCAGCAGAAAGGTGCCTACCATTCTTCAAGAAACTGAGAAAAGTTCCAAACTTCGAGTGGACTGAGGACTGCCAGTAAGATTTCAAGAGCCTCAAGCAATACCTCAGTTCGCCACACGTGCTCAGCAGCCCACTAACCGAGGAAGATCTCCTGATCTACTTGGCAGCCTCAGAACAAGCTATAAGTGTCGTGCTAGTAAGAGAGGAGGGAGGAGAGCAGAAACCAATATTTTACGTCAGCAAGGTGCTCAAAGACGCCGAGGTCCGATATCTAAACATAGAGAAGTTAGCATATGCCCTGCTATTGGCTGTGAGGAAATTCAGGGTGTACCTAGAGAGCCATCGGGGAGTGGTGATGACGAATCAACCCTTAAAGAAAATCCTTCTCAGACTAGAAACGTCAGGTTGGATGCTTGCTTGGTCTATTGAAATTGGCCCGTACTGTCTGGAATACTGACCTCGAACAACCATCAAAGCTCAAGCCCTTGCTGACTTCATAGCAGAATGCTCTTTTAACAAAGAGCAAACAAAGCCTAGTGGGAGGCCAAGTGGGGTTGTAAGAGGAGAGGATGAGAGACAGGCCCCACGATAATTCAGTTGGAGATTGTTCGTAGATGGAGCATCTAGTGCTAGGGGCAGCGATGTTGGAATAATGTTGAAAGGACTTGAAGGGTTTAAGGTTTGTTATGCTTTGCGAATGGAGTTCACTGCTTTGAATAATGTAGCAGAGTACGAAGTCTTAATAAATGGGATGCTAATAGCAATGGAAGTGGGAGCAACCGACCTAAAGTTAAATAGCGACTCTCAGCTAGTAATCAACCAGATAACGGGGGCATACCAGGCAAGAGACCCCATCATGCAGAAGTACCTGGCAAAGGTGAAGGCTGTGGAGGCTGAGCTCGGCGAGTAGGAAATCACTGTACAGTATCAGAGGATACCCAGAGAATAAAATGAGGAAGCAGACCTGCTCAGCCGTTTATCTAAAGAAGAGTTAGAGCAATTCCTAGATGAAGTATACGTACAACACATCAGCATCCCAGCCTACGAGAGGTCTGTCACAATAATGGAGGTCGGAGAAGGGCAAAGCTGGATGACCCCATACATGGAGTACCTAAAAAAAGGAAGGCTCCCTGAAGACAAAGCCGAGACAAAGAAAATTGCAGCCCGAGCAGTCAATTACTAAGCAAGAAGAGGGACCCTATATCGAAGAGGGAAATCCAGCCCATGGCTCTGATGTATAAGCCCAGAAGAGGCAACAAAGGTCATGGAGGAGATTCACTAGGGAATGTGTGGAGCTCACGAAGGGGCAAGGACGTTGGCGAACAAAATTTTCAGACAAGAGTACTACTAGCCCACAGTTAAAAAAGAGGTAGAAAAATTTTTCAGGAGATGTGATGTATGCCAGAGGTTTACCAACGCCATCAACATTCCAGCCACTCCACAGTCCAGCATATCTAGCCCATGGCCGTTCTCCCAGTGGGGCATAGACATCCTAGGCCCTTTTTCCAAGACCACGGAGCAGAAAAAGTTTGTAGTAGTGACAGTGGAGTATTCCTCGAAATGGCTAAAAGTTGAGGCCGTCCCCACCATCACAGCAAGAAAAATGATAGACTTTGTTTGGAGCAACATCATCTACAGATTTGGGATACCGAGGGTGCTTATATCAGACAATGGTAAGCAGTTCAACTGCAAGACCTTCAAAGACTTCACAAGCAACATGAGTATCTGGTACAAGTTCTCCTCGGTAGCCCATCCTCAAACCAATGGCCAAACAGAGGTCACAAATCGAGCAATCTTTCAGGGGTTGAAAAAAATGGTTAGACGGAGCAAAAAAGAATTGGGCGGTCGAGCTCAATAGCATCCTTTGGGCATTCAGAACCACCCCTCGGATGCCAATCAAGGAAACACCATTTGCACTAGCATTTGGCACTGAGGCCGTGGTCCCCATTGAACTACAAATCCCTACTCACTGTGTCCAGTTCAATAATGAAGACACCAACGGTGACAAGTTGAGGAGTAATCTAGATGCCTTAGAGGAGATCAGAGAAGAAGCTCAAATCCGCACAACAACTTATCAACAAAAGGCAGCTCACTACTACAATCAGAAGGTCAGGGAAAGAAGCCTAAAGGTGGGAGACTTGACACTGAGAAAGTTGGAGGCCATAGGAAAGAGAGCAGCTACAGGGAAACTAGCATCGACCTGGGAGGGCCCTTTCAGAGTAACCAAAGTTGTCAAGCCTGGTGTATATCAGATTGAGGACCTGTAGGGAAATTCGGAACCCCACGCTTAGAACATTCAACATCTAAAGAGGTACTTCCCTTAAAATAAGTACACGCAATGTAAATTTAAACGTTTATACTCTAACAAATATGAATGAAATAAATGATGTCGTTTGAAGTCAATGATGTTATTTCAGCACCATATGCTTAAATTATCTCTTTAACAAAGAACAAGCACTAGAAGCCCTCAGTGAGGTGGGTGACTGGCCTCGAAAATTGACCCCCAGTACCAAAAAATCGAGCTGAGAGGATGAGGCGACAGTAAGGCCAAAGAGCCTGAATCTTGAGCAAGCCCTCAGTGAGGTAGTGGCTAGCCTCAAAAATTAACCCCCAACACCAAAAAAATCGAGCTGAGAGGATGAAGTGACAATAAGGCCAAAGAGCCTAAATCTTGAGCAAGCCCTCAGTGAGGTAGGTGGTTGGCCTCGAAAATTGACCCTCAGCACTAAAAAATCGAGCTGAGAGGATGAAGCGACAGTAAAGCCAAAAAGCCTAAATCTTGAGCAAGCCCTCAGTGAGGTAGGTGGCTAGCCTTGGAAATTGACCCCCAGCACAAACAAATCGAGCTGAGAGGATAAAGTGACAGTAAGGCCAAAGAGCCTGAATCTTGAGCAAGCCCTCAGTGAGGTAGGTGGCTAGCCTCAGAAATTAACCCCCAGCACCAAAAATCCGAGCTGAGAGGATGAAGCGATAGTAAAACCAAAGAGCCTAAATCTTGAGCAAGTCCTTAGTGAGGTAGGTGGCTGGCCTCGAAAATTGACCCCCAGCACCAAAAAATTGAGCTAAGAGGATGAAGCGACAGTAAGGCCAAAGAGCCTGAATCTTGAGCAAGACTTTAGTGAGGTGGGTTACCAGCCTCAAAAATGACCCCCGGACCCATAAAACCAAGCTGAGATGACGAAACGACAGTAAGGCCAAAGAGCCTAAAGTCTCGAGCAAGATTTTAGTGAGATAGGTGGCTGGCCTCAGAAATTGGCCCCCCCAGCACCTAAAAACCGAGCTGAGGGGATAAAGCAACAAAAAAGCCACTGATCGTGAATCTTACACAAGGCCAGAAGGCTCAGAAATGACAAGAAGGCCCAAAGAGGCTGAGTTTCGAGCTAGACTACATGAGACCGAGCTCAGGAGAAAAGTAAATTCAGAGAAGACCGAGCTGAAAGAAAAGCAGAGGTCGACTAACAAAAACAATGGAGGCAATCATCCCCTCACGAAAAGGGACTGGAGCAAAATGAAAACATGGACAATTGAGATATCCTGCAGGCCCAACTTGCCTCAACACGAAACTAGAAGGCCAGTCTGATCTCAAAGGAAAAAGCATTTCCAAAAGTAAAAATCACTAACTCACAAGCTCAACTAAGAAGACGAACGTGCTAGCCAGCTCGGACTATCTCATGACAAACAAAGACTCAAACAAAATAAAAAAGGCAATAGCTAGATACACAATCCAGACTTGGATGACTACTAGAAAAGGGGCACGGAAAAAAGATAAGGTGACCCGAGCTCACAACAAGGACAAAATGAAACTGTCTAAGGTATGACATTTATTTTAAAGATTACTTCTCTAAATATTGTATATAACCGAGCTCATCAAGTGTAACATCCTCAAACCCATAGCTAGAGTAGTGACATCACTATGTATGGGTTAGGCTATTTCACTACTAGAGTAAATGGCATTAGGGGAGGTGCTAGTTTACCCCGAGCTACTTAGGGGAGGTGCTAGCATAACTCTAAGCTGCTAATAACTGAATCATAGAAAACTCAAATAAAGAAACGGACATATCCAGAAATAAAGTAGACAGTGTGATTAGCAAGTCGAGAACGAGTCACTTTCGGAAGGTGCTTAGGTTTCCCGACGTATTTGCTTGAGGTGCTTGTTTAAATCAGTCATGCTTGCTTAAGTGAAAAGGACTTCTAAAGGCTAAAAGCATAATTTAGTAGGTCAATCTATGATTATTGAAAGTTTAAAAACTAAATTGAAACATGGTAAAGAGTTTAGTAGGTTAAAGTGTGAATATGAAAAGTTAAAAGACAAAATTCAGTTTACCCTCCATGTGTCACCTAGCTATGCATGAATGAAATGATAAAGCAAAGTGAAAAAGGTGGGTTGTCTTCTCCACCACCTCATTGCCATAGGTCACTCCATTTTCAAGGAAGAAATTTTGCTTTTCTTTCTCCCACCAAAGCCAAGCCAAAACCTCACCAAATCAACTTTTTCCTTTAACCAAAATTCATCCTAAGATCAAAAGCTAAAGGAAGAGTCATATATTGAAAGAATTGAAGAAGAAAAGTTTAGGGTTCCATATACATCAAACTTGAAAATCAAAGGTGAGCTTAGAAATGTGTAGGAAATAGTATCTTCTCATTTCTTCATGCATGAATTTGAATTATAAAGCTTTAATTTACAATTTATTCAATCCTTCTCTAAGATATAAATTGACCTAGGTGAAGGAACATCCAAGGGAAAGGAGATAGCTAGAGAGTAGAAGTGGAAAAGGAAGAGAAATTCAATAAAAGTTTGGTGTTTGTCTGATTTTATGTTTTCCTTTGATTCTGTCATAAATAAGTGAAATTAGGGGTTGATTTTACTTGCTGTAAATGTTGATTTGATTGTAAAAATATGTTATATGAATGTTAAAATTATGTTTGAAAGACTTAGAGTAAAGAAATTTAACATGAGAGCTAAAAGTGCAAACCTGGCATAATAGGTTGTACATGACAGTTTGTGTTAACAACTTCATAATTTATTGTGTATTTATTAAAATTAGGCTTAAGATATACCAAATGAAAGCTGAGATAAAGAGCTAAAACTTTCATGAATTGACCAAATTCTGAATCTGTAGGTAAGATGATGAAAATTGCAAGTGAACCTAAATTGGATACAGTGATAGTGCATCCAGAACAGAATATATTTATTGTACCATAACTAATTATGTACCCAGTGAAATTTATTAAGACTAGTTCCAAATGAATTCTAAAACATATACCTAAAACTTTTTAGAAGATACTTAAGCTGGAATTTGTATGAAAATGCACGAATTTGATATATTTTGTGATACTATAAACAAGTACCAATACTGGACTGATTAAGACCTTATTAAGCAGCTTTTAAAAAAAAATTTATAACTTAAGCTAGGGTGATCAGATTTTTATGAATTATACCTTGTTGGAAAGATAAGACATAAATGTACATTTTTGTGAGAAACTGAAGTCAAATTATAACTCTAAACTGCTTCAAAAGTTTATGCAATATATGGCACAATGCAGTTTTCTAAAATTGGAATGTTATGTTGACAAAGTTTTGCACTATTTGCCATGAGTTTCTCATCATGTTAACTTTGACACATGATTTATGTATTTTGGAAATGAATTCAAATAGCTTCAAATGACATGCATTTACACTGAATTGATGATATAAGGCCCTGGTAAACATAATAGGAGTCGAGGTTAATTTAAGGGTATGGCATGCCATATAAACATACAGATTTCGCAATACTGCTACCGATACATGATATATATATTTGAGGTTACATATTAGGTACCTCATAAGCACGGCCACAGAGCCCTGCTATCACAGTTTCGGCCTCTGAACCTATCGTTCGGCACCCTGTGCCTACTGTTATAACTCCTTATCTACCTAGTCGATCCTACTATGTGTTTATAAGGGCTGAGATCTTAATTAAGATTGATACTTGATTTTGTGAATTTATCAGTGAATGTTAACATGTCTGCATCTATTACATGCACTAAGCTATGGTGATTTGCTATAAATAGAATGTGTGCAATAAAGGCAAAAGAAGATGGTTATATTGAATATGAAGGAAATTCTTGTTGTGCACAAGGATACATATGGCACTCATACCTTATACTAAGAAGTTGACAAGTATGCTTTGTATCATGTTAATAACATTTGACTAGCTTGTAATTGTTTACTTGATTATATATATATGTGAACTTGTTTGCTCTATTTTGTTATTTGTTTGCTATCACCCACTGAGCGTTAGCTCAGCGTGTTGGTTTTTACCTCACGCAAGTTGTAGATAAAGTAGGCACGCGGAGTTCATCAGAGGTCTACATCAGATATCAAAGTCATTATCATAGCTGGTTGTTTTGAATCTCTGAGTCATAGTACAGTTATATTTTGGCATGTACATATTAAATAGAGTGAGTTATGAAGGTTATGTAAATCAAAGAATAGTAAGATGTCAAATAACAGTTGATAATTTTGCATGTGTTTTTCATATGTGCTACAGGTTGAAATATTAATGAAACAGAGGAGACTCTGCTAAAATTTTAGTTTAAAAATCTCACAGTTACTTTAATCACCTTATAAAATTTACTTGGACTACCTAAAACTTGGTATTTACAGATAAAGAAAATTGTTTAGTCTTGATATGTTTAAAAAAGTATAATTTGTGACAGTCCTTGCTCTATCTACACTTTGATAGGGTAAGGGGTGTTACAATTAGTGGTATCAGAGCAAAGGTTTAGGTGATTCTAGGTCATAGTATGTATTTGTATATGTGTCATATATGTACATGCCAAAATGAGTTACAACTATGATATGGTTCTGATGTAAATCTCTTCTTTGTGTCTTTAGGTCTAATAGAAGATGTCACCTGAGTCACAGAGAGCAGTAGATGAAGAGGTAGAGAGTCATGCTCCCTCTGAGGCAGCTACACCTGCTGCTGCTGGCAGACCAGGGCAGGATGTATTGTTTGAGCAAATAGCTGAGTTGCTTAGGAGGGTTACACAAAATGTATCAGAGGTACAACCACCACCGCCTGTAGCAGTCCAGGTTCCCCCACCTGTTGTAGCCCAGGCACAATCTAGGCCTCCAATAGAAAAACTCAGAAAGTATGGTTCTACAGAGTTTAGAGGTAAAAAAGAAGATGATCCTTCAGCTGCAGAATTCTGGTTAGAAAGTACAGAAAGGGTTTTACAGCAGCTACAGTGTTCACCAGTAGAGAGCTTGATGTGTGCAGTATCATTGCTAAAAGATGAAGCCTATAGATGGTGGACAACATTAACACAGATGGTTCGACTAGAGCGGCAGACTTGGAAATTCTTTTTGGCAGAGTTTAAGAAGAAATATTTTGGGGCCTTATATATAAAGGAGAGAAGGAGGGAGTTCTTATACCTCAGACAGGGCAGGCTTACAGTAACTGAGTATGAACGAGAATTTGTCAGACTTAGTAAGTATGCCACAGATATAGTTCCTATAGAGGAAGAAAGATGTAAACGCTTTGAGCAAGGATTACATGCTGATATCAGGATGTACCTCACAGCTATGCACATTAGGGAACTTTCAGTTTTAGTGGAGACGGCCCACAGCTTGAAGCGAATTAAAGAAGGAGAGCAAAGTAGAAAGCAGAAAGGGCAACAGAAGAGGGGCCAGAGTCAGTATCAGGGACAATCCTCTGCATCTCAGACAACTAGCAAGAGATAGAGGGATTTTCAGCAGACAGGGCAGAGAGGGCCACCTAGATAGATTCAGAGACCTGGTCAGAGTTCAGTAGTGAGGTCTGGACAGCAGACTACCTCAGTATCTAGTACAGTAGGACTAGGTAGAGGGTTGCCACCAGTATGTGAGCATTGTGGCAGGCGACATGGTGGAGTATGCAGGAGATTAACTGGGGCTTGCTAATTATGTGGAAGCTCAGACCACTTTGTGAGGGATTGTCCTAGAGGCCAGTCAGTGCAGCCTATACAGACAGAGATATCTATACCGATAGGGTTTAGAGGCAGAGGTACAGGTAGAGGTGAATCTAGTAATGCTCAGAGTCATAGAGTATCAGAGACAGTAGATAGACCAGATACTAGAGCACCTGCCAGGGCCTATGCTATTCGTGCAAAGGAAGACCAGGACAAATCGGATGTTATAGCTGGTAAATTTTCTATTTTTGGCAAATATGTTTATGCATTAATTGATCCTGGTTCCACACTATAATACCCGGCTAGACCCCGGCACTGGGAATCCTACCTTCTGGCAGAATCTCCATTGAAATCTGGAATTTCTCGAATGTCGGAGCCTTCTAGAACGGTAAAATAAAGGTTTTCTAAAATGTTTTATATGTTTTTATTGTTTTAATGAAGAAAGAAAATTGAGTTTTGAAAGAAAACGTTTTGGAGGAGAAACCCAGGTTCGGCCGCCGAACCTCATGTTCGGCCGCCGAACATGGTGGAGTTGCGGAGGCACTTTTGGCCTCCGAAGGTGGTCTGGCCAGCCACCTATAAAAGGCCCCCTGTCCGAAAATGGGCGAGTTTTCTCTCTCCATTTCCGGGCAAGGTGAGTCTCCGCCACCCCCTTGATGATCTTGTGTTTTCTCCTCAAATCCTTTAAGATTTTTATGAGTTTTTACCATGTTTTGAAGATTTTAAGTTAAGATCAAAGTTTGAAGCTTGGAGACCCCCGGAGCTCGTTCCTCCATATCTCCAAGTTTGGGATCGCATCTCCTCTCGATCTTCAAGAGATAAGTGTAGATCCTCACCTCCTTTTATGTTTTAAGTAAGTTTTGAGGGGTTCTAAGGGTGTTTAATGCATGTTTAGAGTAGATGTAAAATGTTAGGGTTTATGTTAGTTAAATGGTAAATGTATGTTTATGTGATGCCATGTTGATGTTTGTTGGGGTTTAGGCTAGTTTTATGCCCCTATATGCTTGAATAAGTGTTTATGCATGTTTTAGAATAGTTGAATGCATGTTGGGAAGTTGGGATGCTGAATGCATCAAGCGGAATCGGGTTCTGCCATTCTGGAGAACCCAGGTTCGGCTGCTGAAGCCATGTTCGGCCGCCGAACCTGCCTGTGGAGGCAGCTTTAGGCCGCCTAAACTCGCCCCTGAAAGTTGGACTTTCGGCTCTGGAGGGGAGTTTCGGCCGCCGAACCCTGCCCCCGAAAGTGCTTGACTTTCGGCTCTGTAGGGACTTTCGACCGCCGAACCTGCCGTCGAAAGTCCCCTGCCCAACCTTCCTTTGCATGTTTTCTATGCATGTTTTATGATGTTTTAGGGGGTTTTTGGGGAGATGTTTAGAGTCATGTTAGAGTATGTTTGGTCCCTCATTTGAGTCTACCTGTGTAGGATCGGACCCGAGGAACCGAGGAGGCCAGCAGTGTTAGCTGTTTCAGAGTCAGCCAGAGGTGAGTAGAACTGAACTATGTTTTAAAGTAAATGAAATTTTTAGCATGTTCATGCATCACGAATGCCATGATATGTACTAGGTTGTTTGCATTAGAATTCACAAATATGGTGCATTGCATAATATGATGTTGATGTGGATGGATATTGGATGACCCACTAGCCCTCGATATGATATGTTATGATACGGTATGGAAGTCCAGTGAGGCCTATTCTATGCCCCTGGCACGATGTGAGAGAAAGACCAGTAAGGCCCATTCTATGCCCCTGGCACATTGGACATGTTATACTATGTTATGTTAAGAGAAAGTCCAGTGAGACCCATTCTACGCCCCTGGCACAATTGGACTATGTAGAGGGTTATTGGTGACAAGTCCATCCGTGATGTGAATTGTTTGTGATGTGATGCATTTCATGATGGCATATGTTATAAACTGCTTTTATGGTTCTGCTCACTGGGCTTTAGTAGCTCACCCCTTTCCCCTAACCCCCAAGGTTGCAGGAGCACAGGTAGCTATGGGAGAGTCATCAGAGGTCTGGTATAGCATGATGTAATAGTTTAGTAGTGGACATGATATGTAAAATAATGTAATGTAATGAGGATTAGTATTGTGCTTGGCCCTAATATATGGTTAATCCCTTGGTACATGATCTTTATGAAATATTTTTAATGATGTTATATGTTGAACCAGGCTTGACATATGAGATGTTGACCCAACTGGAGCATTTGATGAGGGCTCCAGTAAGGGGTTTTATGTATACAGTTTTAGTGCAAGCACAGGTCAAGCTTGGTATATGAAAAGTTTAAGTTTTTATGAAAATGTATGATCATGTATGGGATTTTATCAGATGTACAGGATGTATAGTAGGCTTGCTATGGGTCCCAGCGACCTTAAGTCAATCTGGATCCTAGCGCCGGTAACGATCCGATTTTCGGGTCGTTATAGAGTGGTATCAGAGCCTTAGGTTCATATGGTTGAACCTAGAGAGTGTCGGGCTCATAGATGTCATAGATGTCATAGAAGGGCAAGCACAATAGGAAAAATCTTGTCCACTAGGATAGGATGTAGAGTCCTATCTTGATGATGATGTGTAATGCCATGACTATATGCATGTGTATCAATGATATGCTATGTATATGATGCGAGTTCATGTGTTTCCACATGAACCATATGATGTTAATGTTTATGTGTTATATGTTGTGTTTCAGAAGTAGGATGAGAGGCTCACGTCGATCTGCTAGATTGACAGGGGCTCCACTAGAAAATGAGGGCATGGATGCCCGTCCCCCTGCTTTGCCAAGGGCAATGTCTTGTAGATCAAGTAGAGAGGGAACGTCAAGGGACCCTAGAAGGTCTTTTGATGTAAGCAGGAGGGGAACAGTTCAGGGTGGTATGTCAGCTGATGTGAGGGGATCAGAGGAGGATGAACAGATAAGAGATGGTAGATTGGGCATGAGTATGTTAGAAGAGGGTATGGAAGAGTCTCAAGGAGGCGCTCAGGCCTCGGGGTTTGGTTACCCACCCCAATATCAACCCTTTCCATAGGGCCCAGGTTATCCGATGGGGGGTACATCAGATTACTCCAACTTTAACCTATATCCCTCCTACATGCCTTGTAGCCCCTGAAATCCAAACACCTAAACCTAGCTCATCTGTGGGGAGCAAGGTAAAGATGACAGATTACTTGAAGCTGGATGCTCCCAAGTTTAAGACAGGTGATGATCCATTTGAATACCTCAAAACGGTAAAAATGATAACAGATGAGTTGGGGGCAAATGATAGTAGAGCCATTCAGATGGCGGGGTTCACGTTGAAATGCAAGAAAGCACGAGAATGGTTCAAAAACTATGTGGACCCAAGGTTGGAGAGCTTATCCTGGGAGCAGTTTGCAAATGAGTTTACTGGATGGGCGTTTCTAGACAGTTCCAGAGAGCTGAAAGTTATTGAGTTTGAGCAGCTAAGGCAGACAGAGGATATGAGTATCGACGAGTATACCGACAGGTTTCTGGAGTTGCTGCAGTATGTGGGCCAGGCATATGACACAGATCAGAAGAAAGCTAGGAGGTATACCATAAGGCTCCACCCTAGGTATTCCTCCCTGATCCTTAAAACAGAGAGGGAGAGCTTCCACACTATTGTGGATGCAGCACGGAAGATGGAGGCTAGTGCCATCATTGAGGGGTCAGTTAAGCAGACAGTGGCACAGTCTTCGGGTTCCAAGACCCCAGGCAGGGGAAAGTTATATCCCTCTTCTCTGAGTGCAGCAGCTTCAGGCAGTAAAAAGTGGGGCAACACCACTAAAAAGCCAAAGAAGAATAAGTTCTGGAACAAGTTAAAGTCCGGTCTGGGATTAGGTGGTGGCTCGAGCTCAGGTTCAAATGGTTCAGAATACTTGAGGTGTGGTAAGCCACACAAGGGAGTATGTCGGTTTGGGACGACAGCCTGCTTCAGGTGTAGGCAGGAGGGACACATGGCACGGGAGTGTCCTAGGGCAGCTTTTATGGCACCGTCCCAGCAGACGGCTTCAGGTAGTGTGGCTCAGGCAGTAGCTCCAGCCATGACTCAGGGCAGTGATAGAGGCAGAGGGAGAGGGGCAGCCTCTTCTTCAGCAGGTTCCCGGGGTGAAGGTCCATAAGCTCCAGCTCGGATCTTCACTATGACACAGCAGGAGGCAAACACGTCAAACACTGTGGTGTCAGGTAATCTCATCATTGGCTGTTTAGATGTGTATGCTTTAATGGACCCTGGTGCTTTTCATTCTTTTGTTACTCCGAGAGCCATAGAGAGGTTGGGTTTGATAGTCTCTGGGTTAGAGTGTTCCCTCTGGGTCAGTGGCCCCATGTGTGACCCATCAGTGGCAGAGTCAGTCTGCCGGTTCAGTCCAGTGTTTGTTGAGGGTAGATGCCTTCCAAGCAACCTTGTGGTTCTAGACTTGACGAATTTTGATGTCATTCTAGGGATGGATTGGCTATCTGCTCATGGTGCTACCCTGGACTACAGAGACAAGGTAGTCAGGTTCAGAGATCAGGATGGGTCAGGGGTTGTCTTCAGGGGAGACAGGAGGGGTATGCCTAGAGGTCTGATATCAGCCCTACAGGCTCGTAGGTTGCTCAGGAGGGTTGTCAGGGGTTTTTAGCTCATGTGAGAGAGCTGGATAGTCAGGTTAGGGAGCCTGCCTCAGTGCCCATAGTCAGAGAGTTTCTAGATGTCTTCCCAGACGAGCTTCCAGAACTACCACCTGCTAAGGAGATAGAATTTGAAATAGAAGTGATGCCTGGAACCAGACCAATCTCTATCCCTCCCTACAGGATGGCACCAGCAGAGTTGAAGGAGCTAAAGGAGCAGTTGCAAGAGTTGGTAGATAAGGGTTTCATCTGACCGAGTACCTCACCTTGGGGTGCTCCAGTGTTGTTTGTAAAGAAGAAGGATGGATCCTTGAGACTTTGTATCGACTACAGGCAGTTGAACAAAGTCACTACCAAGAATAAGTATCCGTTACCTAGGATCGACGATCTATTTGACCAGCTAGCAGGAGCAGGTTGCTTCTCCAAGATAGATCTGAGATCTAGGTACCACCAGCTGAGAATCAGAGAGGAAGATGTGCCGAAGACGGCGTTCAGGACCAGATATGGGCATTATGATTTACTAGTAATGCCATTTGGGCTAACCAATGCCCCTACAGCATTCATGGATCTCATGAACAGAGTTTTTAGTCAGTATTTGGACCACTTTGTTATTGTCTTCATTGATGATATCTTAGTGTATTTCAGAAACGCAGAGGAGCATGTCCATCATCTGAGGATAGTTTTGTAGACCCTGAGGGAGCATGGCTTATATGTCAAGTTCTCCAAATGTGAATTCTGGTTGAGGAGCATTTCTTTCTTGGGACATGTTGTGTCATAAAAGGGGATTGAAGTGGACCCTAAGAAGGTGGAAGCTATAGCTAACTGGCCTAGATCCACTAAAGTTACAGAGATTAAGAGCTTTCTGGGTTTGGCAGGTTACTATAGGAGGTTCATTCAGGACTTCTCCAAAATTGCCACTCCTATGACCAGATTGACCAAGAAAAATCAGAGGTTTGTGTGGTCTGAACAGTGTGAGGAAAGCTTCGAAGAGCTGAAGAAAAGGTTAACGTCAGCACCGGTGTTAGCTCTGCCTACCAGTAATGAAGACTTCACAGTATTTTGTGATGCGTCCCGTGTGGGACTAGGTTGTGTGTTGATACAAAATGAAAGGGTAATTGCTTATGCTTCTAGGCAGCTGAAGAAGCATGAGTTGAATTATTCTACACATGATCTAGAGATGGCAGCTGTGATCTTTGCTCTCAAAATGTGGAGGCATTACCTTTATGGGGTAAGATGAGAGATCTTTACAGATCATAAGAGCTTGCAGTACATCTTAAGTCAGAGAGAGTTGAATCTAAGGTAGAGAAGATGGGTAGAACTGCTTAGTGACTATGATTGTAAAATTCAGTACCATCCAGGTAAGGCAAATGTTGTGGCAGATGCTCTAAGCCGGAAATCACTTGGCAGTCTATCCCATGTTACAGCAGAGAGAAGACCGGTGGTGAGGGAATTCTATAAGCTCGTTGATGAAGGGCTGCAGTTGGAGTTGTTTGGTATAGGTGCTTTGATAGCTCAGATGAGAGTGACACTCGTGTTTCTAGAGCAGGTGGCTCAGAAACAGCATGAGGACTCAGAGTTGGTGAAGATAGCCAGAGCTGTCCAGGCAGGCAAGAATGAAGAGTTTAGATTTGACAACAAGGGGATCCTCCGCTATGGGAGTAGGTTATGTGTACCAGATGACGTGAGCCTGAAGGGAGACATTATGAGGGAAGCTCATAATGCTGGATACAGTGTTCACCTTGGAGCCACCAAAATGTACCAAGATCTGAAAAGAGTCTATTGGTGGCCAGCTATGAAAAGAGAAGTGGCACAGTTCGTGTCCGCCTGCGAAGTATGTCAAAGGGTGAAGCTGGAACATCAGAAGCCGGCTGGAACACCAGAAGCCGGCTGGAACATCAGAAGCCAGCTAGAATGCTTAACCCACTGCCGATTCCATAGTGGAAATGGGAGAATATAGATATGGATTTTGTGGTGGGGTTACCAGCAGCGTCCAACAGATTGGACTCCATATAGGTGATTGTGGACAGACTGATCAAATCTGCTCACTTCATCCCTGTTAGGAGTGGCTATTCTGTGGACAAATTGGTGCAGATGTATATGGAAGAAGTTGTCAGGTTGCATGGGGCTCCCGTTTCAATAGTGTCAGATAGGGGACCCCAGTTCACCTCCAGGTTTTGGTGAAGTCTACAGAATGCTATGGGTACCAGGCTGGACTTTAGCACTGCTTTCCATCCACAGACGGACGGACAGTCAGAGAGGACCATCCAGACTATTGAAGATATGCTCAGAATGTGTGTGCTAGATTTTGGCAGTTCTTGGAGGCAGCATCTACCCTTGGTGGAGTTTGCCTACAACAACAGCTATCATGCTAGCATAGGGATGGCTCCATATGAAGCTTTGTATGGAAGAAAGTGCAGGTCACCTGTCTGCTGGGAAAAAGTTGGAGACAGGGCCTGAGCTAGTAAAGATCACCAGCAGGGTAGTGCCCATTATCAGAGAAAGGATCAAGACTGCTGTGAGTCGGCAGAAAAGCTATGTAGATGTCCGCAGGAAGCATGTAGACTTTCTGGAGGGAGATATGGTGTTGCTCAAGGTGTCTCCTATGAAAGGGGTGATTCATTTTGGGAGGAAAGGTAAGCTAGCTCCACGGTACATCGAACCCTTTGAAATCTTGCAAAAGATTGGGAATGTATCGTACAAGCTGGACCTACGTGCTTCAATGGAGAGAATTCATCCGGTTTTCCATGTTTCCATGTTACGGAAGTTTGTGTGAAATCCATGCAAGGTTCTTAGTGAGCCTGATGTGGAGATCCTAGGAGATCTCACCTATGTTGAGCAGCCAGTGCGGATCCTAGACACGCAAATCAAAAAGCTGAGGAACAAGGAAATCCCGATGGTGAAAGTCCTTTGGAATCACCACAACATGGAAGAGTGTACCTGGGAGACACGGGAGTCTATACTCCAGCAATACCCCTATCTCTTTTAAGGTTAGTGTTTTATGTTGTTATGTGTGTTATGCCATGCTTTGCTTGTGTGTTGAATATTCGGGAATCCTACCTTCCGGCGGAATCTCCATTGGAATCCGAGATTTCTCGAATGTCGGAGCCTTCTAGAAGGGTAAAATAAAGGTTTTCTAAAATGTTTTATATGTTTTTATGGTTTTAATGAAAAAAGAAAATTGAGTTTTGAAAGAAAACGTTTTGGAGGAGAAACCCAGGTTCAGCCGCCGAACCTCATGTTCGGTCGCCGAACATTGTGGAGTTGCGGAGGCACTTTTGGCCTTCGAAGGTGCTCTGGCCAGCCACCTATAAAAGGCCCCCTGTCCTAAAATGGGCGAGTTTTCTCTCTCCATTTCCGGGCAAGGTGAGTCTCCGCCACCCCCTTGATGATGTTGTGTTTTTTCCTCAAATCCTTCAAGATTTTTATGAGTTTTTACCATGTTTTGAAGATTTTAAGCTAAGATCAAAGTTTGAAGCTTGGAGACCTCCGGAGCTCGTTCCTCCATATCTCCAAGTTTGGGATCGCATCTCCTCTCGATCTTCAAGAGGTAAGTATAGATCCTCACCTCCTTTTATGTTTTAAGTAAGTTTTGAGGGGTTTTAAGGGTGTTTAATGCATGTTTAGAGTAGATGTAAAATGTTAGGGTTTATATTAGTTAAATGGTAAATGTATGTTTATGTGATGCCATGTTGATGTTTGTTGGGGTTTAGGCTAGTTTTATGCCCCTATATGCTTGAATAAGTGTTTATGCATGTTTTAGAATAGTTGAATGCATGTTGGTGTAACGACCCGAAAATCCGGACCGCTACCGGCGCTAGGATCCAGATCGGCTTAAGGCCGCCGAGACCCGTAGCAAGCCTAACATGAAACCTGTAAACCTGTTTAATCCCATACATGATCAACAAATCTCATAAACCTGTAAACATTCTCATATATCAACCAAGCTCATCCGGTATGTAATCATATACATAAACATAAACCTCCACTGGAGCCCTCATCAAATACTCCAATGGGGTATCTCATCATACACAAGAACTTGGTTGACTCATAACATCAAAACTTATGAACATAAAGATCATGTATACAAGGGGGTAACCATGCTCAAAAGGGGTCAAGCACAAACTCTAATCCTCAATATCATTAATACATTACATGACTTGTACATTACTCTTACATTACAGCATTTATCATGTCCACATCTAACTATTACAACACAGGCATGAATATACTCTTCCTGACCTCCTGGCCTATCCCGTACCTGCACACCTGGGGTTAGGGGAAAGGGGTGAGCTACTAGAGCCCAGTGAGCAGAATAATAAAACATTACATTTTTAAATTCATGCTTTCATGAAATGCGTCACATCACAAACAAACCACATCAAGGGTAAACCTGTCACCAGCTAGTCCCATCGTCATAACTAATGCCAGCGGCGTAGTCAAAGGCTCACTGGACTTCCTGTAAACATAACATAACTTACACTGCCCCAAGGCCTTATTAGGCACTTGGTCTTGGTGTCCCATAGTGCCAGGGGCGTAGTCAAAAGCTCCCTGGTCTTTCTTTCTCATAGTGCCAGGGGCGTAGTCAAAGGCTCCCTGGTCTTCCTGCCAGGAACTAGTGGATCATCCAGCATTTACCCACATCAACAACATAATATGCAATGCAACATATTCATGATGTCTAATGCAAGCAACCTAGAATATCACATGGCAATCGTGATGCATGAACATGCTCAAAATTATATTTCATTGATTTAAAACTTATGAGTTTATTCTACTCACCTTTGGCTGAAGCTTTACTAACTCGGGAGCAGCTGAACTCACTGCTGAGGTCCTTGGTTCCTCGGGTCCGAACCTACACAGGAGGACTCAAATGAGGGACCAACATACTATAACATAACTCTAAAAATACTCCCCAAAAACCCCCTAAAACATCATGAAAACATCACATAAAAACATGCAAGAAATGGCTGAACAGGGCACTTTCGGCGGCAGGTTCGGCGGCCGAAAGTCCCTTCAGAGCTTAAAGTCAGGCACTTTCGGCGGCACCTTCGGCGGCCGAAAGTCCCAGATAGATCCGAAAGTCCTCTTTCGGGGGCAAGCTTCGGCAGCCGAATGCTGCCTCCACAAGGGGGTTCGGCGGCCGAAAGTTCCTTCGGCTGCCGAACCTGGTTTCTCCCCAATGGGCAGAAACTTGGCTCACATGAGCCTCTTGCCTCCCAAAACCTCAAATCAAGCATATAACTCAACTAAAACATGCATACAAGTTCCTAGGGGTCTCAAGACATCAAATACCCCAACTACAACACTTCAAACACACACAATCAACACACATTGTTCAAAACATCAATATAAACCCATAACTCAACATATATCCAAACATGCATTTCTACCCATAGATCTTGCATAAAACTTATTTAAAATATACAATGAGCTTAAGATCGGCTCTTACCTCTTGAAGATCGAGAGAGAGACGACCTAAACTTGGAGATCCAAGAAAATGAGCTCCTGAGTTTCCAAAGCTCCAAAACTTGTCTTAAAAGCTCAAAACTTGCAATGTGGGGTTAAAACTCAAGAAAAATGGAGAAGATTTGGAGAAAGAACACAAGATTTGGAAGAGGGAGGTCGGAAGCTCGCTGTGGCCGAAAATGGGAGAAAGCTCGCTCATTTCGGCTGAGTGCCCCTTTTATAGGTGGCTGGCCAGGCCACGTTCGGGGGCCGAAAGTGCCTCCGCATCCATGCAAATTTTCGGCGGCCGAACTAGAGTTTCGGCGGCCGAACTTGGACTTCCCTCGCTCATGCTTTCGGGGGCCTAACGTTCCTCCAAAACGCATGCATGTTCGGCGGCCGAACTTGACTTTCGGCGGCCGAACCTGGGTTTTCCTCCAA
The DNA here is from genome assembly GCF_001659605.2 of Manihot esculenta. NCBI lineage: Eukaryota > Viridiplantae > Streptophyta > Magnoliopsida > Malpighiales > Euphorbiaceae > Manihot > Manihot esculenta. Next base: position 18,454,611 of record NC_035173.2, on the reverse strand, counting down.
GGACTTTTCATGCAAACACTCATTTAATTTCATACTTAAAACATTAAAACTCATGAAAACATTTCACAAAAACATGATTTTACCCTTCTAGAGGTCTCCGACATCCGAGATCCCACCGGACGGTAGGAATTTCGATACCGGAGTCTAGCCGGGTATTACATTCTCCCCCCCTTAAGAACATTCATCCCCGAATGTTCCTCAACTAGCACATGCATAGCAAACAACATAACATACTTACAAAAACACATAATCTTACCATAAACTAACCTTAGAAAAGATAAGGGTACTGCTGGAGCATGGACTCCCGTGTCTCCCAGGTGCATTCTTCCATATTGTGGTGGTTCCACAGGACTTTCACCATCGGGATTTCCTTGTTTCTCAGCTTCCTGATCTGGGTGTCTAGGATTCGTACTGGCTGCTCAATATAGGTGAGATCCTCTTGGATCTCCACATCAGGCTCACTAAGAACCTTGCCAGGATCTGACACGAATTTTCTCAACATAGAAACATGGAAAACCGGGTGGATTCTTGCCATAGAAGCAGGTAAGTCCAGCTTGTACGATACATTCCCAATCCTTTGCAGGACTTCAAAGGGTCCGATGTACCGCGGAGCCAGCTTACCCTTCTTCCCGAACCGAACCACTCCTCTCATTGGAGACACCTTGAGCAATACCAGATCCCCCTCCTGAAACTCTACTAGTCTTCTGCGGATGTCTGCATAACTCTTCTGTCTGCTTGCAGCTGTCTTGATTCTTTCTCTGATTAAGGGTACCACCCTGCTGGTAATCTCTACTAACTCAGGCCCTGCCAAGGCCTTTTCTCCAACTTCTTCCCAGCAAACAGGTGACCTGCACTTCCTCCCATATAATGCTTCATATGGAGCCATCCCGATGCTAGCATGATGGCTGTTATTGTAGGCAAACTCCACCAAAGGTAGATGTTGCCTCCAAGAACCGCCAAAGTCCAACACACACATCCTTAGCATATCTTCTATGGTCTGGATGGTCCTCTCTGACTGTCCATCTGTCTGTGGGTGGAAGGCAGTGCTGAAATCCAATCTAGTACCCATAGCATTCTGCAGACTCCGCCAAAACCTGGAGGTGAACTGGGGCCCTCTATCTGACACTATAGAAACAGGAACCCCATGCAGTCTGACTATCTCATCAACGTACACCTGCGCCAACTTGTCCATAGAATAGCCACTCCTGACAGGGATGAAGTGAGCAGATTTGGTGAGTCTGTCCACAATCACCCATATGGAGTCCAATCTGTTGGACGTCACCGATAACCCCACTACAAAGTCCATAGCTATATTCTCCCATTTCCACTCTGGAATAGGTAGCGGGTAAGCATTCCAGCCGGCTTCTGATGTTCCAGCTTCACCCTCTGACATACTTCGCAGGCTGACACAAACTGTGCCACTTCTCTCTTCATAGCTGGCCACCAATAAACCTTCTTCAGATCTTGATACATCTTGGTGGCTCCGGGGTGAATGCTGTATCTTGCATTATGAGCCTCTCTCATAATGTCTCCTTTTAGCCCTATGTCATCTGGTACACATAAACGACTCCCATAGCAGAGGATCCCCTTATTGTCGAATCTGAACTCACTGTCCTTGCCTGACTGAACAGTCCTGGCAATCTTCACCAACTCTGGATCCTCATGCTGTTTCTGAGCCACCTGCTCCAGAAACACGGGTGTCACTTTCATCTGAGCAACCAAGGCACCTGTACCAGACAACTCCAACTGTAGACCTTCATCAATGAGTTTGTAAAACTCCTTCACCACTGGTCTCCTTTCTGCCGTGATGTGGGATAGACTGCCTAGTGACTTCCGGCTTAGGGCGTCTGCCACAACATTCGCCTTACCCGGATGATACTGAATCTTGCAATCATAGTCACTCAGCAGCTCTACCCATCTCCTCTGTCTCAAGTTCAAATCTCTTTGACTCAGGATGTATTGCAGGCTCTTATGATCTGTAAAGATCTCACATTTAACCCCATAGAGGTAGTGCCTCCACATCTTGAGTGCAAAGATTACTGCTGCCATCTCAAGGTCATGTGTGTCTAGAAGCATAAGCAATCACCCTCTCATTCTGCATAAGCACACAACCCAGTCCCACACGGGACGCATCACAAAAGACTGTAAAGTCTGCATCACTAGATGGCAGAGCTAACACTGGTGCTGAAGTCAACCTCTTCTTAAGCTCTTCAAAACTCTCTTCGCACTGGTCGGTCCACAGAAACTTCTGATTCTTCCTGGTTAGCCTGGTCAGAGGAGCTGCTATCTTTGAGAAGTCCTGAACGAACCTCCTGTAGTAACCTGCCAAACCCAAGAAACTCCTGATCTCTGTCACTGAAGTGGGTCTAGGCCAGTTAGCCACAGTTTCTGTCTTCTTGGGGTCCACCTCAATCCCATTCTCTGACACTACATGCCCCAAGAACGAAATACTCCTTAGCCAGAACTCACACTTGGAGAACTTGGCATACAAGCCATGTTCCCTCAAGGTCTGTAGAACCAACCTCAGATGATGGGCATGCTCCTCTGCATTCCTGGAATACACCAAGATATCATCTATGAAGACAATAACAAAGTGATCCAGGCACTGGCTAAACACTCTGTTCATGAGATCCATGAATGCTGTAGGGGCGTTAGTTAACCCGAACGGCATCACAAGGAACTCAAAATGCCCATATCTGGTCCTGAAAGCTGTCTTTGGTACATCCTCTTCCCTGATCCTCAACTGATGATACCCGTACCTCAGATCTATTTTGGAGAAACAACCCGCTCCTGCTAGCTGGTCGAATAGATCGTCGATCCTTGGCAATGGATACTTGTTCTTGGTTGTGACTTTGTTCAACTGCCTGTAGTTGATACAAAGTCTAAGGGATCCATCCTTCTTCCTCACAAACAGAACTGGAGCACCCCAGGGTGAGGTACTCGGTTGGATGAAGCCCTTGTCTACCAGCTCCTGCAACTGCTCCTTCAACTCTTTCAATTCTGCTGGCGCCATCCTGTAGGGAGGGATAGAGATCGGTCGGGTTCCAGGCATCAGTTCTATCTCGAACTCTATCTCCCTAGCAGGTGGTAAACCTGGCAGCTCGTCTGGGAACACATCTAAGAACTCTCTAACCACTGGCACCGAGGCGGGCTCTTTGACCTGACTGCTAAGCTCTCTCACATGAGCCAAATACCCCTGACATCCCCTCTTGAGCAACCTACGAGCCTGAAGAGCTGATATCAGACCTCTAGGTGTACCCCTCCTGTCTCCTCTGAAGACAACCTCAGACCCATCCTGACCTCTGAACCTGACTACCTTGTCCCTGCAGTCCAAGGTAGCACCATGGGTAGATAACCAGTCCATCCCTAGAATGACGTCAAAATCTGTCAAATCTAGAACCACTAGGTCGGCGGACAAGCATCTTCCCTCAACAAACACAGGACTGCACTGGCAGACTGACTCTGCCACAGATGGATCACACTTGGGTCCACTGACCCAGAGAGGACACTCTAACCCAGAAGTCATCAGACCTAACCTCCCCACGGCTCCCGGAGCAATAAAAGAATGAGATGCACCAGGGTCCATCAAGGCATACACATCTGAACAACCAATAATTAAGTTACCTGCCACCACGGTGTTAGATGCATCTGCCTCCTGCTGTGTCATTGTGAAGATCCGTGCTGGAGCTGATGGACCTTCACCTCTGAAACCCGCTGAAGAAGAGGCTGCCCCTCTCCCTCTGCCTCTGCCACTGGCCTGAGTCATGGCTGGAGCTGCTGGCTGCGCTACACTGCCTGAAGCTGTCTGCTGGGACTGAGCCATCGGGACCGCTCTTGGACAATCTCGAGCCATATGCCCCTCCTGACCACATCTGAAACAGGCGTTCGTCCCAAACCGACATACTCCCCTGTGTGGCTTACCGCACCTCGCACAAACTGCATTATCCGCACCAGAGCTTGAGCCACCTCCTAATCCCAGACTGGACTTGACCTTGTTCCAGAACTTGTTCTTCTTCGATTTCTTGAGACCTCTGTCCCACTTTTTACTGCCTGAAGCTGCTGCACCCAGAGAAGAAGAGCCTGGGGTCTTAGAATCGGAAGGCTGTGCCACTGATTGCTTGACTTTCCCCTCGATGATAGCACTAGCCTCCATTCTTCTAGCCATATCCACTATGGCATGGAAGCTCTCCCTATCTGCGGACTGAATCAAGGAGGAATACCTGGAGTGAAGTTTCATGATATACCTCCTTGACTTCTTCTGGTCTGTGTCAAGAGTTTGCCCTGCAAACGGCAACAGCTCCAAGAATCTGTCGGTGTACTCCTCCACACTCATTTCATCCGTCTGCCTCAACTGTTCAAACTCTATCATCTTCAGCTCCCTTGAACTATCGGGAAAAGCCCATCCTGCAAACTCGTTTGCAAACTCTTCCCAAGTCATGCTGTCCAACCTCGGGCTCACATAGTTCTTGAACCACTCACGGGCCTTTTTACATTTTAATGTGAACCCAGCCATCTGAATGGCTCTACTGTCATCTGCCCCTATCTCATCTGTAATTGCCTTGACCCGCTCCAAGTACACAAACGGATCATCACCGGTTTCAAACTGGGGAGCACCCAGCTTCATATAGTCGGTCATCTTGACCTTGCTCCCACTGGCTGAGCTAGATCTAGGAGGTTGAGCAACTGGGGCTGCTGGTTCCGTAGGTGGTGGAGGTGGGGCAACATTTTCTGTGGTAGGGTTCTCTGGATTTGGATAGTAAGGTGGGGGTGGATACATTGGGTACTGGGAGTATGGTGGGTAGTAAGGTGGGTATGGCATCTGTGTGGGATAAGGGCTGAAGCTATGGTAATCCGATGTGCCTCCCATCGAATACCCGGGATATTGTGAGAAGTGTGGGTAGTGGGGTGGCTGAACAAATCCCGAGGCCTGAGTGCCTCCTTGGGACTCTCCCATACCTTCCTCTGACATGCTAACTGTAATACCCGGCTAGGCTCCGGTATCGGAATTCCTACCGTCTGGTGGAATTTCGGATGTCGGGAACTTCTAGAAGGGTAAAGACATGTTTTATAAAATGTTTTCATGTTTTAATGTTTTAAAGTATGAAATTAAATGAGTTTTTGCATGAAAATGGCATTGGAGGAAAACCCAGGTTCGGCCGCCGAAAGTCAAGTTCGGCCGCCGAACATGCATGCGTTTTGGAGGCACGTTAGGCCCGCGAAAGCATGAGTTAGGAAAGTTCAGGTTCGGCCGCCGAAAGTCAAGTTCGGCCGCCGAACATTGCATGGATGCGGAGGCACATTCGGCCCCCGAACGTGGTCTGGCCAGCCACCTATAAAAAGGGGACTTAGCCGAAATGGGTGAGTTTTCTCCCATTTTCGGCCATAGCTAGCTTCCGACCTCCCTCTCCCCAGATCTAGTGTTTTTCCTTCAAATCCCCACCATTTTTCTTGAGTTTTAAGCGTGCATTGAAGGTTTTCAACTTTTGAAACAAGTTTTGGAGCTTTGGGAACTCAGGAGCTCATTTTCGTGGATCTCCAAGTTTGGGTCGTCTTCCTCTCGATCTTCAAGAGGTAAGGGCTGATCTTAAGCTCCTTATATGTTTTAAACAAGTTTTATGAAGTTTTATGGGGTAGAAATGCATGTTTAAGTTAGTTGAGCTATGTTAGGTTTTATGTGATTCTTGAACAATGTGGCATGTTTGAGTATGCTTGAAGTGTTGTAGTTGGGGTTTTTGATGTTTTGAGGCCCCTAGGAACTTGTATGCTCGATTTGGTTGAGATATATGCATGATTGGTGAGTTTGAAGGCAAAAATGCACAAAGGAGCCAAGTTTCTGCCCTTTGGCAGAAACCAGGTTCGGCAGCCGAAGGCACTTTCGGCCGCCGAACATGGCTGGGGAGGCAGGCCTTTCGGCTGCCGAAGTTGCCCCCAAAAAGAGACTTTCGTCTCTGTCTGGGACTTTCGGCCGCCGAAGGTGCCGCCGAACCTACCTGAGTTTCGTCTCTGTCCAGGACTTTCGGCCGCCGAACCTGCCGCCGAAAGTGCCCTGTCCAGCCATTTCATGCATGTATTTCTATGATTATTTCATGATGTTTTAGGGGGTTTTTGGGGAGTTTATTAGAGTTATGTTTATGTATGATTGGTCCCTCATTGGAGTCCACCTGTGTAGGTTCGAACCCGAGGAACCGAGGACCCCAGCAGTGAGCCAGCTGCTACAGAGTTTGTCAGAGCTAGCCAGAGGTGAGTGGAATAAACCTTAAGTTTTAAATTAGATGAAATGTAAATTTTGAGCATGATCCATGCATCATGAATACCATGAGATATAGTAGGTTGTTTGCATTAGTATTCACGAATATGTTGCATTGCCTTTATGATATTGATGTTGATGTGGATTGGTTATTGGATGATCCTTTAGTCCTCATATGATATGATGATGTTATGGCATGAGATGGTATGGAAGTCCAGGTTGTACCCATTCTACGTCCCTGGCACGATGTAAGAGAAAGTCCAGGTTGTACCCATTCTACGTCCCTGGCACAGTTGGTCCATATGATATGTTATGATAAGGGAAAGACCGGTTGACCCATTCTACGTCCCGGCACAGTTGGACCTATGTAGAGGACTATAGGTGACAATACCATCCGAGATGTGATTTGCTGTGATGTGTTGCATTCCATGAAAGCATGAAATTTTAATATATTGTTTATTACTATTCTGCTCACTGGGCTTTGTAGCTCATCCCTCTCCCCTAACCCCAGGTGTGCAGGTGCAGGGTAGACCAGAAGGTTAGCCAGAGTTTATTGAAGTATGTTATGTAATAGCTAGATTGTGGACATGACAATTGTACTATGACATAATGTAAGAGATTTCAGTATGATATGTAATGGGATATTGAGGTTATAGATGTGCTTGACCCTATGAGTATTGTAATCCCTTTGATACATGATCTATAGAAATGTTTTATAATGTTTATGTTTAAACCAACTCATCTCATGTTGTATTGCCCGTTGGGGCATTGATGAGATCCCACAGAGGGATCAAGATTATGATCATGTCTATGTACATGTATGTTCAGGTCGAGTTGGTGTATGAGAAATGAATGAAAGAAAAGTTTTAAATTTTTATGCATGTTGTTGATCATGTATGGGATTATACAGGTTTACAGGTTACATGACAGGCTTGCTACGGGTCCCGGCGGCCTTAAGTCGACCCGGATCCTAGCGCCGGTAGCGGTCCGATTTTCGGGTCGTTCCAGAATGGTATCAGAGCCCTAGGTTCATATGGTCGGACCTAGAGTGTCGGGCTCATAGATGTTATAGAAGGTCAAGCACAATAGGAAGGTCATGTCCACTAGGATAGGATGTGGAGTCCTGTCTTGTATGATGATGTGAAATGCCATGATTATATGCATGTGCATTGATGCTATGATATGAATGATGTATATGTGATGAGGGTTCATGTGTGCCCACATGAACCATATGGTGCTAATGTTTGTATGATGTGTACTGTTTTTCAGAAAACAGGATGAGAGGAACTCGTCGATCTGCACGATTGACTGGAGTGCCACCTGAGGATGAGGGCACGAGCGCCCGTCCTCCTACATTGCCTAGGGCAATGTCTTGTAGAGCCAACAGAGAAAGAGTGTCAAGGGACCCTAGAAGGTCTTTTGATGCTAGCAGAAGGGGGACAGATAGAGGAGGAAGTTCTTCAGATGTGAGGGAGGTTATGGAAGAAGATCAGAGGAGGGATGGGAACCTGGATGTGAGCATGCAGGAAGAAGGGACAGGGGAGTCTCAGGGAGGCGTTCAGGCCTCGGGGTATGGTTTTCCACCCCATTATCCACCCTTCCCACAGGGTTCAGGGTATCCGATGGGAGGCACATCGGATTACTCCAGCTTTAACCCCTACCCTACCTACATGCCTTATCCACCTTTCTATCCACCTTACCCACAGTACCCAGCTTATCCACCCTCACCCTTCTATCCAAACCCGGCAAACCCCACCTCGGGGAATGCTGCACCTCCACCTCCACCACCTACAGAACCAGCAACCCCAGTTACTCAACCTCCTAGACCTAGCTCAGCTGATGGGAGCAAGGTAAAGATGACAGATTACCTCAAGCTAGATGCTCCCAAATACAAGTCAGGGGATGACCCCTTTGAGTATCTGAGAGTAGTGAAGACAATAACTGATGAGCTAGGGGCAAGTGACAGCAGGGCCATTCAGATGGCAGGGTTCACTTTAAAGTGCAAGAAAGCACGGGAATGGTTCAAGTGTTATGTGGACCCGAGACTAGACGGTATGACATGGGAAGAATTTGCGAATGAGTTCGCTGGATGGGCTTTTCCAGACAGTTCTAGAGAACTGAAAATGATTGAGTTTGAACAACTGAGGCAGTCAGAGCACATGAGTGTAGAGGAGTTCACGGATAAATTCTTGGAGCTATTGCCTTTTTCAGGGCAAGCTCTAGATTCAGATACGAAGAAAGCCAAGAAATATGTTATGAAGCTGCATTCCAGGTACTCCTCGTTGGTTCAGTCAGCGGAGAGAGAAAGTTTCCACACTGTGGTAGATATGGCTCGAAGAATGGAGGCAAGTGCTATAGTTGAGGGGTCAGTGAAGCAGTCAGTGACCCAGTCTTCAGGGGTTAAGACCCCAGGCAGAGGAGGACCAGGGTTCTCTTCTCAGAGCTCAGGAAAGAAGAGGTGGGATAACACCACCAGGAAGTCGAAGAAGAATAAGTTTTGGAACAAGTTGAAATCCGGTCTGGGATTTGGCGGTGGCTCGAGCTCAGGCTCAGATGGTACAGAATGCCAGAGATGTGGAAGACCGCACAGGGGAGTGTGTCGAGCTGGGACTAATACATGTTTCAGATGTGGACAGGAGGGACACATAGCTCGGGATTGTCCTAGAGCGCCTTTTATGGGCCAGCCCCAGCAGACAGCTTCTGGTAGTGTGGCACAGCCAGCAGTTCCAGCCACAACTCATGGCAGTGGCAGAGGTAGAGGGAGAGGGGCAGCCTCTTCTTCTGGTTCCCGAGGTGAAGGTCCATCAGCTCCAGCCAGGATCTTCACCATGACACAGCAGGAGGCTAACACATCCAACACCGTGGTGTCAGGTAATCTCGTCATTGGGTGTTCTGATGTGTATGCATTAATGGACCCGGGTGCATCTCATTCATTTATTGCTCCGAGAGCCGTTGAGAGGTTAGGTCTGATAGTCTCTGGGTTAGAGTGTCCCCTATGGGTCAGCGGACCCAAGTGTGACCCGTCAGCGGCAGTGTCAGTCTGCCAGTACAGTCCAGTTTTTATTGAGGGAAGATGCCTCTCCGCCGACCTTGTGGTTCTAGATTTGACAGACTTTGACGTCATTCTAGGGATGGATTGGCTATCTACCCATGGTGCTACCTTGGACTGCAGGGACAAGGTAGTCAGGTTCAGAGATCAGAACGGGTCAGAGGTCGTCTTCAGAGGAGACAAGAGGGGCACACCTAGAGGTCTGATATCAGCTCTTCAGGCTCGTAGGTTGCTTAGGAAGGGATGTCAGGGGTACTTAGCTCATGTGAGAGAGCTAGACAGTCAGGTCAGGGAGCCGGCCTCGGTGCCAGTTGTCAGAGAGTTTCAGGATGTCTTTCCTGATGAGCTTCCAGGTTTACCACCTGCTAGGGAGATAGAGTTCGAGATAGAGTTGATGCCTGGAACTAGACCGATCTCTATCCCTCCCTACAGGATGGCCCCAGTAGAGTTAAAGGAGTTGAAAGAGCAGTTGCAAGAACTGGTAGAAAAGGGTTTCATCCGACAGAGTACCTCACCTTGGGGTGCTCCGGTCTTGTTTGTGAGGAAGAAGGATGGATCCCTTAGACTTTGTATCGACTACAGGCAGTTGAACAAAGTCACTACCAAGAATAGGTACCCTTTGCCAAGGATCGATGATCTATTCGACCAGCTAGCAGGAGCGGGTTGTTTCTCCAAAATAGATCTGAGATCGGGGTACCATCAGCTAAGGATAAGAGAAGAGGACGTGCAGAAGACAGCTTTCAGGACCAGATATGGGCATTTTGAGTTCCTTGTAATGCCGTTCGGGTTAACAAATGCCCCTGCAGCATTCATGGACCTCATGAACAGAGTGTTTAGCCAGTACCTGGATCACTTTGTTATTGTCTTCATAGATGATATCTTAGTGTATTCCAGGAATGCAGAGGAGCATGCCCATCATCTGCGGTTGGTCTTGCAGACTTTGAGGGAACATGGCTTGTATGCCAAGTTCTCTAAATGTGAGTTATGGCTGAGGAGCATTTCGTTCTTGGGGCATGTAGTGTCAGAGAATGGGATTGAGGTGGACCCCAAGAAGACAGAAACTGTGGTTAACTGGCCTAGACCCACTTCAGTAACAGAGATTAGAAGTTTCTTGGGTTTGGCAGGTTACTACAGGAGGTTCGTTCAGGACTTCTCGAAAATAGCAGCTCCTCTGACCAGACTAACCAGGAAGAATCAGAAGTTTCTATGGACCGACCAGTGCGAAGAGAGTATTGAAGAGCTTAAGAAGAGGTTGACTTCGGCACCAGTTTTAGCTCTGCCATCTAGTGATGAGGACTTTACGGTCTTTTGTGATGCATCCCGTGTGGGACTGGGTTGTGTACTAATGCAGAAGGAAAGGGTGATCGCTTATGCTTCTAGGCAGCTGAAGAAACACGAGTTGAATTACCCCACACATGATCTGGAGATGGCAGCAGTAATCTTTGCACTCAAGATGTGGAGGCACTACCTCTATGGGGTAAAATGTGAGATCTTCACGGATCATAAAAGCCTGCAGTACATCCTGAGTCAAAGAGATTTGAATTTGAGACAGAGGAGATGGGTGGAGTTGCTGAGTGACTATGATTGTAAGATTCAGTATCATCCGGGTAAGGCGAATGTCGTGGCAGACGCCCTAAGCCGGAAGTCACTAGGCAGTTTATCCCACATATCGGCAGAGAGGAGGCCAGTGGTAAAGGAGTTCTACAAGCTCATTGAGGAAGGTCTACAGATGGAGTTGTCTGGTACAGGTGCCTTGGTGGCCCAGATGAGAGTAGCACCCGTGTTTCTGGAGCAGGTGTGTAACAGCCCGGACGTGAACCCCGGCACTGTTACCGTTCACACCCAGGGCTATCCCTCGCCTGGCCTCTTGCCACCTCGGGCTTTCCACTGGCGTATGAACAGCTCTTAACATCCCTTCACCCTCATGGGTTCCAGGCAGGATTTGTCCCTCGGGGGAGCCATTACGGCCCGCCCTTTACAGGAAGTATGTAGGCTTGCTACGGGTCCCGGCGGCCTTAAGCCGATCTGGATCCTAGTGCCGGTAACGGGTCGGATTTCCGGGTCGTTACAAGGTGGCTCAGAAACAGCATGAGGACCCAGAGTTAGTGAAGATTGCCAGGACTGTTCAGTCAGGCAATGATAGTGAGTTCCGATTCGACAGCAAGGGGATCCTCCGCTATGGGAGCAGACTATGTGTACCAGATGACATTGGGCTAAAAGGAGACATTATGAGGGAGGCTCATAATGCAAGATACAGCGTTCACCCCGGAGCCACCAAGATGTATCAAGATCTAAAGAAGGTTTATTGGTGGCCAGCTATGAAGAAAGAAGTGGCACAGTTCGTGTCAGCCTGCGAAGTGTGTCAGAGGGTGAAGCTGGAACATCAGAAGCCGGCTGGAATGCTTAACCCGCTACCTATTCCAGAATGGAAATGGGAAAATATAGCTATGGACTTCGTAGTGGGGTTACCGGCGGCGTCCAACAGAGTGGACTCCATATGGGTAATTGTGGACAGACTCACCAAATCTGCTCACTTCATTCCTGTCAGGAGTGGCTACTCTGTAGACAAGTTGGCGCAGGTATATGTGGATGAGATCGTCAGGCTGCATGGGGTTCCTGTTTCGATAGTGTCAGATAGAGGGCCCCAGTTCACCTCCAGGTTTTGGCGGAGTCTGCAGAATGCCATGGGTACTAGGTTGGATTTCAGTACTGCCTTCCACCCCCAGACTGATGGACAGTCAGAAAGGACCATCCAGACTATTGAGGATATGCTTAGAATGTGTGTGCTGGACTTTGGCGGTTCTTGGAGGCAACATCTACCTTTGGTGGAGTTTGCCTACAACAACAGCCATCATGCTAGCATCGGGATGGCTCCATATGAAGCTTTGTATGGAAGGAAGTGCAGATCACCTGTTTGCTGGGAGGAAGTTGGAGAAAAGGCCTTGGCAGGGCCTGAGTTAGTAGAGATCACCAGCAGGGTGGTACCCATAATCAGAGAAAGAATCAAGACTGCTGCAAGCAGACAGAAGAGCTATGCAGACGTCCGCAGGAGACAGTTAGAGTTTCAGGAGGGGGATCTGGTATTGCTCAAGGTGTCTCCAATGAAGGGAGTGGTTCGCTTCGGGAAGAAAGGTAAACTAGCCCCACGATACATCGGACCCTTTGAAATCTTGCAAAAGATTGGGAATGTATCGTACAAGCTAGATTTACCTGCTTCAATGGAAAGAATCCATCCGGTTTTCCATGTTTCAATGTTGAGGAAGTTTGTGTCAGATCCGAGCAAGGTTCTTAGTGAGCCTGATGTGGAGGTCCAAGAGGATCTCACCTATGTTGAACAGCCAGTGCGGATCATAGACACCCAGATCAGAAAGTTAAGAAACAAGGAAATCCTGATGGTGAAAGTCCTGTGGAACCACCACAACTTGGAAGAATGCACTTAGGAGACACGGGAGTCTATGCTCCAGCAGTACCCTCATCTCTTTTAAGGTTAGATCCCTATGTGTTTATGTGCCTTGTATGTATGTTATGTTGTTTTACTATGCATGTACTAGTTGAGGAACATTCGGGGACGAATGTTCTTAAGGGGGGGAGAATGTAATACCCGGCTAGGCTCCGGTATCGGAATTCCTACCGTCCGGTGGAATTTCGGATGTCGGGAACTTCTAGAAGGGTAAAGACATGTTTTATAAAATGTTTTCATGTTTTAATGTTTTAAAGTATGAAATTAAATGAGTTTTTGCATGAAAATGGCATTGGAGGAAAACCCAGGTTCGGCCGCCGAAAGTCAAGTTCGGCCGCCGAACATGCATGCGTTTTGGAGGCACGTTAGGCCCCCGAAAGCATGAGTTAGGGAAGTTCAGGTTCGGCCGCCGAAAGTCAAGTTCGGCCGCCGAACATTGCATGGATGCGGAGGCACATTCGGCCCCCGAACGTGGTCTGGCCAGCCACCTATAAAAAGGGGACTTAGCCGAAATGGGTGAGTTTTCTCCCATTTTCGGCCATAGCTAGCTTCCGACCTCCCTCTCCCCAGATCTAGTGTTTTTCCTTCAAATCCCCACCATTTTTCTTGAGTTTTAAGCGTGCATTGAAGGTTTTGAACTTTTGAAACAAGTTTTGGAGCTTTGGGAACTCAGGAGCTCATTTTCGTGGATCTCCAAGTTTGGGTCGTCTTCCTCTCGATCTTCAAGAGGTAAGGGCCGATCTTAAGCTCCTTATATGTTTTAAACAAGTTTTATGAAGTTTTATGGGGTAGAAATGCATGTTTAAGTTAGTTGAGCTATGTTAGGTTTTATGTGATTCTTGAACAATGTGGCATGTTTGAGTATGCTTGAAGTGTTGTAGTTGGGGTTTTTGATGTTTTGAGGCCCCTAGGAACTTGTATGCTCGATTTGGTTGAGATATATGCATGATTGGTGAGTTTGAAGGCAAAAATGCACAAAGGAGCCAAGTTTCTGCCCTTTGGCAGAAACCAGGTTCGGCAGCCGAAGGCACTTTCGGCCGCTGAACATGGCTGGGGAGGCAGGCCTTTCGGCTGCCGAAGTTGCCCCCGAAAAGAGACTTTCGTCTCTGTCTGGGACTTTCGGCCGCCGAAGGTGCCGCCGAACCTACCTGAGTTTCGTCTCTGTCCAGGACTTTCGGCCGCCGAACCTGCCGCCGAAAGTGCCCTGTCCAGCCATTTCATGCATGTATTTCTATGATTATTTCATGATGTTTTAGGGGGTTTTTGGGGAGTTTATTAGAGTTATGTTTATGTATGATTGGTCCCTCATTGGAGTCCACCTGTGTAGGTTCGAACCCGAGGAACCGAGGACCCCAGCAGTGAGCCAGCTACTACAGAGTTTGTCAGAGCTAGCCAGAGGTGAGTGGAATAAACCTTAAGTTTTAAATTAGATGAAATGTAAATTTTGAGCATGATCCATGCATCATGAATACCATGAGATATAGTAGGTTGTTTGCATTAGTATTCACGAATATGTTGCATTGCCTTTATGATATTGATGTTGATGTGGATTGGTTATTGGATGATCCTTTAGTCCTCATATGATATGATGATGTTATGGCATGATATGGTATGGAAGTCCAGGTTGTACCCATTCTACGTCCCTGGCACGATGTAAGAGAAAGTCCAGGTTGTACCCATTCTACGTCCCTGGCACAGTTGGTCCATATGATATGTTATGATAAGGGAAAGACCGGTTGACCCATTCTACGTCCCGGCACAGTTGGACCTATGTAGAGGACTATAGGTGACAATACCATCCGAGATGTGATTTGCTGTGATGTGTTGCATTCCATGAAAGCATGAAATTTTAATATATTGTTTATTACTATTCTGCTCACTGGGCTTTGTAGCTCATCCCTCTCCCCTACCCCAGGTGTGCAGGTGCAGGGTAGACCAGAAGGTTAGCCAGAGTTTATTGAAGTATGTTATGTAATAGCTAGATTGTGGACATGACAATTGTACTATGACATAATGTAAGAGATTTCAGTATGATATGTAATGGGATATTGAGGTTATAGATGTGCTTGACCCTATGAGTATTGTAATCCCTTTGATACATGATCTATAGAAATGTTTTATAATGTTTATGTTTAAACCAACTCATCTCATGTTGTATCGCCCGTTGGGGCATTGATGAGATCCCACAGAGGGATCAAGATTATGATCATGTCTATGTACATGTATGTTCAGGTTGAGTTGGTGTATGAGAAATGAATGAAAGAAAAGTTTTAAATTTTTATGCATGTTATTGATCATGTATGGGATTATACAGGTTTACAGGTTACATGACAGGCTTGCTACGGGTCCCGGCGGCCTTAAGTCGACCCGGATCCTAGCGCCGGTAGCGGTCCGATTTTCGGGTCGTTACACTAACTCCCAGATTGCCATCCCTTCTCTGTTCTACATCCATATCATCCCCCATGCCCTCAGACATTCCTCCCTGAACTGTTCCTCTGACTGATCTGCTTCTACCCAGATCCAAAGATTTTCTAGGGTCTCTTGCTGCTCTTTCTCTGTTAGACCTACTAGACATTGCCCTAGGCAATGCTGGAGGACGGGCGCTCATGCCCTCATCCTCAGGTGGTACTCCAGTCAATCTTGCTGATCGACGAGTTCCCCTCATCCTGTTTTCTGAAAAACAGTACGCAACACATAAACATTAGCATCATATGGTTCATGTGGGCACACATGAACCCGCATCACATACATCACATATCAGCATATCATAAAAGCACATGCATATTATCATGGCATTTCACATCATCATGTAAGACAGGACTCCACATCCTATCCTAGTGGACATGATCTTTTCCTATTGTGCTTGACCTTCTATAACACCTATGAGCCCGACACTCTAGGTCCAACCATATGAACCTAGGGCTCTGATACCATTCTGTAACGACCCGAAAATCCAGACCGCTACCGGCGCTAGGATCCAGATCGGCTTAAGGCCGCCGAGACCCGTAGCAAGCCTAACATGAAACCTGTAAACCTGTTTAATCCCATACATGATCAACAAATCTCATAAACCTGTAAACATTCTCATATATCAACCAAGCTCATCCGGTATGTAATCATATACATAAACATAAACCTCCACTGGAGCCCTCATCAAATACTCCAATGGGGTATCTCATCATACACAAGAACTTGGTTGACTCATAACATCAAAACTTATGAACATAAAGATCATGTATACAAGGGGATAACCATGCTCAAAAGGGGTCAAGCATAAACTCTAATCCTCAATATCATTAATACATTACATGACTTGTACATTACTCTTACATTACAGCATTTATCATGTCCACATCTAACTATTACAACACAGGCATGAATCTACTCTTCCTGACCTCCTGGCCTATCCCGTACCTGCACACCTGGGGTTAGGGGAAAGGGGTAAGCTACTAGAGCCCAGTGAGCAGAATAATAAAACATTACATTTTTGAATTCATGCTTTCATGAAATGCGTCACATCACAAACAAACCACATCAAGGGTAAACCTGTCACCAGCTAGTCCCATCGTCATAACTAATGCCAGCGGCGTAGTCAAAGGCTCACTGGACTTCCTGTAAACATAACATAACTTACACTGCCCCAAGGCCTTATTAGGCACTTGGTCTTGGTGTCCCATAGTGCCAGGGGCGTAGTCAAAGGCTCCCTGGTCTTTCTTTCTCATAGTGCCAGGGGCGTAGTCAAAGGCTCCCTGGTCTTCCTGCCAGGAACTAGTGGATCATCCAGCATTTACCCACATCAACAAAATAATATGCAATGCAACATATTTGTCATGTCTAATGCAAGCAACCTAGAATATCACATGGCAATCGTGATTCATGAACATGCTCAAAATTATATTTCATTAATTTAAAACTTATGAGTTTATTCTACTCACCTTTGGCTGAAGCTTTACTAACTCGGGAGCAGCTGAACTCACTGTTGAGGTCCTTGGTTCCTCGGGTCCGAACCTACACAGGTGGACTCAAATGAGGGACCAACATACTATAACATAACTCTAAAAATACTCCCCAAAAACCCCCTAAAACATCATGAAAACATCACATAAAAACATGCAAGAAATGGCTGAACAGGGCACTTTCGGCGGCAGGTTCGGCGGCCGAAAGTCCCTCTAAAGCCGAAAGTCAGGCACTTTCGGCGGCACCTTCGGCGGCCGAAAGTCCCAGACAGATCCGAAAGTCCTCTTTCGGGGGCAAGCTTCGGCAGCCGAATGCTGCCTCCACAAGGGGGTTCGGCGGCCGAAAGTTCCTTCGGCTGCCGAACCTGGTTTCTCCCCAATGGGCAGAAACTTGGCTCACATGAGCCTCTTGCCTCCCAAAACCTCAAATCAAGCATATAACTCAACTAAAACATGCATACAAGTTCCTAGGGGTCTCAAGACATCAAATACCCCAACTACAACACTTCAAACACACACAATCAACACACATTGTTCAAAACATCAATATAAACCCATAACTCAACATATATCCAAACATGCATTTCTACCCATAGATCTTGCATAAAACTTATTTAAAACATACAATGAGCTTAAGATCGGCTCTTACCTCTTGAAGATCGAGAGAGAGACGACCTAAACTTGGAGATCCAAGAAAATGAGCTCCTGAGTTTCCAAAGCTCCAAAACTTGTCTTAAAAGCTCAAAACTTGCAATGTGGGGTTAAAACTCAAGAAAAATGGAGAAGATTTGGAGAAAGAACACAAGATTTGGAAGAGGGAGGTCGGAAGCTCGCTGTGGCCGAAAATGGGAGAAAGCTCGCCCATTTCGGCTGAGTGCCCCTTTTATAGATGGCTGGCCAGGCCACGTTCAGGGGCCGAAAGTGCCTCCGCATCCATGCAAATGTTCGGCGGCCGAACTAGAGTTTCGGCGGCCGAACCTGGACTTCCCTCGCTCATGCTTTCGGGGGCCTAACGTTCCTCCAAAACGCATGCATGTTCGGCGGCCGAACTTGACTTTCGGCGGCCGAACCTGGGTTTTCCTCCAAGGACTTTTCATGCAAACACTCATTTAATTTCATACTTAAAACATTAAAACTCATGAAAACATTTCACAAAAACATGATTTTACCCTTCTAGAGGTCTCCGACATCCGAGATCCCACCGGACGGTAGGAATTCTGATACCGGAGTCTAGCCGGGTATTACAGTTGGAAAGTTGGGATGGCTGAATGTATGAGGCGAAATCGGGTTCTACCATTCTGGAGAATCCAGGTTCGGCCACCGAAGCCATGTTCGGCTGCCGAAGCCATGTTCGGCTGCCGAAGCCATGTTCGGCTGCCGAAGCCATGTTCGGCCGCCGAAGCCATGTTTAGCTTTAGGCCGCCTAAACTCGCCCCCGAAAGTTGGACTTTCGGCTTTGGAGGGGAGTTTCGACCTCCGAACTTGCCCCCGAAGGTTGGTGACTTTCGGCTCTGGAAGGACTTTCGGCTGCCGAACCCTGCCCCCGAAAGTGCCTGACTTTCGGCTCTATAGGGACTTTCGGCCGCCGAACCTGCCGTCGAAAGTCCCCTGCCCAGCCGTCCTTTGCATGTTTTCTATGCATGTTTTATGATGTTTTAGGGGGTTTTTGGGGAGATTTTTAGAGTCATGTCAGAGTATGTTTGGTCCCTCATTTGAGTCCACCTGTGTAGGATCGGACCCGAGGAACCGAGGAGGCCAGCAGTGTTAGCTGTTTTAGAGTCAGCTAGAGGTGAGTAGAACTGAATTATGTTTTAAAGTAAATGAAATTTTTAGCATGTTCATGCATCACAAATGCCATGATATGTACTAGGTTGTTTGCATTAGAATTCACGAATATAGTGCATTGCATAATATAATGTTGATGTGGATGGATATTAGATGACCCACTAGCCCTCGATATGATATGTTATGATACGGTATGGAAGTCCAGTGAGGCCCATTTTACGCCCCTGGCACGATGTGAGAGAAAGACCAGTGAGGCCCATTCTACGCCCCTGGAACATTGGATATGTTATGCTATGTTATGTTAAGAGAAAGTCCAGTGAGGCCCATTCTACGCCCCTGGTACAATTGGACTATGTAGAGGGGTATTGGTAACAAGTCCATCCGTGATGTGAATTGTTTGTGATGTGATGCATTTCATGATGGCATATGTTATAAACTGTTTTTATGGTTCTGCTCGCTGGGCTTTAGTAGCTCACCCCTTTCCCCTAACCCCCAGGGTTTTAGGAGCACAGGTAGCTATGGGAGAGTTATCAGAGTTCTGGTATAGCATGATGTACTAGTTTAGTAATGGTCATGATATATAAAATAATGTAATGTAAAGTAATGTAATGAGAATTAGTATTGTGCTTGGCCCTAATATATGGTTAATCCCTTGGTACATGATCTTTATGAAATGTTTTTAATGATGTTATATGTTGAACCAAGCTTGACATATGAGATGTTGACCCAACTGGAGCATTTGATGAGGGCTCCAGTAAGGGGTTTTATGTATACAGTTTTAGTGCATGCACAGGTCAAGCTTGGTATATGAAAAGTTTAAATTTTTATGAAAATGTATGATCATGTATGGGATTTTATCAGATGTACAGGATGTATAGTAGGCTTACTACGGGTCCCAGCGACCTAAAGTCGATCTGGATCCTAGCGCCGGTAACGATCCGTTTTCCGGGTCGTTACACACACATTCATACATCAGCATACCCATCAATAATGAGAAGGGAATTCAAGTAGAACCTTTAGAACATGACATAGCAGTGACTAATCCCTTAGAAAATCTTGTGATTGTGAATAGAGTTTACAGAGATTGTCCTATATGTGTGCAAGGTCACACATTTTTAGATGACTTGATAGAGTTACCTTTTAGAGAGTTTGATGTGGTTCTGGGTATGGATTGGTTGTCTAGACATCATGTTATAGTTGACTGTAAGTTAAAGCGAGTTACACTCAAAACTTTAGAGGGTTCTGAGGTTATAGTTGTGGGTGAGAGGCCAGATTACCTCTCTAATGTCATATATGCCACAACAGCTAGAAGGTTGATTAGAAAAGGCTGTACAGCCTATCTAGCTAGTGTGATTGAAACTAACAAGGAAGATTCTAGTGTGTGAAACCTACCCACAGTATGTCATTTTCTAGATGTATTTCTTGAAGAGTTGCCAGGGTTACTTCTAGAAAGGGAAGTAGATTTTGCTATAGAAGTTGTGCCAGGTACTGCACCTATTTCAATTGCTTCTTACAGAATGGCTCTTACAGAATTGAAAGAGTTGAAAGTACAGTTACAAGAATTACTTGATAAGGGCTTTATTTGACCTAGTGTTTCACCATGGGGTGCACCAGTGTTGTTTGTGAAAAAGAAAGATGGATCTCTTCGATTATGCATTGATTACAGACAGTTGAATAAGGTAACTATAAAGAATAAATATCCACTGCCCAGAATAGATGATTTGTTTGATCAGTTGAAAGGGGCCAGCATTTTCTCTAAAATAGATTTGAGATCGGGTTACCATTAGTTGAGAGTTAAAGGGGCAGATGTGTCTAAGACTGCATTCAGGACACGATATGGATATTATGAGTTTCTAGTTATGCCATTCGGGTTAACAAATGCACCTGCATCATTCATGGATTTGATGAACTGTATCTTCCATCCATATTTAGACCAATATGTTGTAGTATTCATTGATGATATTCTGGTATACTCTAAAACTAGAGAAGACCATGACAGACATCTGAGGGTAGTATTGCAGACTCTGAGGGAAAAGCAACTTTATGTCAAGTTCAGTAAATGTGATTTTTGGCTATTGTATCAGCAGAGGGAATTAGGGTAGATCCCCAGAAGATTAAAGATGTTCTGGAATGGAAGCCACCAAAGAATGGAAGCCACCAAAGAATGTTGCAGAGGTCAGGAGTTTCTTGGGTCTAGCTGGGTACTACAGATGGTTTGTGAAAGGGTTTTCACTTATAGCATCTCCATTGACTAAATTACTACATAAGAATGTTAAGTATGTTTGGAATGATGATGTCAGGTAAGTTTTGACAGATTGAAGACTATGCTCACTGAAGCACCTATACTTACACAACCTGTTTCTGGCAAGGAATTTGTGATATACAGTGATGCTTCTCACAATGGACTTGGATGTGTTTTGATGCAAGCAAGTAAAGTGATTGCCTATGCTTCTAGACAACTGAAGCCACATGAGAAGAACTATCCTACCCATGATCTAGAGTTGGCGACCATAGTTTTTACACTAAAGATATGGAGACATTACTTATATGGTGAGAAATGTTACATTTATACATATCATAAAAGTCTGAAATACTTACCCACACAAAAGGAGCTAAACCTGAGACAGAGAAGATGGCTGGAGTTACTGAAAGATTATGATTGCATTATAGATTATTACCCAGGCAAAGCTAATCTGATAGCAGATGCACTCAGCAGGAAATCCTTATTTGCATTAAGAGTAATGAATGCGCAGTTGACTATAGCAGATGATGGAGCTATCATAGCAGAATTGAAAGTTAGACTCAGCTTACTACAACAAATTAAAGAAGCACAGAAAGAAGATACAGAGATAGCCTTATGGACTAGACAAGTACAAGAGGGAAAGAAGCGGAAGCATGTGATAAGTGATGATGGCTACTTGTACTATGGTGACAGAATATGTGTACCTAACATTGGAGAGCTGAAACAAAGTATTCTTACAGAGGCACACAACAGTCCATATGTTATGCATCCAAGTAGCACTAAGATGTATCAAGATCTGAAGGCGCATTATTGGTGGTCAGGTATGAAAAGAGATATAGTTGAATTTGTAACAAAATGTTTGACATGTCAACAGGTAAAAGCAGAACATCAGGTTCCATCAGGGTTATTACAGTCTATCGCTGTACCAAAATGGAAATGGGATAGAATTACCATGGATTTTGTAACATGATTGCCACCCACACCAAGGAAGAAAGATGCCATCTGGGTAATAGTTGACAAGTTAACTAAATCAGCGCATTTCTTGCCAATCAGAATGGATTATACATTGGAAAAGTATGTAGAATTGTACATTAATGAAATTATGAGACTACATGGTGCTCCTATCTCTATCATATCAGACAGAGATCCAAGATTCACATCCAGATTTTGGGAAAAACTACAAGAAGTTTTAGGGACAAGATTGAATTTTAGTACAGCTTTTCATCCTCAAACAGATGGCCAGTCAGAGAGAGTAATTCAAGTTTTGGAAGATATGCTCAGAAGTTGTGTAATTGAATTTGAAGGAAGCTGGGAAAGATATCTCCCACTAGTAGAATTTGCTCACAACAACAGTTATCAGGCTAGTATTAAGATGGCCCCTTATGAAGCATTGTATGGCAGAAAATGTAGAATGCCATTATGCTGGATAGAACTTAGTGAAGCTAAACTTGTAGGTCCAGAGTTAGTAAGACAAACTGAGGAGAATGTGAAGATTATCAAAGAAAGATTGAAAGCTGTAACAGATAGGCAAAAATCCTATGCAGATTTGAGAAGAAAAGATATAGAATTTTCTGTTGGGGACAAAGTATTTTTAAAAGTTTCTCCATGGAAGAAATTGCTAAGATTTGGCAAAAAAGGTAAGCTAAGCCCTCAGTTTATTGGTCAATATGAAATAGTTGAGCGTGTGGGTCCAGTAGCCTACAGGCTAGCTTTACCTCCAGAGCTAGACAGAATACACATTGTCTTTCATATATCCATGTTAAGAAGATACAGATCTGATCCTTCACATGTCATCCCAGCTGAAACCATTGATGTACAATCTGACCTAACTTATGAAGAAGAACCAGTGAAAATTTTAGCAAGGGAAATGAAAGAGTTAAGAAATAAAAAGATTCCTTTAGTAAAAGTGTTGTGGAGAAATCACAAGGTAGAAGAAGCTATATGGGAGAGTGAAGAAATGATGAAGCAACAATATCCACAGCTATTCAAAGCAGGTAAAATTTTGAGGATGAAATTTCTTAAGAGGGGAAGAGTTGTAACATCCTCAAACCCATAGCTAGAGTAGTGACATCACTATGTATGGGTTAGACTATTTCACTACTAGAGTAAATGGCATTAGGGGAGGTGCTAGCTTACTCCGAGCTACTTAGGGGAGGTGTTAGCATAACTCTAAACTGCTAATAACTGAATTATAGAAAACTCAAATAAAGAAACGGACATATCTAGAAATAAAGTAGACAGTGTAATTAGCAAGTCGGGAACGAGTCACTTTCGGAAGGTGCTTAGGGTTTCCCGACGTATTTGCTTGAGGTGCTTGTTTAAATCCGTCATGCTTGCTTAAGTGAAAAGGACTTCTAAAGGCTAAAAGCATAATTTAGTAGGTCAATCTATGATTATTGAAAGTTTAAAAACTAAATTGAAACATGGTAAAGAGTTTAGTAGGTTAAAGTGTGAATATGGTAAGTTAAAAGACAAAATTCAGTTTACCCTCCATGTGTCACCTATCTATGCATGAATGAAATGATAAAGCAAAGTGAAAAAGGTGGGTTGTCTTCTCCACCACCTCATTGCCGTAGGTCACTCTATTTTCAAGGAAGAAATTTTGCTTTTCTTTCTCCCATCAAAGCCAAGCCAAAACCTCACCAAATCAACTTTTTCCTTTAACCAAAATTCATCCTAAGATCAAGAGCTAAAGGAAGATTCATATATTGAAAGAATTGAAGAAGAAAAGTTTAGGATTCCATATACATCAAGCTTAAAAATCAAAGGTGAGCTTAGAAATGTGTAGGAAATAGTATCTTCTCATTTCTTCATGCATGAATTTGAATTATAAAGCTTTAATTTACAATTTATTCAATCCTTCCCTAAGATATAAATTGACCTAGGTGAAGGAACATCCAAGGGAAAGGAGATAGTTAGAGAATAGAAGTGGAAAAGAAAGAGAAATTCAAAAAAAGTTTGGTGTTTGTATGATTTTTTATTTTTCTTTGATTCTGTCATGAATAAGTGAAATTAGGGGTTGATTTTACTTGATGAAAATGTTGCTTTGATTGTATAAATTTATATGAATGTTAAAATGATGTTTGAAAGGTTTAGAGTAAAGAAATTTAACGTGAGAGCTAAAAGTGCAAACCTGGCAGAATAGGTTGTAACAGGGCAGTTTGTGTTAAAAATATCATAACTTATTGTGTATTTATTGAAATTAGGTCTAAGATATATCAAATGAAAGATGAGATAAAAAGCTAAAACTTTCTTGATTAACCAAATTCTGAATCTGTAGGTAAGATGATGAAAATTATAAGTGAACCTAAACTGGATACAGTGATAGTGCATCCGAAATAGAATGTATTTATTATACCATAACTAATTATATACCCAGTGAAATTTATTAAGACCAGTTCCAAATAAATCCTAAAATGTATACCTAAAACTTTGTAGAAGACACTTAAGCTTGAATTTGTAGGGAAATGCATGAATCTGATATGTTTTGTGATACTATAAACAAGTACCAATATTGGACTGATTAAGACCTTATTAAGCAGCTTTTAAAGAAGAATTCATAACTTAAGTTAGGATGATCAGATTTTTATGAATTATACCTTGTTGGAAAGATAAGATATAAATGTACATTTTTTGTGAGAAACTGAAGTCAAATTATAACTCTATACTGCTTCAAAAGTTTATGCAATACATGGCACAATACAGTTTTCTAAAATTGGAATGTTATGTTGACAAAGTTTTGCACAGTTTTCCATGAGTTTCTCATCATGTTAACTTTGACACATGATTTATGTATTTTGGAAATGAATTTAAATAGCTTCAAATGACATGCATTTACACTGAATTCATGACACTTAGCCTTGGTAAACATAATAGGAGTCTAGGTTAGTTTAAGGGTATGGCATGCCATATAAACATACAGAGTTCGCACTACTGCTACCGATACATAATATATATATTTGAGGTTACATATCAGGTACCTCATAAGCACGACCACAGAGCCCTGCTATCACAGTTTTAGCCTCTGAGCCTACCGTTCGGCACCCTGTACCTACCGTTATAACTCCTTATCTACCTAGTCGATCCTACTATGTGTTTATAAGGGCTGAGATCTTAATTAAGATTGATACTTGACTTTGTGAACTTATCAGTGAATGTTAATATGTCTGCATCTATTACATGCACTAAGCTATGGTGATTTGCTATAAATAGAATGTGTGCAATAAAGGCAAAAGAAGATGGTTATATTGAATATGAAGGAAATTCTTGTCGTGCACAAGGATACATATGGCACTCATACCTTATACTAAGAAGTTGACAAGTATACTTTGTATCATGTTAATAACATTTGACTAGCTTGTAATTGTTTACTTGATTATATATATATGTGGATCTGTTTGCTCTATTTTGTTATTTGTTTGCTATCACCCACTGAGCGTTAGCTCAGCGTGTTGCTTTTTACCTCACGCAGATTGTAGATAAAGTAGGCATGCGGAGTTCATCAGAGGTCTACATCAGATATCAAAGCCATTATCATAGCTGGTTGTTTTGAGTCTCTGAGTCATAGTACAGTTATATTTTGGCATGTACATATTAAATAGAGTGAGTTATGAAGGTTATGTAAATCAAAGAATAGTAAGATGTCAAATAACAGTTGATAATTTTGCATGTGTTTTTCATATGTGCTACAGGTTGAAATATTGATGAAACAGAGGAGACTCTGCTAAAATTTTGGTTTAAAATCCCACAGTTACTTTAATCACCTTATAAAATTTACTTGGACTACCTAAAACTTGGTATTTACAGATAAAGGAAATTGTTTAGTCTTGATATGTCTAAGAAAGTATAGTTTGTGACAGTCCTTGCTCTATCTACACTTTGATAGGGTAAGGGGTGTTACATCAAGGACCTTGTGAGCCAAAATATAGGTTGACCTCATCCAAATAAGAAACAACCGTGGATTGAAAAACTCAACTTGATGCTGAGTCCTCAGTTTAGGCCAGCTCAATTAGTAAAGTCATAGGTGAACCAATTTAACTTGTTACCCAGAGTCAAGTGAGTGGAGGAATTGTCAAGAGCACATGTTGTTAAAAGCCTTCTTTAGTATGTTAAGTTAAGAAGACTTTATAAGTCCAATAGAAGAGAAAGGCTCTAACCTTAAGAAGATATAGGCAGATATGCAGGGCCAGCGAAGCGATTTGAGTAAAAAATAATCTAAGTATAAATAAAGTACAAGCCACAAACAAATCTCATCCACCACCAAGACTGATCAGACTAAATTTAGACCATTTTATCATGTTGTTATTAATGTTAATTTATACTTTTTCTGCTTAATTCTGTGGTTTTGATCTTATTTTGCAGAAAACAGTGTAAAGAGGTAATTTGGTGAAAATGCTCTTAAAACTGTCTAAAAGAGGATAAAGGAGAACAAGTCGTTTGCCCAAGTCAAGTTGCAGCTGAAGTGAAGATAAATAAGAAAAATACAGTCAGCAGAGTAATTTGAAATTCAAATTTCAAATCTTCAAGAAGTCTTTCTCTTATTGAGGAAGCCAAATCTCAAGAAAATGCACTTGCCTCCCAAGAATTCAAAATTCAAAATTCAAAATTCAGCATTCAAAATTCAAAAGAAGGCTCCACCTCATTAAGAAAATCTAAGGCAACACTTTCAACTATAAAAGGCCGCATAAGGAGCCGCACGCCTCTCTTCTTCCTCGCTCCCATTCGAATTGCAAGGCACTTCCTCTCTAAGCCGCCAGTTCCTTCCTCTTCTTCTCTTTCTTTTATTTTTTTATTTTGTTTCAGCCATGAGTGGCTGAAACCTCTTTTTCTAGTTGAAGATTAGGTGATACTTTAGTTGTTTTATGGATTGGGAGATCTGAACATATATTGTTTATCTTTTGTTTATCAATATTTATGCAATTTCATGCTTAATTCCATTGTTGCTTTGTTGTTTAGATCAATAGGGCCCATTGATTCTTGACTGCAAAGTAATAATTTGTTAGTTTGGATAGTTTTAAGTCCGTAATTGCTTGGATTATTCAAACACAAGTAACTCTTGGTGTAAAAACTAAGGAAATTGCATAATCTAGCAATATCACCATACGTTTGGGTAGCTAGAATTAGGTCTCTCGATTTCTTTATGCAATTGACAGTTGTTAGATGCCAAAGGTCCAAGGACGTTCCTTGGCAACTTGTTGATTAGTGATTAATTAGAGGATGTTCCCTAGTTAATCTATGCTCAAGGAGGGATATGGTGGTGAGAAGCGTCTTCCACCTCCATAACTAATTTATTGAATCAAACAAAGGAACCTAAGTGTTAATGATCAATCCCAACAACTAAAGTGGATCCAATTCTTCAACTAGAACTTTTCTTATTATTGAATTTCTTTACTTTAATTATTTGCTTTACTTTATTGCTTTCAATATTAGTTTAACTCAATCAATCTCAAAACCTCCCTTTTATTTTACTTTCAGTTTATTTACGTGGTTTTGATAAGGAAAATAGATAAGTATCAATTCCCCGTGGATTCGATCATTTTGCTACTATCTACAGTTGTAAAATTGTTGATAATCAAAAAGGTTATTTTTGACCGGTTTCGACAACCGCACAGTCAAATACACATATTTCCAAACCATCATAAAACTTAGGCAACAAAGGGAAAGGACAAAGAAATAAAAAGCAAGAAAGATAACACAAACATAAAAAAGAAATCACAGTCTTTATTTCCTCACTTATCTAGGGTTATATTTGGTAAAATAATACTAAGAGGCTCAACATCAATAATTACATCATCATCTATATTATGTACAATAATGCCCCCTGGGAGCTTAGCACTCCCTGCAGGCAATTCAGAACCATCTACGGAAGACCCATCATCACCTTGTCGAGGTCCCTGAGGCACATCGTCCTCTTCTCGAGATCCAATTGGCAAGGAAGGAGCACCATTAGGTAATGGGTTATCGTCCTCCCCCATAGCACACCTCCTCCCCATCAGAATCCACTTCAAGAGCTCGGAGATGAGCTAATGGGGTGGAGGGGGCATCCCTGGCTACTTTCAGACCTTGGTTAAACCAGAAGGCAAACATGCGGAAGGCTCGGCTCCATATCTCCCCTTCCATTGAATCTAAAGCCTTGAACTCCGCAAGTCGAGCCTCGCAGGCCTCCTCGATCTTGGTCTTTAGTTCAGAGGAGTCCTTGTAGAGCTGTAGATGATCTTCATAGGCTCGCTTGATCTCAGCTTTTAACTCTAAAGAGTTCTTGTACTCCTGTAAACACTTACGGCAAGCCTGATCGATCTCAACCTTCAGCTCAGTAGAGCCCTTATACTCCTGCAAGCGCTCCTCACATGCCAACCAGACCTTGTCTTCAGTAAGCTTAACGTCCTCAAGCAAGGCAGGACACCTCCCCTCCAGAGCCTTAACCTCTTGGCAGAGCTGTTGTTGTTGCCGCTTTGATTCCTCTGTTGCCAAGGTCAGACCTTTCAAGTCCTCGATGCGCTTGCTAAGCTCCTGCTCAAGGACGACAATCCGAGCTAGGGCCTCGTCCCTCTGGGATGTCACCATCTCAAAACAAGCCTAGACATCCTCACGATCTACTCTGGCTGCCTCACATTGATGCCAGGCCTCGTCACACTGAACCACGACTTCATCTCTCTCTCACTGGGCTTCTTCTATAGAAGACAGTTGAGCCAAAGCCTCATTGCAACGAGACTCTGCCATAGCTGCCCTGTCATCAGCCTTCTTGACATCCTTCTGCACCCAGCCCAGCTCATCTTGCAGGGTCCTCAAATGATCCTAGACTGCTACAAGCTGAGCTCGAGCATCACTGGTGGCTGCGAGATTTTCCTCATGGCGGGCCTCCTCAATTTGGCGATCCACTGAGCTCTGGAGTGAGTGGTCACGAGCGTCGATCTCCATAAAGACACCCATCACCTGGCAGAAAAAAGAGGCAACAAAATGAATTAGAAAAACAATAGGAATAAAAAACAACCTAAAATAGAAGAAATAGCTCACCATCAGGAGCATCTCTCTGATCGCATCTCCAAGTTCCTCTCGAGTCCGAGAGCGAAAAGCCACCTGCTGTTGAGTAGAGCAGGCTGGGAGGCTGGTGAGAGCTAGTAAGCGTGGGTCTAAGGCATCAGCAATCCCACCGAACATCCTCTCCCGCAGTAGCTCGACAACAGTGGTCACGGTGGGCTGGGGAGTGATCTAATCAGCGTTCAAGATCTCGTTATTAGGGGCAGAAGATATCAGCTCCACAGATGCCTTCTTCTTCTTGGCAGGAGGGAGAGCTGGGGCAGGCTGCTTAGAAATGTGAGCCTTCTTAGTAGGGGCCATGGGAGAAACCTCCTTAGGAGGAGCCCACTTACCAGTGCCTCCTTAAGAGTAATGCCACCACTGGCAGCAATCTTCTTAGAGCGAGGGGCAGCAGAGATGGCCCTGGTCTTGACCCTATCCTTAGAGGCACCCTTGCTAGTTGGGACGACCTTAGCTCTAGCCTCAGAGGTGCCCTTAACAGTTGGAGTGACCTCGCCTCCACCCTCAGAGGCACCTTTATCAACAGGGAGGACCTCGGTGCTGCCCTGGGAAACAACTTCAGAAGCAGGGATGACCTTGGTACTTTCCTTGGAACGTCTTCAGTAGTAGGAGTGACCTCGGTCCTTCCCTACAGAGCATCCTCAACTGATTCCTCAATGACTACAAGTCCTGAGAGGTCAGGGCTGAGGCCGGCTTAAACTTTGGAACCACAGAAGATTTGTAGGAAGAAGGGGTCCGGCTGCGACCGGAGGCCTTGGGAGCCTCAGATTGAGAATCCTTGGAGCCTAGAACTAAGGCGCGAGAAGAAGCTGGGGCAGGTGGAACAATTCGACCAGCTGACTTGGGGGAGATAATCTTATCCTTATATAGTAAGGAGAAAAACAAATAAAACCCTAAGACACTCTTCTTGGGCCTGACTTAAACACATAAGGTCCAAGCCCAATCACACACTAAAATAACACATAAGTATTAAAACATAAGCCCAAAACATGGCCCAACACTCTAAAACTTAAAAGATAAAATATGGCCAGAATACAAGCCCAAACAAAGCTAAAATAAAATAAGTGTTCAAATAATAAAACATAGCAAGCCCATCATAACAAAGCTGAATCTTCATAAAAGCCTTACTTGATCTTCACTTTAGGCTTCCCTTTGTGTAGTTTTAGCCCATAGGTTTGATTAGGCTCCCTGAGCCTATGATTGCAAGTGTTGCACCAAATCTGTCCCATATGAGTTGAAGCATGCCCCAAATATATATGGATCATATTAATATGATTTTGAACTCCTTTTAGATCCATTTGAATGACATAAGTTTGCTCCACACCATTGTTAGAAATTTGCCCTATTGGATCCGTATCATTCTCTCCTTCTTTAAAAAAGATTCGTCCTCGAATCTTGTTGATATTTATGTCAAAAAGGGAAGCTTTAGGAACCCATGTATCTTCAAAGACCTCCTTTTGAATAGGTGGAAATAGGATAAAACTTTCGTCATGAATGTTTTCATCAACAACCTGCACATCAAGAACAAATGAACTAGGCATAAAAATATTAGTCATAGAAAGATCTTGTGGATGTGACCCATTCTCCTCTACAACTTCCAATACAGTCTCATTCGCCTCCTCCACCTCATCAATCATGTGCTCCCCATGTCCCTCATCATTCACAACCTCTTCTATAAGTTCATTGATGGAATTCTCAACAACAACTACATCAAATTCATGCATTACAACTTCCTCTTTAATTTCAATCTCTATGGAAGTTGAGATTGGAACTTTAGCCTCTTCTTTCTCCACCTTCCCTCCTTGAACTAGTCTTGATTCTTTTCCAGCCTCTTTACCCTCAAACTCACTCTTTTCTCTCATCTTTTCCGCAGAATTCAAGCTCTCACTCCCCTTTGTGACCAAGGTTGAAGCCTCCCTCTCCCTCTCCAGTATCTTTATTTGATCAACATATACCTCTTGAGGTGATAAAGGAGCAAGTATAACCTTCTGTCCTTCATGAGTGAAGGAGTACTTGTTATTGAACCCATCATGTTGCACCTTTCTATCATGTTGCCACGGCCTACCCAACAACATATGGCTTGCCTGCATAGGTACCACATCACACAATATCTCATCCTTGTACCTACCAATAGAAAATAGTATAACCACCTGGCGTGTAACCCTAACCTCACCACAATCATTCAACCATTGCAATCTGTATGGCTTAGGGTGTTTAATAGAAGCCAAGCCCAATTTCTCCACCATATACACACTTGCCACATTTGTGCAACTACCTCCATCAATAATGAGAGTACACACTTTTCCATTAACCAAACACCTAGTGTGAAATATGTTTTCCCATTTTTCTAGGCTTTCTTTTTTAACCTGCATATTCAGAGCACGCCTAGCAACAAGTGTTTGCACTCTTACCATTCTTTTGCTGATTCTTCAATTGCACTTCAGAAACTAAGGTCAACCAACCAACCACAAGGTGCGTTTAATGAAACAAAGAAGAAATCCTAAAGAAAGAAGGAAGTGCGCAAAAACTAGAAAGAGGACACTGACAATTTGAAAAGTAACGCATGAACTAGGTTTTGTGCTACTTGAAAAATATCACCTAGAGTATAGACACAAGCAAACAATACTACAGCAATGTAAAGGAAGCAAAAGCACGCTTAAACCGAAAAAGAAACTTAGAAATCAAATAAAAACAAACCTGGACAAAAAATATTGCATTGAATTCACTTCAACGCAAATTAAATATGGATCTACTTAAATCTACCCAAAAAGGAAAGTATTAAAACCCCAAAAATAGAATCAGTAAAGAAAAATGTAAATTTCTCTCAGATCAGAAACATGGACGAAAATTCTGGTGTTAAAAGAAGGATTTGACATCAAATCAATTTAGATGCAATTGCCCTAAATCTGCACTTTAGGAAATAGGCAGAATTTCTTTTATCTCCTAATCTCGATTCGGCCCAATTCAAAATTTAAAATTCAAATTGATTCCCATAAATTACTGCAATTAATTGAGATAGGTAAGGCAATATAGATGAAAAAGGAAGCATATCACAATTTCGGCCAGATGAAGGTAAATAAGGCAAAGGCGATTTTTTTTTTTTTTGGATTTCAATTTTTTTTTTTGATGATTAATAATCAAGAAGGTGCAGCCATGGACACACAAGCTTTCACCGAAAACAATAAGGAAAAAAATGAAAACTCAAAAAAAAACTCTAGATAATGAGATAAATCAGAATTTACCTCACTTTGGCTCTGATACCAACTAACGCAGAACCCTATGGCACAAGCCTCAAACCCACACGCACAAGTAGATATGGAATCCAAAGATTTGATAAACCCACCTCCTATGGCACCCCAAACTTAGAGAATTTGAAACACCAATGATCGAAGGATTTAGATGAGAATCTAACAAACGCCACAACGAATAGTTGATAAGTAAGCCAAGATTCCTGGTGCAATTGATGAAAGCAAATCCTCACTGTCACTTAAAGCAATACACGCCAAAGGCATGAGAAGAATTCTAAAATTTTGATTAAAAGCTGCCTCTTACAATTGTTTCTTATCCTTATATAGTAAGGAGAAAAACAAATAAAACCCTAAGACACTCTTCTTGGGCCTGACTTAAACACATAAGGCCCAAACCCAATCACACACTAAAATAACACATAAGTATTAAAACATAAGCCCAAAACATGGCCCAACACTCTAAAACTTAAAAGATAAAATATGGTCAGAATACAAGCCCAAACAAAGCTAAAATAAAATAAGTGTTCAAATAATAAAACATAGCAAGCCCATCATAACAAAGCTGAATCTTCACAAAAGCCTTACTTGATCTTTACTTTAGGCTTCCCTTTATGTAGTTTTAGCCCATAGGTTTGATTAGGCTCCCTAAGCCTATGATTGTAAGTGTTGCACCAAATCTGTCCCATATGAGTTGAAGCACGCCCCAAATATATATGGATCATATGAATATGATTTTGAACTCCTTTTAGATCCATTTGAATGACAGAAGTTTGCTCCACACCATTGTTAGAAATTTGCCCTATTGAATCCATATCACATACCCTAGTAAAAAGAACTTAATTCAAAAAATAATTTCCCAATCTA
Source organism: Manihot esculenta (assembly GCF_001659605.2). NCBI lineage: Eukaryota > Viridiplantae > Streptophyta > Magnoliopsida > Malpighiales > Euphorbiaceae > Manihot > Manihot esculenta. The sequence goes on along the minus strand of NC_035173.2, from coordinate 18,421,723 downwards.
AAGCACTCTTAATTAACATGCAATTAAGAACACTTATAATGGATTGATTTTAAGAGCAACAAGAATAAGAAACATACAAGTTATTATCAAACCTTATTCGTGATGCAATGTCAAGAACCAAGATCTCTCTTAAGCTCTCAAAGAAGAATCACATAAAGCAATTGTATTGAATAATTGATAATCTGTCTACAATATGGAAAAAGAGATGCTTTATATAACATAAATAAAGACCCATGACCTTTTCCACTTCCCACTACTATACATGGACCCATGACCTATGCCACTACCCACTACTCTGCATGGATCCATAATCTATGCCACTATCCACTACTGGATAACTACCCACTACTGTTTAACTACCCACTACCAAATAACTACCCACTACTGGTTAACTACCAACTATTAAATAGCTTCCCACTATAAATACAAAATTTGAATTGTCAATAAGGACACATTTGGCCTAATTGACTTGGAATGGCCAGATTGTTCTTCAACTTCAAAATGAACTTGCAAAGCTTCAACATATTCCTTCATGAATCCTTGAAGTGCTTCCTTCAACCTCTTGGATCTCAACCTTGTAATTGGTCCTTGAGGCAATGCTAGCTCATCATTTTTGGTGTTGTTGGTCGTGCTTACATCATCCCCTCCCTCTTAAAAAGGATTCGTCCTCGAATCTGTACCAAAATCAAAAGGAGACAAATCAGAAACACTAAAGGTAGCACTTACACCAAACTCACCTGGCAGATCAATTATGTATGCATTGTCATTGATCCGTTTCAGCACTTGATATGGTCCATTCCCTCGTGCATCGAGTTTTGATTTCCTTTGAGTTGGAAACCTTTCCTTTCGCATATGGATCCAAACCCAATCACCTGGTTGGAATACAACTTTCTTGCGACCCTTATTGGCCTGTTTCTCATATATGCTGTTACGCTTCTCAATATGCTCACGCGCTTTCACGTGTATTGATTTAACCATTTCAGCCTTCGCTTTTCCATCTAAATTAGACAACTCGTTCAAAGGTAAAGGCATTAAATCTAATACAGTTAATGGATTAAAACCATACACAACCTCAAAAGGTGAATAACCAATAGAAGAATGGACTGCTCGATTATAAGCAAATTCAACATATGGCAAACATTCTTCCCAAGTTTTCAAGTTCTTACCCACAATAGCACGAAGCATAGTTCCTAAAGTCCTATTAACAACTTCAGTTTGGCCATCTGTTTGTGGATGACTAGTAGAAAATAAAAGTTTAGTACCCAATTTCCCCCACAAAACACGCCAGAAATGACTAAGAAACTTTGAATCTCTATCAGAAACAATAGTCCTAGGTACACCATGCAAACGGACTACTTCCCTGAAAAACAAATCAGCTATGTTCGTTGCATCATCAGTTTTATGACATGGAATAAAATGTGCCATCTTGCTAAAGCGATCTACAACAACAAACACTGAATCTCTACCTCTTTTTGTCCTAGGTAAACCTATCACAAAATCCATAGATATATCAGTCCAAGGTTCAGTAGGTACAGGCAAAGGAGTATACAACCCATGTGGCAAGGACTTAGATTTAGCCTGTTTATATGCAAAGCATTGAGCACAAATTTTCTCTACATATTTTCGCATGTTAGGCCAATAAAAGTGTTCATTCAACATGTCTAAAGTCTTTTGCACACCAAAATGTCCCATTAATCCTCCTGAATGTGATTCTCTAACAAGCAACTCACGCACTGAACAATTAGGTATGCATATTTGTTTCCCCCTAAAAAGAAACCCATCATGCAAATAAAACTTTTTAAATGCCCCATGTTCACATGCCTTAAATACATCAGAAAAATCAGTATCATTCTCATACATATCTTTCAAATGCTCAAATCCTAACAACTTAGAACTAAGCATGGAAGTCAATGCATAACGTCTAGATAATGCATTGGCAACCACATTCTCTTTACCTTGCTTGTATTTAATCACGTAAGGAAAAATTTCGAGATACTCAACCCACTTACCATGTCGCTTGTTCAACTTACCTTGTCCCTTCAAGTGTTTGAGAGACTGATGGTCGGTATGAATCACGAACTCATTAGGCAGCAAGTAGTGTTCCCAAACTTCAAGAGCCCTAATCAGTGCATTGAACTCTTTGTCATAGGTGGAATAGTTCAATTGTGCGCCACCTAACTTCTCACTAAAATATGCTATGGGTCGGCCTTCCTGCATAAGAACAGCACCAATACCAATCCCAGAAGCATCACATTCAACTTCAAAGGTTTTAGAAAAATCAGGTAACCTTAAAACAGGAGCGGTAGTAAGTTTTTCTTTCAATGTGTTAAGTGCAAGTTCCTGTTCTTTACCCCACTTAAACCCAACAGCCTTTTTAATAATCTCATTTAGAGGTGCAGCAATAGTGCTGAAATCTCTAACAAACCTCCTATAGAAGCTTGCTAATCCATGAAAGGATCTCACCTCATTAGCATTCTTAGGTGTAGGCCATTCTTGGATAGCCTTAACCTTTTCAGTATCTACCTCCACTCCACGTGAACTAATAATAAATCCTAGGAATATGACACTATCAGTACAAAATGTGCATTTCTTAAGATTAGCATACAATTCATGTTCACGCAACTTCTGTAGAACAAGTTCAACATGCCTAATATGATCATCCAGGTTTCGGCTATAAATCAATATATCATCAAAATACATAACCACAAACTTACCTAGGTAATCACACAAAACATGGTTCATCAATCTCATAAATGTGCTAGGTGCATTAGTTAAGCCAAAAGGCATCACTAACCATTCATATCAACCATATTTAGTCTTAAAGGCAGTTTTCCACTCATCACCTAACTTCATCCTAATTTGATGATAGCCGCTTTTCAAATCAATTTTGGTAAAGAAAACAGCACCACATAATTCTTCAAGCATATCATCTAATCTAGGAATAGGATGGCGATACTTTACAGTGATTTTGTTGATCGCACGACAATCAACACACATGCGCATTGTTCCATCTTTCTTTGGAACCAACAAAACAGGTACTGCGCATGGACTAAGGCTCTCCCTAATATGTCCCTTAGCTAGCAACTTATCAACTTGCCTTTGCAATTCCTTTGTCTCCTCAGGATTACTCTGGTAAGTTGGACGGTTTGGAATCTGAGCTCCAGGAACAAAATCAATCTGATGTTCTATTCCCCTAATGGGTGGCAACCCAGACGACACCTCCTCAGGAAATACATCCGCAAAATCCTGCAATAACTTAGAAAAAGAACTAGGCAATTCATCAATAGGGTTAGTCTCAATCATAAAATTGGAATTAAAACGCAACATAATCAAAGCTCTCTTCCCTAAGTATGCTTTCTTCAACTCTCTCTCTTTACAATCAAAGGAAGACTCGCTGAATTCTTCACTCTTCTCACTCAGCTCTCCTTTTACCTCCACACTCACTAACGTTTTCTCTCCTGCATGTCTCTCATTTTTTTCCTTTCCTGTGCAGTCACTCTCCTTTGGGCCATTGGAAACCTTCTTTTCACTACTGGCCTCTTTTCACTCATTCTTTTTACTTGTCTCACCTCCCTTACCCAATTTGGCAGATTGTTGTAATTTCACTTGATCTGCATATACATCTTTAGGAGATAATGGTACAAGTATATGTTTTACACCAAGGAACGTAAAAGAAAACCTATTACTATAATAACTACCCACTACTCTTTAACTACCCACTACCAAATAACTACCCACTACTGGTTAACTACCAACTACTAAATAGCTTCCCACTATAAATACAAAATTTGAATTGTCAATAAGGATACATTTGGCATAATTGACTTGGAATGGCCAGATTGTTCTTCAACTTCAAAATGAACTTGCAAAGCTTCAACATATTCCTTCATGAATCCTTGAAGTGCTTCCTTCAACCTCTTGGATCTCAACCTTGTAATTGGTCCTTGAGGCAATGCTAGCTCATCATTTTTGGTGTTGTTGATCGTGCTTACATCACGACCTCTCGAGTCATATTAGCCACGGACAGGCCAGCTCAAAAGGCGTCCAAAGCGGTCCTCATGCTTTTCCGAGACAGGACAAAGTTCTTTGGCGGCTTGATCTTTTCCATCGGGAGTTCGGAAGCTGCATAGAACAAAAATAATCAAACAAATTAGAATTGTACTCAATAAAAGACAAAAATAAAGGAAAACAAGACATCAACAAAGCAAATACCCGCGTCCTTGCAGTCCTAAAGACTGGATACAAATATACACTTCTCAATATCATACTTTCACTTGATAGAAGTCAATCTGAAAAGGCTGATCTACTCAGAGAGGGTCAGCTGAGGAAGGTCATTGCAGCTTGGGGGCACATCCCTCCAGAGGAGATCGACCTGCCAGGACAACCCGGGGCCTCCCTTCAGCTCTACTACAGCAAACCTCTCTGTCCAACCTTTGATAGAATCTTTATGTCCCAAGAAAATAGACAATCCCCCTCGGGGGACAAAGTTGTAAAAGCACTAGCCAGTCTAGACCAGGCGAAAAAAAGGTAGAAAACAGACGAGCTCTAGGAGTGAAACCCCAACTCAGGCTAACGGACTCGAAGGAGCACATGAAGAGAATCGAGTTAGAGGCAAGCATACGAGGAGTTATTCCGAAATACCGGAAGACCTTAACAAAGAACAAAAAGAAAGGGAAGGTTAAGCCAAATTCTCGTTGTTTGACAAAGACGACTAGGCTATGGTCCCTCTGAGGATCAATAAGACCAGAGGGAGGAGGATCAGGAAGAACGATCCTCTCACTGCGATGAGGATCCCTAATCCGAAATAGAGGAATATCCAAGTACTCCCGAGAAAAGAGGGTCACAAGAGAAGAATGAGTGACATTGGACTCTAGGTTCAGGACATCGGGAAGTCTGGGACCATCCATTATAGAACAGAAGATGTACTTTGGGGGCAATTTTGCAGAAAAGCGAGAGAGATGGAGCACACAAAGAGCAAACGGAGAAGAAGAGTTCTGCAAAAATGTGGGGGTTTTGAATTTTGAAAACAGTAAGTTAAGGAAGAGACATTTTGATGGGAACCGCCCTTGGGCCACGCGGTCATAATGAGTTCTAGGGATTTACCCCCTCATCACTCATGCAATAACTGATGAGGAGGTAAAGGGGCAATTGATGACCGTCGGGCCTCACCACCCCTGAGTGAGGTCGGGCTCACGAAGGCAGTGCTGGCCCAAAGCCCATGAAAGCCTTTTTTAAACTACCGGTCCAGCATCTCCAGTCCTGACCCAGGCATACGGGGCAGGCCAGTCGCCCGTAAGACCAGGTCCAGCCCAGTGATATGACATAAGGAATGACAACATGTCCAATCACTTTGCAGCCCCACCCTCGTGCGCGCTGGGGAATTAAATGGCTGCCTAGCGTGGAGAGGGACTCTGACATTTCCGTACATACGGACCCATGTGACATGGACAAGTGGCACTAGCAGAGAGGCCGTTAGGCATCACTAGTAAACAAAAGGAAAAGAACAAGGAGAGAAATACCTTCCTCTTCATCGAAACTTACACAACTACTGTAAACTCCATTATTCTAGATTTCAGAGCATCATCATATTGAACTTAATATTTGATAATTTAATATTTTCAAAATTAAATTTATTTTAATAATCTTTGATTTGTACCATTTATTTTTTTTAAATTCAAATATTCATTCATTAACGTTATTTTAATCCATTAACGTTATTAATTAATTAATTAATTAATTTTATTATATTAATTTTATCGAAAACTAACTTTCAAAAATCAATCAAATTATATATTTTATATTATTTTACTTCATTCCATTAAAATCATAATTTTAGTTCAAATATTAGTCTTATATTAGTCTTATATAATAATATAAAAGCAGTTTTATTTTAAAAATTAGATTGCATAAGTCTAAATGTTTTTTTATCAAATGTAATATTTTATTAGATACTATTAAAATCAATATATTGTGGCTTTTATTAAAAACATATATTAAATATAAAATTGTGCTCACAATCCTACTAATTTTTTTTTTGTAAAATTAGATTGAAAGACATATATTCAACCGGTGGAGGCCCAAATAGAATGAATTTCGTGTTATTCCTAAATTGAAAGGAATTTCCAATTAAATTAACACCGAAGGGTTTAACACTATAAATGAGGGTATGATAGGAATAATACCATTTGACTTTGCACATTATAGAGAGTATTTATTGTCGGTTATGGAAAGAGACTTTTGTCTCTCTTGATATAGTTAAAGTCTCATAGAGAAAGAGAGGGAGGTTTTGGTCTAAAGCGAGGAAGAGTTTTACTAGGTACATATATTGTGTTATTCTTATAGGAGATTGATATGAAATAATTAATATATTTATTATGATTTCTTTGCGATGATTAAATAATATTGGATATAATTAATTTAATAACAAGATAGTTTATTGAAAAATAGATGTTGTAAATATATTTCTATATCGAGTAGGTAACCACGTTAAAATTTTATGTATTATTTGTAGACATAATAATTTTTATACCCTTAAAATTTGTCCTAACTAATTAACTCTTATAATTTTAAAATTATATTAAAATATTCTCATATTTTTATTTCCTTAACTAAAGAGGACACTAACTAGTTTTTATTGATTTTTACGGTTAATTTATTAGTTAAGTTGAAAATAATTTTTTATATCTAGATTATATATGGATATCCTCCTCCTCATATTCTCTTGTATCTCTCTCCGAATTTCTCCTAAAAAATAGAGATTTACAATCAATAATGAAGTATTAATAGCTCTCGTATCTCTTCATATTTCTCCAAAAATAATAGAAATTTACAGTAATAATGAAGTATTAATAGCATAGACAATTAGAAGCTAACTAATGGGAGAAGTGAGCAGTATGGAGATTTGAGTTTTATTTAATAGGAAGTTAATTTAACTACACAAAAAAAGTTTTTCCAGCAATAATCAATCGATTAATGATACAAATGGATAGAAAGCGATTAATGATTATTCTTTTGAGTTAAGAAAATAAAAATATAAAAATATTTTAACATTATTCTAAAATTAAGGCACAATAATAATTAGTTAAAATAAATTATTAAGATATAATCTCAAATCTTTTTTCAGATTTGACCAATAAATTAAGATTAAAATGGATAGAAAATAATAAATGTCGTCTTTAATTGATGGAATAAAAATATTTTAAAGTTTTTAAATATTTTAATTAGTTAGAATAAATTATAGGAATACCATAGTAATTATTTCTTATTTTTATTATTTGTATGTGATTATTATAATATTGTTAAATAAAATTCACAACAAAACATATTAATTAACTTAAAAAATAAAATAATGTATCAATCATTAATAAAAAATTTTATCAATAAAAAAATTGTATCATTTGCTATGATATAAAATTGTATTTGCTGAGCTTAAAAAGTTATATGTCAAATTAATTAAAATCAAGTTTATTGCTTCTAAATATTGAGCATGAAAATATGAAAATTTCTTGAATTCACTTATCAAATTGTTATTATAAAAAAATAATAAAAATTACTAAATATTTATGGACTAATTGAAAAATTAAAATATCAATTAAATTACCAATAAAAATATTGATGAAAATATTTTTGACGTCAAATATTAATGAAAATGTTAGCAGACAAATCTAAAAAATATACCAATCAAATGATTTATTGGTATTTTTACAGAAAATTCATAAATAAATTTACTGTAAAAATTGTTGTGAATAATAATTTAAAAATAAAAATACAAAATATTAAAATAATTTTAAAAATAAACATAAAAAAGGCTTCTTGTAAATATTTAAGATTTAATTTTCATCAATAATTAAAAAAATTTAAAAAATAATATAATATGAAAATATTTTTAAAATACATATATAAAAAGTTATCAGTAATTATACATAATTTAAATTTTATCATAATTATAAAAAATTATAAATTTATAACAAATGATCGTAGATAACAAATTGAATATAATTCTTTAATTTTTTTTATCAAGATGGTTGAAAATTTTAGTTTCATTTTATAGCAATATAATTATTCAAAATTTATTATAAATTTTTACACTTAAAGTTTAATCTAAATTTACATTTAATATCAAAATTTACAACATTATTTTTAAAATATAAAATATTATAAATATTAAATTATATTATTAAAATAAAATAATAAATATATAAATTATATACTCGCGTCCGACCATAGCCCTCTTGAAAATTTACAAATTATGTAGGGGTATTTTGATATTCTTTTTTATCTAAAAAATTTATTTTTCATTTTCAAAAGTTTATATAATTTATACACTATTTTTATAAGTGATATTTTTTTGTTTATCTCTCTTATTTACTAATTTACTTTTATAATTGAAATTATATATCCAACTATTTAAATTTAGAGAAAATTAATTTTAAATGTTTAGAGAAAGTGTTTTATGAGCAATATTAAATTATTTAAATTTAAGAAATACATGAGGGATCAAAACTACTACATTTCATCATTAGATCCAAATTTGCTTTTAAATTATAATTAAAATGTGAAATAAGTGTATCTCTCATTAAAATTTAAAATGTTATTTGAATTATTTGGCCTCTTAATGATATAACCATGAGTATCTTTCTATTAGTGTAATATAATTTAGAACCAACATTTAGTTAAAATTATATATATAATCAAGAGATTAAATAAATAAATTACTACAATAAATATTAAACTTTTTTTAAAAAATACATATAACCGTTTATGAAATAATTATTATTAATGATATATAAAAAGACTGAGCAATAAGAATGATTTTGGATATGTAATAAATAAAAAGCAACAATATTTATTGCTCTCAATAACTATTTTTTTTAACAGTAATTAAAAAAAATTATAATTAAAAAGGATAAAAAAAATTGATTGCAAAAATTAAATTAAATAAAAAATAGATAAATATTAATAAAATTTATAAAGCAAAAAGAATAATACAGTCTTAATGCAATGTAGGTAACACAAAATTTTATATATGCTATAATTTAAAAGAAAGGACTAGAAGAATTGATCAAAGTCTTTCTAAAAGTATTGAAAATAAAGAAAATCAAAAAATTATTAAAAGCTTGCAATATAAAAAAATAATAATAACAAGAAATCTTAAAGTTTTGGACTTTTCACAAATCCACTTTATTTATATTTTTTAAGATATATAATTTACTCTGGAATAGATATGCTTAAAATAAAAAAAAAATTTAAGTAAAACTACTGAGTGTATTAATAAAATTTCATCAAATAAAGAAGGATATCATCCCAAACAGACAGACGACTATAACTAATAGATTCTCTAGCCAAAATATGAGTCGTGACATGACGACGAACTCATCTAACAAAAATATCAATTCTAGAGTCTAACAAAGATTTACAATCATTCAAAATCAAACCCAGTTCAGAAATGTCTAAATGTGGAGACTGAAGAGATTGAATCACTTGCAAACAGTCCATAAGAATGCAGCCATTAAAAGGTAAAAATTTCATCGCAAAGAGCAAACAGTGACGGAGAGCTAAAGTTTTAACAATTATCGGCGTACCATTACCTTTTGAAAAATCAGAAACACCACGTTGAAATATACTCTTAGAGTTTTCCACAATAAAACCGTAGCCAATAAAATCTTGAATTTGAAACAAAACCCCATCAACTTAACAAAACCAACTGAAATTGTCCAAGTTTGAAGATAACACATGAATCTGGAGAGGAATGGCTTCAGGATCATGAGCAGGATTGGAGGAATAAAACAAATTACTGCCCTGATATAAAGTAGCAGTGGTATTTACATGCAAAGTACCAGCAAGTTGAGTAGCTTCCCATTTCAAAATATGATGCATGACGTCTTTCACAAGGTAAGCTGTTGAATTTTGCACCTGCTTCTATAATAATGAATTCATTACTGACCATAATCTCCATGCACAGACCATTACAAAGGTTTTTCGAACCTTGTCTTGGAACTTCAAAATCTGCAGTAAAAAATTATAAAAACTTATCATTAGGCTGCAAATCTCCCACTCCCCCTAACCTCCAAACTTCCTTGGATACAAGACTATACAACAAAATATGATTGACACTTTCATCTTCATGACACCAAAGACATTTAGTATCTACATCCACACCCTTTTTCCTTAAGTTATCCTTTGTAGGCAATATATTCCTACAAGCTCTCCAACAGAAATCCTTCACTTTTGGAGGGATCGAAACATTCCACAAACTAATCCATAGCTCACCCCCCACATTAAAAGATGATATTCCCAGCAAGTCCATACAAACAAAGTATGCGGACTTCACCATATACACACCTCTTTTATTAAATTGCCACAAGAAGGAATCTTCCTTATTGGTAATACTAATAGGAATACTAATAATAGCTCTGATATCTCTTGGAGAAAAAAGCTCCATTAAAAGAGAAATGTTTCAAACCCTCCCATTACCTTCAAAAATATCACAAACACACAAATGTGGTTCAATAAAATCGGGGCCATCATCCGCAAAAAAGGTATCCTCCTTAAGAATCCAGGGAGCTGAAGCCGCTAAAATCTTCTCTCCATTACCCACCCTCCACCTTGTACCCCTTCGAATTAACTCTCTTGATGCCGTCACACTTTTCCAAACAAAACTAGCACCATTACTTACATTGGCTGAAAATAAATCATCATTTGGAAAGTATTTTGCTTTAAACACTCTATAACAAAGAGTATTAGGATTTGTTAAGAACTTCCACAGTTGTTTGCCAACAAAAGACAAATTAAAGCTCATAAAGTCCTGAAACTCCATACACCCTCCTTCTTTCTGCTACACATCTTCTCCCACGCTAGCCAAATAATACCCCTCCGCCCTTCTCTTTTACCCGCCACCAAATGCCATTGACCATTCTATGTAATTCATTCAAAATAGTAATGGAAATTAAAAAAAATATTCATACAATATGCAGGTATAGCCTGTAACACAGATTTTGTGAGAACTTCTCTGCTTGCTCTAGATAGGAATCTGCTGCTCCATGAATTAATTCTCTTCCACATTCTTTCTTTCAGAAAATCAAAAATTTCTTTTTTGTTCCTCCCAATAAGAGAAGGTAACCCCAGGTAGGCACTGTGACTCAATAGTGAATGGAACATACAAGATATTATTGATATTAGATCTTACAGAGGAGACCATATTGGGACTGAAGAAAATGCTAGATTTGTTAAAGTTCACCACTTGTCCAGAAGCAGCCGCATAGGTATTGAGAATAGATTTAATACTATCTACTTCCTCCAGTCTAGTATTAAAAAATAGCAAAAAATCATCTAAAAAAAAATAAATGTGAGATCTTTAGGCATCTAACACCTGCCCTACAGCTCTGCAACTAGCTCCTAGATTCAGCATCTTTAAACAATACTGATAAGCCTTCCGCACATACCAAATAGAGATACGGAGAAATATGATCCCCTGTCGAAAATCTTACTAGTTTAATAATATTGGTAATGTAATAATTTAATTTAAAATGTAAATAACGAAATGGTTTGTATTTTTATATACTTATCAAATATAACATTATATCAATTATCTAAAAATTAGTGTAATAATATTGAATAAAATTAGAATTGCCACTAACAAAATATAATAATTATTAATTAATTTTAATGTAAAAATAAATAATATTTATATTATTAAAATAAAATTATAAATAATCCGCACAATACCCGTAGCAATACAACTCGTTTTTATATAAAATCAAACATGATATTCTATTGTATATGCCACCTGTTATTATGGAGAAATATAGAAGTTCGAGTAACAAAGGTTAAGAAATTGAATTTAATGCAAGTTAAAAAAATAAAAATAATAAATAATTAATTTTGAATATCTAAAAATTATAGAAAATAATATTGTACTATTTAAAAATATTTTATTAGGTCAAAATTTTTTTAGATTGATTTTGTTTTATCGCAAGGACCATATTAAGCTTAATTTGGATTTTGATAAAAAAAATTGAAGGAATAATATTAAAAATGATAAAAATAATATTTTATTATTATTAAACTAAGACATATTTGAACTAATATTTAAATTTTCAATTTTTATTTTATTAAAAATTTTAGGTTGAATTTAATTAGATTTATGGAAAATTAAGACTTTTTTTATTTATTTATATTCAACGCAATAAACCACAATTTAATTATATTTATTATAACCATCGCTTGACAAGTAACTTGGCATGAGTTATGAAAATTGATTATTTGTGCTTTTCACAATCCAACAAGAATTTTTCAAGGTTATTAGAAATCGAAAAATCGTATTGAATTATATCAAAATCGAAAAAAAAATTGATATTGTAAGAACAAATCATATTCAGCTGAATTTATTTACCTGTTTAATTTTTATTTTAATTTTTTATCATAAATCGTACTGAAATCATACCTATGACCGCAGGACCTCATCTACTCTAGGCAAGTCCGGGATCAAAAAAATAGTACTGATCCAAAACCCATGAAGTTCCCCCTTAACTGACTCATCCAGCATCTCAAGGCTTGACCCAGACACACGAAGCAAGTTGGGTCGATCTCGAGCTCAGGTCCAGTAGGAGGTAATCCAGCCTGGTGATGTGATGTGAGAAAGAATAGCAGGTCCAGTCACTTCGCAGCCTTGTTCGCATGCGCACCAGGGAGAATTAAATAGCCGCCTGGTGTGGAGAAGGGGTCTGACACGTCCGTACGTATGGACCTGAGTGACAGAGACAGGTGGCACTGTAGCAAAGGGGCCGTTAGACGTCACTAGTGGACAAAAGGAAAAGGGATAAAAGGGGAGGAACATCTTTCTCTCTATCTAAGCTTACACTCATACTGTATACCCTACTTTCTAGATCTCAAAACATCAATTGGCGCCATCTGTGGGAACGAAGGAGACCTTTTCATCACCGGAGTTTCATTCTAACAACACCCACTGAGATCCACATGGCAAACCATAACGAAAACCACACCATTAACACCTCAAATGAACTGAGTCTGCCCAAGAAGGGCAGCAGTTCTCCTTTTATAGCCCTACAACTCCTACTAACCAACCACCAATGTTGTTTAACCTCTCGTCGAGCTCGGCAAGGAATGCACCTAGAATCACCATATCCAATCAAGAACTCCAAACCATGACACTTCAGCTACAAAACACTGCCTACTGGCTAGGGCAGATAATACAGCAGAGGGTCTCAATACCCCATTGAACATATTCCCTGTAGCTGAAGGGGTCCATACCACAGAACCTCAACCCGCCCTTAACCACTAAATCCTTCAGCAGAGTAGCCACAGAACCAGAGAAGGGAGTGGAGGAGCTGATAGAGAAGGAGAGCCAGCAGCTAGGGCTCGAAGGATAAGGGTGAGGGAGCTCATCGAAAATGATGAAGCAGAAAGTTATTCTGCCGGAACGACCAGGAGGCTGGTGAGAGTAAGTAAGCGTCCGAAACATCAGCAATCCCACCAAACATCCTCTCCCGTAGCAGCTCAGCAACAGAGGTCACCGTAGACTTGGGAGTGATCTCAGCAGCGTTAAGGAGCTCGTTGTCAGGAGTAGAAGACAACGACTCCATGGACTGTTTCTTCTTCTCAGCAGGAGGGAGAACAGCTGCAGGCTGCTTGGAGACACGAGCCCTCTTGGAGGCAGGAGCCGCAGGAGGGATCTCTGTAGATGGAGCTCGCTTGCCAGCAGCTTCCTTGAGAGCGATACCACTATTGGCAGCAGCCTTTTTAGGGCGGGGAGCAATAGGGACAACCTCAGCTCCTCCCTTAGAGGCGTCCTTAGTAGTAGGAACTACCTTGGCCCCTCCTTTGGAAACGCCTTCAGTAGAAGGGACGGCCTCGGTGCTTCCTTCGGGGATGACCTTAGCTTTTTCTTTCGAGGCGTCCACTGTAGCTGGAGCGACCTCGAATCCTCCCTTAGAGCTGTCCTCTACAAACTCTTCAATCATAATAGGCTCCTAGGAAGCCGGGAGTGAGACCAACTTGGACTTCGGGGCAGCAGGAGACCTGAAGGAATTGGGAGTTTGGCTGCGACTTGGTGCCTTAGGAGCACCAGTACGAGAGTCCTTGGAGGACGGCACCAGGGTGCGAGAAGAAGTTGGGGTAAGGGGAACAATCCGGCCAGCTGCCCAAGGGGAAATGGCGTGGGCCATAGACATACTAGCTCGAAAAGCATCCAAAGCGGCCCTCATGTTTTCCCGAGATAGGACGAAGTTCCTCGGAGGCTTGATTTTCTCCATCGAGAGGTCAGAAGCTACAAAAAATGAAAATACCCAAACAAATTAGAAATAAACTCAATAAAAAGCAAAAACAGGGAAAAGATAAGACATCAACAAGCAAGTACCCGCTTCCCAATAGTCCTAAAGACTGGACACAAATATGCAATTCTCGACATCATACTTTCGCTTAACAGAGGTCAGTCGGAGAAGGCTAATATGCTTAGAAAGGCACAGCTGAGGAAGGTCGTTGCAGCCTGGGGGCACATCCCTCCAGGAGAGGTCTACCTGCCACGACACCTTAGGGCCTTCCTTAAGCTCCACCACAGTAAAACCCTCGGCCCAACCCTTGATAGATTCCTTACACCCCAAGAACATAGACAACCCTCCTCGGTGGAAAAAATAATACAAGCCCTGGCTAGCCTAGACCAGGCGAAAGAAGGTAGAAAACAAGCGGGCCGTAGGGGTGAAACCCCAACTTAGACTAACGGACTCAAAGGAAAACATGAAGAGGATTGAGTTAAGAGCAAGTATACGGGGAGTTATTCCAATGTATCGAAAGACCTCAACAAAACATGAAGAGAAAGGGAAGGTCAAGCCAAACTCACGTTGCTTGACAAAGAAAACTAGGCTAAAATCCCTTTGGGGGTCAATCAGACCAAAGGGAGAAGGATCGGGAAGAACGATCCTCTCATTGCGACGGGGAGCCCTAATACGGAAGAGAGGGGTATCCGGGTACTCCCGAGAAAAGAAGGTCACAAGAGAGGAAGGGCTAATGTTAGACTCCAGGTTCATGACATCAAAAAGCCTAGGACTATCCATTACAGAGCAAGAGACGTACCTTGAAGATGATTTTGCAGAAAAACGAAAGAGATGGAGCGCACAGAGAGCAGAAGGAGAAGAAGAGTCTAACAAGGGTTTGAGATTTTGAATTTGAAAACAATAAAGACAAAGAAGAGACGTTTTGAGGGGAGCCGTTCTCAGGCCGCTCCATAATAATGGGTTTTAGGGATTTACCCCCCTCATCAATCATGCAATAACTGCTAAGGAGGTAAAGGGGCAATTGATGACCGTTGGACCTCATCTACCCTGGGAAGATCGGGCCCAAGAAAATAGTGCTGGCCCAAAACCCATGAGGCCCCCTTTAGCTGATCCATCCAGCATCTCAAGTCTTGATCCAGACACACGGGGCAGGCCGGGTCGACCGCAAGCCCAGGTCCAGCAGGAGGTAATCCAGCCCGGTGATGTGACGTGAGGAAGAATAGCAGGCTCAGTTACTTCGCAGCCCTGCCCGCATGCACGCCTGGCTGAATTAAATGGTCGCCTGGCGTGGAAAGGGGGTCTGACACATCCGTACATATGGACTTGAGTGACAGAGATAGGTGGCACAAAGCAGAGAGGCCATTAGACGTCACTAGCGGACAAAAGGAAAAAAGGGGTAAAAGGGGAGAAACGTCTTTCTCTCCATCTAAACTTACACTCATACTGTAAACCCTACTTTATGGATCTCAGAACATCAATACCAAAACTATAATAGATCAAAATTGTACCGAAAATAAATCGCAACAGTTCAAAAATATTTATATTTATCTCTGTAATATAACGCAATAATTTAATTATCTTTTTGCAATAAAATAAAATGGGTTGCTAAAAATTATAATTTTATTAAATATAAAATATGTTATTTACTAAAATATGTTATTATATTTTGTAAAAAAATATTTCTTTACAACAAATTTAAATTGCTTTTAAATTATCGGTTTAATAGTACTAAATTTCAACTTCACACCTGCTGATATGGTAATATTTTTTAAATCACTATAAAAAATAATTAAATTTATCCAATGTAAATTATCAAATTCCATTTGTAATCCAATTTATAAATGAATCACAAACATACTTTTATTTATTTGTGTCAACTTTATCTATAATTTTTTTAAATGAAAAACAATACTTTATATTAGAGATATGCGGTTTTGATTCCGGCACGATTTTTTTCAGAAATTAAAACTGAAATTGAAAGTCGATTTCTTGAAATTTTTTAAAATTGAAATTAGAATCAAAATTAAGGTAATTCTATATGCTTTCAATTCCAGTTCAATTTTAGCATCAATTTTTATTTCAATTTTGATATGGCTCTTATTTACTATAATAAAATTTAGGCTAAAAAGGCCTTCCTTTACAAGCTGTAATGTCAGAGAAATTATTATTGCAAGACGCAGAGGGAAGTCACAAAAGCATTAAAATAAGAGAAAGAAGAATAAGAATTCAGCCCACCATGAGTACTCATAGAAATTCACAAAGATTTTAAGGTCTCGATTTTTAACCATTGTAACCAATCATTATGATTCATCTCTGTGATAGCTAAAATTTAAAATAAAGTTGCAAAAACATATAAATGTTTTATTCCGTTGTCTTAGTTATTATTTAAATATGCAATCTCTGACAACATTAAGGATTTAATGCTTTTGTCCTCATCATATGCAATAAATCCCTCATAACTAAGTTAGGTATAGAAAATTCAAGCGTTTATCTTTTGGTTTTTTTAAATGGAAATTGAAAATTGAAAGAGTAAAATCTAATATATCTCAAATTTACTTAGATGTATTTACCATCAAACTAAATTTCTGAGTGTCCTCTCCACGTTTACCTATACTAATTTTTTAATGCTCATTTTTATATATATTATGAATTTAAATTATAATAAAAATTTAACTAAAAAATTAAATATAAATAATTGTAAGAACTTTTAAAATTTAAGCCTGTTATTTAATATATTATATTATAATAATAAAACATTAAAATTTAATATTTATCTAATTAATATAATACAATATATCATATAAAAATAATAAAAATTACGTTTTCAATGTGTAATGGATGCAAAAGTGAATAATATTTAAAAAATATTTATAGCATTAAAGTAAGAATATTCATGTAATTTTAGGATTATATTAAAAATACCCTTATATTTTTATTATATTAATTACAAAAGACATTAATTATTTTTTATCAATTTTTACCGTTAGTTTATTAGTCAAGTTGAAAATAACTTTTTATATTTAGATTATCATTTTTATTAAATAAAACTCACTACACGCCTTGATCTATCTCCGTATTTTTTCTTCTCATATTTTCTCACATCTCTTTTCATGTTTTTTTTTTTAAATAGAGATTTATAATCAACAATGAAACATTAGTGTGGACAATTGCAAACAAACTTATGAGACAGGTGAGTAGTATGGTGAGTGTTTAATTTTATTTAATATGAGGTTAATTTAAATATACAAAAAAGTTTTTTCAGCTGTCATCACTTGATTAATGATATAAATGGATAAATTTCAATTAATAATTATTCTTTTGAGTTAAGAAATTAAAAATATAGGACATCCTAATATTATTGTAAAATTAAAAAATTAAAAATAAAAGATAATAATGAATTTTAAATTCGTTAGTAATTTATTTGTAAATTTAAAAAAATAAATTTTTTAATTAGGATAATAAATTTCATTACCCTTTTAGATTAATTTAATAAAATTTAAAATTATTTTATCTTATTACTTTGTTTTTATTATATTCAATAATTATTATAAATGTGTTACAATGAGTTGTAGAAAAATATAGATAATGAAATGATAAAAACAAGAAAATAACAAAAATAATAGAAAATAAAAAATATATAAGGATAAACAAAATAAGAGAAAATGATCGAAAGAAAATTAAATGAGAGAAAATATAAGAAAATGATAGTAAAAAAGAGAAAATAAAATAAAAAAGAAAAGAAAATGAGAGATGAAGAAAAATAAGATAATAGAAATATAATGGGAGTAGAAGAGAAAATAAAAGAAAATAGATGAAAAATAGAAAGAAAAATGGGAGAGGAAATAAGGAAAAAAAAAGATAGAAGTGAAGAGAAAATAGGAAAAAAAAAAAAAAGAAAATGGGGTGAAAAAGTAAAAAAAAAAATAAGAGAAGAAAGTGATGGAAAAGGAGAGAATAAAAGCAAATATAGACAAAGAAATAAAATGAAAGAGAAAATAAAAGAATACGATAGAAAATAAAATAAAAAAATGAGAAAAATGAAAGAGAATTGGTGAAAAAAAGAAAAAATAACAGATGAAAAAAATAGAAGAAAATAGGAGAAAGATATAAAGAGAAAGAAAATGCAAGAGAAATAGAAAAAAGGAAGAGAAAGAAAATGGAAGAAAATATAGTGATAGAATGAATAAATTAATGAAAATAAAAATTGTGTTTATGGGTATTAAACGTAATTTACAAATAGATTTATAAATAAATTTGTAATTTATTTTGTTTTTCAAAATTAGATTTTAAAATGAAAAAATGAGATTTTTTTTTTAAATTATAAACCATCAAAAAATCAATTTGTAAATGAAAAGAAGACAGAATACTTATAATAGAAAATCTAAAATTTTTCTCATCACATTACAAGTGAATCTCATTGATAAATTAAAGAAAAATGAATTTTAAAATTCTTTTCAAACAAAAATGCAGGATTAAAAAAAAAAAAAATTCTCTCCCAGTAACAGATGGATTTGAAATGAATTTTTAAATCTATTTGTGTTTTGAAAATTTTAAAAAAAATCTCAAATTTACAAACGAATTATTAATCTATAAACAGATAATAAAATTGATTAGCTCATAACTTGTGTACTTTATATAACTATACATTTTAAGAGTAATTTCATAATTGAAAGATTGTAATAAATTTTTCTAATTCTTTTTTTCTTTAAATTATAGCATACATAAAATTTTATGTTGCCTGCACTGCATTAAGACTGTAGTTGTTATTTTTGCTTTATAAAACTTTTTGATATTTATCTATTTTCTTTAATTAATTTAATTTTCACAACTAAATTTTTTAAAAGGTTGTAATCAATTCCTTTATCCTTTCTAATTATAGATCTTTTCATTTGATTAACTTTTCTCATCTCTTGTTAGAATAATCTATTTTAATATTTATGGTTGAAAAAAAATTGTCATTCTCCAACTTATCAACATATTTAATAATGAAATAAAATTAAACTTAATGATATATATTGATAAATCTGATTTTCCTCTTACTCCATGATAGATCTGGTTTTCTTCTTGCTCCATCATATGGGTCTCTCAATGTTCGATTTGATGAAAGGACCTGCAAAATAAGAAAAGATGGTCATGGGTCTACTGGGGATGCTCCCGGTGGAGACCCTTCAACGTTCAAGTCAGATTCATAAACTAATATAGTATAGATAGGCAAGAGTTGCAGAGAAAAATAAAGTAAAAATATGGAGCCTAGGAAGAAGCCGGAAGAAGAAGAAGGAAGCAGAAGACCCCCCTTTTTTACCTGCCCCTCACGTTTTTTTGCCTCCCTGCTATTGTGCTACCTATCTATGTCACTTAGGCCCGTACGTACGGACGTGTCAGACCCCCTCTCCACACCAGGCGGCCATTTAATTCTCCCGGCGTGCGTGCGGGCAGGGCTGCAAAGTGACTGGACCAGCTCCTCTCCCTCACATCACATCACCGGGCTGGGCTTCTTCCTATTGGGTCTAGGCTCACGGGTAAACCATTCGGCTCGGCGTGTCTGGGTCAAGGCCTGAGATGTTGAGTTGTTCAGTCTAAGGAGGCCTTGATGGGCTTTGGCCCATTGTTCTCCTCTTGGGCCCGGCCTCGCCGAGAGTAGAGGAAGCCCGACGGTCATCAATTGCCCCTTTACCTCCTCGGCAGTTATTACATGAGTGGCGAGGGGGTAAATCCCTAAACTCTATTTATGACCACATGGCCCGAGAACTGCTCCTGTTAAAAGCGTCCTTTCCTTGCCATTTTTATTTCTTTATCTCTTTACTTTGATGTTTGAATGTATGGCGATCTAGAGATGTGTATTTAATGATGAATGATATTTTATCTCGGCTTGTACTTTATTATTATTTTTTACTCAGACTGTCTTCTGGCTTTGTCAATTTTACTTAATTAATAGACAATACTATCTCTACTGGGACTTTGCTAGTCAAATTGACCCGGGCTAAGAGCTCGGCATCTGGCTAAGCTTCTGACTTGCGAGTTTTTCTTATTCTCATGAGGGCATTTCTATTTTTGGCTCATGACCTCGTCAGTGTTGCGAGCTCAGATATATAATACCTAGAGGAATGTCTTATTTGCATGAGTGCCCCGCATTAGACGATTTTAAATCTTGTTCTTATTACGAGCTCGGACAACTTGTCCCTCTGGATGTAATCTTCTGGTGGTCAGTGCGGTCTAAGCTGTGTGCTCCACTAGGATAGGGAGCTTGGCCTTTTGTCGTTGATCAAGCATAATTTAGCCACATTTTTATCATAATTATTATTGCTTATTTACACATTTTTCAGTTTAATTTATGGTTTTTATCTTGTTTTTACAGAAAAGGAAGAAATTGGAAAATGGGAGAAAAAGTGCAGAAAATTGACAGAAAAGTGATTGGGTCAGTGATTTGCCCAGTGATCTGCCCAGATCAAGCTGAAGCAGAAACCTGGAGGCAACAGACAGCAGTGATATGGGCAGTGATTTGCCCAAGAAACTCGAAGATCACTGGCCAAATCACTCGCAGAAGACATAGAGTACTGACTCACAGAAAAGCGATATGCCCAGTGATTTGCCCAATCACTTGAGGAAACTGGTCAAAGCACCGGGCAAATCACTCTGACAGCAGAAAATTACAGCAGAGCGGGAAAATGGGCAGCAAACAGAAATCCGAATTTTCAGAAGTCCAAATCCAATCCAATCACTTCCAACACAAATCCAAGAGCCACGAAAGAGCTTCTCATCCAAGGAAATCCAATTGCAATTAAATTCAACATCAAAAGAGGAGTCCAACACCAAATCAAAAAGGGATTTCAAAACCCTAGAGAATTCTTCAGCTATAAAAGGGGAGTCTCAAAACCAGCAAAGGCATCTTCTGATCAGGAACTCAGCACCTTCTCCCTCGCCAGAAACTCTTCAGCTGTTCTTTCTTTTCGTTCTTTTCATCTCTTTTGTGTATTTTAGTCACCATGAGTGGCTAAATTCATTATTTTCTAGTTGAAGTTGAGAATATTCAGATTTGTTATGAATTGGGAGGTTTAATACTCCATTGTTGAACTCTTATTTGTTTCAATATTTATGCAATCTGATCTTTTCTACAAGTATTACTTTGCTTTTAGAATCAATAAGGGCCCATTGCTTTTAAATTGCTTGAGTAATATTGTTTGAATGGTTTAGGTCCGTAATTGCTTGGATTGTTCAAATACACATTCAATCAGGTTGCATAATCTAAACTTGACCACGCGGTTGGCAAGGATAGAATTGGGTTTCTCTAAGTCTTAATGCAATCAACAGTTGTTCGATGCTATAATGCCCCAAGGACGTTCCTTGGCAACTTGTTGATTAGTGTTTGATTAGCGAACGTTTCCTAATCAAACTAGAACTAAGGAGGAATTTGGATTGTGAGAAGCGTCTTCCACAACCAAAACTAATTTATTGAAATAAAAAAGGAGTCTTCAAATAATCAATGACCAATTCTGAACAAACTGAATTAGACTCATACTTCAACTAGAAACCTTTCTCTTATTGATTTATTCATCTTTAAATTACTGCTTTCTTTTACTATTTAGTGTTAATCCATCAACTCAAAAACCCCCCTCTTTTATTTATTTGTTATTTACTTTACCTTGGTCATTATTAGGAAGGTCTTTAGTGTCAATTCTCTGTGGTTCGACCCTATTGCCACTATCTGCAAATTTATTTGTTGATCGTTTAATAGGTTTATTTTTGACGGCTTCGACAACCGCCTATCAAAAATTGGCGCCGTTGCCGGGGAATTGATCTAACTAACATATTTTCCTTTTATGACCAGGGCTGATTTACAAGCATGGCTACGGTAAGTATGTCTTTTCTCTCTTCTCAAATTTCTGAACTAACCTCTATTGTGAGAAATTATGGTCAAGCTCGACAAGTTCAACAACTTCAACAAGCACATGCATTTGAAGGATTCTATGGACAGCTAAGACATAATCCCTACCTTGACACATACAATACAAGTTGGGGAGACAATATGAGCTATGGCTATTCAAGGACAGACCACTACCATGACTACCAAAGAGATCTGCAATACAATCCATGTTGGGGGGACAATCCGAACTATGGCTATGCAAGGGCTGACTACTACCAAAACTATCAAGCCCAAGCAACACCTCAAAACTCCCATATGGAACTTGAAGAGATGGTGAGAAAATTGGAAATTTCTGGGAAAATTCTCCAACAGCAAGTAGATCAAGCGGTCAACTCAGTGAACGCGCACATATTAAGAAGGGAGGAAGAGCTTCAAGATCTATGGGACGATGACGAAGAAACAGACCAAGCTGCTGAATCTGCGGAACAAATCACCACTGTAGAACCTGCTGCTGTCCAAAAATCAGCACCAACTGAAGCTCTTGCTGCAAAAACAGCACCTGCTGTCCAAAAATCAGCAACCTCAGAAATTGCCCCAACTGAACCAGAAGTTGCTGCACTTGCTGAAACTGCCAAAATTACACCAGAAATTACAGAATTTGCTGCTGTCCAAGTTGCTGAAAATAGAGACAGCAACTGCTGTCAAACTGCCACAACCACTGCTGCCCACAAATCAGCACTAGCCGAAGTACCTGTTACATCCCCTGCTGCTGTCCATAAACCAGCAACTGCTGGAAGTGCCCCAACTGAACCAAAATCTGCTGAAATTTCTGAAACAAACCAGCCCCCTGGAGAATCCAGCACAACCAGATTGCTAGCACAGGTAAGTTGTTGTCTACCCTCCCAAACTGAGATAAATCCAAGGCAAAATGCTAGTGCCATCACATTGAGGAGTGGAAAGGAGTTGCAAGACAATAGGGCTGAAAAATTGCAAAAACAGACCATGGAAGAAATTCTGCCAGAAAGTGATCAGGGCAGTGATTTGCCCAGTTTACTCGTAGGAACTGACCCGATCGCTGGGCAAACTAAGCTGTCTAGCAGTGGTTTGCCCAATTCTCCAGAGAAGGCAGAAAGTGATTTGCCCAAATCAACAGACCAGAGAGAATCAAGTCAAAGGCAGAAACAGCAACCTATGGAGAAATTCAAGGTACTTCCTCCCTTCCCAAAGAGATTTGCAAGGTCCCAAAAGGAGAAAGAGGAAAAAGAGATATTGGAGACACTTCGCAAGGTAGAAATCAACATACCTCTACTTGATGCTATCAAACAAATACCAAGGTATGCTAAATTTCTCAAAGAGCTATGCACCAATAGGAGAAAACTTGCTGAACATAAAAAGGTAAGTGTGGGGGAGTGTGTCTCAGCTGTCATCCAAAGAAAACTTCCCACCAAATGCAAGGATAGAGGAATGTTTGCCATTTCATGCAAGATAGGCAATGTGGGGATAAAGAAAGCCATGTGTGACCTTGGAGCTTCAATTAATGTTATGCCCCTTTCTATTTTTAACTTGTTAAATGCAGGTACACTCAAGGGCACCAACATTGTGATCCAATTGGCTGACCGATCTATTGTCTACCCCAAGGGAGTGCTTGAAGATGTGTTGGTGCAAGTGGACCAACTAGTCTTCCCAGCTGATTTTTATGTGATTGACATGGAGGAGGACAAGGGCAACATCACCTCTGATATCTTACTTGGGAGACCATTCTTGAGCACAGCAAGAACAAAAATTGATGTGCATGATGGCACATTGACCATGGTGTTTGAAGGGGAAATTATAAAATTTAATGTTTATGATGCCATGAAATTCCCCAATGATGTTTCTCCTGTTTATGGCCTTGATATAATTGATGATTTAAGTCAAGAAATTTTTGATTTTGATCAAGAAAACTTACTCTATGAAGGTCTTTGCAGGAGAGAAGAAGTGGACAGCAACATCACTGAAACAAAGAAAACAGCAGACTGCTGTAACTTGCTGGAAGTGAGTGATTTGCCCAGTGATTTGCCCAGAATACCAGAAAATCTGCTCAAATCACAGCTCAAATCAGACAGTAAGCAGACAAAAAACCAGCAGACAGAGAATGCACCAGATCTGAAACCCTTGCCTAGCCACCTCAAATATGCCTACTTGGGAGCTGGAAATACACTTCCAGTAATTATTTCCAACCAGCTCAGCCAAGAAGAAGAGGAAAAGCTCCTTGATGTGTTGAGGAAGCACAAGAAAGCAATTGGGTGGACCTTGGAGGACATAAAAGGCACCTCAAGACCATTCGGTGGAGGCTCAAGATAGGATGCAGCACATGGAAAGCTTGTTGGACCTGCTGGTGGACCATTTTCTGCCCCAGCACCGTGACAGATAGCGATCTGCCCAGTGATTTGCCCAGTACTTGCCCAAGTCACTGGTCAAATCACTCACAGGCCAGGGAGTCCCTTTCCCTTTTCTCCTTCATTTTTCTATATGTTTATTCACACATTGAGGACAATATGTGGGATAGGTGTGGGGGTACTGGAGAGTATTTATTCACTGATCACACCATCTTTTGATTTTTTTTCCTATTTTTGTTTCTTATTTTTTACTTTTTGTTTCTTTTTGCATTATTCTTACCCCTTTTTGCACACACCAGAAATTTTTTTCACACTCCTAGCACACACACACAGAATTTTGTAGCTAATTGCTCTACTCAACATAGATAACAAGGTTGAAAGAGTGCCCTTATCTCATGACCCCATTGATTTGCCACCCTTTAAGCCTAAATTGAATCATTCACAGTATGTTACCTTCACTTAGGGAGTTTTTCTCTTGAATTGAATCCTTAAATGTGCTAAGGTCAAGGGAAATAAAAATACAAATACATGCAAATACAAAGCTAGTGTAACTCCCTATGAGCTGATTTGCCCAAATTATCATGAAAAACCAGCACAAAGCACAAATCACAAACTTGTTCCAATGGTCTAAGACTATGAACTGAGCCTAATAGCCACTTGGAGAAGTAACTGACTGAGTAACCGGGGGTGTATCACCCATGTACACAATCGCGTAAAAAGGTCAGTAACTTTTTCAAGCAAATAAGTTTCGATGGTCTAGACTATGAACAGAGCTAGTAGCCACTTGAACAAGT
Source organism: Manihot esculenta (assembly GCF_001659605.2). NCBI lineage: Eukaryota > Viridiplantae > Streptophyta > Magnoliopsida > Malpighiales > Euphorbiaceae > Manihot > Manihot esculenta. Next base: position 18,396,402 of record NC_035173.2, on the reverse strand, counting down.
GACTAACTGAGTAACCGGGGGTGTATCACCCATGTACACAATCGCGTAAAAAGGTTAGTGACTTTTTCAGGCAAGGATAAGAATAAGTGCTGCTGAAAATAAAAACAAAAATAAAAAGAAATAGAGAAGAGAAAAGGGGCAAGTCACTCCTAGGGGTTGCATTAAAACTAACATAAAGGATTAAGCATAATTGATTCAAAAACCTTTCTCTTGACCATGGTAGGTGAAAGGAAACAAGAAAAGGAGAGGATGACCTTAGTGCATGTACTCTATACTGTGATAATTCAGATTAGGAGTCTAGGGGGGCTGATTAAGTGGTACTTAGGCTCTAAGAAAAAAGGGGACTTGATTGGCTAAGTTATTTGTTGCTTGAGGACAAGCAAAAAGCTAGGTGTGGGGGTATTTGATCAAGCATAATTTAGCCACATTTTTATCATAATTATTATTGCTTATTTACACATTTTTCAGTTTAATTTATGGTTTTTATCTTGTTTTTACAGAAAAGGAAGAAATTGGAAAATGGGAGAAAAAGTGCAGAAAATTGACAGAAAAGTGATTGGGTCAGTGATTTGCCCAGTGATCTGCCCAGATCAAGCTGAAGCAGAAACCTGGAGGCAACAGACAGCAGTGATATGGGCAGTGATTTGCCCAAGAAACTCGAAGATCACTGGCCAAATCACTCGCAGAAGACATAGAGTACTGACTCACAGAAAAGCGATATGCCCAGTGATTTGCCCAATCACTTGAGGAAACTGGTCAAAGCACCGGGCAAATCACTCTGACAGCAGAAAATTACAGCAGAGCGGGAAAATGGGCAGCAAACAGAAATCCGAATTTTCAGAAGTCCAAATCCAATCCAATCACTTCCAACACAAATCCAAGAGCCACGAAAGAGCTTCTCATCCAAGGAAATCCAATTGCAATTAAATTCAACATCAAAAGAGGAGTCCAACACCAAATCAAAAAGGGATTTCAAAACCCTAGAGAATTCTTCAGCTATAAAAGGGGAGTCTCAAAACCAGCAAAGGCATCTTCTGATCAGGAACTCAGCACCTTCTCCCTCGCCAGAAACTCTTCAGCTGTTCTTTCTTTTCGTTCTTTTCATCTCTTTTGTGTATTTTAGTCACCATGAGTGGCTAAATTCATTATTTTCTAGTTGAAGTTGAGAATATTCAGATTTGTTATGAATTGGGAGGTTTAATACTCCATTGTTGAACTCTTATTTGTTTCAATATTTATGCAATCTGATCTTTTCTACAAGTATTACTTTGCTTTTAGAATCAATAAGGGCCCATTGCTTTTAAATTGCTTGAGTAATATTGTTTGAATGGTTTAGGTCCGTAATTGCTTGGATTGTTCAAATACACATTCAATCAGGTTGCATAATCTAAACTTGACTACGCGGTTGGCAAGGATAGAATTGGGTTTCTCTAAGTCTTAATGCAATCAACAGTTGTTCGATGCTATAATGCCCCAAGGACGTTCCTTGGCAACTTGTTGATTAGTGTTTGATTAGCGAACGTTTCCTAATCAAACTAGAACTAAGGAGGAATTTGGATTGTGAGAAGCGTCTTCCACAACCAAAACTAATTTATTGAAATAAAAAAGGAGTCTTCAAATAATCAATGACCAATTCTGAACAAACTGAATTAGACTCATACTTCAACTAGAAACCTTTCTCTTATTGATTTATTCATCTTTAAATTACTGCTTTCTTTTACTATTTAGTGTTAATCCATCAACTCAAAAACCCCCCTCTTTTATTTATTTGTTATTTACTTTACCTTGGTCATTATTAGGAAGGTCTTTAGTGTCAATTCTCTGTGGTTCGACCCTATTGCCACTATCTGCAAATTTATTTGTTGATAGTTTAATAGGTTTATTTTTGACGGCTTCGACAACCGCCTATCAGTCGTCTTCCTCTTCCTGGGTCATCTTTGTTAAGTGTTTGTTTACTGTGGGTTAATCCGAGCTGTGAGCACGACCCTTCGCTTTCGTTTATCCTTTTGTGAGTTTCGCATTGGCGGGCCTTTTCATATAGGGAGCTCGACTCTTTGTTGTTTCTTCTACACTTAGCTTTATTCAGCTTGATTGTTTACTTGTTGTGAGTCCGTCTGTACTGCGAGTTCGGGAGCTCAGATTTTTGTTCTTTGATTAGATTTTTATGCCTATAGCCCGTGATGCTGCTTGTGCTATAAGCTCGAGAGTTCGGGATTTTGTTTTCTTTACTTTGGTGCCCCGAGCTCTTTTGTGAAGTCGGACTTAACTTCTTGCTTTCTTGTTTAGCCTTACACAGGCTATGTTTCAGCCTGATTGCTTGTTTGTTCAACTTTAACCTTTTTTTATAGGTTTATAGCCTCGCCAGCACAGACATAAGGCTCAGCAGGGAGGTACGTCTGGCCCCTCTGGGCTTTTGGGAAGATCAATCCCGGGTCGAAGAGGTTGGACTATCTGTTTTGGGTTTGACCATACTGGGGTTCGATTCTTTTGTATCCAATGAGTCAAGACTTTCCACTGCCCCGTCCAATCATTCATAATGGTTCATTTGTCCTTTTACATTGATTCTGTCCCCTTGATTCTTTATCTGAGCATTTGGTTCTTGAATATGTTTCGGTTGTTTGGGTTTTTTGCCCCCGAGTGCTTTCCGAGCTGTCTTCCCTCAAGCGTTTTGCGAGCTCTTTGTTGCTTAGACTTTTCTCTAGGCTAGCCGAGCTAGTTTAGTACTAGCGGTCAATTCTCAAGGTCAGTGCCTCCTATGATTGCCCCTGGTCCTTTGTTTGGTTCTCTATCTTGGTATGCATTTTGCTTACGATTCACCTCGCCTTAATTTAGTCTGTCTGTTGGATTTACCAGTACTGAGCTCATTTTCTTGAGATCGGCATGGTGCTTTGGTGCTTTGGCGCTGTGAGTCTTGCATTGGCCTTTAGTAGGTTGCATTGCTACATAATACAGGCATTGGGGCGCCTTAGTTTAATTTCGTTATATGCTGGCTATTTTGCGAGATTGAGGTCTTATTAGCCTGTAATCCTAGCTCCGTGAGGTCAGATTTAGATTTTTTATTTCTGTTCCAGCACCCTCTTGAGGTCAGCATGGTGCTTTGGTGCTTTTGGCTATTGTGTGAGATCAAATTCTCTTTACCTTATGACCTGAGCTCCTTTGGGAGGTCAGAGTTTAACTTTTCATTCATGGTCCAGTGCCCCAATCTTTTATGTGATGTCGGAGCTGTGTTCTTATGAGTTATTTTTGCGTGTTGTCATCGTATGCCACTGTTTGCTGTGAGCATACAATATTTTTTTAATAAAAGGCGAAAGAATAGTTCCCTTCATCCTCTCAGCTCGGTTTTGTGGTGCTGGTGGTCATTTTTTGAGACCAGTCACCTACCTCATTGAGGGCTTGCTCAAGATTCAGGTTCTTAGGCCTTACTGTCGTTTCCAGGCTCTTTAGCCTTGCATGGGATTCAGGCTCATTAGCCTTGCATGGGATTCAGGCTCATTAGCCTTACTGTCGCTTCGTCATCTCAGCCGGTTTTGTGGTGCCGGGGGTTATTTTCCGAGGCTGATCACCTACCTCACTGATGTCTTGTGCAAGATTCAGGCTCTTAAGCCTTACTGTCGCTTTCAGGCTCTCTAGCCTTGCATGGGATTCAGGCTCATTGGCCTTACTGTTGCTTTGTCATCTCAGCTGGTTTTGTAGTACCGGGGGTCATTTTTCGAGGCTAGTCACCTACCTCACTGAGGTCTTGCACAAGATTCAGGCTCTTAGGCCTTACTGTCGCTTCCAAGCTCTTAGGCCTTACTGTCGCTTCCAGGCTCTCTAGCCTTGCATGGGATTCAGGCTCATTGGCCTTACTATCGCTTCGTCATCTCAGCTGGTTTTGTGGTGTTGGGGATCATTTTCCGAGGCCGGTCACCTACCTTGTAACGACCCGGAAACCGGACCGCTACCGGCGCTAGGATCCAGATCGGCTTAAGGCCACCGAGACCCATAGCAAGCCAAACATACATCCTGTATACCTGTTAAATCCCATACATGATCAAACATATACATAAAACATTAAACTTTTTCATTCATTACCAAGCTTAACCTGTGCATACACAAACTCATAAACATAAAACCCCACACTGGAGCCCTCATCAAATGCTCCAATGGGGCAACATATCATACATTAAGCTTGGTTTACATAAACATCGATAAAACATTTTACAGATCATGTGCAAAAGGGATTAACCAACATACTAGGGTCAAGCACAACTCTAAACCTCAATAAGCATCATTACATTACATTACAATACTATACTTTACATTACAATGTCTTTCTCATGTCCACAGCTAACTATTACATAAAACTTAACTTTACTCTTGTTGACTTCCTGATCTATCTCGTACCTGCAAACCTAGGGGATTAAGGGAATGGGGTGAGCTACTAGAGCCCAGTGAGCAGAATAATAAAACATTATACTTAAAGTTCATGCTTTCATGAAATGCATCACATCACAGACAAATCACCTTAAGGATGAACTTGTCACCAATAGCCCTCTACATTTCTGTTAGTGCCAGAACGTAGAATGGGTCCTGGTCTTTCTCTTACATAACATATCATACATTCCAAGGTGCCAGGGACGTAGAATGGGTCTTCTTGGACTTTCTCTTACATAGTGCCAGAGACGTAGAATGGGTCTTCCTGGACTTCCATACCATATCATCATCATATCATATCATACCATACGAGGGCTAATGGATCACTCAATGTTCATCCACATCAACAACATAATATGCAATGCAACATATTCGTGAATTCTAATGCAAACAACCTAATATATCTCATGGCATTCATGATGCGTGAATCATGCTAAAACTTTCATTATTTGCTTTTAAACATAAAGAGTCATTCTACTCACCTCAGGCTAGCTCTGACAAGACACTGAAGCAGCTATCTCACTGCTGGGGTCCTCGGTTCCTCAGGTCCGAAGCTACACAGGTGGACTCAAATGAGGGACTAAACATACATGAACATGACTCTAAACTATTCTCCAAAACCCCCCTAAAACACCTTAAAACAATCATAGAAAACATGCAAAGGAAGGCTGAACAGGGCACTTTCGGCGGCAGGTTCGGCGGCCGAAAGTCCCTCCAGAACCGAAACTCAGCCACTTTCGGCAGCACCTTCGGCGGCCGAAAGTGGTTCCAGAGCCGAAACTCATGCATGTTCGGCGGCACCTTCGGCGGCTGAAACTCCCTTCCAGAGCAGAAAGTCCAACTTTCGGGGGCAGGGTTCGATAGCCGAAAGCTTGCCTCCACAGGCAGGTTCGGCGGCCGAAAGTCCTTTGGCTGCCGAACCTGAGTTCTTCCAAATGGCAGAACTCAGCCTCTTCATGCACATTTTGCCTCCCAAACTATTCAAACATGAATTTAGCTATTCTACAACATGCATACACAAGCAAATAAGCATATAGGGGTCTCAAACTATCCTAAACCCCAACACAAACACATATAGCAACTCAAACAACATACATTATCCATAAACTCAACATTAACCTAAACATGCATTTCTACCCCATAACCCCTCAAAACTTGTTTAAATCATACAAGAAAGGTAGGATCTAAGCTTACCTCTTGAAGATCGAGAGGAGAGACGATCCTAACTTGGAGATGGGAGAGATCTAGCTCCTTGGACCTCCAAGCTCCAAAACTTGCTCTTAGCTTCAAAAATCTTCAAAACCAAGTTAAAACTTGTTAAAACTTGAAAGATTTGAGGAAAATCATCAAAATCAACCATGGGAGGGCATGGACTCACCGTTGGCCGAAAATAGGGAGGGCTGGCCAGACCACCTTCGGAAGCCTAAAGTGCCTCCAAAACTCATGCAAGTTCGGCGGCCGAACCTGGGCCACTTTCGGAAGCCTAACTTGCCTCCCTAAACTATCCTATGTTCGGCGGCCGAACCTGGAAATGCCTCAATGGTCTTTTTCATTCAAAACTCAGTTTCTTAGTTTCTTTCTTACTTAAAACCATATAATACATGAAAACATTTTACAAAAACATGTTTTTACCCTTCTAGAGGTTTCCGACATCCGAGATTCCACCGGACGATAGGAATTCCAATACCGGAATCTAGCCGGGTATTACATACCTCACTGAGGTCTTGCACAAGATTCAGGCTCTTAGGCCTTACTATCGCTTCCAGGCTCTCTAGCCTTGCATGGGATTCAGGCTCATTGGCCTTATTGTCGCTTCGTCATCTTAGCCGATTTTGTGGTGCCGGGGTCATTTTTCGAGGCCGGTCACATACCTCACTGAGGTCTTTTACAAGATTCAGGCTCTTAGGCCTTACAGTCTCTCACCTATTCGTTGTCCAGTCAGAGAGCTGTCCAATCTACCCAACCTGCTTTATTTTTTCTCGCAGATCCTTCTTTTTTATTTTATTTTATTTTTTATTTATTAATTTTCTCTCTAATTTACTAACTTGGGACTCTATAGCCGACCTGCCCATCTAACCTTTACAACATATACACGGCCGACCTCACAATTTCAACAACTATATACATCACTTATTTTATTTATTTATTTATTTATTTCTATAGAAAATATTAAAATTTTATACTCATAGATAAGTATTTCGATCTGAAATTTCACTTCACCAGATTTTAAAGAAAAAGTTAGTAGTAATAAAATTCAATAAATATTAAAATAAACTATCTGAAAGACTATCAAAATATTCCTGAACATAATGAATCTTTCTTTTCAGTCGGGTTATTGTAAACATCCTGTTTCCTTTTTGTATAAACTTTCATACCTTCATGTGGATCTCAATAAGTGAATTTAGGAACTTTAGAGATAGTAAAAATCTATTTCGTTTCCACAGACGGCGCCAATTAATAAATCTGATTTTCCTCTTACTCCATGATAGATCTGGTTTTCTTCTTGCTCCATCATATGGGTCTCTCAATGTTCGATTTGATAAAATGACCTGCAAAATAAAGAAAGATGGTCAGGGGTCTACCGAGAATACCTCCGGTGGAGACCCTCGAACATTCAAGTCAGATTCATGAACTAATGTAGTATAGATAGGTAAGAGTTGCAGAGAAAATTAAAGTAAAAATATGGAGCTCAGGAAGAAGTCGGAAGAAGAAGAAGGAAGAAGAAGACCCCCCTTTTTTACCTATCCTCACGTTTTTTCGCCTCCTTGCTATTGTACTATCTGTTTATGTCACTCAGACCCGTACATACGGACGTGTCAGACCCCTTCTCCACGCCAGGCGGCCATTTAATTCTCCCGGCTCGCGTGCGGGCAGGGCTGCGAAGTGACTGGACCAGCTCCTCTCTGTCATATCACATCACCGGGCTAGGCTTCTTCCTGCTGGGTCTGGACTCGCAGGTAACCCTTCCGGCTTGGCGTGTCTGGGTCAAGGCCTGAAATGCTGAGTTAGTCAGCCTAAGAAGGGTTTGATGGGTTTTGAGCCATTATTCTTCTCTTGGATCCGATCTCGCCAGGGTAGAGGAAGCCCGACGGTCATTATATATAATAAAAAGTAGTTATTGACCATAATAAATATTGTTGCTAAAAAAAAAAAATTATTATATATTTTAAAATTTTTCTTGTTGCTGTGTCTTTTATATATCATTAGTAATCATATTTTTTATATATCATTAGTAACAATGATTTCATAAGCTGCTATACGTTAGTTTTTGTAATAGTAAAATTAACGTCGCTTAAAAAATTTTAGTGTTAATTCTAATATTTATTGTAGTATTTTATTTATTTTATCTTTTTAATTTATTGATTATATATATAATTTTAATCAATTTACTGATTTTAAATTGTATTGTACCAGTAAGAAAATGTCATATCTAATTTCAGTGACTAATACAAAAATTTAGGTCTGAGAGTCCAAATTCACCCGAAATTATATACAATAGAGGCAAAAAAAAATATTAAATTTTATTTTTTGATCCAAATTTATTTTTTAGTCTAAATTTACTTTTTAACTATATCATAAAAGGCAAAAAAATCTAAACAGAATGAGTAGAGTATAACTCACTTTTAAATTTTAATGAGTGATAGACTTATTTAACATTTTAATTATAATTTAGGAGGAAATTAGGATCTAATGATGAAATCTGGTTCTTTTAATCCCTCATGTATATATTTTTCTTAAATTTAAATAATTTAATATTACTCATAAATACTTTCTCTAAAAATTTAAAATTTATTTTCTCTAAATTTAAATTGTCTTACATATAGTTTCAGTTATACAAATAGATTAGTAAATAAGAGAAATAAACGAAAAAATATTATTTTTTAATAATAAAAATAGTGTATAAAATTAAATTAAATAATAAGTGAATTAACTTTTGAAAAAATGGAGATTTGGAGTTGAAATTTTAAAAATTGAAAAGTAAATTTTTTGGATTAAAAAAGAATAAGGAAATGAAGGAACTAAATAGAATAATAAGCATTGCTTATAATATAAATATTTAAGATGGCTAATAATTTTTTTAAAAAAAAGTCTAAAGAGTTTATTTTGTAAAATATTATACATTTTTAATTGAGTAATTTTAAATTAGGAACAAACTATTAATATTTTTAAAAATATTATAGCGATCTAATAATAATTTTTCGTTTTTATTATAATTATTCACGTGAAATCAACCTATATAATATAAGTATAAAAATATATTATAATTACACATGAAAAATAAATACAATTTTTAGATTATTCTATCAAATATATTATTAATTTATCAATGCTATTATTTAATTATCTTAATAGCTTTTTATTTTCAATATAGATTAATAAAATATTATTAATTTTTTATTTATAAAGAAATTTAGCTGATAGTAATAATAAAATTTTGAAATTTTACTTCACAAATGGAAAAAAAAAATCAACAACAATATTATAACTGCATTTTTGTAAATTTTATAGATTCATCAACTATGTAGTTAAATTAAAAATGTTATTTAAAAATCAAAATTTTATCATTAAAAATAATAAATATATAAAAATACACGTGTGTACATGTACCAAAAAAACTAGTTCTTGTAAATTTCTAATTTTCAAATAGGACAGTATCCTGTATCCACCAATATTCATACTTTATTCCATAGCTATATTTTTATCCATGTTGAATCCTATACATACATAACATCATTACTAATTCACTGATTTAATTTTTTATTTATGATTTTCTTTCAAATTTTATTATATAATATTGTTTTTTATGATTATAGCAGCGATTTTAAAGTCTATGTTGAAGTTAAAAAATTTTTAAAAACATAAAGGCGATGTGATTTGGACCGTGAAAAATGATATAATACTAATTTTTTATTTTTTTATGAAAATATATTTTTTTCATATTTTTAATATTTAAGATTTAAAAAACACTTTTTCGGTCAAAAAAAAATTTTTTTAATAGAAAAAGTAAATAATTTCTATAAAAAAATGATTTCCTTCTCAAGTGAGAGGTCATTTTCCATATTTTAAAATTCTTATTAGAATCTCTCCATATATAAAGTTGTTAATAAATTTTATTTTTTAAATTAAAATGAAGTAATAAAAACTAAGTTATTTAGTTGAAAAATATTTTTCATATAAAACATTGTTGTAAGAAAGAATGTATATTTCAAAAAAAATTTTCAAAAACCTATAAATATTGTTTTTGACTTTTAATTATTTTAAATCTTAAAAATAATTATTTCATTCTATAAAATTTTATGGTCGTTAAAAATTTTATATATAAAATTTTTTTACTATTGACGTTTTGATATTTAAATTTAATATTAAATCTGATTGTTATTATTTTATGTAAATTTAATTATTTTATTTTAAAATTTTTATAACAGATAAATAGACTGCAATTTCACAATGAAAATGACTTCTACTTTATTTACTTTCTTTTCACGATTTTATGTTAGTTTATAAATTAAAATAAATTATTATTCTCTTATTCTTAAAAATTAAATTTCAAAAACATATGTTTTATCATCGAATATTGTAAAACAGAGTCCAACACGACTAGTTTTTATCGTTCTAACTAATTTTTTCATCAATCTTAAGGATTTATTCTTTATCTTCAACGATGGAAGAGAACTTATTTTTTGTTTATCAATTTAAAAATAATTTTTAAAAATATAATTTAAAAAATTTGAAAATGGATGACAACAAGATCCATAGAATTATATATGTGTGTTTGAAAAACTAAAAATGATAATCAATATTTTATTTTATTTTCAAATTGCAATAGATTTCTTATTTCTAATATTTGCAGCTGATATTTAATGTTTGGATGAATATGAATTAATTGTGAAACTAAAAGTTTTTTTTAATTACAAACGAGTAGAATGACCTTTTTTGGTAAGTTGGGTATTAAAAATTTATTTATTTTTTAGTTATTTCAACTTTTCTTTTTATTTTATTAAAATAGACCTGAGCAAAGATATTCAGATTAATTAGGTTTAAGGTAAAGATAGAAATAAAAACTTAGTTTCACCTCTCAATCCACTAATTATTTTCTCTAAACATAAGTCAATATATATTTATATTTATATAATCAATTATAAAGTGATAGGTAGTTGAACCTTTTTCTTATTGTGGAGTTCTAGTATTTTTTATTTTTGAAAAGTTTAAAATAAGAAATTATTATGAAGTGTTATTACTCTTAGTATTCTTGCATTTATTTCATTCATAATAGCATTAAGAGTAATTACTCTAGTTTTGCTAAAAGTAGGTTTACTAATCCTAAAAAAAAAAGTTGAAATTTAATTACTCTAGTTTCATTATATAAAACTTTATCCATTAAATGAATTTTTATTTTTTTGAATATTTGAAAAAAATATTTATGTCTCGTAATGTCTTGTTTCTAATTAAGAAAATAGAGTTTACAAAATTTTTCAATCTTTATATGCCTTGAAACAAATACCTAAAGAGTAGTATGAAAAATTTGACACAATTTTGATTAGGATTATTTTTTTCTATTCTATTGGAGATTAATAAGTATATATTCCCAAAATTTATAAATAATGAATAGTGATTATTTGCTTATATGTAATCATATGTTTATATTTAATACAAGTTATGATATACTCAACGACAGATCGAGAAAATTTATTTAGGGTTCCGATTTTAACCAATGATCAAAAAATTAAAATATATAAAATAAATATATATTTAAAAAATTATAAAAAATTAATAAAATATTATAATTAAATTATATTTTATATATTTTTTTATTAATTAAAATATATTAATAACAACTTATTTTTAATATTTACAAATATATGTTTCGATATAAGTCAATAATAAACCGATCAACAGTTTATATTTCTCATTTTATTATGAAATCGATTTTTTAATAATATTTATTGTAAAAAAAACTCTTTCTATTAAAGTAATACTATTATTTTAATTTAAAAATAATACTATTGAAGTAACACAATAATCTAATATAATATTTATTATAAAATTTATTTTTTTTAAATTAAATTATCTAATCCATTTGTTATAGAAACAACATTTTCATTTCATTTTTCTAAATTTAAATAATCTAAACCATTATCTATAAAAAAATAATACTTAATTTATATTTAAGTATTTTTAGATTTAAATTATCTAATCTATTACCATTAAATTTATATTTTTAAAATTAAATAATTTTTTAAATTTCAATCGTCAATTAAACTCATTAACTAATAATATATTAATCATAAAATACTTTTATTTATAAAAATTTAAAATTTATTTTTTTAAATTTAGATAGCTTAACAAATAATTTTAATTATATAATAGATTAGAAACTAATTAAGTGAGATAATTACTTTTTAATAATAAAAATAGCGTATAAAATTAAATTACGCAATGAATGAATAATTTTAAAAAAAATTACATGTTGGAGTTAAAATTTTGAAAATAAAAAATAATTTTTTGGATTGAGAAAAATAGAAAATGTGAGGGACAAAATAAAATAAATAATTAAAATTAAATGAACTAAATAATATTGAAGGCGGATAAGGATTTATTTGATAAAAAGATTAAAAAAATTAATTTTATAAAATAGAAAATATTTTAATTGAGTAATTTTGGAATAAAGACTAATTAATAAATTTTGTATATATATATAGGGACCTAATGGTAATTTTTTTTGCTATACGTAAAACTACCTAAATATCCCTATATAATTTGAAATTTTTTAGGAGCCCATGGCCCTATCATAACTCCGTCCCTAGATATAATATATGAAACAAAAATATTTTCCTATTTATAAATTTGACAAAAAATATATGGAGAAACCAAATGTAATTTGGGGTGTTAAATTCGTTAGGATGAACGATAGTATAATTCTATCACAAGATCAAGTTCTAAAGAATTTTGGATATTTTGATATCAAACTAGTTAATACACCTTATGATGCTAATTCTCAATTAAAAAAAATAGAGATGGTAGCTCATTTTAGATATACACATATTATTAGAAAATTGTTACATTTAATAAATTTTTCACTCTTGATATAGCTTATGCTATGTAGATTGAGTAGATTTACACAGTCTAATTATGATCATTGTGCTATTTTATTCAAACTTAAGAATAGTTTGAGATGTACCATGAGTTATAGTATTCTATATAGTAGATGTCCCACTGTATTTAAAGAATACAGTGATATTGATTGGAATTTAAATTTAAGTGATATAAAATCCACTGGTGATCATGTATTTAATCTAGATGGTGGTGTAATTACTTAGAAATCAATTATTATTGTCAAAACCACCATGGAGTCAAAGTTTATTTCTTTGAAATTAGATGTCAATGAGGCTTGAGTGACTAAAAAATTTCTTAGCAAATATTATGTTGAGAATAAAAATCAATATCATTCGTGTATTGTGATTGTCAAACGACCATTGCTATTGTAGAGAGTATTTCAATAGTAAAAATAGACATATTCGTCTAAGACATAATATGGTAAGACTGCTAGTGAGAAATGAAATTATATCTATTAATTATGTGGAGTCATAAGAGGATTTGACCAATCCTTTTATTAAACCTTAAAAAAAGAAGTTAATAAATGAAATATTAAGGGGAATAGAAATTGAGCCAATATGAAATTAACAGTGATAGGAACTCAATCTTTGTGATTGGAGATTCCACGAAAAAGGTTCATATGGGTAATAACGAGTCACTTGTTAGTTCTGCTATCACTATTTAATGTTATACATTCCTATAGTGTGAGAAGTATTAGACGGCATTAAATGAGAGGATGAGAAGTTCTTAATAATATTCATATCCCTTATGGGTGGTGTATAAATTGGCGTATACACTTGATGATATCACCTATATAAGTGTGTAATGGGTCTGCTTCTATGAGATTGTAACATAACCTATAAAGTACTTATGAACTACTAGGCGTGCACATGACCTATTAGCGCAAAACAACATGGACAACAAGATTTTTAGAGTGTTATGAGATTGACAGGATATTAGCCTATCAAAAATAGTTTTTAATTATATAAATAAAAAGTTTCAGCAATTACTCTGTATATTAAGTCTGATTTATAGTCTAATAGACACTAGATTCAAAATATATATACTAAATTTTTAAACTCAGCAATAAAAAAACCTTTTGAAATATGTGGGGGATTGTTGTAAAAAAGAATGTATACTTCAAAAAGATTTTTCTTTCATCTATAAATATTATTTTTGACTTTTTAAATATTTTAGATCTCAAATATAATCATTTCATTATCTAAGATTTTATGTTCATTGAAAATTTTATTTGTGAGATTTTTTTGTTGTTGCAGGTTTGATATTTAAATATAATATTAAATATGATTGTTATGATTTTATGCAGATTTCATTAATCTTAAGTATTTTATTCTTTGTCCTTTAATAATGGGAGATGATTTATTCTTTGCCCATCAATTTAAAAATAAGTTTAAAAAAATAATTAAAGTTAAAAATGGATGACAACGAGCATTCATAGAATTATATGTGTGTTTGAAAAATTAGAAATGATAATCAATATTTTATTTTATTTTCAAATTATAAGAGATTTTTTGTTTTTAATATTTGCAACTGATATCTAATGTTTGGATGAATATGAATTAATTTGTGAAATAAATAGTTCTTTTAATTACAAACCAGTAGGATGACTTTTTTTTTCGTTTTGTTATCAAGTTGGCATTAAAAAATTATTTATTTGTTAGGTACTTTAACTTTTTTTTATTTTATTAAAATAGAAGTGGGTAAAAATATTCAGATAAGTTAGGTTCAAAGTAAAGATAGAAATAAAAACTTAGTTCCACCTCCCAACCCACTAATTATTTTCTCTAAAAATATGCTTATATATATATATATATATACATATATAATCAATTATAAAGTGATGGGTAGTTGTACCTAATTTTTTTTTAATGGAGTTCTAGTATTTTTTTATTTTTAAAAAGTTTAGAATAAAAATTATTATGAAATGCTATTACTCTTAGACATGTTTACATTTATTTTATTCATAGTAGTATTAAGAGTAACGCAATAGAAGAAAACAATATAATAAATTGATAAGACTCCTATGAATTATTAAAAAGATTATAAGATTGGTATTTTGCTAAAAATATGCTTACTAATCCTAAAAAAAAAGTTGAAATTTAATTGCCCTAGTTTCATTAAGTAAAACTTTATCCACTAAATGGAATTTTTTTTTGAAGATTTGAAAAAAAATATTTAGGTGGCATAAGTTGTCTTGTTTTTAATTAAGGAAATAAAGTTTAAAAAATTCTTAAATCTTTATATGCTTTGAAACAAGAACCTTAAATAGTAGTATGAGAAATTTGACCAAGTTTTGATTAGGGTCATTTTTTTTCTCTTTGTTGGAGTTTGACAAGTATATGTTTATAAAATTTATAAATAATAAATGGGTGATTATTTGCTTATATGTGATCATATATTTATATTTGATACAAGTTATGATATAGTATATGAAACAAAAATATTTTTCTATTTATAAATTTGACATAAAATATATGGAGGAACCAAATGTGATTTGGAGTGTTAAATTCATAAGTATGAACAATAGTATAATTCTATCAAAAGATCAATTTCTAAAGAATTTTAGATATCTTGATATCAAATAATGCTAATTCTCAATTAAAAAAAAAATAGAGGTGGCATTGTTGCTCATTTTAGATATGCACATATTATTAGAAGATTGTTGCATTTAATAAAGTTTTCACTCTTGATATAACTTGTGCTATGTAGATTGAGCATATTTACATAAAGTATAATCATGATCATTTTGCTACTTTAGTCAAACTTAAGAATTATTTGAGAGGTATCATGAGTTATGGTATTCTATATAGTTGATGTTCCATTGCATCTAAAGAATATAATGATGTTAATTGGAATTTAAATTCAAGTGAAATAAAATCTACTAATGATTATGTATTTAATCTAGATATTGGTGCAATTATTTAGAAATAAACTATTATTGTCAAAAACACCATGTAGTCATAACTCATTGCTATGAAATTAAATGGCAATGAGATTTGAGTGAATAAGAAATTTCTTTGCAAATACTATGTTGAGAATAAAAATCAAAATTATTCGTGTATTGTGATTGCCAAATGGGAATAACTATTGCAAAGAATAAAACATTTAATAGTAAAAAATAAATATATTCGTCTAAGACATAATATGATAAGACAACTTGATATATTTAACCAATAATGTTTGGTTAAGACGAAACGATAGAAATGAAAGGTTAGAAGCCGAAAACTCTTATTAAAATTATTGAAAGATTGAAAAGTGTCTCCAAAACAGCCATGGAAAGGCTATTTATAATAGAAAACTCTAATATGAAAAATTACAAAAAAATCTAAAAAATAATTAAAATACAAAATTTACCCTTTAAAAGGTGGAATTTTCGTCTCAAACTTTGTGACAGGCCTATGGCCCTTGTCACATATTTGAAAGTCATGCGTTTCAAAATTTCCTTTCCGAAAAGCTATCGTAGGTCTCCATCGAACGTCGGCAGCAAAAATTAGGTCTGATTCAAGTCTTCCGTAAAGTTCAAGGCTAGTTGCTTCGTATTATTTCCTTTCACTTGTAAAGAACTCGACCTCGAATTGTCATCAGTAGGGTAGTATTGAAATAGATCTGCCACGTTAAACGTCTTGTAAATTTTCATCTCATTTGGGAGATTAAGAACATAGGCATTGTTATTAATCTTCTGAATGATCTGGAATGTACCAATCTTCTTTGGGTCAAGCTTTTTCTGTCCTCCACCATATTCGTTGCGTAAATACACCATAACTTGATCGCTGACATTGAAGGACTTGAAATACCTATGTTTATTGGTTGTAGCTTTATGCTTGTCATTCGCTTCTATAAGGCATTGTTGTACCTATTTGAAAATGCCCACATGCTGCTTTGTCAAGTTGTTTGCTGCAATACTATTGGGAGAACCTGCAGGAAGGGCAATATGATCAAATGTATGCGCTGGAATTTTCCTATACATAACTGCAAAGGGTGACATCTTTGTAGAGCCGTGGACAGAACTATTATAAGAAAATTCTACTTAGGTAAAAGCAAGATCCCAAGCAGTTTTCTTATCATTGCAGATGCAACACAGAAGATTGCCAAGAGTGCGGTTCACCACTTCAGTTTGGGGATGGGCAACACTGCTATATCAAAGTTCAGTTTCAAAACGTTTTCATAAAGTCACCCAAAAGTCACATTTCTGTCAGAAGTAATGGTTTTAGGAATGCTATGTAAGCGAACAACCTCCTGGAAAAACAGTTTTGCAACATGAGAAGTATCATTAGTTTTCTTGCAAGAAATTAAATGCGCCATTTTGGAGAACCTGTTAACAATAACAAAAATGGAATTAGATTCACGTTGAGTACGTGGAAGACTAAGAACAAAATTCACGCACAAGTCCTCCCAAGGATATTCTGGAATAGGCAATGGAGTGTATAAGCCCATATTCTGCGAATGACCCTTCTGAGTTTGACAAACTGGACACTTCTGGACCATCCGACCTGTATTCTTTTTCACTTGTGGCCAGTAAAAGCGCTCCTCCAAACCAGCAATAGTCTTATGACGCCCCAAATGACCACTCAAACCTCCTCTATAGACCTCTCGAATCAGTTTTGCTCACAGAGAAGATCGAGGAATGTATAACTTGTTCTCCTTTAAAAAAAAAGTCATCATGTATAAAAAAAACCCATCAGTAGGCTGGTGAGCCTAGACTTTAGCCCATATATCAGCAAAATCATCATCTGTAGCATACAAATCCTTCAGAAATTCAAAACCTACAACCTCCTGATTAACTGTAATCAGCAGGGCAGCCCTCCTACTCAAAGCGTCTGCAACCTTATGACTATAGTTAGCCTTATATTTTATGACATAATGAAAGGCTCCAAAATAAGCTGCCCATCGATCATATATCTTATTCACATGTTTTTTAGTTTTAAAGTGAATCAAAGATTCATAGTTTGTGTGAATAATAAACTCCCACCCCATCAGAAACTGTTCCCAAGTTTTAAAGGCCCGGAATATTGCATATAACTCATGCTCATAAGTAGACAACTTCTTCCTAATTTTATTCAATTTCTCTCTAAAGAAGGCAATAGGCCTATTAGAAAGTGATAACACTTCGCCAATCCTAACTCCACAAGCATCACATTCAACCTCAAACAGTTTATCAAAATCGGGTAGAGCAAGAATAGAGGAAGAAGTAAGCTTATCTTTAATCTCTTCAAAGCTCTTGTTGGCAGTGTCAGTCCAAGCAAATTTCTGCACTATCTCTTTCTTCAAACAATCTATGATAGGAGCAACGATGCTGCTGAAATTTCTGATAAACTGCCGATAGAAAGTAGCAAGTTCATGCAAGCTGCAAACTTCTGAAATAGTTTTGGGGATGGGCCAATTCCGTATTGCTTCTACTTTCTTCTCATCAATATGTATCCCTTCTGCACTAATAACAAATCCAAGAAACAAAATGCGCTCCGTCATATAGATGCATTTTTTTTTAAATTAATAACCAGCTCACTTTCTTGCAAGGCTGTCATGACTTGACAGAGGTGCTATAAATATTCTTCTTCACTGTGACTAAAAATCAAGATGTCATCAAAATAAATAACCACAAATTTGCATGAGAAATGACGCAAAATCTGATTCATAAGTCGCATGAACGTGCTAGATGTATTGGTTAAATCAAATGGCATAACCAACCACTCATATAAGCCTTCCTTAGTCTTGAAGGTTGTCTTCCATTCATCTCCCTCCTTAATCTCAACTTGGTGGTAACTACTTTTAAGGTCGATCTTAGAGAAGAATTTAGACCCTGATAGCTTATTCAACATGTCATCTAGTTGTGAAATAGGAAACCGATACTGAACTGTAATTTTATTGATGGCTCTACTATCCACGCACATTGTAATACCCGGCTAGACCTCGGAATCGGAATTCCTACCTTCCGGTGGAATCTTCGTTGGAATTCAGAATTCTTGGATGTCGGAGCCTTCTAGAAGGGTAAAATAAAGGTTTTCAAAAATGTTTTTATATGTTTATATGGTTTTAATGAAGAAAGAAATTGAGTTTTGAAAGAAAAAGCCATGAAGGAAAAACCCAGGTTCGGCCGCCGAACCTCAAGTTCGGCCGCCGAACATGGGGAGCTTGTGGAAGCTCTTTTGGGCCCCGAAGGTGGTCTGGCCAGCCACCTATAAAAGGCCCCTTGTCCGAAAATGGGTGAGTTTTCTCTCTCTATTTTTGGGCATACGTGAGATTTCGCCCTTCTTTGGTTGATTTTGTGTTTTCCTTCATTTCCTTCAAGTTTTGATGAGTTTTCAACTTTGTTTTGAAGATTTTAAGCTAAGATCAAAGTTTTGAAGCTTAGAGACCCTCGGAGCTCGTTTTCTCCCCATCTCCAAGTTTGGGTCATGCCTACCCTCAATCTTTAAGAGGTAAGTGTAGATCCACGCCTTTTATGATGTTTTAAGTAAGTTTTAAGAAGGGGTTAAGGGTTTTGATGCACGTTTAGAGTAGATGTAAAATGTTAGGGTTATGTTAGTTTAATGAGAAATGTGATGTTAAATGTGATGTTTGTTGGGGTATAGGCTAGTTTTATGCCCCTATATGCTTGAATAAGTGTTTATGCATGTTTTATAATAGGTGGATGTGTGTTGGGAAGTTGGGATGGCTGAATGTGGGATGGCAGAATCGAGTTTCACCACCCAGGAGGATCCAGGTTCGACCATCGAAGCAAGGTTCGGCCGCCGAACCTGCCAGAGCAGGCAGTTTTGGCTACCTAAGCTCGCCCCCAAAGGTTTGGACTTTCGACTCTGGAGGGGAGTTTCGGCCGCCGAACCTGCCCCCGAAGGTTTGGACTTTCGGATCTGGAGGCAGTTTCGGCCGCCGAACCTACCCCCGAAAGTGCCTGACTTTCGGATCTGTAGGGACCTTCGGCCGCCGAACCTGCTGCCGAAAGTCCCCTGTCCAGCCTTCCTTTGTTAGTTTTCTATGCATGTTTTGATTATGTTTTAGGGGGTTTTTGGGGAGATGTTTAGAGTCCTTATAGAGTATATTTGGTCCCTCATTTGAGTCCACCTGTGTAGGATCGGACCTGAGGAACCGAGGTGATCAGCAGTGAGTTAGCTACTCCAGAGTCAGTTGAGTATCAGCCAGAGGTGAGTAGAACACAACTCTTTTTATTTCAAAGCAATTAAACTTTTAAGCATGTTCATGCATCATGAATGCCATGTATGTAATAGGTTGTATTGCATTAGAATTCACGAATATGACGCATTGCATAATATGATGTTGATGTGGATGGATGTTGGATGACCCATTGGCCCTTGATATGATATGATATGATATGATATGGTATGGAAGTCCAGGTCGAGGCCCATTCTACGCCCCTGGCACAGAGTAAGAGAAAGTCCAGGTCAAGACCCATTCTACGCCCCTGGCACAAATGGATATGTAATGTTATGATATGTTAAGTGAAAGTCCTGAGAAGCTCCCGTTGTGGGCTGGGCACATTGGATTATGTAGAGAGTCATTGGTGACAAGTCCATCCTTGATGTGAATTGTTTGTGATGTGATGCATTTCATGAAAGCATATGTTTAATGAACCGTTTTTACTGTTCTGCTCATTGGGCTTTAGTAGCTCACCCCTTTTGTAACGACCCGAAAATCCGGACCGCTACCGGCGCTAGGATCCAGGTTCGCATAAGGCCGCCGGGACCCGTAGCAAGCCTAACATTAATCCTGTAAACCTGTTTAATCCCATACATGATCAACACATACATAATAATTTGAACTTTTCCTTACATCCATTCATTCTTTCATTCATTCACCAAACTCAACCTGTGCATGCACTATACATAAACATAGTCATAAACATTTACTCCTCTTTGGAGCCTCATCATTGCCCCACTGGGGTGACATAACATGTATTGAGTTTGGTTTACAATAAACATCAATAAACATCAATAAACATTAAGATCATGTACTAGAAGGGATTTACATAATACTATGGTCAAGCACAACTCTAAACCTTCATAAGCATTGTTACATGACATTCTATATCATACTTTTACATGACTGTTCTCAACATAACATAACAACATTTATCATGTCCACACTAGCTATTACATGACCATGACTTCCTTACTCTTGCTGACCTCCTGGTCTATCCTGTACCTGCAAACCTGGGGTTTAAGGGAGAGGGGTGAGCTACTAGAGCCCAGTGAGCAGAATAATAAAACATAGTATTTAAAACATATGATAACATGGAATGCATCACAGCACAAACATTTCACATCAAGGATGAACTTGTCACCACTTAGCCCTCCATACAGTCTAATCATGCCAGGGGCGTAGTGCAGGCACACCTCGACTTCCATAGCATAACATACATATTTAGTCATGCCGGGGGCATAGTGCAGGCTCACCCGGACTTCCATAGTCTGTCATACCATATAAGGGCTAATGGATCATTCAACATTCATCCACATCAACAACATAATGTGCAATGCGACATATTCGTGAATTCTAATGCAAGCACCCTAATATATCTCATGGCATTCATGATGCGTGTATCATGCTAAAACATTCATTATTTACTTTGAAAACATAGAGAGTTATTCCACTCACCTCTGGCTAGCTCTGACAAGACTCGAAAGCAGCTATCTCACTGCTGGGGTCCTCGGTTCCTCAGGTCCGAACCTACACAGGTGGACTCAAATGAGGGACCTAACATCCATGAACATGACTCTAAAATACTCCCCAAAAACCCCCCTAAAACACCTTAAAACATTCATAGAAGACATGCAAAGGAAGGCTGAACAGGGCACTTTCGGCGGCAGGTTCGGCGGCCGAAAGGCCCTCCAGAGCCGAAAGTCATGCACCTTCGGCAGCACTTTCGGCGGCCGAAGGTTCCCTCCAGAGACGAAACTCATGCATGTTCGGCGGCACCTTCGGCGGCCGAAAGTCCCTTCCAGAGCCGAAAGTCATCTTTCGGGGGCAGGGTTCGGCAGCCTATTCATGCTACCACAGGCAGGTTCGGCGGCCGAAAGAACCTTCGGCTGCCGAACCTGGTTTCTCCCAAAAGGGCAAAAACTCAGCTCCAACATGCACAAAGGCCTCCCAACTCATTCAATCATGCATTTTCCTATTCTACAACATGCATACTCAAGCATACAAGCTCCTAGGGGCTTCAAACTATCCTAAACCCCATCTACAACACATCAAACAACCCACATTGTTCATAAACATACATAAACCCATAAACATAACAATAACCTATCATGCATTTCTACCCCATAGATCTTCATAAAACTAGTTTAAAACATGCAAGAAAGGTTGGATCTAAGCTTACCACTTGAAGATCGAGAGGAAAGACGATCCTAGCTTGGAGGTAGGGAGAAATCTACTCTTTGCTCTCCAAGCTTCCTAACTTGCTCTTTTTGCTCAAATCTCTTCAAATCAACATAAAGCTTGTTAAAACATGAAAGATTGGAGGAAAAACATCAAAAACGAACCAAAGGAGAGCATGAACTCACCGTGGCCGAAAATGGGGAGAAAACTCGCCCGTTTCGGCCATGGAGCTCTTATATAGGGCTGGCAGACCACCTTTCGGCAGTCGAACGTGCCCCCACATCTAATGCAAGTTCGGCGGCCGAACATGAGGTTCGGCGGCCGAACCTTTGAGACTTGCGGAAGCCTAACTTGCCCCCCTAAACCATCCCACGTTCGGCGATCGAACTTGAGGTTCGGCGGCCGAACCTGGAAATGCCTCCTTGATCACCTTTCATTCAAAACTCAATTTCCTTTTTACTTAAAAACATAAAATACATTAAAATATTTTATAAAAACATGGTTTTACCCTTCTAGAGGTCTCCGACATTCAAGATCCCACTGGACGGTAGGGATTCCGATACCGGAGTCTAGCCGGGTATTACATTCTTCCGCCCTTAAGAACATTCGTCCCCGAATGTTCACCAAACAAACATAGAATGGCATCAAACATAAGCATACACATAGGAACACATAACACTTACCTTAGAAGAGATGAGGATATTGCTGGAGCATGGACTCCCGTGTCTCCCAGGTACACTCTTCGATGTTGTGGTGATTCCAAAGGACTTTCACCATCGGGATTTCCTTGTTCCTTAGCTTTCTGATCTGGGTGTCTAGGATCCGTACTGGCTGTTCAACATAGGTGAGATCCTCTTGGATCTCCACATCAGGCTCACTAAGAACCTTGCCCGGATCTGACACAAACTTCCTTAGCATGGAAACATGGAAAACCGGATGGATTCTCTCCATTGAAGCAGGCAAGTCCAGCTTGTACGATACATTCCCAATCTTTTGCAAGACTTCGAAGGGTCCGATGTACCGTGGAGCTAGCTTACCTTTCTTCCCGAACCGAATCACCCCTTTCATTGGAGACACCTTGAGCAATACCAAATCCCCCTCCTGAAACTCTACTTGCCTTCTGCGGATGTCTGCATAACTCTTTTGCCTGCTTGCAGCAGTCTTGATCCTTTCTCTGATTATGGGTACCACTCTGCTGGTGATCTCTACTAGCTCAGGCCTTGCTAAGGCCTTTTCTCCTACTTCTTCCCAGCAAACAGGTGATCTGCACTTCCTTCCATACAAAGCTTCATATGGGGCCATCCCTATGCTGGCATGATGGCTGTTATTGTAGGCAAACTCCACTAAAGGTAGGTGCTGCCTCCAAGAACTGCCAAAATCCAACACACACATTCTGAGCATATCCTCTATTGTCTGGATGGTCATCTCTGATTGTCCGTCCGTCTGTGGATGGAAAGCAGTGCTAAAATCCAACATGGTACCCATAGCGTTCTGCAAACTCCGCCAAAACCTGGAGGTGAACTGGGGCCCTCTATCAGACACTATTGAAACAGGGACCCCATGCAACCTGACAACCTCATCAACATACACCTGCGCCAACTTATCCACAAAATAGCCACTCCTGACAGGGATGAAGTGAGCAGATTTGGTGAGTCTGTCCACAATCACCCATATGGAGTCTAATCTGTTGGACGTTGCCGGTAACCCCACCACGAAGTCCATAGCTATATTCTCCCATTTCCACTCTGGAATAGGTAGTGGGTTAAGCATTCCAACCGGCTTCTAATGTTCCAGCTTCACCCTCTGACATATTTCGCAGGCTGACACAAACTGTGCCACTTCTCTTTTCATAGCTGGCCACCAATACACTCTCTTGAGATCTTGATACATCTTGGTGGCTCCGGGGTGAACACTGTATCTGGCATTATGAGCCTCTCTCATAATGTCTCCTTTCAGCCCTACGTCATCTGGTACACACAATCTGCTCCCATAGCGGAGGATCCCCTTACTGTCGAATCTGAACTCACTATCTTTGCCTGACTGAACAGTCCTTGCAATCTTTACTAACTCTGGGTCCTCATGCTGTTTCTGAGCCACCTGCTCCAGAAACACGGGTGCCACTCTCATCTGGGCTACCAAAGCACCTGTACCAGACAACTCCAACTGTAGACCGTCATTCATGAGCTCAAAGAACTGCCTCACCACTGGTCTTCTCTCTGCTGCAATATGGGACAAACTGCCAAGTGACTTCCGGCTTAAGGCGTCTGCCACAACATTCGCCTTACCCGGATGGTACTGGATCTTGCAATCATAGTCACTGAGCAGTTCT
This sequence comes from Manihot esculenta, assembly GCF_001659605.2. Taxonomy (NCBI): domain Eukaryota; kingdom Viridiplantae; phylum Streptophyta; class Magnoliopsida; order Malpighiales; family Euphorbiaceae; genus Manihot; species Manihot esculenta. The sequence goes on along the minus strand of NC_035173.2, from coordinate 18,372,209 downwards.
ACCCATCTTCTCTGCCTCATATTCAGATCTCTCTGACTCAAGATGTACTACAGGCTCTTATGATCGGTGAAGATCTCACATTTAACCCCATAAAAGTAGTGCCTCCACATCTTGAGTGCAAAGATTACCGCTGCCATATCTAGGTCATGTGTAGGGTATCTTCAGCTGCCTAGAAGCATAAGCAATCACCCTTTCATTCTGCATCAGTACACAACCCAGTCCCACATGGGACGCATCACAATAGACTGAGAAGTCTTCATTACTAGATGGCAGAGCTAACACTGGTGCTGAAGTCAACCTCTTCTTGAGCTCCTCAAAGCTTTCTTCGCACTGGTCGGTCCACACGAACCTCTGGTTCTTCTTAGTCAGTTTGGTCATGGGAGCTGCAATCTTAGAGAAGTCCTGAACGAACCTCCTGTAGTAACCTGCCAAACCCAAGAAGCTCTTGATCTCTGTCACTGTAGTGGGTCTAGGCCAGTTTGCTACAGCTTCCACTTTCTTGGGGTCTACCTCGATTCCATTTTCTGACACCACATGCCCCAAGAAAGAGATGCTCCTCAGCCAGAACTCACACTTGGAGAACTTAGCATACAAGCCATGTTCCCTCAAGGTCTGCAGAACTAACCTCAGATGATGGGCATGCTCCTCTGCATTCCTGGAATACACTAAGATATCATCTATGAAGACAATAACAAAGTGATCCAGGTATTGGCTAAACACTCTGTTCATGAGATCCATGAATGCTGCAGGGGCATTGGTTAACCCGAATGGCATCACAAGGAACTCATAATGCCCATATCTGGTTCTGAAGGCTGTCTTCGGTACATCCTCTTCTCTTATCCTTAGCTGATGGTACCCCGATCTCAGATCTATCTTGGAAAAACAACCTGCTCCGGCTAGCTGGTCAAATAGATCGTCGATCCTTGGCAACGGGTACTTATTCTTGGTAGTGACCTTGTTCAACTGCCTATAGTCGATACAAAGTCTGAAAGATCCATCCTTCTTTTTCACAAATAGAACTGGAGCACCCCAAGGTGAGGTACTCGGTCGGATGAATCCTCTATCTACCAACTCTTGCAACTGATCCTTAAGCTCTTTCAATTCTGCTGGTGCCATCCTGTAGGGAGGGATAGAGATCGGTCTAGTTCCAGGCATCAACTCAATTTCGAACTCTATCTCCCTAGCAGGTGGTAAACCTGGCAGCTCGTCTGGGAACACATCTAATAAATCACTGACCATGGGCATTGAGGCGGGCTCTCTAACATGACTATCCAGCTCTCTCACATGAGCTAGAATACCCTGACAACCCTTCCTGAGTAGCCTACGAGCCTGAAGGGCTGATATCAAACCTCTAGGTGTACTCCCCCTGTCTTCTCTGAAGACAACCTCTGACCCATCCTGACATCTGAACTTGACTACCTTGTCTCTGTAGTCCAAGGTAGCACCATGGGTAGATAGCCAATCCATCCCTAGAATGACGTCAAAATCTGTCAAGTCTAGAACCACAAGGTCGGCAAAAAGGCATCTTCCCTCTATAAAAACTGGACTATACTGGTAGACTGACTCTGCCACTGACGGGTCACACTTGGGTCCACTGACCCATAGGGAACACTCTAACCCAGAGACCATCAATCCCAACCTCTTGACGGCCCTCGGAGCAATGAAAGAATGAGATGCACCAGGGTCCAATAATGCATACACATCAGAACAACCAATGATGAGATTACCTGACACCACGGTGTTGGATGTGTTTGCCTCCTGCTGAGTCATGGTGAAGATCCGTACTGGAGCTGACGGACCCTCACCCCTGAAACCCGCTGAAGAAGAGGCTGCCCCTCTTCCTCTGCCTCTGCCACTAGTCTGAGTCACGGCTGGAGCTGCTGGCTGAGCCACACTACTAGAAGCTGTCTGCTGAGACTGTGCCACAGAAGCTACTCTAGGACACTCCCGTGCCATGTGTCCCTCCTGCCCACATCTGAGGTAGGCTGTCATCCCTACCAGACATACTCCCTTGTGCAGCTTCCCACACTTCATACATGCTGTAGTACCTGCACCCGAGCTCGAGCCACTTCCTAATCCCAGACCTGACTTGATCTTGCTCCAGAACTTGTTCTTTTTGGACTTCCGGGAGCCTCTATCCCACTTCCTACTGCCTGAACTCAGAGAAGAAGGGTCTAACCTTCCCCCTCCTGGGGTCTTGGAACTAGAAGGCTGTGCCACTGACTGCTTGACTTTTCCTTCGATGATAGCACTAGCCTCCATCCTCCGAGCCATATCCACTATGGCATGGAAACTCTCCCTCTCTGCTGACTGAATCAAGGAGGAATACCTGGAATGGAGCCTCATGATATACCTCCTTGACTTCCTCTGATCTGTGTCCAGATTCTGCCCAGCATATGGCAACAGCTCCAAAAATCTGTCTGTATACTCATCCACGCTCATCTCATCTGTCTGACTCAACTGCTCAAATTCAATCATTTTCAGCTCCCTGGAACTGTCAGGGAAAGCCCATCCTGCAAACTCCTCCCATGATAGGCTGTCCAACCTCGGGTTCACATAGTTCTTAAACCACTCTCGGGCCTTTTTGCATTTTAATGTGAACCCAGCCATCTGAATGGCTCTACTGTCATCAGCTCCTATCTCATCTGTAATTGTCTTGACCCTCTTAAGGTACACAAATGGGTCGTCACCGGTTTCAAACTGGGGAGCACCCAGCTTCATATAGTCGGTCATCTTGACCTTGCTCCCCCCAGATGAGCTAGGTTTAGGCATTTGGGTTTCTGGGATAGTAGGTGCTGCTGGTGGTGGAGGAGGTGCAGCATCCCCTGGGGTAGGGTTTGCTGTACCTGGATAGAAAGATGGGGGTGGGTACATAGGGTACTGTGGGTACGGTGGGTAGAAAGGTGGGTATGGCATCTGAGAGTGATAAGGGTTAAAACTGGGGTAATCCGATGTACCTCCCATCGAATACCCGGGATTATGTGAAAAGGGTGGGTAATAAGGTGGCTGAACAAATCCCGAGGCCTGAGTGCCTCCTTGGGACTCTCCCATTCCCTCTTCCGACATACTTACTTCGAGACTGCCATCCCTCCTTTGATCCACATCCATCTGATCCCCCACATCCTATGACATATCCCCTTGCACTGTTCCCCTCACTGATCTGCTTCTACTTAGATCCAAAGACCTTCTAGGGTCTCTTACTGCTCTTTCTCTGCTGGACCTACTAGACATTACCCTAGGCAATGCAGGAGGACGGGCATCAGTGCCCTCATCCTGGGGTGGTACTCCAGTCAATCGTGCAGATCGACGAGTTCCTCTCATCCTGTTTACTGAAAAACAGCACACATCACATAGAACATTAGCATCAAATGGTTCATATGCAAACACATGAACCCGCATCACATACATCACATACATAGCATATCATTAATGCACATGCATACAATCATGGCATTTCACCTCATCATTCAAGACAGGACTCTTTATCCTATCCTAGTGGACATCATCTTCCTATTATGCTTGACCTTCTATAACCTCTATGAGCCCGACACTCTAGGTCCGACCATATGAACCTAGGGCTCTGATACCAATCTGTAACGACCCGAAAATCCGGACCGCTACCGGCGCTAGGATCCAGGTCGGCATAAGGCCGTCGGGACCCGTAGCAAGCCTAACATTCATCCTGTAAACCTGTTTAATCCCATACATGATCAACACATACATAATAATTTGAACTTTTCCTTACATCCATTCATTCTTTCATTCATTCACCAAACTCAACCTGTGCATGCACTATACATAAACATAGTCATAAACATTTACTCCTCTTTGGAGCCTCATCATTGCCCTACTGGGGTGACATAACATGTATTGAGTTTGGTTTACAATAAACATCAATAAACATTAAGATCATGTACTAGAAGGGATTTACATAATACTATGGTCAAGCACAACTCTAAACCTTCATAAGCATTATTACATGACATTCTATATCATACTTTTACATGACTGTTCTCAACATAACATAACAACATTTATCATGTCCACACTAGCTATTACATGACCATGACTTCCTTACTCTTGCTGACCTCCTGGTCTATCCTGTACCTGCAAACCTGAGGTTTAAGGGAGAGGGGTCAGCTACTAGAGCCCAGTGAACAGAATAATAAAACATAGTATTTAAAACATATGATAACATGGAATGCATCACAGCACAAACATTTCACATCAAGGATGAACTTGTCACCACTTAGCCCTCCATACAGTCTAATCATGCCAAAGGCGTAGTGCAGGCACACCTGGACTTCCATAGCATAACATACATATTCAGTCATGCCGGGGGCATAGTGCAGGCTCACCCGGACTTCCATAGTCTGTCATACCATATAAGGGCTAATGGATCATTCAACATTCATCCACATCAACAACATAATGTGCAATGCGACATATTCGTGAATTCTAATGCAAGCACCCTAATATATCTCATGGCATTCATGATGCGTGTATCATGCTAAAACATTCATTATTTACTTTGAAAACATAGAGAGTTATTCCACTCACCTCTGGCTAGCTCTGACAAGACTCGAAAGCAGCTATCTCACTGCTGGGGTCCTCGGTTCCTCGGGTCCGAACCTACATAGGTGGAATCAAATGAGGGACCTAACATCCATGAACATGACTCTAAAATACTCCCCAAAAACCCCCCTAAAACACCTTAAAACATTCATAGAAGACATGCAAAGGAGGGCTGAACAGGGCACTTTCGGCGGCAGGTTCGGCGGCCGAAAGGCCCTCCAGAGCCGAAAGTCATGCACCTTCGGCGGCACTTTCGGCGGCCGAAGGTTCCCTCCAGAGACGAAACTCATGCATGTTCGGCGGCACCTTCGGCGGCCGAAAGTCCCTTCCAGAGCCGAAAGTCATCTTTCGGGGGCAGGGTTCGGCAGCCTATTTATGCTACCACAGGTAGGTTCGGCGGCCGAAAGAACCTTCGGCTGCCGAACCTGGTTTCTCCCAAAAGGGCAGAAACTCAGCTCCAAATTGGACAAACGCCTCCCAACTCATTCAATCATGCATTTTCCTATTCTACAACATGCATACTCAAGCATACAAGCTCCTAGGGGCTTCAAACTATCCTAAACCCCATCTACAACATATCAAACAATCCACATTGTTCATAAACATACATAAACCCATAAACATAACAATAACCTATCATGCATTTCTACCTAATAGATCTTCATAAAACTAGTTTAAAACATGCAAGAAAGGTTGGATCTAAGCTTACCTCTTGAAGATCGAGAGGAAAGACTGTAACGACCCCAAAATGGACCGTCACCGGCACTAGGATTCAGGTCGGCTTAAGGCCGCCAGAACCCGTAGCAAGCCTGCTATACTCTCTGTGTACCTGTAAATGTCATACATGATCATACATTTTCTGTGAAAAATAAAAAATCTTTTCTCTGTACCAAGGCTTAACCTGTGCATGCACTATCTCTGTACTCTGTACTCTGTACTCTGTACTCTGTCCTCTGTACTCTGAACTTTGTACTCTGTACTCTGTAAAACATAGACATATACAGATCGTGTACATAACAACAGATTTACAACACAAACTACTAAGTCAAGCACATCTGTAACTGAAAACACAACTAGTACATCTCTTTAATATTACATGTCCACTCTACACTATTACATTTCTCTTTACTCTTTCTATGCTCTGCTGACTTGCCCTGTACACTATACACTGAACCTGCAAAACTGGGGTTAAGGGAGTGGGATGAGCTCTATAGCCCAGTGAGTAGAACAGTAAAACAAGTCATTAAAATATGATCTCATGGAATGCGTCATAACACAGTCAAACCACATCAAGAGTAAACCTGTCACCACATAGTCCCAGTAACTCTGTGCCAGGGCGTAGAATCGAGCACCTGGTCTTCCTGTCATATATGTATATGTGTATATAACACCTCTGTACTTACCATTGCCAGGGCGTAGTCAAAGGCTCCTGGTCTTTACTATACCTGCCAGGGCGTAGTCAAAGGCTCCTGGACTTCCTGTCTGAGACTATTAGATCATTCAGCATTTACCCACATCAACAAATAACTAGGCAATGCAACATATTCGTGGATACTAATGCAATCAACCTATTGCATAATCATGATGCATGAGATATGCTAAAACATTCCATTGTTCAATTAAAAGAGTTAAGTTTAGTTCCACTTACCTCTGGCTATCTGGACTGACTGACTCTGCAGGCTCTGTAAACTCTGGAGCAGTACTCACTGCTGCTCTCTCTGGTTCCTCTGGTCTGTACCTATACAGATGGACTCAAATGAGGGACCAAACTAGCTTATGACTAACTCTATTATACTCCCCAAGAATCCCCTTAAACTCACTCAAACAGCTATGCAAAGTATGCAAGAGAAGGCTGGACAGAACACTTTTGGCGGCAGGTTCGGCGGCCGAAAGTCCTCTCCAGAGACGAAACTCAAGCACCTTCGGCGGCCGAACTTCCACTTTCGGCTGCCGAACCCTTTCGGGGGCAAGTTTCGGAGGCCAAAAGGCACTCCAGAGACGAAAGTCTCTAACCTTCGGCAGCACCTTCGGCGGCCGAACTTCCCTCCAGAGCCGAAAGTCCAAAAGCTCGGGGGCAAGCTTGGGCAGCCGAAGCCACCTGCTCACACCTCTTCAGGGGTTTGGCGGCCGAATGTACCTTCGGCGGCCGAACCTGAGTTCATCAGCAGGGCAGAAACTTGCCCTGCCTCTCGCCAAATGCACAAAACTCTCTCCAACTCAAACACCTCACTTCCTCCACTTGCATACACTCATGTATATGCTCAAAGGGGTCAAAAACTAGCTAAAAACCCCAAACACACAACACAAACAACACATAAACAAGCTTTATGCACAAAATCATCAAAATCTCTCTTTTTAACCTATTCATGCAACTCTCTCCATAAACCCCATAAAACCTTCAGAAAACATAAAAACAAGCTTAGGATCTTCACTTACCTCGTGAAAACAAGTAGATGAGCGATCCAAACGTGGAGTTTTGGAGCAACTTGCCTTCAAACTCTCCAAACTTCAAAAACTTTGAGTTTTGAACTTAAAACCTTCAAATAATCATGAAAACTAATCAAATCTTTGCATGAGTTAATGAAAACATGAAGAAATACGCACAAAGGACAGATTTTCACCTCAGCAAGTGAAAGAAATGATGCTCTGACCGCTTCAACCGACTGAGGGCCATTTATAGGTGGCTGGCCAGACCACCTTCGGCGGCCACACGTGAAACCGAAAGCCATGCATGTTCGGCGGCCGAACCTCAACTTCGGCGGCCGAACCTGGCTTTTCTGCCTTGGTTCATTTCACTCAAAAACTCATTTCCTTATGCATAAAACTTAATGAACATATCAAAACATTATAGAAAAACATAAATCTAACCCTTCTAGAGACTGCCGACATCCCGGACTCCACCGGAAAGCAGAATTCCGATGTCGGACTCCAGCCGGGTATTACATTCTCCCCCCTTAAGACCATTCGTCCTCGAATGTTCCTAAAACAAACAAGTAACACATAAAAAGGAGGAAACGAACCTTAAAACAAATATGGATACTGCTGAAGCATCGACTCTCGCTCTCCCAGGTGCATTCTTCGAGATTATGGTGGTTCCACAGAACTTTCACCATCGGAATTTCCTTGTTCCTTAGCTGTCTGATCTGTGTGTCCAGAATCCGCACTGGCTGCTCTATATAGGTGAGATCTGTAAGAATCTCCACCTCAGGCTCACTCAGAACCTGATTCGGATCTGAAACATACTGCCGTATCATAGAAACATGAAATACCGGGTGAATTCTCTCCATAGAAGCAGGTAAATCCAGCTTATACGACACATTCCCGATCCTCTGCAAAATCTCAAAGGGTCCAATGTACCGTGGAGCTAACTTACCTTTCTTCCCAAACCGAACCACTCCTTTCATTGGAGACACTTTCAGCAATACCATATTACCCTCCTGAAACTCTAACTGTTTTCTGCGAACGTCTGCATAACTTTTCTGTCTGCTCTGCGCTGTTCTGATTCTCTCTCTGATCATAGGCACTACTCTATTGGTAAGCTCTACTAACTCTGGCCCTACAAGAGCCTTCTCTCCTATCTCTTCCCAGCAAATAGGGGATCTGCACTTCCTTCCGTACAAAGCTTCATAAGGAGCCATCCCTATGCTAGCATGATGACTGTTATTGTAGGCAAACTCCACCAAAGGTAGATGCTGCCTCCAAGAACCGCCAAAGTCTAACACACACAGTCGAAGCATATCCTCGATGGTCTGGATGGTCCTCTCTGACTGTCCATCAGTCTGTGGGTGGAAAGCAGTGCTAAACTCTAATCTTGTGCCCATCGCACTCTGCAGACTTCGCCAAAATCTCGAGGTAAATTGAGGTCCTCTGTCTGAAACTATAGACACTGGAACGCCATGTAATCTCACTATCTCATCCAGATAGACCTGTGCCAACTTATCCACAGAATAGTTACTCCGAATTGGAAGAAAATGAGCAGATTTCGTGAGTCTGTCCACAATCACCCATATAGAGTCTATCCTGTTGGACGCTGCTGGTAAACCCACTACAAAATCCATAGCTATGTTCTCCCATTTCCACTCTGGAATCGGTAATGGGTTAAGCATTTCGGCTGGTTTCTGATGCTCTAGTTTCACCCTCTGGCAAACCTCACAGGCTGTCACAAACTGCGCCACTTCTTTCTTCATGGATGGCCACCAATAGACCCTTTTCAGATCCTGATACATCTTGGTGGCTCCTGGGTGAACACTATACCGCGCATTATGAGCTTCCCTCATAATGTCTTCCTTCACACTGCTACTATCTGGTACACAAAGTCGACTCCCATAACGAAGGATCCCTTTGCTGTCAAAACGGAACTCTGCACTGTTGCCTGACTGAACAGTCCTGGCAATTTTCATCAATGCTGGGTCCTCGTGCTGTCTCTGAGCTATTTGCTCTAGAAACACAGGTGTCACTCTCATCTGTGCTATCAATGCACCTGTACCAGACAACTCTAACTGTAACCCCTCGTCTAAGAGCTTATAAAGCTCCATCACAACTGGTCTCCGCTCTACTGCTATATGGGATAAACTGCCTAGTGACTTCCGGCTGAGGGCGTCTGCCACAACATTCGCCTTCCCCGGATGGTACTGGATCTTACAATCATAATCACTGAGCAATTCTACCCATCTTCTCTGCCTCAAATTTAGCTCTCTCTGACTCAAGATGTACTGTAAACTCTTGTGATCGGTGAAGATCTCGCATTTAACCCCGTAGAGGTAATGCCGCCACATCTTAAGTGCAAAGATAATTGCTGCCATCTCTAGGTCATGGGTAGGGTAATTCAACTCGTGCTTCTTCACCTGTCTAGAAGCATAAGCTATCACCCTATCACTCTGCATCAAAACACAACCCAATCCCACTCGAGATGCATCACAGAACACTGTGAAATCTTCATTACTGACAGGCAGAGCTAACACTGGTGCTGTGGTCAATCTCCGGTTGAGCTCCGTAAAGCTCTCTTCACACTGGTCTGACCAGACAAACTTCTGGTTCTTCTGAGTCAGTTTGGTCATAGGAGCTGCTATCTTTGAGAAGTCCTGAACGAACCTCCTGTAGTAACCTGCCAGTCCCAGAAAGCTTTTAATCTCAGTCACTGTCGTGGGTCTGGGCCAGTTAGCTACAGCCTCTATCTTCTTGGGGTCTACCTCAATACCCTCTGCTGATACCACATGTCCCAAGAAGGAAATGCTCCTCAACCAAAACTCACACTTCGAGAACTTGGCATACTGACAGAACGGTTGTCGAAGCCGGTCAAAATAAATAACCTGTTTAACTACCAACAATATTAAAATTGCAGACAGTGGTAAGAGGATCATATCCACAGGGAATTGATACTCGTTTACCTTCCTTGAATAGACCAAATTAAAGAGAGCAGAAAAGAAAAGAAAGTGCAAGTGCATGTAAAGTAAAAATGGGGGTATTGAGATTGATTTGATTAAGCTAATGAAAAGAGTAATTAAAAAGTAAGCAGAAAGTAAATTGAGGGTAAAACAATGATGGTAAAAGCTCTAGTTGAAGATTTAGATCCACTTTAGTTGATGGGATTGATCATTGACTCAAAAGTTCCTTTGTTGATTCAATAAATTGGCCATGGAGATTGAAGAAGTTTCTCACATCCATAGTCTCTCTTTTAGATTAAATTAATTAGGGAAAGTCCACCAATCAATTACTAATTAACAATTGCCAAAGAACGTCTTTGAGCCTTAGGCCTTTTGCAAAAGTCAATCGCATAAAGTAATGGAGAGAACCAATTCTAGTCACCCACATGCATGGAGACAATACTAGATCATGCAATTTCCTTGGTTGTGCACCAAGTGTTCTTATGTTTAAACGATTCAAGCAAATACGGACTTAAAATCATTCAAAACAACAATATATCACTTTGCAACAAAAATCAATGGAGATCTTAAATAACAAAGCAATAATATCCTTAAGCATGAAATCACAAGAATATTGAATAACAAAAGGTAAAACAATGAATGTCCAAGTCTCTCAATCCACAATACAACTAAAGCTTCACTTGATCTTCAACTAGAATGAAAGGTTTCAGCCACTCATGGCTGAAACAAAAACCATAAAGAAAGGTAGAAGAAGAAAAGAAGAAGCCGAAGGTGGTGGAGGCGCGGCCTTGCTTGATCCGGATGGAGAAGGAGAAGATGAGTCTGAAAAGTGTCCAAATTCGTGGCTGCCAAAGAGAGTACCTTTTTATAGAGTTTTGATGCTGCCTAGGTCTTCCTTATTAGTGTAGAGGCTGCCCAAGTTGCTGCCCAAACTCAACTTGCTGCCCAAGTTGTTGCAGAAGAGGAAAGAATCGTAGTGCATGCACTTCAGAAGGCAGGTGCGCGCAGATGGCTTTCAGAATAGGAAAGGAGCGTACCTTGTGTCTGAAAAGGAAGGAAGAGCGATCCAAGGATGCCAATAGAGGAAGAAAAGTCGTGGCTTGCTCTGCAAGAGAGAGGCATCCGCGCGGATAGCACTGAAAGGGAAGGAGGCGCGCGGATCAGGCTTTGCAGAAGAGGTAGGCACGCGGACAGCACTGTATAGGAAATATTTGCTGTCCAAACTTCCTATTTAGATGGATCCTCTATTGAATTATGAATCTGGACTGAATGAAGGCCAAGTGCATAGAGATCTCCTTCCTGAATAGGGAGTGGCGCGCAGATTGTGTTGCAAGAGGCAAGTGGTGCGCAGTCATTGAATGCAGAAGGGAAAGTGGATCTGCCAAGTCTTTCCTTTTTAGGTGGAGCCTTCGTTTGAATTTTAAACGTTGAACGCAGAAGAGGCAAGTGTGCCTTCATGAGATCTCGCTGCCTAAATTGGAAGATATGACTGCTGCAGTATGTGCACATCTTTGAATAAGGAAAGAAATATCTGCGATTTGAATTTTAAATAATCCTCTGACCGAGCTTTCCTTATTTGCTTTTGCCTCTGCACTTTCCTCATTTGAAGACTTTCCTTTTCTGAAAGCTTGCCTTATTTGAAGACTTTCCTTTCTTGGCACACGTTCTAAACAAGGCAGGAAGGATTCTGCAGTTCGAATTTCGGACAGTTTGCTGGCTGCGCTCTTTGACTCTTTCCTTGTTTGGCACTTTCCATATATGAAACTTTCCTTATTTGGAACTTTCCATATATGAAAACTTTCCTTTTCTGGAACTTTCCATATTTGGCACTTTTTGGCAGTTTTAACCACATTTTCTCCAGAATGTCTTTTCACACCTAGTTTCTGTAGAACATGAACAAAACAACCAAATTAGGCAGAAACTGTGCAAATAAACATCATTAAGATCATGATAATATGGCCCAAAATACGCTCTGTCAAATACCCCCACACCTAACCTTTTGCTTGTCCTCAAGCAAACAAACACAGTTGAACAAACTCTCTTCACTTAGATCCTTTATGTCCACTTAAGCTCTTACTCTAGACCCCTATTTTGAATCATTGCAATAAAGAATGTATGCATCAAGGTTACTTACCTCTTTCCTTGTTTCCCTTTACTTACCATGGCTAGGATTAGTTTTCCTCAAGAGAGAGATCATACATGCATTAGTTCTTGTTCATTCAAAGACTTAATCTAGCTTTCAGAGTGACTTGCCCTTACCTTGAAGTACTTAATTCAGCCTTTTTGCACTTTAAACTTGCTTGGAAAAGTCACCAACCTTTTGACGTGAAGGTACATATTGGTGATACCCACCCCCAGTTACTCAGTTGGTCACCTGTCCAAGTGGCTACTAGCTCTGTTCATAGTCTGTTGACCATTGGAACAGTTTTCACATTGTGCTTATGAAGTCTAGGCCTTTTCTGAATTTCTTTTCTCAATGATTTGGGCAAATCAACACCAATTGCTAACAAGTCACATTAAGTACATTCACACAATTTCAATTCATTCTCATCAGTTGAGGGTCATCAGTATGTTTTTCACCATGGCAAGCTCAAGGATTCAATTCAAAAAGCAATTCCCAAACATGAATACATCTTATTGCAATTGATTCAACCTAGGTTTAAAGAGTCATCACATCAATGGGGTCATGGAGAGAAAGTTCATTCAACATAGTTTGTCAGTTTGAGTAAAGCAAATCAAGAAGAAGATTGTGGATGTGTGTGTTATTGAAAGCAAGGAAAATGAAAAATTTTAAAAAAAACTGAAAGCAAAACGCAAACTGAAAGGAATAAAAAAGAATAACTGAAAGCAAAACGCAAACTGAAAAACTGAAAGCAAAAACGCAAAAATCTAAAGCAAAAATTAAAATGCCGTACCCCCACACCTAAATCATACATTGTCCTCAATGTAATAGAAACATAAAAGAACAAAGAAACTGAGTACTTCCCTTTGGTGTGGTTGGCATGGTGCGATGAGCCTATTCAGAATGAGTGACGAACAGGTGTTCGTCTGGGAAGTCCTCCTTGACTGGACATGGCACAGAGCTAGAAGGGAATCGGCTGAGGTGGTCAGCCACCAGATTCTCTTTCCCTTTCTTATCTCGGATCTCAAGGTCAAACTCTTGCAACAACAAAATCCACTGAATGAGTCTCGGTTTGGATTCCTTTTTCTTGAGCAGATATCGCAAGGCAGCATGGTCAGAGTAGATGGTGACCTTAGTTCCCAAGAGATATGGTCTGAATTTCTCTAAGGCGAACACAACAGCTAGGAACTCTTTTTCTGTTGTTGAGTAGTTGCTTTGGGCGGCATCCAGTGTACGAGAGGCGTATTGGATCACATGGGGTGAGTTCCCCACACGTTGCCCCAAGACTGCTCCCACAGCATAATTGCTTGCATCACACATGATCTCAAAGGGCAAATTCCAGTCAGGAGCCTGAATGATTGGGGCAGTCACAAGCAGTTCTTTTATCAAGTCAAAGGCTTTCTTGCAATCTGCATCAAAGTCAAAAGTTACATCTTGTTGGAGCAACCTGCATAAAGGCAAAGTGATTTTAGAGAAATCTTTTATAAATCTCCTATAGAACCCTGCATGACCAAGGAAAGAGCGAATCTCTTTAACATTGGTGGGGTAGGGTAGATCTTTGATGGTGTCCACCTTTGCTTTGTCTACTTCAATGCCTTCAGCTGAGACAACATGGCCTAAAACCAAACCTTGGTTCACCATAAAGTGACATTTTTCATAGTTCAGAACAAGATTCGATTCAATGCATCTCTGTAGTATCTTTTCAAGATTAGTAAGGCATTCTTCAAAAGAGTTGCCATAAACTGTAAAATCATCCATAAATACCTCAATGATTTTCTCAACATAATCAGAAAATATGCTCATCATACATCGCTGAAAGGTGGCTGGAGCATTGCAAAGTCCAAAGGGCATTCTTCTGAAGGCGAAAGTGCCAAAAGGACAGGTGAATGTCGTCTTTTCTTGATCTTCTGGGGCCACTGGAATCTGGTAAAAACCTGAATAACCATCAAGACAACAGTAGTGGGACTTACCTGCGAGTCTCTCGAGCATCTGATCAATGAAAGGCAGAGGAAAGTGATCTTTCCTCGTGGCTGCATTTAGCTTTCTGTAATCCATACAAACTCTCCATCCATTCTGAACTCTAGTTGGAACGAGTTCTCCCTCAGCGTTTGGCACAATGGTGATCCCAGTTTTCTTAGGAACCACATGTACAGGACTTACCCATTTGCTATCAGAGATAGGGTAGATGATTCCTGCATCTAGGAGCTTGATTATCTCCTTCTTCACCACCTCCATCATGGGTGGATTCAGTCTTCTTTGTGCTTCTCTGACTGGCTTGCATTCCTCCTCGAGGTGTATTTTATGCATGCACGTGGTGGGTGAAATACCTTTGATGTCATCTATGGTCCAACCCATGGCTTGCTTGTGCTTTCTCAGTACCTTCAGCAGGCTTTCTTCTTCAAGTTGGCTCAATCGATTAGACACGATCACCGGGAGTGTCTTTCCTGCTCCCAAGAATGCATATTTCAAGTGACTCGGAAGAGGTTTCAAGTCTGACTCTGAAGTTCCTTGTTCTGTTGCCTGTTGTCCTGTCGAACTAGATTCTGCTTGTTGCACCTGGACCATTTGCGCTGGATCTGGAGGCAGATGGTGTTGCGGAAGTGGCTCAGGAGGCGCCGATTGAGGCATTGAGGAGTTCGGCGGCCTAAGGATGTCTTTCTGCGGAAGCTGAAAGGTCTTCTGCGATTGGTTTTGCAGTCCTTTCTGGAGTGGTACGATTTCCACCTGTTCTTCCTGTAGTGGTTTGCAGCTCAGCTCTTGAATGCTGCAGACGGTTTCTGTCAATTCTGGCTCTTCATTTTTCAGATCAGATTCCCTGGGGGTCATCCTTTTGCGCAGAAGGTGCTTCAGTTTGCGCAGGAGGATGGCTAGCCGGCTCAGGTGGATGTTGCGCAGGGGTGGTTTCAGCTGAAACCTCTGATTGTTGCGCAGGAATGGTTTCTGGCTCATCTGTCTTGGTATGTTGGAGCTCCTTCCCACTTCTCAGTGTTATAGCATTCACATTCTCTCTAGGATTGTCTTCTGTTTGAGAAGGTAACTTACCTTGAATGCCAGATCTGTTCATTGCGGATGCCAACTCCCCGATCTGCAGTTGCAGCACTTGTATCGTCTTTGTCAACTCCCCAAGGGCATGGTCTGAATTTGCAGGTGCTGGTTGGACTTGATTCCTGGGGTTGATCTGATTGTTTGTCCTGGCGTAACTGAAATTGGGATGGTCTTTCCAACCTGGTTTATATGTGTTAGAATAAGGATCACGTCTTACCTGATTGTTGTACCCTCCAATTGCATTAACGTGCTGGTCCTCTTCTTGAAGTGTGGGACATTGATCAGTTGGGTGTCCCACATAGGCACATAAACCATATGGTCGAAGTTGCTGAGGCTGTTGGACTTGATGAACTTGTTGAGCTTGGCTAAGGAGAAGCTTTTCCACAAGACAAGTTAGCTTTGAAACTTGAGAATCAGAATTACTTACCTCATGGATCCCTCTTTGCATCTGCTTTTCCTCCCCATATTGCCTAGATGAGGCTGCAAGAGTGGAGATCAGCTCCCTCATCTCTCCAGGTGTTTTGTCCTTGATGGATCCCCCACAGGCTACATCGATGTATCTCCTTTCTGATGACAACAATCCTCCGTAGAAAAATTGTATAAGGGACCAGTCTGTCATATCATGTTGTGGACAACCTGTACAAAGCCTTTCAAACCTTTCCCAATAGTCATATAAATCTTCAGCAGGTTTCTGTCTTATGCTAGTTATTTCTCTTATTATGCCAATTGATTTAGATGTTGGGAAGTATTTGTTCAAAAAGGTTTGAACCATTTCTTCCCAAGAATTAATAGATCCAGGTGGCAAATAGAATAACCAATCTCTAGCAAGGTCCTCAAGAGAGAAAGGAAAAGCTATTAATCTAACATGTTCTTCAGTAATTCCTTGAGGTCTCATGGATGAACAAATAATGGTGAATTCCTTCAAGTGCTTGTGTGGGTTTTCATTTTCTAATCCTCTAAATTTAGGGAGAATATTAATCAAACCTGTTTTGAGCTCAAAAGGAACGGTCAGAGGTGGATAGTTGATGCACAGAGGCGCTTGATCACCCGTTGGGGCCGCCCATTCTCCCATGGTTCTTATTCTTGGCTCTGGGGCCCTTACGGCTGGATTTCCTTGAGGAATTTCCTCACGGTCAGCACGTTCAGCATTGGCAGCAGGTGGTGCCACGTTTTCAGCCATTTCAGATGGTTCAGAATGCGTTGGAATGGTTTCAGAAGGCTGATCTGCGATTTCAAGGTGTCTTTGCGCGGATCCGGATTGCGCAGTCCCTAAATGTGTACCTGTTTGCTTACCTAGTCTCCTGATTGTGCGCTCAATTTCTGGATCGTAAGGTAGAATTTCCTCGCGTCCAGATCTAGTCATAAAAGAAAGAAAATAAACAAGTTAGACAACTCCCCGGCAACGGCGCCAATTTTGACAGAACGGTTGTCGAAGCCGGTCAAAATAAATAACCTGTTTAACTACCAACAATATTAAAATTGCAGACAGTGGTAAGAGGATCGTATCCACAGGGAATTGATACTCGTTTACCTTCCTTGAATAGACCAAATTAAAGAGAGCAGAAAAGAAAAGAAAGTGCAAGTGCATGTAAAGTAAAAATGGGGGTATTGAGATTGATTTGATTAAGCTAATGAAAAGAGTAATTAAAAAGTAAGCAGAAAGTAAATTGAGGGTAAAACAATGATGGTAAAAGCTCTAGTTGAAGATTTAGATCCACTTTAGTTGATGGGATTGATCATTGACTCAAAAGTTCCTTTGTTGATTCAATAAATTGGCCATGGAGATTGAAGAAGTTTCTCACATCCATAGTCTCTCTTTTAGATTAAATTAATTAGGGAAAGTCCACCAATCAATTACTAATTAACAATTGCCAAAGAACGTCTTTGAGCCTTAGGCCTTTTGCAAAAGTCAATCGCATAAAGTAATGGAGAGAACCAATTCTAGTCACCCACATGCATGGAGACAATACTAGATCATGCAATTTCCTTGGTTGTGCACCAAGTGTTCTTATGTTTAAACGATTCAAGCAAATACGGACTTAAAATCATTCAAAACAACAATATATCACTTTGCAACAAAAATCAATGGAGATCTTAAATAACAAAGCAATAATATCCTTAAGCATGAAATCACAAGAATATTGAATAACAAAAGGTAAAACAATGAATGTCCAAGTCTCTCAATCCACAATACAACTAAAGCTTCACTTGATCTTCAACTAGAATGAAAGGTTTCAGCCACTCATGGCTGAAACAAAAACCATAAAGAAAGGTAGAAGAAGAAAAGAAGAAGCCGAAGGTGGTGGAGGCGCGGCCTTGCTTGATCCGGATGGAGAAGGAGAAGATGAGTCTGAAAAGTGTCCAAATTCGTGGCTGCCAAAGAGAGTACCTTTTTATAGAGTTTTGATGCTGCCTAGGTCTTCCTTATTAGTGTAGAGGCTGCCCAAGTTGCTGCCCAAACTCAACTTGCTGCCCAAGTTGTTGCAGAAGAGGAAAGAATCGTAGTGCATGCACTTCAGAAGGCAGGTGCGCGCAGATGGCTTTCAGAATAGGAAAGGAGCGTACCTTGTGTCTGAAAAGGAAGGAAGAGCGATCCAAGGATGCCAATAGAGGAAGAAAAGTCGTGGCTTGCTCTGCAGGAGAGAGGCATCCGCGCGGATAGCACTGAAAGGGAAGGAGGCGCGCGGATAGCACTGAAAGGGAAGGAGGCGCGCGGATCAGGCTTTGCAGAAGAGGTAGGCGCGCGGACAGCACTGTATAGGAAATATTTGCTGTCCAAACTTCCTATTTAGATGGATCCTCTATTGAATTATGAATCTGGACTGAATGAAGGCCAAGTGCATAGAGATCTCCTTCCTGAATAGGGAGTGGCGCGCAGATTGTGTTGCAAGAGGCAAGTGGTGCGCAGTCATTGAATGCAGAAGGGAAAGTGGATCTGCCAAGTCTTTCCTTTTTAGGTGGAGCCTTCGTTTGAATTTTAAACGTTGAACGCAGAAGAGGCAAGTGTGCCTTCATGAGATCTCGCTGCCTAAATTGGAAGATATGACTGCTGCAGTATGTGCACATCTTTGAATAAGGAAAGAAATATCTGCGATTTGAATTTTAAATAATCCTCTGACCGAGCTTTCCTTATTTGCTTTTGCCTCTGCACTTTCCTCATTTGAAGACTTTCCTTTTCTGAAAGCTTGCCTTATTTGAAGACTTTCCTTTCTTGGCACACGTTCTAAACAAGGCAGGAAGGATTCTGCAGTTCGAATTTCGGACAGTTTGCTGGCTGCGCTCTTTGACTCTTTCCTTGTTTGGCACTTTCCATATATGAAACTTTCCTTATTTGGAACTTTCCATATATGAAAACTTTCCTTTTCTGGAACTTTCCATATTTGGCACTTTTTGGCAGTTTTAACCACATTTTCTCCAGAATGTCTTTTCACACCTAGTTTCTGTAGAACATGAACAAAACAACCAAATTAGGCAGAAACTGTGCAAATAAACATCATTAAGATCATGATAATATGGCCCAAAATACGCTCTGTCACATACAAACCATGCTCTCTCAGTGTCTGTAAAACTATCCTCAGATGCTGGGCATGCTCCTCTGCATCTCTGGAATACACTAATATATCATCGATGAAAACAATGACAAAGTGATCCAGAAACTCACTGAAAACTCTGTTCATGAGATCCATGAATTCTGCAGGGGCGTTAGTCAACCCGAACGGCATCACTAAGAACTCATAATGCCCATATCTAGTCCTGAAAGCTGTCTTAGGCACATCTGCCTCTCTGACTCTCAACTGATGATACCCGGATCGCAGATCTATTTTCGAGAAACAACCTGCTCCAGCTAGCTGGTCAAATAGATCATCAATCCTAGGTAGAGGATACCTATTCTTGGTAGTGACCTTGTTCAACTGTCTGTAGTCAATACAAAGTCTGAGGGAGCCATCCTTCTTTCTGACAAAGAGCACTGGAGCACCCCAAGGTGAGGTACTGGGGCGGATGAAACCCTTATCTACCAAGTCCTGCAACTGTTCTTTCAACTCTTGTAACTCTGCTGGCGCCATCTTGTAGGGAGGAATAGAGATAGGTCTGGTACCTGGCAGCAATTCAATTTCAAACCCTATCTCCCTATCAGGTGGGAGTCCTGGTAAATCGTCTGGGAACACATCGAGAAACTCTCGGACTACTGGTACTGCGGCTGGTTCCCTAACCTGACTGTCTAGCTCTCTCACATGAGCTAGAAACCCCTGACAACCCCTCCTAAGCAAACGACGAGCCTGAAGGGCTGAAATCATACCTCTGGGTGTACCTCTCCTGTCTCCTCTGAAGACACACTCTGACCCATCCTGGTCTCTGAGACTAACTATCTTCTCTCTACAGTCCAAAGTAGCACTATATGCAGATAGCCAATCCATCCCTAGAATGACATCAAAATCTGTCAAGTCTAGAACCACAAGGTCAGCTAGAAGGCATCTACCCTCTATAAACACTGGACTGAAACGACAGACTGACACTGCCACTGATGGGTCACATTTAGGTCCACTGACCCAGAGAGGATACTTTAACTCAGAACTGATCAAACCCAATCTCTCTATGGCTCTCGAAGCAATAAAGGAATGAGAAGCACCGGGGTCCATCAAAGCATACACATCTGAACACCCAATGATGAGATTACCTGACACCACTGTGTTCGACATGTTAGCCTCCTCCTGTGTCATAGTGAAAATCTGTGCTGGGGCTACTGGATTTCCACCTCGGGAACCTGCTGCTGACGTAGAGGCTGCCCCTCTCCCTCTACCTCTGCCACTACTCTGCGGCATGACTGGAGCTGCTGGCTGTACCACACTGCCTGAACTCATCTGCTGGGATGGTGCAAAAGTCACCTGAGGACAATCCCGAGCAATATGCCCTTCCTGTCCACATCTAAAACAAGTTGTAGATCCCAACCGACAAACTCCGCCATGTGGTTTTCCGCATCTTCTGCAGACTGGAGCTGTGCCAGAGCTTGAGCCACTACCTATTCCCAGACCTGACTTGACTTTACTCCAGAACTTACTCGTTGTTCCTTTTGCTCTATCCCATCTCTTGCTGCCTGAAGTGCCTGAACTGGGGGCCTTAGAACCCGAAGCCTGTGCCTTTGACTGTTTCTGAATATTGGCACTAGCTTCCATTTTCCTGGCTGCGTCCACTATAGTGTGGAAACTCTCCTTTTCTGCTGGAAGAATCAAGGAAGAATACCTGGGATGCAATCTCATAGTATATCTCCTTGCCTTCTTCTGATCAGTATCATAGGCTTGACCCACATACTGAAGCAAATCCAGGAACTTATCTGTGAATTCATCAACACTCATTTCATCTGTCTGTCGCAACTGTTCGAACTCTATGACTTTCATCTCCCGAGAACTGTCAGGAAAAGCCCACCCTGCAAACTCATTGGCGAACTCTCCCCATGACATACTGTTCATCCTGGGTTCCACATAATTCTTGAACCATTCTCTGGCTTTCTTGCATTTTAATGTGAAACCTGCCATCTCAATGGCCCGACTATCATCAGCTCCCAATTCACTGGTTATCATCCTAACTGATCTGAGGTATTCAAATGGATCATCTTCCGTGTTATATTTAGGAGCATCCAACTTCAAGTACTCCGTCATTTGTACTTTACCTCCAGATGAGCTAGGTTGATGTCTGTCACCAACAGGGGCTACTGGTTCTGGTGGTGGTGGTGGTACTGGGTCATTTGGCTCTGGGTATGCTGCACTTGGATGGGTAGGGGATGGTGGATACATAGGATATGGTGGGTAATAAGGATAAGGCATATAAGGCATGTAAGGAGGATATGGGACAAAACTCGAGTACTCCGACATACCTCCCATCGGATACTCTGGATAGCCAAAACCTGAGGCCTGAACACCTCCCTGCGACTCTCCCATACCTTCCTCAAATCTGCCTATGCCCATGCTGTCATCTCTAGACTGATCAATCTCCATAGCTTCCCTCCTTTCCTCTGATCTTTCTCCCCTAGCTGTACCTCTTATGCTCTCGTCTACAGACCTTCTAGGGTCTATTGACGTACCTTCCCTGCTAGATCTCTGAGACCTTGCTCTCGGCAATGCAGGAGGACGAGCAGCTGGTCTCTCACTCTCTGGTGGGACTCCAGTCAATCGAGCTGATCGACGAGTTCCTCGCATCTTTACTCCCTGGAAAACAACACATCACATAACACTGTAGCACATAAACAGCACATAGCAATAAGGCACATGCATAACTCATGGCATGAAACAGATAGGACTCAACACCCTATCCTAGTGGACATGATTTCCTCTTGTGCTTGACCACTTCTCACTTCTATGAGCCCGACACTGTCTCTATAGGTCCGATCATATGAACCTAGGGCTCTGATACCAATCTGTAACGACCCCAAAATGGACCGTCACCGGCGCTAGGATTCAGGTCGGCTTAAGGCCGCCAGAACCCGTAGCAAGCCTGATATACTCTCTGTGTACCTGTAAATCTCATACATGATCATACATTTTCTGTGAAAAATAAAAACTCTTTTCTCTGTACCAAGGCTTAACCTGTGCATGCACTATCTCTATACTCTGTACTCTGTACTCTGTCCTCTGTACTCTGTACTTTGTACTCTGTACTCTGTAAAACATAGACATATACAGATCGTGTACATAACAACAGATTTACAACACAAACTACTAAGTCAAGCACATCTGTAACTGAAAACACAACTAGTACATCTCTTTAATATTACATGTCCACTCTACACTATTACATTTCTCTTTACTCTTTCTATGCTCTGCTGACTTGCCCTGTACACTGTACACTGAACCTGCAAAACTGGGGTTAAGGGAGTGGGATGAGCTCTATAGCCCAGTGAGTAGAACAGTAAAACAAGTCATTAAAATATGATCTCATGGAATGCGTCATAACACAGTCAAACCATATCAAGAGTAAACCTGTCACCACATAGTCCCAGTAACTCTGTGCCAGGGCGTAGAATCGAGCACCTGGTCTTCTTGTCATATATGTATATGTGTATATAACACCTCTGTACTTACCATTGCCAGGGCGTAGTCAAAGGCTCCTGGTCTTTACTATAACTGCCAGGGCGTAGTCAAAGGCTCCTGGTCTTTACTATACCTGCCAGGGCGTAGTCAAAGGCTCCTGGACTTCCTGTCTGAGACTATTGGATCATTCAGCATTTACCCACATCAACAAATAACTAGGCAATGCAACATATTCGTGGATACTAATGCAATCAACCTATTGCATAATCATGATGCATGAGATATGCTAAAACATTCCATTGTTCAATTAAAAGAGTTAAGTTTAGTTCCACTCACCTCTGGCTATCTGGACTGACTGACTCTGCAGGCTCTGTAAACTCTGGAGCAGTACTCACTGCTGCTCTCTCTGGTTCCTCTGGTTTGTACCTATACAGATGGACTCAAATGAGGGACCAAACTAGCTTATGACTAACTCTATTAAACTCCCCAAGAATCCCCTTAAACTCACTCAAACAGCTATGCAAAGTATGCAAGAGAAGGCTGGATAGAACACTTTTGGCGGCAGGTTCGGCGGCCGAAAGTCCTCTCTAGAGACGAAACTCAAGCACCTTCGGCGGCCGAACTTCCACTTTCGGCTGCCGAACCCTTTCGGGGGCAAGTTTCGGAGGCCAAAAGGCACTCCAGAGACGAAAGTCTCTAACCTTCGGCAGCACCTTCGGCGGCCGAACTTCCCTCCAAAGCCGAAAGTCCAAAAGCTCGGGGGCAAGCTTGGGCAGCCGAAGCCACCTCCTCACACCTCTTCAGGGGTTCGGCGGCCGAATGTACCTTCGGCGGCCGAACCTGAGTTCATCAGCAGGGCAGAAACTTGCCCTGCCTCTCGCCAAATGCACAAAACTCTCTCCAACTCAAGCACCTCACTTCCTCCACTTGCATACACTCATGTATATGCTCAAAGGGGTCAAAAACTAGCTAAAAACCCCAAACACACAACACAAACAACACATAAACAAGCTTTATGCACAAAATCATCAAAATCTCTCTTTTTAACCTATTCATGCAACTCTCTCCATAAACCCCATAAAACCTTCAGAAAACATAAAAACAAGCTCAGGATCTTCACTTACCTCGTGAAAACAAGTAGATGAACGATCCAAACGTGGAGTTTTGGAGCAACTTGCCTTCAAACTCTCCAAACTTCAAAAACTTTGAGTTTTGAACTTAAAACCTTCAAATAATCATGAAAACTAATCAAATCTTTGCATGAGTTAATGAAAACATGAAGAAATACGCACAAAGGACAGATTTTCACCTCAGCAAGTGAAAGAAACGATGCTCTGACCGCTTCAACCGACTGAGGGCCATTTATAAGTGGCTGGCCAGACCACCTTCGGCGGCCACACGTGAAACCGAAAGCCATGCATGTTCGGCGGCCGAACCTCAACTTTGGCGGCCGAACCTGGCTTTTCTGCCTTGGTTTATTTCACTCAAAAACTCATTTCCTTATGCATAAAACTTAATGAACATATCAAAACATTATAGAAAAACATAAATCTAACCCTTCTAGAGACTGCCGACATCCCGGACTCCACCGGAAAACAGAATTCCGATGCCGGACTCCAGCCGGGTATTACAAAGACGATCCTAGCTTGGAGGTAGGGAGAAATCTACTCTTTACTCTCCAAGCTTCCTAACTTGCTCTTTTTGCTCAAATCTCTTCAAATCAACATAAAGCTTGTTAAAACATGAAAGATTGGAGGAAAAACATCAAAAACGAACCAAAGGAGAGCATGAACTCACCGTGGCCGAAAATGGGGAGAAAACTCGCCCGTTTCGGCCATGGAGCTCTTATATAGGGCTGGCAGACCACCTTTCTGCAGCCGAACGTGCCCCCACATCTCATGCAAGTTCGGCGGCCGAACATGAGGTTCGGCGGCCGAACCTTTGAGACTTGCGGAAGCCTAACTTGCCCCCCTAAACCATCCCACGTTCGACGGTCGAACTTGAGGTTCGGCGGCCGAACCTGGAAATGCCTCCTTGGTCACCTTTCATTCAAAACTCAATTTCCTTTTTACTTAAAAACATAAAATACATTAAAATATTTTATAAAAACATGGTTTTACCCTTCTAGAGGTCTCCGACATCCGAGATCCCACCGGACGGTAGGGATTCTGATACCGGAGTCTAGCCGGGTATTACACCTTTCCCCTAACCCCCAGGTTTGCAGGATCAGAGATAACTCAGGGAGTCAGTAAGGGTAATGGCTATGGCTATGTTATGTAATAGTCTAGTAGTGGACATGAAATGTAAAATGATGTAATGTAAAGTAATGTAATGAGGATTAGCATTGTGCTTGGCCCTAATGTTTATTGTAAATCCCTATTGTACATGATCTTTATGTAAATGTTTTAATGATGAGATATGTTGAATCAGGCTTGACATATGAGATGTTGACCCAACTAGAGCATTTGATGAGGGCTCCAGTAAAGGGTTTTATGTATACAGTTATGATGCATGCACAGGTCAAGCTTGGTATATGAAAAGTTTAAAGTTTTTATGAAAATGTATGATCATGTATGGAATTTTATCAGATGTACAGGATGTATGTTAGGCTTGCTATGGGTTCCAGCGACCTTAAGTTGATCTGAATCCTAGCGCCGGTAGTGGTCCGGTTTTCGGGTCGTTACAGAGTGGTATCAGAGCCCTAGGTTCATATGGTCGGACCTAGAGAGTGTCGGGCTCATAGATGTTATAGAAGGGCAAGCACAATAGGAAAAATCATGTCCACTAGGATAGGATGTAGAGTCCTGTCTTAATGATGATGTGTACAGCCATGACTATATGCATGTGCATTAATGATATGCTATGTATGATGCGGGTTCATGTGTTTCCACATGAACCATATGATGTTAATGTTTTGTGTGATGTGTGTTTTTCAGAAGCAGGATGAGAGGCTCACGTGGATCCGCTAGATTGACAGGAGCTCCACCGGAAAATGAGGGCATGGATGCCTGTCCCCCTGCTTTGCCAAGGGCAATGTCTTGTAGATCAAGTAGAGAGGGAACGTCAAGAGACCCTAGAAGGTCTTTTGATGTAAGCAGGAGGGGAACAGTTCAGGGTGGAATGTCAGCTGATGTGAGAGGATCAGAGGAGGATGAACAGAGAAGAGATGGTAGCTTGGGCATGAGTATGTTAGAGAGGGCATAGGAGAATCGCAAGGAGGTGCTCAGGCCTCGGGGTTTGGTTACCCACCCCAATATCAACCCTTTCCACAAGGCCCAGGGTATCTGATGGGGGGTACATCGGATTACTCCAGCTTTAACCCATATCCCTCCTTCATGCCTTATCCTCCTTTTTACCCACCATACTCACAGTACCCTATGTACCCACCCTCACCCTTCTACCCAAATACAGCAAACCCTAACCCAGGGAATGCTGCACCTCCTCCTCCACCAATAGAACCTGTAGCCCCTGAAATCCAAACACCTAAACCTAGCTCATCTATGGGGAGCAAGGTAAAGAAGACAGATTACCTGAAGCTGGATGCTCCCAAGTTCAAGACAGGTGATGATTCGTTTGAGTACCTCAAAATGGTAAAAATGATAACAGATGAGCTAGGGGCAAATGACAGTAGAGCCATTCAGATGGCAGGGTTCATATTGAAATGCAAGAAAGCACGAGTGTGGTTTAAAAATTATGTGGACCCAAGGCTGGATAGCCTATCCTGGGAAGAGTTTGCCAATGAGTTTGCTGGATGGGCTTTTCCAGACAGTTCAAGGGAGCTGAAGGTTGTTGAGTTTGAGCAGCTAAGACAAACAGAGGACATGAGTGTCGATGAGTACATAGATAAATTCCTGGAGTTGCTGCAGTATGTGGGTCAGGCATATAACACAGATCAAAAGAAAGCTAGGAGGTATACCATGAGGCTCCATCCTAGGTATTCCTCCCTGATCCTAGCAGTAGAGAGAGAGAGCTTCCACTCCATAGTGGATGCAGCACGGAAGATGGAGGCTAGTGCAATTATACAGGGGACAGTTAAACAGCAGGTGGCACAACCCTCGGGTTCTAAGACCCCAAGCAGAGGAAAGTTTGATCTCTCATCTCTGAGTACAGCAGCCTTAGGAAGCAAAAAGTGGGGTAAAGCCAAGCCCAAGAAGAATAGGTTCTGGAACCGGTTGAAGTCCGGTCTGGGATTAGGTGGTGGCTCAAGCTCAGGTTCTGATGGTTCAGAATGCTTGAGGTGTGGTAAGCCACACAAGGGAGTATGTCGATTTGGGACAACAGCCTGCTTCAGGTGTGGGCAGGAAGGACACATGGCACGGGAGTGTCCTAGGGCAGCTTTTATGGCACCGTCCCAGCAGACGGCTTCAGGTAGTGTGGCTCAGCTAGTAGCTCCAGCCAGGACTCAGGGCAATGGTAGAGGCAGAGGGAGAGGGGCAGCCTCTTCTTCAGCAGGTTCCCAGGGTGAAGGTCCATCAGCTCCAGCTCGGATCTTCACTATGACACAGCAGGAGGCAAACACGTCAAACACCATGGTGTCAGGTAATCTCATCATTGGTTGTTCAGATGTGTATGCTTTAATGGACCCTGGTGCTTCTTATTCTTTTTGTTGCTCCGAGAGCCGTAGAGAGGTTGGGTTTCATAGTCTCTGGGTTAGAGTGTCCCCTTTGGGTCAGTGGACCCAAGTGTGATCTATTAGTCGCAGAGTCAGTCTGCTGTTATAGCCCAGTATTTGTTGAGGGTAGATGCCTTCCAGCCGACCTTGTGGTTCTAGATTTGACTGATTTTAATGTCATTCTAGGGATGGATTGACTATCTACTCATGGATCTACCTTGGACTGCAGAGACAAGGTAGTCAGGTTCAGAGGACAGGATGGGTCAGGGGTTGTCTTTAGAGGAAACAGGAGGGGTATGCCTAGAGATTTGATATCAGCCCTACAGGCTCGTAGGTTGCTCAGGAGGGGTTGTCAGGGGTTTCTAGCTCATGTGAGAGAGCTTGATAGTCAGGTCAGGGAGCCCGCCTCAGTGCCTGTAGTTAGAGAGTTTCCAGATGTCTTCCCAGACGAGCTTCTAGGACTACCACCTGCTAGGGAGATAGAGTTTGAAATAGAAGTGATGCCTGGAACCAGACCAATCTCTATCCCTCCCTACAGGATGGCACCAGCAGAGTTGAAGGAGCTAAAGGAGCAGTTGCAAGAGTTGGTAGATAAGGGTTTCATCCGACTTAGTACCTCACCTTGGGGTGCTCCAGTGCTGTTTGTAAAGAAGAAGGATGGATCCCTAAGACTTTGTATCGACTACAGACAGTTGAACAAAGTCACTACCAAGAACAAGTATCCTCTACCCATGATCGACAATCTATTTGACCAGCTAGCAGGAGCAGGTTGTTTTTCCAAAATAGATCTGAGATCTAGGTACCACCAGTTAAGAATCAGAGAGGAAGATGTGCCGAAGACGGCGTTCAGGACTAGATATGGGCACTATGAGTTCCTAGTAATGTCGTTTGGGCTAACCAATGCCCCTGCAGCATTCATGGACCTCATGAACAGAGTTTTTAGCCAGTATCTGGATCACTTTGTTATCGTTTTCATTGATGATATCTTAGTGTATTCCAGAAACGCAGAGGAGCATGTTCATCATCTGAGGACAGTGTTGCAGACCCTGAGAGAACACGGCTTGTATGCTAAGTTCTCCAAGTGTGAATTCTGGTTAAGGAGCATCTAATTCTTGGGGCATGTGGTGTCAGAAAAAGGAATTGAAGTGGACCCCAAGAAAGTAGAAGCTGTAGGTAACTGGCCCAGACCCACTACAATAACAGAGATTAAAAGTTTCTTGGGTTTGGCAGGTTACTATAGGAGGTTCGTTCAGGACTTCTCCAAAATTGCCGCTCCTATGACCAGGCTGACCAAAAAGAATCAGAGGTTTGTTTGGTCAGATCAGTGTGAAGAGAGTTTTGAAGAGCTGAAGAAAAGGTTAACGTCAGCACCGGTGTTAGCTCTGCCTACCAGTAATGAAGACTTCACGGTGTTTTGTGATGCATCCCATGTGGGACTAGGTTGTGTGTTGATGCAAAATGAGAGGGTAATTGCTTATGCTTCTAGACAGCTGAAGAAGCATGAGTTGAATTGTCCTACACATGATCTAGAGATGGCAGCTGTGATCTTTGCACTCAAGATGTGGAGGCATTACCTTTATGGGGATAAATGTGAGATCTTTACAGATCATAAGAGTTTGCAGTACACCTTGAGTCAGAAAGAGTTAAACCTGAGGCAGAGGAGATGGGTAGAACTGCTTAGTGACTATGATTGCAAGATTCAGTACCATCCAGGAAAGGCAAATGTTGTGACAGATGCCCTAAGTCGGAAATCACTTGGCAGTTTATCCCATGTTACAACAGAGAGAAGACCGATGGTGAGGGAATTCTATAAGCTCATTGATGAAGGGCTGCAGTTGGAATTGTTTGGTACAGGTGTTTTGATAGCTCAGATGAGAGTGATGCCCGTGTTTCTGGAGCAGGTGGCTTAGAAACAGCACGAGGACCCCGAGCTGGTGAAGATAGCTAGAGCAGTTCAAGTAGGCAAGAATGATGAGTTCATATTTTACAACAAGGGGATCCTCCGCTATGGGAGCAGGTTATGTGTACCAGATGACGTGAGTCTGAAAGGAGACATTATGAGGGAAGCTCATAATGCTAGATACAGTGTTCACCCTAGAGCCACCAAAATGTACCAGGATCTGAAAAGAGTTTATTGGTGGCCAGCTATGAAGTGAGAAATGGCACAGTTCGTGTTCGCCTGTGAGGTATCTCAAAGGGTGAAGCTGGAATATCAGAAGCCGGCTGGTATGCTCAACCCACTACCGATTCCAGAGTGGAAATGGGAGAATGTTGCAATGGACTTCGTGGTGGGGTTACCGGCAACGTCCAACAGATTGGACTCCATATGGGTGATTGTGGACAGACTGACCAAATCTGCTCACTTCATCCCTGTCAGGAGTGGCTACTCTGTGGACAAATTGGCGCAGGTGTATGTTGATGAAGTTGTCAGGTTGCATGGCGCTCCAGTATCAATTGTGTCAGATAAGGGACCCCAGTTCACCTCTAGGTTTTGGCGGAGTCTGCAGAATGCTATGGGTACCAGGCTGGACTGTAGCACTGCTTTCCATCCTCAGACTGATGGACAGTCAAAGAGGACCATCCAGACTATAGAAGATATGCTCAGAATGTGTGTGCTAGATTTTGGCGGTTCTTGGAGGCAGCATCTACCCTTGGTGGAGTTTGCCTACAATAACAGCTATCGTGCTAGCATAGGGATGGCTCCTTATGAAACTCTGTATGGAAGGAAGTACAGGTCACCTGTTTGCTGGGAAGAAGTGGGAGAAAGGGCCTTAGCAGGGCCTGAGCTAGTAGAGATCACCAGCAGGGTAGTGCCCATTATCAGAGAAAGGATCATAACTGCTGTGAGCCGGCAGAAGAGTTATGCAGATATCCGCAGGTGTAATACCCGGCTAGACCCCGGCATCGGAATTCCTACCTTTCGGCGGAATCTCCGTTGGAATCCGAAATTTCTCGGATGTCGGAGCCTTCTAGAAGGGTAAAATAAAGGTTTTCTAAAATTTTTTATATGTTTTTATGGTTTTAATGAAGAAAGAAATTGAGTTTTGAAAGAAAAAGCCATGGAGGGAAAAATCCAGGTTTAGCCGCCGAACATCAAGTTCGGCCGCCGAATATAGGGGGTTTGCAGAAGCACCTTTGGCCCCCGAAGGTGGTCTGGCCAGCCACCTATAAAAGGCCCCTTGTCCTAAAACGGGCGAGTTTTCTCTCTCTAGTTTCGTGCATAGGTGAGATTTCGCCCTCCTTTGGTTGATTTTATGTTTTCCTTCAAATGCTTCAAGTTTTTTTATGAGTTTTACCTTTGTTTTGAAGATTTTAAGCTAAGATCAAAGTTTTAAAGCTTGGAGACCCCCGGAGCTCGTTCCTCCATATCTCTAAGTTTGGATCACATCTCCTCTCGATCTTCAAGAGGTAAGTGTAGATCCTCATCTTCTCTTATATTTTTAAGTAGGTTTTATGAAGGGTTAAGGGGTTTTGATGCATGTTTAGGCTAGTTGTAAAATGTTAGGGTTTATGTTAGTTGATGATAAATGTGATGTTTGTTGATGTATAGGCTAGTTTATGCCCCTATATGCTTGATAATGTGTTTATGCATGCTTTTGAGTATTGAGTATGAGTTTGGAGGGTTTTGAAAGGCTAGATGTGGGATGGCAGAATCAGGTTCTACCACCCAGGAGGATCCAGGTTCGGCCGCCAAAGTAAGGTTCGGCCGCCGAACCTGCCTGTGAAGGCAGCTTTAGGCCGCCTAAACTCGCCCCCCGAAAGTTGGACTTTCGGCTCTGGAGAGGAGTTTCGGCCGCCGAACCTTCCCCCGAAAGTGGGTGACGTTTGGGTCTGTGAAGGCTTTCGGCCGCCGAACCTTGCCCCTGAAAGTGCCTGACTTTCGGCTCTGTAGGGACCTTCGGCCGCCGAACCTGCCGCCGAAAGTCCCTTGCCCAGCCTTCCTTTGCCTGTTTTGCATGCATGTTTTATGATGTTTTGGGGAGGTTTTTGAGGAGTTGTTTAGAGTCATGTTAGAGTATGTTTGGTCCCTCATTTGAGTCCACCTGTGTAGGATCGGACCTGAGGAACCGAGGTGATCAGCAGTGAGATAGCTGCTTCAGAGTTAGTTCAGAGTCAGCCAGAGGTGAGTAGAACTAAATTAATCTTCTATTTCAAGAAATCAAATGTTTTAAGCATGTTCGCATTATATATATGTAATAGGTTGGCTGCATTAGGTCTCACGAATATGCCGCATTGCATAATTGGCTGTTGATGTGGATGGACAACAGGACGACCCATTAGCCCTCTAGATATTATGTTATGTAATGAAAGACTAGGGCTGCCATTCTACGCCCTTAGCACAGAGCTTATGTTATGTAATAGAAGTCCTGAGGAGCTCCACCGAGGGCCGGGCACAGAGTAGAGGGATTTTTGGGTCAGTCCATCCGTGATGTGAATTGTTTGGATTGTGATGCATTCCATGAAAGCATATGTTTATTAAATTATTTTTACTGTTCTGCTCACTGGGCTTTTGTAGCTCACCCCTTTCCCCTAACCCCCAGGTTTGCAGGAGCATAAGTAGCTATGGGAAAGTCAGCAAGGTTATGGTATAGTCTATGTAATAGATTAGTAGTGGACATGTAATGTAATATAAGGTATTGTTCAGTAATGTAATGAGGATTAGTATTGTGCTTGGCCCTAATGTATGGTTAATCCCTTTTGGTACACGATCTTTATGAAATGTTTTAATGATGTTATGTGTTGAACCAGGCTTGACATATGAAATGTTGACCCAACTGGAGCATTTGATGAGGGCTCCAGTAAGGGGTTTTATGTATACAGTTTTAGTGCATGCACAGATCAAGCTTGGTATATGAAAAGTTTAAAGTTTTTATGAAAATGTATGATCATGTATGGGATTTTATCAGATGTACAGGATGTATGTTAGGCTTACTACGGGTTCTGGCGACCTTAAGTCGATCTGAATCCTAGCGCCGGTAGCGGTCCGGTTTTCGGGTCGTTACAGAGTGGTATCAGAGCCCTAGGTTCATATGGTCGGACCTAGGGAGTGTCGGGCTCATAGATGTCATAGAAGGGCAAGCACAATAGGAAAAATCATGTCCACTAGGATAGGATATAGAGTCCTGTCTTGATGATGATGTGAAATGCCATGACTATATTCATGTGCATTAAGGATATGCTATGTGTGACGCGGGTTCATGTGTTTCTACATGAACCATATGATGCTAATGTTTATGTGTACATGTTGTTTTTCAGAAATTAGAATGAGAGGCACTTGTCGATCTGCACGATTGACTGGAGTCCCACCAGAGAACGAGGGCATGGATGCCCTTCCCCCGGCTTTGCCAAGGGCAATGTCTTGTAGGTCCAGCAGAGAAGGGACATCAAGGGACCCTAGAAGGTCTTTTGATGTAAACAGGAGGAGGACTGATCCAGGAAGGATGTCAGCAGATGTGAGGGAATCTGTGGATGATGAACAGAGAAGAGATGGTAGTCTGGGCATGAGTATGTCAGAAAAGGATATGGGAGAGTCCCAAGGAGGCGCTCAAGCCTCGGGTTTTGTTCAACCACCCCAGTACCAACCCTTTCCACAGGGCCCAGGGTGTAATACCCGGCTAGACTTCGGTATCGGAATTCCTACCGTCCGGTGGAACCCCGGATGTCGGAAGCCTCTAGTAGGGTAGAAACATGTTTTCATAAAATGTTTTAATGTATTTCATGGTTTTAAGTAAAAAGCAATTGAGTTTTTGCATGAAAACAACCTTGGAGGAAAACTCAGGTTCGGCCGCCGAACCTCAAGAGAGGGAAGTCCAACCTTGGCGTGCCTTAGGCCCCCGAAAGCCTAAGAGAGGGAAGTCCAGGTTCGGCCGCCGAACATGGCATGCATGCGGAGG
Source organism: Manihot esculenta (assembly GCF_001659605.2). Classification (NCBI taxonomy): domain Eukaryota; kingdom Viridiplantae; phylum Streptophyta; class Magnoliopsida; order Malpighiales; family Euphorbiaceae; genus Manihot; species Manihot esculenta. The sequence goes on along the minus strand of NC_035173.2, from coordinate 18,339,555 downwards.
CACTTTCGACTCCCGAACGTGGCCTGGCCAGCCACCTATAAAGGGATCCCTTAGCCGAAAACGGGCGAGCTTTTCTCCCCATTTTCGGCCAAGGTGAGCTCTCCGCCATCCCTTGCCGGTTTTGAGTTCTTTCCTTCAAATCTTCCTCGATTTTCATTAGTTTTACCCTTGTTTTGAAGATTTAGTTTTGGAGCTTGGAGGTTCAAGGAACTCTCTCTCTCCCATTTTCCGAGCTAGGGTCATTCCTCTCTCGATCTTCAAGAGGTAAGGGCTGATCTTGAGCTTATGGCATGTTTTAAGTAAGTTTTAAGTGGATCTATGGGGTAGAATGCATGTTTAGCTTATGGTTAGGTTTATGGGTATAATGTGTATTCTTGAGCAATGTTGGTATGTTGTAGATGGGGTTTAAGTTAGTTTGTTGCCCCTAGGAACTTGTATGTTTGAGTATGTATGTTGTAGATTAGGAGAAATGCATGTTTGGATGGTTTTGGGAGGCAAAAATGCATGAGGAACCAAGTTTCTGCCCTTTGGCAGAAACCAGGTTCGGCAGTCGAAGGACTTTCGGCCGCCAAACCTGCCTGGGAGGCAAGCCTTTCGGCTGCCGAAGCCTGCCCCCGAAAGAGGACTTTCGTCTCTGTCTGGGAGTTTCGGCCGCCGAACATGCATGAGTTTCGTCTCTGTCTGGGAGTTTCGGCCGCCGAAGGTGCCGCCGAACCTACCTGACTTTTGGCTCTGGAGGGACTTTCGGCCGCCGAACCTGCCGCCGAAAGTGCCCTGTTCAGCCTTCCTTTGCATGTTTTTCTATGTTTGTTTCATGATGTTTTAGGGGGTTTTTGGGGAGTAGTTTAGAGTTATGTTCATGTATGTTTGGTCCCTCATTTGAGTCCATCTGTGTAGGTTCGGACCCGAGGAACCGAGGGCCCCAGTAGTGAGTCAGTTGCCCCAATGTCTGGTCAGAGCTATCTAGAGGTGAGTGGAATAACTCTTATGCTTTAAAATAAATAAATCAGTCTTAGCATGATTCACGCATCATGAATGCCATGAGATATACTAGGTTGTTGCATTAGAATTCACGAATATGTTGCATTGCATACTTTACTGTTGTTGTTGTGGATGAATGTTGGATGATCCATAGCCCTCGATCTATGATGTGACGATGTGATATGTACGGTACGGAATGTAAGACCAGTGGGACCCATGATTATATACATGTGCATTAATGCTATGATATGATTGATATATATGTGATGCGGGTTCGTGTGTTTCCACATGAACCATACGATGCTAATGTTTGTGTGATGTGTACTGTTTTTCAGAAAACAGGATGAGAGGAACCCATCGATCTGCAAGATTGACTGGAGTACCACCTGAGGATGAGGGCACGAGTGCCCATCCTCCTGATGCGGGTTCGTGTGTTTCCACATGAACCATACGATGCTAATGTTTGTGTGATGTGTACTGTTTTTCAGAAAACAGGATGAGAGGAACCCGTCGATCTGCAAGATTGACTGGAGTACCACCTGAGGATGAGGGCACGAGCGCCCATCCTCCTGCATTGCCTAGGGCAATGTCATGTAGATCAAACAGAGAAAGAGTGTCAAGGGACCCTAGAAGGTCTTTTGATGCTAGTAGAAGGGGGACAGATAGAGGAGGAAGTTCTTCAGATGTGAGGGTGGTTATGGAAGAGGATCAGAGGAGGAATGGGAATCTGGATGTCAGCATGGCGGAAGAAGGGACAGGGGAGTCACAGGGAGGCGCTCAAGCCTCGGGGTATGGATTTCCACCCCATTATCCACCCTTCCCACAGGGTTCAGGGTATCCGATGGGAGGCACATCGGATTACTCCAGTTTTAACCCCTAGCCTACCTACATGCCTTATCCACCTTTCTATCCACCTTACACATAGTACCCAGCTTATCCACCCGCATCCTTCTATCCTAACCCGGCAAACCCCACCTCGGGGAATGCTGCACCCCCACCTCCACCACCTACAGAACCAGAAGCCCCAGTTACTCAACCTCCTAGACCTAGCTCAGCCAGTGGGAGCAAAGTGAAGATGACAGATTACCTTAAGCTGGATGCTCCCAAATACAAGTCAGGGGATGATCCCTTTGAGTACCTGAGAGTGGTGAAGACGATAACTGATGAGCTAGGGGCAAATGACAGCAGGGCCATTCAGATGGCAGGGTTCACTTTAAAGTGCAAAAAGGCATGGGAATGGTTCAAGTGTTATGTGGACCCAAGACTAGACGGTATGACGTGGGAGGAATTTGCAAATGAGTTCGCTGGATGGGCTTTTCCAAACAGTTCCAGAGAACTGAAGATGATTGAGTTTGAGCAGCTGAGGCAGACAGAACACATGAGTATAGAGGAGTACACGGCTAAATTCTTGGAACTATTGCCTTTTTCTGGGCAAGCTCTAGATACAGATACGAAGAAGGCCAAGAGATATGTTATGAAGCTGCATTCTAGGTACTCCTCTTTGATTCAGTCAGTTGAGAGGGAAAGTTTCCACACTGTGGTGGACATGGCACGAAGGATGGAGGCGAGTGCTATAGTTGAGGGGTCAGTGAAGCAATCAGTGACCCAGTCTTCAAGGGTTAAGACCCCAGGCAGAGGAGGGCCAGGTCCCTCTTCTCAGAGCTCAGGTAGCAATAGGTGGAATAACACCACCAAGAAGCCGAAGAAGAACAAGTTTTGGAGTAAGTTGAAATCCGGTCTGGGATTAGGCAGTGGCTCGAGCTCAGGTTCAGATGGTACAGAAAGCCTAAGGTGTGGGAGGCCACACAAGGGAGTGTGTCGGGCTGGGACTAATGCATGTTTCAGATGTGGACAGGAGGGACACATGGCTCGGGAGTGTCCTAGAGCACCTTTTATGGGCCAACCCCAGCAGACAGCTTCTGGTAGTGTGGCACAGCCAGCAGCTCCAGCCACAACGCAGGGCAGTGGCAGAGGTAGAGGGAGAGGGGCAGCCTCTTCTTCTGGTTCCCGAGGTGAAGGTCCATCAGCTCCAGCCAGGATCTTCACCATGACTCAGCAGGAGGCTAACACATCCAACACCGTGGTGTCAGGTAATCTCATCATTGGGTGTTCTGATGTGTATGCATTAATGGACCCGGGTGCATCTCATTATTTTATTGCTCCGAGAGCCGTTGAGAGGTTGGGTCTGATAGTCTCTGAGTTAGAGTGTCCCCTATGGGTCAGTGGACCCAAGTGTGACCCGTCAGTGGCAGAGTCAGTCTGCCAGTTCAGTCCAGTTTTTGTTGAGGGAAGATGCCTCTCCGCCGACCTTGTGGTTCTAGATTTGATAGACTTTGACGTCATTCTAGGGATGGATTGGTTATCTACCCATGGTGCTACCTTGGACTGCAGAGACAAGGTAGTCAGGTTCAGAGATCAGAACGAGTCAGAGGTCGTCTTCAGAGGAGACAAGAGGGGTACACCTAGAGGTCTGATATCAGCTCTTCAGGCTCGTAGGTTGCTTAGGAAGGGATGTCAGGGGTATTTGGCTCATGTGAGAGAGCTTAGCAGTCAGGTTAGGGAGCCAGCCTCAGTGCCAGTTGTCAGAGAATTTCAGGATGTTTTTCCAGACGAGCTTCCAGGTTTACCACCTGCTAGGGAGATAGAGTTCGAGATAGAGTTGATGCCTAAAACTAGACCGATCTCTATCCCTCCCTACAGGATGGCCCCAGCTGAGTTGAAGGAGTTGAAAGAGCAGTTACAAGAGCTGGTAGAAAAGGGCTTCATCCAACCGAGTACCTCACCTTGGGGTGCTCCAGTCTTGTTTGTGAAAAAGAAGGATGGATCCCTTAGACTTTGTATCGACTACAGGCAGTTGAACAAAGTCACTACCAAGAACAGGTACCCTCTGCCAAGGATCGACGATGTATTCGACCAGCTAGCAGGAGCGGGTTGTTTCTCCAAAATAGATCTGAGATCGGGGTACCATCAGCTAAGGATAAGGGAGGAAGATGTGTCAAAGACAGCTTTCAGGACCAGATATGGGCATTATGAGTTCCTTGTAATGCCGTTCGGGTTAACCAACGCCCCTGCAGCATTCATGGATCTCATGAACAGAGTGTTTAGTCAATACTTGGATCACTTTGTTATTGTCTTCATAGATGATATCTTGGTGTATTCCAGGAACGCAGAGGAGCATGCCCATCATCTGAGGTTGGTTCTGCAGACCTTGAGAGAACATGGCTTGTATGCTAAGTTCTCAAAGTGTGAGTTCTGGCTGAGGAGCATTTCGTTCTTGGGGCATGTAGTGTCAGAAAATGGAATAGAGGTGGACCCCAAGAAGATAGAAGCTGTGGCTAACTGGCCTAGACCCACTTCAGTGACAGAAATCAGGAGTTTCTTGGGTTTGGCAGGTTACTACAGGAGGTTCATCCAGGACTTCTCAAAGATCGCAGCTCCTCTGACCAGATTGACCAGGAAGAACCAGAGGTTTGTGTGGACCGACCAGTGTGAAGAGAGCTTTGAGGAGCTCAAGAAGAGGTTGACTTCAGCACCAGTGTTAGCCCTGCCATCTAGTAATGAAAACTTCTCAGTGTATTGTGATGCGTCCCGTGTGGGACTGGGTTGTGTGCTAATGCAGAATGAAAGGGTGATTGCTTATGCTTCTAGACAGCCGAAGAAGCCTGAGTTGAATTACCCCACACATGACCTAGAGATGGCAACGGTAATCTTTGCACTCAAGATGTGGAGGCACTACCTCTATGGGGTTAAATGTGAGATCTTCACGGATCATAAGAGCCTACAGTACATCCTGAGTCAAAGAGATTTGAACTTGAGACAGAGAAGATGGGTGGAGCTGCTGAGTGACTATGATTGCAAGATTCAGTACCATCCGGGTAAGGCGAATGTTGTGGCAGACGCCTTAAGCCGGAAATCACTCGGCAGTTTATCCCACATTTCAGCAGAGAGGAGGCCAGTAGTGAGGGAGTACTTCGAGCTCATGAATGAAGGTCTACAGTTGGAGTTATCTGGTATAGGTGCTTTGGTAGCTCAGATGAGAGTGGCACTCGTGTTTCTAGAGCAGGTGGCTCAGAAACAGCACCCAAAGTTAGTGAAGATTGCCAGGACTGTTCAGTCAGGCAAGGATAGTGAGTTCAGATTCGACAACAAGGGGATCCTCCGCTATGGGAGCCGATTGTGTGTACCAGATGACATAGGACTAAAAGGAGACATTATGAGAGACGCTCATAATGCAAGATACAGCGTTCACCCCGGAGCCACCAAGATGTATCAAGATCTGAGGAAGGTTTATTGGTGGCCAGCTATGAAAGAGAAGTGGCACAGTTTGTGTCAGCCTGCGAAGTATGTCAGAGGGTGAAGCTGGAACATCAGAAGCCGGGTGGAATGCTTAACCCGCTACCTATTCAAGAGTGGAAATGGGAGAATATAGCTATGGACTTCGTAGTGGGGTTACCGGCGACGTCCAACAGATTGGACTCCATATGGGTGATTGTGGACAGACTCACTAAATCTGCTCACTTCATCCCTATCAGGAGTGGCTATTCTGTGGACAAGTTGGCGCAGGTGTATGTTCATGAGATCGTCAGGCTGCATGGGGTTCCTGTTTCGATAGTGTCTGATAGAGGACCCCAGTTCACCTCCAGGTTTTGGCGGAGTCTGCAGAATGCCATGGGTACCAGGTTGGATTTTAGCACTGCTTTCCATCCACAGACGGATGGACAATCAGAAAGGACCATCCAGACGATAGAGGATATGCTTAGAATGTGTGTGCTGGATTTTGGCGGTTCTTGGAGGCAGCATCTACCCTTGGTGGAGTTTGCCTACAATAACAGCCATCATGCTAGCATCGGGATGGCTCCATATGAGGCTTTGTATGGAAGGAAGTGCAGGTCACCTGTTTGCTGGGAAGAGGTTGGAGAAAAGGCCTTGGCAGGGCCTGAGCTAGTGGAGATCACCAGCAGGGTGGTACCCATAATCAGAGAAAGGATCAAGATTGCTGCAAGCAGACAGAAGAGTTATGCAGATATCCGCAAAAGACAAGTAGAGTTTCAGGAGGGGGATCTGGTATTGCTCAAGGTGTCTCCTATGAAAGGAGTGGTTCGCTTTGGGAAGAAAGGTAAACTAGCCCCACGATACATCGGACCCTTTGAAATCTTGCAAAAGATTGGGAATGTGTCGTACAAGCTGGATTTACCTGCTTCAATGGAAAGAATCCATCCGGTTTTCCATGTTTCAATGTTGAGGAAGTTTGTGTCAAATCCGGGCAAGATTTTCAGTGAGCCTGATGTGGAGGTCCAAGAGGATCTCACCTATGTTGAACAGCCAGTACGGATCATAGACACCCAGATCAGAAAGCTAAGGAACAAGGAAATCCCGATGGTGAAAGTCCTTTGGAACCACCACAATATGGAAGAATGCACTTGGGAGACACGGGAGTCTATGCTCCAGCAGTACCCTCATCTCTTTTAAGGTTAGATCTCTATGTGTTTATGTGCTATGTATGTATGTTTTTATTGATTGTTATGCTTGTGCTAGTTGAGGAATATTCGGGGACGAATGTTCTTAAGGGGGGGAGAATGTAATACTCGGCTAGACTTCGGTATCGGAATTCCTACCGTCCGGTGGAACCCCGGATGTCGGAAGCCTCTAGTAGGGTAGAAACATGTTTTCATAAAATGTTTTAATGTATTTCATGGTTTTAAGTAAAAAGGAAATGAGTTTTTGCATGAAAACAACCTTGGAGGAAAACTCAGGTTCGGCCGTCGAACCTCAAGTTCGGCCGCCGAACATGCATGCGCTTCGGGCATGCCTTAGGCCCCCGAAAGCCTAAGAGAGGGAAGTCCAGGTTTGGCCGCCGAACCTTATGTTCGGCCGCCGAACATGGCATGCATGCGGAGGCACTTTCGGCTCCCGAACGTGGCCTGGCCAGCCACCTATAAAGGGGTCCCTTAGCCGAAAACGGGCGAGCTTTTCTCCCTATTTTCGGCCAAGGTGAGCTCTCCGCCATCCCTCGCCGGTTTTGAGTTCTTTCCTTCAAATCTTCCTCGATTTTCATTAGTTCTACCCTTGTTTTGAAGATTTTGAGCATTTGAGCAAGTTTTGGAGCTTGGAGGTTCAAGGAACTCTCTCTCTCCCATTTTCCGAGCTAGGGTCGTTCCCCTCTCGATCTTCAAGAGGTAAGGGCCGATCTTGAGCTTATGGCATGTTTTAAGTAAGTTTTAAGTGGATCTATGGGGTAGAATGCATGTTTAGCTTATGGTTAGGTTTATGGGTATAATGTGTATTCTTAAGCAATGTTGGTATGTTGATGTGTTGTAGATGGGGTTTAAGTTAGTTTGTTGCCCCTAGGAACTTGTATGTTTGAGTATGTATGTTGTAGATTAGGAGAAATGCATGTTTGGATGGTTTTGGGAGGCAAAAATGCATGAGGAACCAAGTTTCTGCCCTTTGGCAGAAACCAGGTTCGGCAGCCAAAGGACTTTCGGCCGCCGAACCTGCCTGGGAGGCAAGCCTTTCGGCTGCCGAAGCCTGTAACGACCCCAAAATGGACCGTCACCGGCGCTAGGATTCAGGTCGGCTTAAGGCCGCCAAAACCCGTAGCAAGCCTGCTATACTCTTTGTACCTGTAAATCTCATACATGATCATACATTTTATGTGAAAATAAAAACTCTTTTCCTGATCCAAGGCTTAACCTGTGCATGCACTATCTCTGTCTGTACCCCTGACTAGAGCTGGCTCTAGATGGGTTATCTCATACCTGTTAAGCCTGGATTTTCACATACTCAGCAAAATATATATATAAACAGATCATGTACACAACCAAAGATTTACAACACAACTATGTCAAGCACAATTCTAACTGTAAACACAATTAACATATCTCTGTAATATTACATGTCCACTCTAAGCTATTACAAGTTTCTTCTCTTATCTCTGAACTCTTCTGACCTTCCCCTGTACACTGTAATCCTGCAAGACTGGGATTAAGGGAGTGGGATGAGCTCTATAGCCCAGTGAGTAGAATAACAAAATCAGTCATAAAATATGATCTCATGGAATGCGTCATAACACAGACAAGCCACATCTAGAATAAACCTGTCACCACATAGCCTCAGTAACTTCCGTGCCAGGGCGTAGAATCGAGCACCTGATCTTCCTGTCATATATGTATATGTGTGTATAACACCTCTGTACTTACCGTTGCCAGGGCGTAGTCAAAGGCTCCTGGACTTTACTATACCTGCCAGGGCGTAGTCAAAGGCTCCTGGTCTTAACTCAGAGACTATTGGATCATTCAGCATTTACTCGCACCAACAATTAACAATGCAATGCAACATATTCGTGAATACTAATGCAGGCAACCTATTTGCATAATCATGATGCATGAGATATGCTAAAACATTCCATTGTTTTATTAAAAGCACAGTTTAGTTCCACTCACCTCTGGCTCTGGACTGACTCTGCAGTAAACTCGAGAGCAGTACTCACTGCTGTTCTCTCTGGTTCCTCTGGTCTGTATAAACACATAGACTTAAATGAGGGACCACACTATCTTAAGATTAACTCGTTTACACTACCCAAGAAACCCCTTACTCTCACTCTAAAACTCATGCAAAACATGCAAAAGAAAAGCTGGACAGAACACTTTCGGCGGCAGGTTCGGCGGCCGAATGTCCTCTCCAGAGACGAAACTCAAGCACCTTCGGCGGCACCTTCGGCGGCCGAATCCCCCAAACAGAGCCGAACATGCAAACACACTCGGGGGCAAGCTGTGGCAACCAAGCCACCATGCAGGAGGTTCGGCGGCCGAATGAACCTTCGGCTGCCGAACCTGAGTTCATCCAGAACTCAGTTTCAACGGCAAACCATCTCCTTCTTCCCTTCAACTTCTTCAAACATGCATACTTCAACTAGTCAATACACATATACTCAAGTATATGTGCACAGGGGGCCAAAACTAGCTAATAACCCCAACAACCAAATCAAACATAACACATAAACATGTATACATGCATAAAACATCAAAACTATCATTAATACCCTAAGCATGCATCTCCTTCCTTTATCCCCATAAAACCTTCAGAAACCATATAACAAGGTCCAGATCTTCCCTTACCTCTATAAACAGGAAGATGAACGTTCTAAATCCAAGGAAAACAGATCAACTCGTCTTCAACCGTACTAACTCTCAAAAGCTTAACTTTTGCTTCAACACTCTCACAATCTCTTGAACACTAGCAAACTCCTACATGATCTGCTCAAACTCAGCAAATAAATCATGGGAGACGTGGCCAAGCTTCTGGCAACAAGGTGGACATAACACCTGTCCAAAATGCTGACTAAGGATGCCCAAAAGCTAGCTGGCCAACTCAATTTCGGCTGCCCAATCGCATGCAAACTCATGCAACCTTCGGGGGCCGAACTTACCTTTGGAAACCGAACCTTGAGCACTTTCGGCGGCCGAACTTGGCTCAACTGCCTTAGGTCAATTTCAACTCAATGCTCACTTCCATTAACCTTAAAACAGCAAAGTAAAACATAAATCCTACCCGTTATAGAATTCCGACACCCTGAATTCCACCGGACAACAGGAATTCCGGTACCGGATTCTAGCCGGGTATTACAAAGCCTGCCCCCGAAAGAGGACTTTCGTCTCTGTCTGGGAGTTTCGGCCGCCGAACATGCATGAGTTTTGTCTCTGTCTGGGAGTTTCGGCCGCCGAAGGTGCCACCGAACCTGCCTGACTTTTGGCTCTGGAGGGACTTTCGGCCGCCGAACCTGCCGCCGAAAGTGCCCTGTTCAGCCTTCCTTTGCATGTTTTTCTCTGTTTGTTTCATGATGTTTTAGGGGGTTTTTGGGGAGTAGTTTAGAGTTATGTTCATGTATGTTTGGTCCCTCATTTGAGTCCATCTGTGTAGGTTCGGATCCGAGGAACCGAGGGCCCCAGCAGTGAGTCAGTTGCCCCAATGTCTGGTCAGAGCTATCCAGAGGTGAGTGGAATAACTCTTATGCTTTAAAATAAATAAATCAGTCTTAGCATGATTCACGCATCATGAATGCCATGAGATATACTAGGTTGTTGCATTAGAATTCACGAATATGTTGCATTGCATACTTTACTGTTGTTGTTGTGGATGAATGTTGGATGATCCATAGCCCTCGATCTATGATGTGACGATGTGATATGTACGGTACGGAATGTAAGACCAGTGGGACCCATTCTACGTTCGCTGGCACTATGTAAGAGAAAGACCAGGACCCATTCTACGTTCTGGCACAGTTGGACTGTTATGTTATGCCATGTAAGAGAAAGACCAGGACCCATTCTACGGGACCATGTAGAGGACTATTGGTGACAACTTCATCCTTGATATGATTAGCTGTGATGTGATGCATTCCATGTTATCATATGTTTTAAATGTTTTATTATTCTGCTCACTGGGCTCTAATAGCTCACCCCTCTCCCTAATCCCCTAGGTGTGCAGGTACAGGGTAGACCAGGAGGTCAGCAAGAGTATTGAAGTCGTGTCTATGTAATAGATAGTGTGGACATGATAAATTGTAAAATGATGTAGAGTTATGAATAGTTATGTAATGTAATGATATTGAGGATTAGAGGTTGTGCTTGACCCTATGTGTATGTTATCCCTTTTAATACATGATCTTAGATGTTTTATGATGCTTATGTAAACTAACTCAACGTATGTTACATCGCCCATTGGGACATTGATGAGATCCCACAGAAGGGTTAATGCTTATGATTATGAATATGTTCAGTGCATGCACAGGTTGAGTTTGGTGTATGAGAGAATGTATGAAAGAAAAGTTTTAATTTTTATGTATATTCTTGATCATGTATGGGATTAAACAGGTTTACAGGTTGTATGTCAGGCTTGCTACGGGTCCCAGCGGCCTTAAGCCGACATGGATCCTAGCGCCGGTAGCGGTCCGATTTTCGGGTCGTTACACAGGGTATCCGATGGGGGGTACATTGGATTACTCCAGTTATAAACCATAGCCTCCCTTCATGCCCTATCCTCCCTTTTACCCACCTTATCCACAGTACCCCATGTTCCCACCCTCACCCTTCTATCCAAATCCAGCAAACCCTAACCCAGGGAATGCTGCACCTCCTCCACCACCAGCAGAACCTATGTTCCTGACATCCAAACACCCAAACCTAGCGCATCTGTGGGGAGCAAGGTAAAGATAACAGATTACCTGAAGCTGGATGCTCCCAAGTTCAAGACAGGTGATGATTCGTTTGAGTACCTCAAGACAGTAAAGATGATAACAAATGAGCTAGGAGCCAGTGACAGTAGAGCCATTTAAATGGCGGGGTTCACATTGAAATGTAAGAAAGCTCGGGAATGGTTTAAAAATTATGTGGACCAAGGCTGGATAGCCTATCCTGGGAAGAGTTTGCCAATGAGTTTGCTAGATGGGCTTTTCCAGACAGTTTCAGAGAGCTAAAAGTTGTTGAGTTTAAGCAGCTAAGGCAGACAGAGGATATGAGTGTCGATGAGTACACAGATAAATTCCTAGAGTTGCTGCAGTATGTGGGTCAGGCATATGACACAGATCAAAAGAAAGCTAGGAGGTATACCATGAGGCTCCATCCTAGGTATTCCTCCCTGATCCTAACAGCAGAGAGAGAGAGCTTCCACACCATAGTGGATGCAGCACGAAAAATGGAGGCTAGTGCCATTATACAGGGGACAGTTAAACAGCAAGTGGCACAACCCTCGGGTTCCAAGACCCCAGGTTCAGGAAAGTTCGACCTCTCTTCTTTGAGTACAGCAACTGCGGGTAGCAAAAAGTGGGACAGAGGCTCGAAAAAGCCGAAGAAGAATAAGTTCTGGAATCGTTTGAAGTCAGGTCTGGGATTAGGTGGTGGCTCGAGCTCAGGTTCAAATGGTTCAGAATGCTTGAGGTGTGGTAAGCTGCACAAGAGAGTCTGTTAGTTTGGGACATAAGCATGTTACAGATGTGGTCAGGAGGGACACCTAGCATGGGAGTGTCCTAGAGTAGCCTTTATGGCACCGTCCCAGCAGATAGCTTCAGGCAGTGTGGCTCAGCCAATAGCTCCAGCCACGACGCAGGGCAGTGGTAGAGGCAGAGGGAGAGAGACAGCCTCTTCTTCAGTAGGTTCCGGGGGTGAAGGTCCATCAGTTCCAGCTCGGATCTTCACTGTGACACAGCAGGAGGCTAACACGTCAAACACTGTGGTGTCAAGTAATCTCATCATTGGATGTTCTGATGTGTATGCTTTAATGGACCCTGGTGCATCTCATTCTTTCGTTGCTCCGAGAGCCGTAGAGAGGTTGGGTTTGATAGTCTCTGGGTTAGAGTGTCCCCTCTCAGTCAGTGGACCCAAGTGTGATCCATCAGTGGCAGAGTCAGTCTGCCGTTATAGCCTAGTGTTTGTTGAGGGTAGATGCCTTCCAACCAACCTTGTGGTTCTAGATTTGACTGATTTTGATGTCATTCTAGGGATGGATTGGCTATCTGCTCATGGTGCTACCTTGGACTGCAGAGACAAGGTAGTCAGGTTCAGAGTACAGGATGGGTCAGAGGTTGTCTTCAGGGGAGACAGGAGGGGTATGCCTAGAGGTCTAATATCAGCCCTATAGGCTCATAGGTTGCTCAGGAGGGGTTGTCAGGGGTTTCTAGCTCATATGAGAAAGCTTGATAGTCAGGTTAGGGAGCCCGCCTCAGTGCCCGTAGTCAGAGAGTTTCCATATGTCTTCCCAGACGAGCTTCCAAGACTACCACCTGCTAGGGAGATAGAGTTCAAAATAGAAGTGATGCCTGGAACCAGACCAATCTCTATCCCTCCCTACAGGATGGCACCAGCAGAGTTGAAGGAGCTAAAGGAGCAGTTGCAAGAGTTGGTAGATAAGGGTTTCATCCGACCTAGTACCTCACCTTGGGGTGCTCCAGTGTTGTTTGTAAAGAAGAAGGATTGATCCCTAAGACTTTGTATCGACTACAGACAGTTGAACAAAGTCACTATCAAGAACAAGTATCCTTTACCCAGGATCGACGATCTATTTGACCAGCTAGCAGGAGCAAGTTGTTTTTCCAAAATAGATCTGAGATCTGGGTACCACCAGCTAAGAATCAGAGAGGAAGATTTCCCAAAGATGGCGTTCAGGACCAAATATGGGTACTATGAGTTCCTAGTAATGTCGTTTGGGCTAACCAATGCCCCTGCAGCATTTATGGACCTCATGAACAGAGTTTTTAGCCAGTATCTGGATCACTTTGTTATCATTTTCAATGACGATATCTTATTGTATTCCAGAAACGCAGAGGAGCATGCCCATCATCTGAGGATAGTGTTGCAGACCCTGAGAGAACACGGCTTGTATGCTAAGTTCTCCAAGTGTGAATTCTGGTTAAGGAGCATCTCATTCTTGGGGCATGTGGTGTCAGAAAAAGGAATTGAAGTGGACCCCAAGAAAGTAGAAGCTGTAGCTAACTGGCCCAGACCCACTACAGTTACAGAGATTTAAAGCTTTTTGGGTTTGGCAGATTAATACAGGAGGTTCGTTTAGGACTTCTCCAAAATTACCGCTCCTATGACCAGGCTGACCAAAAAGAATCAGAGGTTTGTTTGGTCAGATTAGTGTGAAGAGAGTTTTGAAGAGCTGAAGAAAAGGTTAACGTCAGCACCGGTGTTAGCTCTGCCTACCAGAAAGGAAGACTTCACGGTGTTCTGTGATGCATCCCGTGTGGGACTAGGTTGTGTGTTGATGCAAACTGAGAGGGTAATTGCTTATGCTTCTAGACAGCTGAAGAAGCATGAGTTGAATTATCCTACACATGATCTAGAGATGGCAGCTGTGATCTTTGCACTCAAGATGTGGAGGCATTACCTTTATGGGGTTAAATGTGAGATCTTTATAGATCATAAAGTTTGCAGTACATCTTGAGTCAGAGAGAGTTGAACCTGAGGCAGAGAAGATGGGTAGAACTGCTTAGTGACTATGATTGCAAGATTCAGTACCATCCGGGAAAGGCAAATGTTGTGGCGGATGCCCTAAACCGAAAATCACTTGGCAGTTTATCCCATGTTACAGCAGAGAGAAGACCGGTGGTGAGGGAATTCTATAAGCTCATTGATGAAGGGCTGCAGTTGGAATTGTCTAGTACAGGTGCTTTGATAGCTCAGATGAGAGTGACACCAGTGTTTCTGGAGCAGGTGGCTCAGAAATAGCACGAGGACCCCGAGCTGGTGAAGATAGCTAGAGCAATTCAAGCAGGCAAGAATGATGAGTTCATATTTGACAACAAGGGGATCCTCCGCTATGGGAGCAAGTTATGTGTACCAGATGACGTGAGTCTGAAGGGAGACATTATGAGGGAAGCTCATAATGCTAGATACAGTGTTCACCCTGGAGCCACCAAAATGTACCAGGATCTGAAAAGAGTTTATTGGTGGCCAGCTATGAAGAGAGAAGTGGCACAGTTCGTGTCCACCTGTGAGGTATGTCAAAGGGTGAAGCTGGAACATCAGAAGCCGGCTGGTATGCTCAACCCACTACCGATTCCAGAGTGGAAATGGGAGAATGTTGCAATGGATTTCATGGTGGGGTTACCGGCAACGTCCAACAGATTGGACTCCATATGGGTGATTGTGGATAGACTGACCAAATCTGCTCACTTCATCCCTATCAGGAGTGGCTACTCTGTGGACAAATTGGCACAGGTGTATGTTGAAGAAGTTTTCAGGTTGCATAGGGCTCCCGTTTCAATAGTGTCAGATAGGGGACCCCAGTTCACCTCTAGGTTTTGGTGGAATCTGCAGAATGCTATGGGTACCAGGCTGGACTTTAGCACTGCTTTCCATCCACAGACAGACAGACAGTTAGAGAGGACCATCAAGACTATTGAAGATATGCTCAGAATGTGCGTGCTAGATTTTAGCGGTTCTTAGAGGCAACATCTACCTTTGGTGGAGTTTGCCTACAATAACAGCTATCATGCTAACATAGGGATGGCTCCATATGAAGCTTTGTATGGAAGGAAGTGCAAGTCACCTGTTTGCTGGGAAGAAGTGGGAGAAAGGGCCTTGGCAGGGAATGTATCGTACAAGCTGGACCTACCTGCTTCAATGGAGAGAATCCATCTAGTTTTCTATGTTTCCATGTTACAGAAGTTTGTGTCAGATCCGGGCAAGGTTCTTAATGAGCCTGATGTAGAGATCCAAGGAGATCTCACCTATATTGAGCAGCCAGTGCGGATCCTAAACACGCAGATCAGAAAGCTGAGGAACAAGGAAATCCCGATGGTGAAAGTCCTTTGGAATCACCATAATGTAGAAGAATGTACCTGGGAGACACGGGAGTCCATGCTCCAGCAATACCCTTATCTCTTTTAAGGTTAGTGTTTATGTGTTTATGTTTATGCTATGCATGTGCTTGTTTGTTGAACATTCGGGGACGAATGTTCTTAAAGGGGGAAGAATGTAAAAACCGGCTAGACCCCGGTATCAGAATTCCTACCTTCCGGCGGAAACTCCGTTGGAATCTGGAATGTCTCGGATGTCGGAGCCTTCTAGAAGGGTAAAATAAAGGTTTTCTAAAATGTTTTTATATATTTTTATGGTTCTAATGAAGAAAGAAATTGAGTTTTGAAAGAAAAAGCCATGGAGGAAAAATCCAGGTTCGGCCGCCGAACCTCAAGTTCGGCTGCCGAACATGGGGAGCTTGTGGAAGCTCTTTTGGCCCCCGAAGGTGGTCTGGCCAGCCACCAATAAAAGGCCCCTTGTCCGAAAATGGGCGAGTTTTCTCTCTCTATTTTCGGGCATAGGTGAGATTTCACCCTCCTTTGGTTGATTTTGTGTTTTCCTTCATTTCCTTCAAGTTTTGATGAGTTTTCACCTTTGTTTTGAAGTTTTGAAGCTTGGAGACCCCCGGAGCTCGTTTTCTCCCCATCTCCAAGTTTGGGTCACTCCTGCCCTCGATCTTTAAGAGGTAAGTGTAGATCCACACCTTTTATGATGTTTTAAGTAAGTTTTAAGAAGGGGTTAAGGGTTTTGATGCATGTTTAGAGTAGATGTAAAATGTTAGGGTTATGTTAGTTTAATGAGAAATGTGATGTTAAATGTGATGTTTGTTGGGGTATAGGCTAGTTTTATGCCCCTATATGCTTGAATAAGTATTTATGCATGTTTTAGAATAGGTGGATGTGTGTTGGGAAGTTGGGATGGCTGAATGTGGGATGGCAGAATCGGGTTCTGCTACCCAGGAGGATCCAGGTTCGGCCGTCGAAGCAAGGTTCACCTGCTGAAGCAAGGTTCAACCGCCGAACCTGCCAGAGGAGGCAGTTTTGGCCGTCTAAGCTCGCCCCCGAAGGTTTGGACTATCGGCTCTGGAGGGGAGTTTTAGCTGCCGAACTTGCCCCCGAAGGTTTGGACTTTCGAATCTGGAGGCAGTTTCGGCCGCCGAACCTGCCCCCGAAAGTGCCTGACTTTCGGATCTGTAGGGACCTTCGGCCGCTGAAAGTCCCCTGTCCAGCCTTCCTTTGTTAGTTTTCTATGCATGTTTTGATGATATTTTAGGGGATTTTTGGGGAGATGTTTAGAGTCCTTATAGAGTATGTTTGGTCCCTCATTTGAGTCCACCTGTGTAGGATCGGACCTGAGGAACCGAGGTGATCAGCAGTGAGTTAGCTACTCCATAGTCAGTTGAGTATCAGCTAGAGGTGAGTAGAACACAACTCTTTTTATTTCAAAGCAATTAAACTTTTAAGTATGTTCATGCATCATGAATGCCATGTATGTAATAGGTTGTATTGCATTAGAATTCACGAATATGACGCACTGCATAATATGATGTTGATGTGGATGGATGTTGGATGACCCATTGGCCCTTGATATGATATGATATGGAAGTCCAGGTCGAGGCCCATTCTACGCCCCTGGCATAAATGGATATGTTATGTTATGATATGTTAAGCGAAAGTCCTGAGGAGCTCCCGTTGTGGGCCGGGCACATTGGATTATGTAGAGGGCCATTGGTGACAAGTCCATCCTTGATGTGAATTGTTTGTGATGTGATGCATTTCATGAAAGCATATGTTTAATGAACCGTTTTTACTGTTCTGCTCACTGGGCTTTAGTAGCTCACCCCTTTCCCCTAACCCCTAGGTTTGTAGGATCAGAGATAGCTCAGGGAGTCAGCAAGGGTAATGGCTATAGCTATGTTATGTAATAGTCTAGTGGTGGACATGAAATTTAAAACGATGTAATGTAAAGTAATGTAATGAGGATTAGCATTGTGCTTGGCCATAATGTTTATTGTAAATCCCTGTTGTACAAGATCTTTATGTAAATGTTTTAATGATGAGATATGTTGAACCAGGCTTGACATATGAGATGTTGACCCAACTGGAGCATTTGATGAGGGCTCTAGTAAGGGGTTTTATGTATACAATTATGATGCACGCACAGGTCAAGATTGGTATATGAAAAGTTGAAAGTTTTTATGAAAATGTATGATCATGTATGGGATTTTATCAGATGTACAGGATGTATTTTAGGCTTGCTGTAATACCCGGCTAGAGTCCGGCATCGGAAGTCTACTTTCCGATGGAGTTCAGGATGCCGAAAGTCTCTAGACGGGTTAGATTTATGTTTTTCTAAAAGGTGTTGGTATGTTTCATAGTTTTAAAGCATAAGGAAATGCATTTTTTAGTGAAATGAACCAAGGCAGAAAAGCCAGGTTCGGCCAACGAAGTTGAGGTTCGGCCGCCGAACATGCATGGCTTTCGGTTTCACGTGTGGCCGCCGAAGGTGGTCTGGCCAGCCACCTATAAAAGGCCCTCAGTCGGTTGAAACGATAAGATCACCGTTTCTTTTACCTTCTGAGGTGAGACCCTGTCCTTTTTTAGAGTTTTCTTCATGTTTTCATTAAATCATGCAAAGAGTTGATTGATTTTTATGTTGTTTTGAAGGTTTTGAGTTAGAAACTTGAATTTTGAAGTTTGGAGAGTTTGAAGGAGAGTTGCTCCAAAACTCCACGTTAGGATCGTTCATCTTCTTGGTTTCAAGAGGTAAGTGAAGATCCTGAGCTTGTTTTCATGATTTATGGATGATTTTTGAGGTTTTGGGGGAGAGTTGCATGCATAGGGTAAAAAGAGAGGTTATGGTGATTTTGTGATAAAAGCTTGTGTATGTGTTGTATGTTATGTGTTGTTGGGGTTTTTAGGTAGTTTCTGACCCCTTTGAGCATATACTTGGGTGTATGCAAGTTGAGGAATCGACGTGGTTGAGATTGGGAGAGTTTTGTGCTTTTGGTGAGAGGCAGAGCAAGTTTCTGCCTTGCGGATGAACTCAGGTTCGGCCGCCGAAGGTACATTCGGCCGCCGAACCCATGAGGAGGTGGCTTCGGCTGCCCAAGCTTGCCCCCGAGCTTTTGGACTTTCGGCTCTGAAGGGGAGTTCGGCCGCCGAAGGTGCCGCCGAAGGTTAGAGACTTTCGTCTCTGGAGTGCCTTTCAGCCTCCGAAACTTGCCCCCGAAAGGGTTCGGCTGCCGAAAGTAGAGATTCGGCCGCCGAAGGTGCATGAGTTTCGTCTCTGGAGAGGACTTTCGGCCGCCGAACCTGCCGCCAAAAGTGTCCTGTCCAGCCTTCTCTTACATGCTTTGCATGGATGTTTGAGTGAGTTTAAGGGGATTCTTGGGGGGTTTAATAGAGTTGTTCATAAGCTAGTTTGGTCCCTCATTTGAGTTTCTCTGTGCCTCCACAGACCAGAGGAACCAGAGAGAGCAGCAGTGAGTACTGCTCCAGAGTTTGTCAGCGCCTGCAGAGTCAGTTCAGCTAGCCAGAGGTGAGTGGAACTAAACTTAATGTTTTTACTGGAGAAATGAAATGCTTTTAGCATCGTTCATGCATCATGAATATACAGTAGGTTGTTTGCATTAGAATCCACGAATATGTTGCATTGCATAGTTATTTGTTAATGTGGGTTGTAATACCCGGCTAGACTCCGGTATCGGGATTCCTACCGTCCGGTGGAATCTTGGATGTCGGAGGCCTCTAGAAGGGTAAGAACCATGTTTTCATAAAATGTTTTAATGTGTTTTATGTTTTGAGCATGAAAGAGAAAGAGTTTTTGCATGAAAATAGCATTGGAGGAAAACTCAGGTTCGGCCGCCGAACCCCTAGTTCGGCCTCCGAACATGGCATGCATGTGGAGGCACATTCGGCCCCCGAACGTGGCCTGGCCAGCCACTATAAAAGGGTCCCTTAGCCGAAAACGGGCGAGCTTTTTCCCCATTTTCGGCCAAGGTGAGCTCTCCGCCGTCCCTCACCAATCTTTGATGTTTTTCCTCTAGATCTTTCAAGATTTTCATTTGTTTTAACTTTGTTTTGAAGATTTGAGCTTTTGAGCAAAGTTTTGGAGCTTGAAGGTTCAAGAACCCAATCTCTCCCAACTTCGAGTTTAGGTCGTCTCTCTCTCGGTCTTCAAAAGGTAAGAGCCGATCTTAAGCTCATTGCATGTTTTAAGTAAGTTTTCAGTAGATCTATGGGTTAGAATGCATGTTTAGGTTATGGTTATGTTTATGGGTATAAATGTATGTTCATGAACAATGTGGATGCTTGATGTGTTGTAGATGGGGTTTATGATGGTTTGAGGCCCCTAGGAACATGTATGCTTGTGTTTGTGTGTTGTAGAATAGATTTGATGCATGTTTGGAAGGTTTGGAGGTGAAATGTGCAAAAGGAGCCAAGTTTCTGCCCTTTGGCAGAAACCAGGTTCGGCAGCCGAAGGACTTTCGGCCGCCGAACATGGCTGGGGAGGCAAGCCTTTCGGCTGCCGAAGCCTGCCCCCGAAAGGAGACTTTCGTCTCTGTCTGGCAGTTTCGGCCGCCGAAAGTGCCGCCGAACATGCATGAGTTTCGTCTCTGTCTGGGAGTTTCGGTCGCCGAAGGTGCCGCCGAACCTGCCTGACTTTCAGCTCTGGAGGGACTTTGGGCCGCCGAACCTGCCGCCGAAAGTGCCCTGTCCAGGCCTCCTTTGCATGTTTTTCTATGGTTGTTTCATGATGTTTTAGGGGGTTTTTGGGGAATAGTTTATAGTTATGTTCAGGTATGTTTGGTCCCTCATTTGAGTCCACCTGTGTAGGTTCGGACCCGAGGAACCGAGGACCCCAGCAGTGAGTTCAGCTGCTTCGGTGTTGTCAGAGTCAGCCAGAGGTGAGTGGAACTAAACTTAATCTTTTAAATTGAGAAATTAAATGTTTTATCATGTTTCATGCATCATGATTATGCAATAGGATGATTGCATTAGTTTTCACGAATATGCCGCATTGCATCGATTGTTGTTGATGTGGGTGAATATTGGATGACCCAATTAGTCCATGACAGGAAGACCAGGACCCCATTCTACGGCCTGGCACAGAGTAAGGAAAGACCAGGACCCCATTCTACGGCCTGGCACGGTTATGAAACTCGAAGACCAGGAGCCCAGAGGAGGCCCTGGGGCAATGGTAAGTAATGTATGTTATGACAGGAAGACCAGGACCCCATGCTACGGCCTGGCACAGAGTTAGCTTGGACTAATTGGTGACAAGTTCACCCAACCCTTATGTGAATTGTCTGTGTTATGATGCATTTCATTGAAGCATAGTGTTAATATGTTTTATAGTTCTACTCACTGGGCTTTTATCTCACCCCTCTCCCTTTACCCCCAGGATTGCAGGTACAGTATAGAGCAGGAGTCCGGATAGAGTAAAGAAGTCATGTTTATGTAATAGCTAGCAATGGACATGATCGAATTGTAATGTAATGTCTTAATCAGTATAGTTATGTAATGAGATGATGTATATGGATGTTAGAGGTGTGATTGACCATAGATTGTTGTTATCCCTTTTAATACATGATCTTAGAGATTTTTATGATGTTTATGTAAACCAACTCAGCATATGTTATGTCACCCATTTGGGGGCACTGATGAGATCCCACAGAGGGATCAATGTTATGTTAATGTATATGTACAGGTTGAGTTTGGTTGATGTATATGGAAAGAAAAGTTTTAATTTTTATGCATGTTGTTGATCATGTATGGGATTATGCAGGTTTACAGGTTACATGTCAGGCTTGCTATGGGTTCCGGCGACCTTAAGCCGATCTGGATCCTAGCGCCGGTAGCGGTTCGATTTTCGGGTCGTTATAGAGTGGTATCAGAGCCCTAGGTTCATATGGTCGGACCTAGAGTGTCGGGCTCATAGATGTTATAGAAGGTCAAGCACAATAGGAAATATCATGTCCACTAGGATAGGATGTGGAGTCCTGTCTTGTATGATGATGTGAAATGCCATGATAATATGCATGTGCATTAATGATATACTATGATATGTGATGTATGGGATGCGGGTTCATGTGTGCCCACATGAACCATATGATACTAATGTTTGTTGTTGTGTGCGGTTTTTCAGAAAGCAGGATGAGAGGAACTCGTCGATCTGCACGATTGACTGGAGTGCCACCTGAGGATGAGGGCATGAGCGCCCGTCCTCCTACATTGCCTAGGGCAATGTCTAGTAGGTCTAACCGAGAAAGAGCAGTAAGAGACCCTAGAAGGTCTCTGGATCTGGGTAGGAGCAGATCAGTGAGGGGAACAGTTCAGGGAGGAATGTCAGAGGACATGGGGGATGATATGGATGTAGAGCAGAGGAGGGATGGCAGTCTGGGAGTTAGCATATCAGAGGAAGGTATGGGAGAGTCCCAAGGAGGCACTCAGGCCTCGGGATTTGTTCAGCCATCCCACTACCCACACTTCTCACAACATCTCGGGTATTCGATGGGAGGTACATCGGATTACCCTAGCTTCACCCCTTATCCCACACAGATGCCATACCCACCATACTACCCACCATATTCACAATACCCAATGTATCCACCCCCACCTTACTATCCAAATTCAGCAAACCCTACCTCAGAAAATGTTGCACCACCTCCACCACCTACAGAACCAGCAGCCCCAGTTACTCAACCTTCTAGACCTAGCTCGGCCAGTGGGAGCAAGGTCAAGATGACTGACTACATGAAACTGGGTGCTCCTCAGTATGAAAAAGGGGATGACCCATTTGTGTATCTTGAAAGGGTTAAGGTGATTACAGATGAGATTGGGGCTGATGACAGTAGAGCCATTCAGATGGCCGGGTTCACGCTTAAGTGCAAGAAGGCACGAGAGTGGTTCAAGAATTATGTGAACCCGAGAGTGGACAGCATGTCTTGGGAAGAGTTTGCAAACGAGTTTGCAGGATGGGCTTTTCCCGATAGTTCAAGGGAGTTGAAGATGATAGAGTTTGAGCAGTTGAGGCAGACAGATGATATGAGTGTAGAGGAGTACACCGACAGATTCTTGGAGCTGTTGCCTTTTGCTGGGCAGAGTCTGGATACAGATTCGAAGAGGTCAAGGAGGTATGTCATGAAACTTCATTCTAGGTATTCCTCCTTGATTCAGTCCGTGGACAGGGAGAGCTTCCATGCCATAGTAGATATGGCCAGGAAAATGGAGGCCAGTGCCATCGTTCAGGGGACAGTTAAGCAGACAGTGGCACAGTCTTCTGGTCCTAAAACTCCGGGTGGGGGAAGGTTAGATCCCTCTACCCTGAGTGCAGCAGCTTCAGGCAGTAAGAGATGGGGTAAACCCAAGGGTAAGAAGAACAAGTTCTGGAGCAAAGTCAAGTCCAGTCTGGGATTTGGGAGTGGCTCAAGCTCTGGTGCGGATAATGCAGTTTGTGCGAGGTGTGGTAGGCCACACAAGGGGGTATGTCGGTTTGGGACGAATGCCTGTTTTAGATGTGGTCAGGAGGGGCATATGGCTCGAGAATGTCCAAGAGCAGTCCCGACGGCTCAGTCCCAGCAGACAGCTTCAGGCAGTGTAGCGCAGCCAGCAGCTCCAGCCATGACTCAGGCCAGTGGCAGAGGCAGAGGGAGAGGGGCAGCCTCTTCTTCAGTGGATTTCAGAGGTGAAGGTCCATCAGCTCCAGCACGGATCTTCACAATGACACAGCAGGAGGCAGATGCATCTAACACCGTGGTGGCAGGTAACTTAGTCATTGGTTGTTCAGATGTGTATGCCTTGATGGACCCTGGTGCATCTCATTCTTTTATTGCTCCGAGAGCTGTCGAGAGGTTGGGTCTGATGACTTCTGGGTTAGAGTGTCCTCTCTAGGTCAGTGGACCCAAGTGTGATCCATCAGTGGCAGAGTCAGTCTGCCAGTGTAGTCTTGTGTTTGTTGAGGGAAGATGCTTGTCCGCCGACCTGGTGGTTCTAGATTTGACAGATTTTGACGTCATTCTAGGGATGGACTGGTTATCTACCCATGGTGCTACCTTGGACTGCAGGGACAAGGTAGTCAGGTTCAGAGGTCAGGATGGGTCTGAGGTTGTCTTCAGAGGAGACAGGAGGGGTATACCTAGAGGTCTAATATCAGCTCTTCAGGCTCGTAGGTTGCTTAGGAAGGGATGTCAGGGGTATTTGGCTCATGTGAGAGAGCTTAGCAGTCAGGTCAGAGAGCCCGCCTCGGTGCCAGTGGTTAGAGAGTTCTTAGATGTGTTCCCAGACGAGCTGCCAGGTTTACCACCTGCTAGGGAGATAGAGTTTGAGATAGAACTGATGCCTGGAACCCGACCGATCTCTATCCCTCCCTACAGGATGGCGCCAGCAGAATTGAAAGAGTTGAAGGAGCAGTTGCAGGAGCTGGTAGACAAGGGCTTCATCCGACCGAGTACCTCACCCTGGGGTGCTCCAGTTTTGTTTGTGAGGAAGAAGGATGGATCCCTTAGACTTTGTATCGACTACAGGCAGTTGAACAAAGTCACTACCAAGAACAAGTACCCATTGCCAAGGATCGACGATCTATTCGACCAGCTAGCAGGAGCGGGTTGTTTCTCCAAAATAGATCTGAGATCTGGGTACCATCAGCTGAGGATCAGAGAAGAAGATGTGCCAAAGACAGCTTTCAGGACCAGATATGGGCATTTTGAGTTCCTTGTGATGCCGTTCGGGTTAACCAACGCCCCTGCAGCATTCATGGACCTCATGAACAGAGTGTTTAGCCAATACCTGGATCACTTTGTTATCGTCTTCATAGATGATATCCTAGTGTATTCCAGGAATGCAGAGGAGCATGCCCATCATCTGAGGTTGGTTCTACAGACCTTGAGGGAGCATGGCTTGTATGCCAAGTTCTCTAAGTGTGAGTTCTGGCTGAGGACCATTTCATTCTTGGGGCATGTGGTGTCAGAAAATGGGATAGAGGTAGACCCCAAGAAGGTAGAAGCTGTGGCTAACTGGCCTAGACCCACTTCAGTGACAGAGATTAGAAGTTTCTTGGGTTTGGCAAGTTACTACAGGAGGTTCGTTCTGGACTTCTCGAAAATTGCAGCTCCTCTGACCAGGTTAACCAGGAAGAATCAGAAGTTTGTGTGGACCGACCAGTGCGAAGAGAGTTTTGAAGAGCTTAAGAAGAGGTTGACTTCAGCACCAGTGTTAGCTCTGCCATCTAGTGATGCAGACTTTACAGTCTTTTGTGATGTGTCCCGTGTGGGACTGGGTTGTGTACTAATGCAGAATGAGAAGGTGATTGCTTATGCTTCTAGACAGCTAAAGAAGCATGAGTTGAATTACCCCACACACGACCTTAAGATGGCAGCAGTAATCTTTGCACTCAAGATATGGAGGCACTACCTCTATGGGGTAAAATGTGAGATCTTCACAGATCATAAAAGCCTGCAGTACATCCTGAGTCAAAGAGATTTGAACTTGAGACAGAGGAGATGGGTAGAGCTGCTGAGTGACTATGATTGCAAGATTCAGTATCATCCGGGTAAGGCGAATGTCGTGGCAGACGCCCGAAGCCGGAAGTCACTAGGCAGTCTATCCCACATCACGGCAAAGAGGAGACAAGTGGTGAAGGAGTTTTACAAGCTCATTGATGAAGGTCTACAGTTGGAGTTGTCTGGAACAGGTGCTTTAGTGGCCCTGATGAGAGTGACACCTGTGTTTCTGGAGCAAGTGGCTCAGAAACAGCATGAGGACCCAGAGTTAGTGAAGATTGCCAGGACTGTTCAGTCAAGCAAAGACAGCGAGTTCAGATTCGACAACAAGGGGATCCTCCGCTATGGGAGTCATTTATGTGTACCAGATGACATAGGGCTAAAAGGAGACATTATGAGAGAGGCTCATAATGCAAGATACAGCATTCACCCCGGAGCCACCAAGATGTATCAAGATCTGAAAAAGGTTTATTGGTGGCCAGCTATGAAGAGAGAAGTGGCACAGTTTGTGTCAGCCTGCGAAGTGTGTCAGAGGGTGAAGCTAGAACATCAGAAGCCGGCTGGAATGCTTAACCCGCTACCTATTCCAGAGTGGAAATGGGAGAATATAGCTATGGACTTCGTAGTGGGGTTATCGGCGACGTCCAACAGATTGGACTCCATATGGGTGATTGTGGACAAACTCACCAAATCTGCTCACTTCATCCCTGTCAGGAGTGGCTATTCTGTGGACAAGTTGGCGCAGGTGTATGTTGATGAGATAGTCAGACTGCATGGGGTTCCTGTTTCTATAGTGTCAGATAGAGGACCCCAGTTCACCTCCAGGTTTTGGCGGAGTCTGCAGGATGCCATGGGTACCAGGTTGGATTTCAGTACTGCCTTCCATCCACAGACAGACGGACAGTCAGAGAGGACCATCCAGACCATAGAAGATATGCTAAGAATGTGTGTGCTGAACTTTGGCGGTTCTTGGAGGCAGCATCTACCTTTGGTGGAGTTTGCCTACAATAACAGCCATCATGCTAGCATCGGGATGGCTCCATATGAAACTTTATATGGAAGGAAGTGCAGGTCACCTGTTTGCTCGGAAGAAGTTGGAGAAAAGGCCTTAGCAGGGCCTGAGTTAGTAGAGATCACCAGCAGGGTGGTACCCTTAATCAGAGAAAGAATCAAGACTGCTGCAAGCAGACAGAAGAGTTATGCAGACATCCGCAGAAGGCAAGTAGAGTTCCAGGAGGGGGATCTGGAATTGCTCAAGGTGTCTCCAATGAAAGGAGTGGTTCGGTTTGGGAAGAAAGGTAAGCTGGCTCCGCGGTACATCGGACCCTTTGAAGTCTTGCAAAAGATTGGGAATGTATCGTACAAGCTGGATTTACCTGCTTCAATGGAGAGAATCCATCCGGTTTTCCATGTTTCTATGTTGAGAAAGTTCGTGTCAGATCCGAGCAAGGTTCTTAGTGAGCCTGATGTGGAGATCCAAGAGGATCTCACCTATGTTGAGCAGCCGGTACGGATTCTGGACACTCAAATCAGGAAGCTGAGAAACAAGGAAATCCCGATGGTGAAAGTCCTGTGGAACCACCACAATATGGAAGAATGCACCTGGGAGACACGGGAGTCCATGCTCCAGCAGTACCCTTATCTTTTCTAAAGTTAGTTTCTTATAAGTTTTATGTGTATGTTATGTTGTATGCCTTGCATGTGCTAGTTGAGGAACATTCGGGGACGAATGTTCTTAAGGGGGGAGAATGTAATACCCGGCTAGACTCCGGTATCGGGATTCCTACCGTCCGATGGAATCTTGGATGTCGGAGGCCTCTAGAAGGGTAAGAACCATGTTTTCATAAAATGTTTTAATGTGTTTTATGTTTTAAGCATGAAAGAGAATGAGTTTTTGCATGAAAATAGCATTGGAGGAAAACTCAGGTTCGGCCGCCGAACCCCTAGTTCGGCCGCCGAACATGCATGTACTTCGGGAGTGCTTTAGGCCCCCGAAGGCATAAGTGAGGAAAGTCCAGGTTCGGCCGCCGAACCTCAAGTTCGGCCGCCGAACATGGCATGCATGCGGAGGCACATTCGGCCCCCGAACGTGGCCTGGCCAGCCACTATAAAAGGGTCCCTTAGCCGAAAACGGGCGAGCTTTTTCCCCATTTTCGGCCAAGGTGAGCTCTCCGCCGTCCCTCACCAATCTTTGATGTTTTTCCTCTAGATCTTTCAAGATTTTCATTTGTTTTAACTTTGTTTTGAAGATTTGAGCTTTTGAGCAAAGTTTTGGAGCTTGGAGGTTCAAGAACCCAATCTCTCCCAACATCGAGTTTAGGTCGTCTCTCTCTCGGTCTTCAAGAGGTAAGAGCCGATCTTAAGCTCATTGCATGTTTTAAGTAAGTTTTCAGTAGATATATCGGTTAGAATGCATGTTTAGGTTATGGTTATGTTTACGGGTATAAATGTATGTTCATGAACAATGTGGATGCTTGATGTGTTGTAGATGGGGTTTATGATGGTTTGAGGCCCCTAGGAACATGTATGCTTGTGTTTGTGTGTTGTAGAATAGGTTTGATGCATGTTTGGAAGGTTTGGAGGTGAAATGTGCAAAAGGAGCCAAGTTTCTGCCCTTTGGCAGAAACCAGGTTCGACAGCCGAAGGACTTTCGGCCGCCGAACATGGCTGGGGAGGCAAGCCTTTCGGCTGCCGAAGCCTGCCCCCGAAAGGAGACTTTCATCTCTGTCTGGCAGTTTTGGCCGCCGAAAGTGCCGCCGAACATGCATGAGTTTCGTCTCTGTCTGGGAGTTTCGGCCGCCGAAGGTGCCGCCGAACCTGCCTGACTTTCGGCTCTGGAGGGACTTTCGGTCGCCGAACCTGCCGCCGAAAGTGTCCTGTCCAGGCCTCCTTTGCATGTTTTTCTATGGTTGTTTCATGATGTTTTAGGGGAATAGTTTATAGTTATGTTCAGGTATGTTTGGTCCCTCATTTGAGTCCACCTGTGTAGGTTCGGACCCGAGGAACCGAGGACCCCAGCAGTGAGTTCAGCTGCTTCGGTGTTGTCAGAGTCAGCCAGAGGTGAGTGGAACTAAACTTAATCTTTTAAATTGAGAAATTAAATGTTTTATCATGTTTCATGCATCATGATTATGCAATAGGACGATTACATTAGTTTTCACGAATATGCCGCATTGCATCGATTGTTGTTGATGTGGGTGAATATTGGATGACCCAATTAGTCCATGACAGGAAGACCAGGACCCCATTCTACGGCCTGGCACAGAGTAAGGAAAGACCAGGACCCCATTCGACGGCCTGGCACGGTTATGGAACTCGAAGACCAGGAGCCCAGAGGAGGCCCTGGGGCAATGGTAAGTAATGTATGTTATGACAGGAAGACCAGGACCCCATGCTACGGCCTGGCACAGAGTTAGCTTGGACTAATTGGTGACAAGTTCACCCAACCCTTATGTGAATTGTCTGTGTTATGATGCATTTCATTGAAGCATAGTGTTAATATGTTTTATAGTTCTACTCACTGGGCTTTTAGCTCACCCCTCTCCCTTTACCCCCAGGATTGTAGGTACAGTATAGAGCAGGAGTCCAGATAGAGTAAAGAAGTCATGTTTATGTAATAGCTAGCAATGGACATGATCGAATTGTAATGTAATGTCTTAATCAGTATAGCTATTTAATGAGATGATGTATATGGATGTTAGAGGTGTGCTTGACCATAGATTGTTGTTATCCCTTTTAATACATGATCTTAGAGATTTTTATGATGTTTATGTAAACCAACTCAGCATATGTTATGTCACCCATTTAGGGGCACTGATGAGATCCCACAGAGGGATCAATGTTATGTTAATGTATATGTACAGGTTGAGTTTGGTTGATGTATATGGAAAGAAAAGTTTTAATTTTTATGCATGTTGTTGATCATGTATGGGATTATGCAGGTTTACAGGTTACATGTCAGGCTTGCTATGGGTCCCGGCGGCCTTAAGCCGATCTGGATCCTAGCGCCGGTAGCGGTCCGATTTTCGGGTCGTTACATGGGTGAATGATGAATGATCCAATAGTCTCTGAGAGAAGTCCAGAAGCCTTTGACTACGCCCTGGCAGGTATAGAGAAGTCCAGGAGCCTTTGACTACGCCCTGGCAAGTATAGCAAAGTCCAGGAGCCTTTGACTACGCCCTGGCAATGGTAAGTACAGAGGTGTTATATACACATATACATATATGACAGGAAGACCAGGTGCTCGATTCTACGCCCTGGCACGGCAGAGTTACCGGGACTATGTGGTGACAGGTTTACCCTTGATATGGATTGTCTGTGGTTTGATGCATTCCATCAGAGCATGTGTTAATGACTATTTTATTGTTCGACTCACTAGGCTATAGAGCTCATCCCACTCCCTTAACCCCAGTTTTGCAGGTTCAGTGTACAGTGTACAGGGAAAGTCCAGCAGAGTACAGGAAGAGAGAAGAGTGTGGTAATAGAATATTGCGGACATGTAAATTTAACGAGATGTAACAGTTGTGTATAAAGATAGAATTGTGCTTGACTCAGTTCTTTTTGTGTTATAAATCGTTTGTATACATGGTCTGTTATATATAACTGTTTTATAGAGTATGTGAAAAATCAGGCTTAACAGGTATGAATTAACCCATCTAAAGCAAGCTCTAGTCAGGGGTACAGAGTATAGAGTACAGAGTACAGAGTACAGAGTACAGAGTACAGAGTACAGAGTACAGAGTACAGAGTACAGAGTACAGAGTACAGAGTACAGAGTACAGAGTACAAAGTACAGAGTACAGAGATAGTGCATGCACAGGTTAAGCCTTGGTTCAGAAAAGAGTTTTTATTTTCACAGAAAATGTATGACCATGAATGAGTTGTTACAGGTATTCAGAGAGTATAGCAAGCTTGCTACGGGTTCTGGCGGCCTTAAGCCGATCTGAATCCTAGTACCGGTGACGGTCCATTTTGGAGTCGTTACAGATTGGTATCAGAGCCCTAGGTTCACAGGATCGGACCTATAGAGAGAGTGTCGGGCTCATAGAGGTTAGAAGTGGTCAAGCACAATAGAAAATCATGTCCACTAGGATAGGGTGTTGAGTCCTATCTGTTTGATGCCATGAGTTCTGCATGTGCAGTATTGATATGTGATGTTTATGTGCTATATATGTGTTGTTTTCCAGAGTAAAGATGCGAGGAACTCGTCGATCAGCTCGATTGATTGGAGTCCCACCAGATAGTGAGAGAACAGCTGCTCGTCCTCCTGCATTGCCGAGGGCAAGGTCTCAGAGATCTAGCAGGGAAGGTACGTCAATAGACCCTAGAAGGTCTGTCGACGAGAGCAGAAGGGGAACAGCTAGGGGAGGAAGATCAGAGGAAAGGAGGGAGGCTATGGAGATTGACCAGTCTAGAGATGACAGCATGGGTGTAGGCAGATTTGAGGAAGGTATGGGAGAGTCGCAGGGAGGCGCTCAGACCTTAGGTTTTGGCTATCCAGCCTTTCCGCAGGACCCAGAGTATCCGATGGGAGGTATGTCGGAGTACTCTAGTTTTATCCCATATCCTACTTACATGCCATATATGCCTTATCCCCATTATTACCCACCATATCCTATGTATCCACCTTCCCCTACTCATCCAAGTGCAGCACACCCAGAGCTAAATGACCCAGTACCACCACCACCAGAATCAGTAGCCCCTGTTGTTGACAGACATCAACCTAGCTCATCTGGAGGTAAAGTGCAAATGACAGAGTACTTGAAATTGGATGCTCCTAAATACAACACGGGAGATGATCCATTTGAATACCTCAGATCAGTTAGGATGATAACCAGTGAATTGGGAGCAGATGATAGCAGAGCCATTGAGATGGCAGGGTTTACACTCAAATGCAAGAAAGCCAGAGAATGGTTCAAGAATTATGTGGAACCCAGGATGAACAGTATGTCATGGGGAGAGTTCGCCAATGAATTTGCAGGGTGGGCTTTTCCTGATAGTTCGAGGGAAATGAAGGTAATAAAGTTCGAACAGTTGAGACAGACAAATGAGATGAGTGTTGATGAGTTTACAGATAAGTTCCTGGATTTGCTTCAGTACGTGGGTCAAGCCTATGATACTGATCAGAAGAAGGCAAGGAGATATACTATGAGACTGCATCCCAGGTATTCTTCCTTGATTCTTCCAGTAGAGAAGGAGAGTTTCCACTCTATAGTGGACGCAGCCAGGAAAATGGAAGCTAGTGCCAATATTCAGAAACAGTCAAAGGCACAGGCTTCGGGTTCTAAGGCCCCCAGTTCAGCAACTTTAGGCAGCAAGAGATGGGATAGAGCAAAAGGGTTAAAGAATAAGTTCTGGAGTAAAGCCAAGTCTAGTCTGGGAATAGGTAGTGGCTCAAGCTCTGGCACAGTGTATCCAGTATGCAGAAGATGCGGAAGACCACATGGAGGAGCTTGTCGGTTGGGATCTACATCTTGTTATAGATGTGGACAGGAAGGGCATATTGCTCGGGATTGTCCTCAGGTGACTTTTGCACCATCCCAGCAGATGAGTTCAGGCAGTGTGGTACAGCCAGTTGTACAGCCAGCAGCTCCAGTCATGCCTCAGAGTAGTGGCAGAGGTAGAGGGAGAGGGGCAGCCTCTACTTCAGCAGCAGGTTCCCGAGGTGGAAATCCGGTAGCCCCAGCACGGATTTTCACTGTGACACAGGAGGAGGCGAACACATCGAACACAGTGGTGTCAGGTAATCTCATCATTGGGTGTTCAGATGTGTATGCTTTGATGGACCCCGGTGCTTCTCATTCCTTTATTGCTTCGAGAGCCATAGAGAGATTGGGTTTGATCAGTTCTGAGTTAGCGTATCCTCTCTGGGTCAGTGGACCCAAGTGTGACCCATCAGTGGCAGTGTCAGTCTGTCGTTTCAGTCCAGTGTTCATAGAGGGTAGATGCCTTCCAGCTGACCTTGTGGTTCTAGACTTGACAGATTTTGATGTCATTCTAGGGATGGATTGGCTATCTGCAAATAGTGCTACTTTGGACTGTAGAGAGAAGATAGTTAGCCTCAAAGACCAGGATGGGTCAGAGTGTGTCTTCAGAGGAGACAGGAGAGGTACACCCAGAGGTTTGATTTCAGCCCTTCAGGCTCGTCGTTTGCTTAGGAGGGGTTGTCAGGGGATTCTAGCTCATGTGAGAGAGCTAGACAGCCAGGTTAGGGAACCAGCTTCGCTACCAGTAGTCCGAGAGTTTCCAGATGTTTTCCCAGATGAACTTCCAGGACTACCACCTGGTAGGGAGATAGAGTTTGAAATAGAATTGCTGCATGATACCAGACCTATCTCTATTCCTCCCTATAGGATGGCGCCAGCAGAGTTAAAGGAGTTGAAAGAGTAGTTGCAGGATTTGGTAGATAAGGGTTTCATCCGCCCTAGTACCTCACCTTGGGGTGCTCTAGTGCTTTTCGTCAGAAAGAAGGATGGATCTCTCAGACTTTGTATCGACTACAGACAGTTGAACAAGGTCACTACCAAGAATAGGTATCCTTTACCTAGGATTGATGATCTATTCGACCAGCTAGCTGGAGTAGGTTGTTTCTCTAAAATAGATCTGAGATTCGGGTATCATCAGCTGAGAGTCAGTGAGGCAGATGTGCCCAAGACAGCTTTCAGGACCAGATATGGGCATTATGAGTTCTTAGTGATGCCGTTCGGGTTGACTAACGCCCCTGCAGCATTCATAAATCTCATGAACAGAGTTTTCAGTGAGTTTCTGGATCACTTTGTCATTGTTTTCATTGATGATATCTTAGTGTATTCCAGAGATGCAGAGGAGCATGCCCAGCATCTGAGGATAGTTCTGCAGACACTGAGAGAGCATGGTTTGTATGCCAAGTTCTCTAAGTGTGAGTTTTGGTTAAGGACCATTTCCTTCTTGGGACATGTAGTATCAGCAGAAGGGATTGAGGTAGACCCCAAGAAGATAGAGGTTGTAGCTAACTGGCCCAGACCCACTACAGTGACTGAGATTAAAAGCTTTCTGGGACTGGCAGGTTACTACAGGAGGTTCGTTCAGGACTTCTCAAAAATAGCGGCTCCTATGACCAAACTGACTCAAAAGAACCAGAAGTTTGTCTGGTCAGACCAGTGTGAAAAGAGCTTTGAGGAGCTCAAGAGGAGATTGACAACAGCACCAGTGTTAGCTCTGCCTGTCAGTAATGAGGATTTCACAGTGTTCTGTGATGCATCTCGAGTGGGATTGGGTTGTGTTTTGATGCAGAGTGATAGGGTGATTGCTTATGCTTCTAGACAGTTGAAGAAGCACGAGTTGAATTACCCTACCCATGACCTAGAGATGGCAGCAGTTATTTTTGCACTTAAGATGTGGCGGCATTACCTCTACGGGGTTAAATGCGAGATCTTCACTGATCACAAGAGTTTACTGTAACGACCCCAAAAATGGACCGTCACCGGCGCTAGGATTCAGGTCGGCTTAAGACCGCCAGAACCCGTAGCAAGCCTGCTATACTCTCTGTGTACCTGTAAACCTCATACATGATCATACATTTTATGTGAAAATAAAACTCTTTTCTAAACCAAGGCTTAACCTGTGCATGCACTGTCTCTGTACTCTGTACTCATGTACTCTGTACTCTGTATCCCTGACTAGAGCTTGCTCTAGATGGGTTAACTCATACCTGTTAAGCCTGGTTTTCACATACAGGAAAACATATATACATATACAGATCATGTACAAAACATACATCACTAGGTCTAGGTCAAGCAACAACTATTACATCTCTTTAATATTACATGTCCACTCTAAGCTATTACAGATCTCTTCACTTTTCCTGTACTCTGCTGGACTGTCCCTGTACACTGTACACTGAACCTGCAAAACTGGGGTTAAGGGAGTGGGATGAGCTCTATAGCCCAGTGAGTAGAACAGTAAAACATCTCAGTAAAATATGATCTCATGGAATGCACCATATCACAGACAAGCCACATCAAGAGTAAACCTGTCACCACATAGTCCCAGTAACTCTGTGCCAGGGCGTAGAATCGAGCACCTGGTCTTCCTGTCATATATATGTATATGTGTATATAACACCTCTGTACTTACCATTGCCAGGGCGTAGTCAAAGGCTCCTGGACTTTACTATATACCTGCCAGGGCGTAGTCAAAGGCTCCTGGACTTCTCTATACCTGCCAGGGCGTAGTCAAAGGCTCCTGGACTTCCTGTCTGAGACTATTGGATCATTCAGCATTCACTCACATCACCAAATAACGATGCAATGCAACATATTCGTGAATACTAATGCAATCAACCTATGGCATAAACATGATGCATGAGATATGCTCAAAAGCAGTTTGTAGTTCAATTAAAAGTCATAAGTTTAGTTCCACTCACCTCGGGCTAACTGGACTGACTGACTCTGCAGGTTCTGAATCTCTGGAGCAGTACTCACTGCTGCTCTCTCTGGTTCCTCTGGTCTGTACCTATCCAGATAAACGCACATGAGGGACCAAACTAGCTTATGACTAACTCTATTTAAACTCCCCAAGAATCCCCTAAAACTCTCTCTAATAGTCATGCAAAGCAAGCAAAGGAAAGCTGGACAGAACACTTTCGGCGACAGGTTCGGCGGCCGAAAGTCCTCTCCAGAGACGAAACTCAAGCACCTTCGGCGGCACCTTCGGCGACCGAATCCCCCAAACAGAGCCGAACATGCACAACTCGCGGGGGCAAACTGTGGCAGCCTAAGCCACCATGCAAGAGGTTCGGCGGCCGAATGAACCTTCGGCTGCCGAACCTGAGTTCATCCAGAACTCAGCTTCAACGGCAAACCATCTCTTCCTTCCCTTCAATCTCTCCAACCCATATATACTCCAACTCCTCAATACACATATACTCACGTATATGATCACAGGGGTCCAAAACTATCTAATAACCCCAAACAACAAATCAAACATAACACAGAAACATGTATACATGCCTAAAGCATCAAAACTATCATTAATAACCTAAGCATACATCTCCTTCCACAAATCCCCCTAAAACCGTCAGAAAACATAAAAACATATGCCAGAACATCACTTACCTCCTGGAACAAGAAGATGAGTGATCTAAACAAAGGAAAACGGATCAACTCCTCTTCACCCTCACTAACTCGCCAAAGCTCACTTTTGCTTCAAAACCTTCAAAACGTGGTAAACTAGCAAACTCCTGCATGAGCTGCTCAAACTTAGTAAATAAAGCATAGGAGACGTGGCCAAGTTTCTGGCAACAAGTTGGACATAACACCTGTCCACAATGCTGACTAAGGATTGCTCAAAAGCTGGCTGACCAACTCAGCTTCGGCTGCCGAATCGCATGCAAAACCATGCAACATTCGGGGGCCGAACCTGAACTTCGGAAGCCAAACATTGGGCACTTTCGGCGGCCGAACTTATCTTCGGCGGCCGAACTTGGCTCCTCTGCCTTGGTTCATTTCAACTCAAAACTCAAAACTAAAGAACTGTAAAACCAGAAAACACCTCATAATACTGAGAAAACATAACTCCTATCCTTATATAGAATCCCAACACCCCGGAGTCCACCAGACAATAGGAATTCCGGTGCCGGATTCTAGCCGGGTATTACATTCTCCCCTCCTTAAGAACATTCGTCCTCGGATGTTCCTAAAACACACAATGAACACATGAAACGGAGAAAACTAACCTCAAAACAAATGTGGATACTGCTGGAGCATAGACTCCCGCGTCTCCCAGGTGCACTCTTCTAGATTATGGTGGTTCCATAAAACTTTCACCATCGGAATCTCCTTGTTCCTTAGCTGTCTGATCTGCGTGTCCAGAATCCGCACTGGCTGCTCTATATAGGTGAGATCCGTATGAATCTCCACCTCAGGCTCACTCAGAACCTGATTCGGATCTGACACAAACTGTCGTAGCATAGAAACATGAAATACCGGGTGAATTCTCTCCATAGAAGCAGGTAGATCCAGCTTATACGACACATTTTCGATCCTCTGCAACACCTCAAAGGGTCCAATGTACCGTGGAGCCAATTTACCTTTCTTTCCAAAACGAACCACTCCTTTCATTGGAGACACTTTCAGCAATACCCAATTACCCTCCTGAAACTCTAACTGCTTTCTGCGAACGTCTGCATAACTTTTCTGTCTACTCTGAGCTGTTCTGATTCTCTCTCTGATCATAGGCACCATTCTACTGGTAAGATCTACTAACTCTGGCCCTGCAAGAGCCTTCTCTCCTACCTCTTCCCAGCAAACAGGGGATCTGCACTTCCTCCCATACAAAGCTTCATAAGGAGCCATCCCAATGCTAGCATGATGACTGTTATTGTAGGCAAACTCTACCAAAGGTAGATGCTGCCTCCAAGAACCGCCAAAGTCTAACACACATAGGCGAAGCATATCCTCTATGGTCTGGATGGTCCTTTCTGACTGTCCATCAGTCTGTGGGTGGAAAGCAGTACTAAAATCCAATCTCGTGCCCATTGCACTTTGCAGACTCCGCCAAAAGCGGGAGGTAAACTGAGGTCCTCTGTCTGAAACTATAGACACTGGAACTCCATGTAATCTCACTATCTCATCCAGATAGACCTGTGCCAACTTATCCACAGAATAGTTACTCCGTACTGGAAGAAAATGAGCAGATTTCGTGAGTCTGTCCACAATCACCCATATCGAGTCTATCCTGTTGGACGCTACTGGTAAACCCACTACAAAATCCATGGCTATGTTCTCCCATTTCCATTCTGGAATCGGTAATGGGTTAAGCATTCCGGCTGGTTTCTGATGCTCTAATTTCACCCTCTGACATACCTCACAGGCTGTCACGAACTGCGCCACTTCTTTCTTCATGGCTGGCCACCAATAGACCCTTTTCAGATCCTGATACATCTTGGTAGCTCCTGGGTGAACACTATACCTCGCATTATGAGCTTCCCTCATAATGTCTTCTTTCACACTGCCCCTAGCTGGTACACAAAGTCGACTCCCATAGCGAAGGATCCCTTTGCTGTCAAATCTGAACTCTGCACTATTGCCTGACTGAACAGTCCTGGCAATTTTCATCAACTCAGGGTCCTCATGCTGTCTCTGAGCTATCTGCTCCAGAAACACAGGTGTCACTCTCATCTGTGCTATCAATGCACCTGTACCAGACAATTCTAGCTGTAATCCCTCGGCAAAGAGCTTATAAAGCTCCATCACAACCGGTCTCCGCTCTGCTGCTATATGGGATAAACTGCCTAGTGACTTCCGGCTTAGGGCGTCTGCGACAACATTCGCCTTACCCGGATGATACTGGATCTTACAATCATAATCACTGAGCAATTCGACCCATCTTCTTTGCCGCAAATTCAGCTCTCTCTGACTTAAAATGTACTGTAAACTCTTGTGATCAGTGAAGATCTCGCATTTAACCCCGTAGAGGTAATGCCGCCACATCTTAAGTGCAAAGATAACTGCTGCCATCTCTAGGTCATGGGTAGGGTAATTCAACTCGTGCTTCTTCAACTGTCTAGAAGCATAAGCTATTACTCTATCACTCTGCATCAATACACAACCCAATCCCACTCGAGATGCATCACAGAACACTGTGAACTCTTTATTACTGACAGGCAGAGCTAACACTGGTGCTGTTGTCAATCTCCTCTTGAGCTCCTCAAAGCTCTCTTCACACTGGTCTGACCAGATAAACTTCTGGTTCTTCTGAGTCAATTTGGTCATAGGAGCTGCTATCTTTGAGAAGTTCTGAACGAACCTCCTGTAGTAACCTGCCAGTCCCAGAAAGCTTTTAATCTCAGTCACTGTCATGGGTCTGGGCCAGTTAGCTACAGCCTCTATCTTCTTGGGGTCTACCTCAATACCCTCTGCTGATACCACATGTCCCAAGAAGGCAATGCTCCGTAACCAAAACTCACACTTCGAGAACTTGGCATACAAACCATGCTCTCTCAGTGTCTGCAAAATGATCCTCAGATGCTGGGCATGCTCCTATGCATCTCTGGAATACACTAAGATATCATCGATAAACACAATGACAAAGTGATCCAGAAACTCACTGAATACCCTGTTCATGAGATCCATAAATGCTGCAGGGGCGTTAGTCAACCCGAACGGCATCACTAAGAACTCATAATGCCCATATCTGGTCCGGAAAGCTGTCTTAGGCACATCTGCCTCTCTGACTCTCAACTGATGATACCCGGATCTCAGATCTATTTTCGAGAAACAACCTGCTCCAGCTAGCTGGTCAAATAGATCATCAATCCGAGGTAAGGGATACCTATTCTTGATAGTGACCTTGTTCAACTGTCTGTAGTCGATACAAAGTCTGAGGGATCCATCCTTCTTTCTGACAAAGAGCACTGGAGCACCCCAAGGTGAGCTACTAGGGCGGATGAAACCCTTATCTACCAAGTCCTGCAACTGTTCTTTCAACTCTGTTAACTCAGCTGGCGCCATCCTGTAGGGAGGTATAGAGATAGGTCTGGTACCTGGCAATAATTCAATGTCAAACCCTATCTCTCTATCAGGTGGTAGTCCTGGCAAATCGTCTGGGAACACATCGAGAAACTCTCGGACTACTGGTACTGTGGCTGGTTCCCTAACCTGACTATCTAGCTCTCTCACATGAGCTAGAAACCCCTGACAACCCCTCCTAAGCAAACGACGAGCCTGAAGGGCTGAAATCATACCTCTGGGTGTACCTCTCCTGTCTCCTCTGAAGACACACTCTGACCCATCCTGGTCTCTGAGACTCACTAGTTTCTCTCGACAGTCCAACGTAGCACTATACGTAGATAACCAATCCATCCCTAGAATGACATCAAAATCGGTCAAGTCTAGAACCACAAGGTCAGCTGGAAGGCATCTACCCTCTATGAACACTGGACTGAAACGACAGACTGACACTGCCACTGATGGGTCACATCTAGGTCCACTGACCCAGAGAGGATA
Organism: Manihot esculenta; assembly: GCF_001659605.2. Classification (NCBI taxonomy): domain Eukaryota; kingdom Viridiplantae; phylum Streptophyta; class Magnoliopsida; order Malpighiales; family Euphorbiaceae; genus Manihot; species Manihot esculenta. Next base: position 18,300,790 of record NC_035173.2, on the reverse strand, counting down.
CTCTAACTCAGAACTGATCAAACCCAATCGCTCTATGGCTCTCGAAGCAATAAAGGAATGAGAAGCACCGGGGTCCATCAAAGCATACACATCTGAATACCCAATGATGAGATTACCTGACACCACTGTGTTCGACGTGTTAGCCTCCTCCTGTGTCACTGTGAAAATCCGTGCTGGGGCTACCGGATTTCCACCTCGGGAACCTGCTGCTGAAGTAGAGGCTACCCCTCTCCCTCTACCTCTGCCACTAGTCTGAGGCATGACTGGAGCTGCTGGCCGTACAACTGGCTGTACCACACTGCCTGAACTCATCTGCTGGGATGGTGCAAAAGTCATCTGCGGACAATCCCGAGCAATATGCCCTTCCTGTCCACATCGAAAACAAGCTGTAGATCCCAACCGACAAACTCCTCCATGTGGTTTTCCGCATCGTCTGCAGACTGGAGCTGTGCCAGAGCTTGAGCCACTACCTATTCCCAGACCTGACTTGACTTTATTCCAGAACTTACTCTTTGTTCCTTTTGCTCTGTCCCATCTTTTACTGCTTGGTGTGGGGGCTTTAGAACCCGAAGCCTGTGCCTGTGACTGTTTCTGAATATTGGCACTAGCTTCCATTTTCCTGGCTGCGTCTACTATCGTATGGAAACTCTCCTTTTCTGCTGGAAGAATCAAAGAAGCATACCTGGGATGCAATCTCATAGTATATCTCCTTGCTTTCTTCTGATCAGTATCATAGGCTTGACCCACGTACTGAAGCAGATCCAGGAACTTATCTGTGAATTCATCAACACTCATCTCATCTGTCTGTCTCAACTGTTCAAATTCTATTACTTTCATCTCCCTCGAACTATCAGGAAAAGCCCACCCTGCAAACTCATTGGCGAACTCTCCCCATGACATACTGTCCATTCTCGGCTCCACATAATTCTTAAACCATTCTCTGGCTTTCCTGCACTTTAATGTGAAACCTGCCATCTCAATGGCTCTCCTATCATCTGCTCCCAATTCACCGGTGATCATCCTAACTGCTCTGAGGTAATCAAATGGATCATCTCTCGTATTGTATTTCGGAGCATCCAATTTCAAGTACTCCGTCATTTGGACTTTACCTCCAGATGAGCTAGGGTCATGTTTGTCAACAACAGGGGCTACTGGTTCTGGTGGTAATACTGGGTCATTTGGCTCTGGGTGTGCTGCACTTGGATGGGTAGGGGAAGATGGATACATCGGATATGGTGGATAATAAGGATAAGGCATATAAGGCATGTAAGGAGGATATGGCACAAAACTCGAGTACTCCGACATACCTCCCATCGGATACTCTGGATAGCCAAAACCTGAGGTCTGAGCACCTCCCTGCGACTCTCCCATACCTTCCTCAAAACTGCCTATACCCATGCTATCATCTCTAGACTGATCAATCTCCATAGCTTCCCTCCTTTCCTCTGATCTTCCTCCCCTAGCTGTACCTCTTCTGCTCTCGTCGACAGACCTTCTAGGGTCTATTGACATACCTTCCCTGCTAGATCTCTGAGACCTTGCCCTTGGCAATGCAGGAGGACGAGCAGCTGATCTCTCATTCTCTGGTGGGACTCCAGTCAATCGAGCTGATCGACGAGTTCCTCGCATCTTTCCTCTCTGGAAACACAACATATAACATACCACTTAGCACATAAACATCACATAGCAATCATACACATACAATACTCATGGCATATCATAGCAGATAGGACTCAAGACCCTATCCTAGTGGACATGATTTCCTATTGTGCTTGACCACTTCTAACCTGTCTGAGCCCAACACTGTCTCTATAGGTCCGATCATATGAACCTAGGGCTCTGATACCAATCTGTAACGACCCCAAAAATGGACCGTCACCGGCGCTAAGATTCAGGTCGGCTTAAGGCCGCCAGAACCCGTAGCAAGCCTGCTATACTCTCTGTGTACCTGTAAACCTCATACATGATCATACATTTTATGTGAAAATAAAACTCTTTTCTAAACCAAGGCTTAACCTGTGCATGCACTGTCTCTGTACTCTGTACTCATGTACTCTGTACTCTGTATCCCTGACTAGAGCTTGCTCTAGATGGGTTAACTCATACCTGTTAAGCCTGGTTTTCACATACAGGAAAACATATATACATATACAGATCATGTACAAAACATACATCACTAGGTCTAGGTCAAGCAACAACTATTACATCTCTTTAATATTACATGTCCACTCTAAGCTATTACAGATCTCTTCACTTTTCCTGTACTCTGCTGGACTGTCCCTGTACACTGTACACTGAACCTGCAAAACTGGGGTTAAGGGAGTGGGATGAGCTCTATAGCCCAGTGAGTAGAACAGTAAAACATCTCAGTAAAATATGATCTCATGGAATGCACCATATCACAGACAAGCCACATCAAGAGTAAACCTGTCACCACATAGTCCCAGTAACTCTGTGCCAGGGCGTAGAATCGAGCACCTGGTCTTCCTGTCATATATATGTATATGTGTATATAACACCTCTGTACTTACCATTGCCAGGGCGTAGTCAAAGGCTCCTGGACTTTACTATATACCTGCCAGGGCGTAGTCAAAGGCTCCTGGACTTCTCTATACCTGCCAGGGCGTAGTCAAAGGCTCCTGGACTTCCTGTCTGAGACTATTGGATCATTCAGCATTCACTCACATCACCAAATAACGATGCAATGCAACATATTCGTGAATACTAATGCAATCAACCTATGGCATAAACATGATGCATGAGATATGCTCAAAAGCAGTTTGTAGTTCAATTAAAAGTCATAAGTTTAGTTCCACTCACCTCGGGCTAACTGGACTGACTGACTCTGCAGGTTCTGAATCTCTGGAGCAGTACTCACTGCTGCTCTCTCTGGTTCCTCTGGTCTGTACCTATCCAGATAAACGCACATGAGGGACCAAACTAGCTTATGACTAACTCTATTTAAACTCCCCAAGAATCCCCTAAAACTCTCTCTAATAGTCATGCAAAGCAAGCAAAGGAAAGCTGGACAGAACACTTTCGGCGGCAGGTTCGGCGGCCGAAAGTCCTCTCCAGAGACGAAACTCAAGCACCTTCGGCGGCACCTTCGGCGGCCGAATCCCCCAAACAGAGCCGAACATGCACAACTCGCGGGGGCAAACTGTGGCAGCCTAAGCCACCATGCAAGAGGTTCGGCGGCCGAATGAACCTTCGGCTGCCGAACCTGAGTTCATCCAGAACTCAGCTTCAACGGCAAACCATCTCTTCCTTCCCTTCAATCTCTCCAACCCATATATACTCCAACTCCTCAATACACATGTACTCACGTATATGATCACAGGGGTCCAAAACTATCTAATAACTCCAAACAACAAATCAAACATAACACAGAAACATGTATACATGCCTAAAGCATCAAAACTATCATTAATAACCTAAGCATACATCTCCTTCCACAAATCCCCCTAAAACCGTCAGAAAACATAAAAACATATGCCAGAACATCACTTACCTCCTGGAACAAGAAGATGAGTGATCTAAACAAAGGAAAACGGATCAACTCCTCTTCACCCTCACTAACTCGCCAAAGCTCACTTTTGCTTCAAAACCTTCAAAACGTGGTAAACTAGCAAACTCCTGCATGAGCTGCTCAAACTTAGTAAATAAAGCATAGGAGACGTGGCCAAGTTTCTGGCAACAAGTTGGACATAACACCTGTCCACAATGCTGACTAAGGATTGCTCAAAAGCTGGCTGACCAACTCAGCTTCGGCTGCCGAATCGCATGCAAAACCATGCAACATTCGGGGGCCGAACCTGAACTTCGGAAGCCAAACATTGGGCACTTTCGGCGGCCGAACTTATCTTCGGCGGCCGAACTTGGCTCCTCTGCCTTGGTTCATTTCAACTCAAAACTCAAAACTAAAGAACTGTAAAACCAGAAAACACCTCATAATACTGAGAAAACATAACTCCTATCCTTATATAGAATCCCAACACCCCGGAGTCCACCAGACAATAGGAATTCCGGTGCCGGATTCTAGCCGGGTATTACATTCTCCCCTCCTTAAGAACATTCGTCCTCGGATGTTCCTAAAACACACAATGAACACATGAAACGGAGAAAACTAACCTCAAAACAAATGTGGATACTGCTGGAGCATAGACTCCCGCGTCTCCCAGGTGCACTCTTCTAGATTATGGTGGTTCCATAAAACTTTCACCATCGGAATCTCCTTGTTCCTTAGCTGTCTGATCTGCGTGTCCAGAATCCGCACTGGCTGCTCTATATAGGTGAGATCCGTATGAATCTCCACCTCAGGCTCACTCAGAACCTGATTCGGATCTGACACAAACTGTCGTAGCATAGAAACATGAAATACCGGGTGAATTCTCTCCATAGAAGCAGGTAGATCCAGCTTATACGACACATTTTCGATCCTCTGCAACACCTCAAAGGGTCCAATGTACCGTGGAGCCAATTTACCTTTCTTTCCAAAACGAACCACTCCTTTCATTGGAGACACTTTCAGCAATACCCAATTACCCTCCTGAAACTCTAACTGCTTTCTGCGAACGTCTGCATAACTTTTCTGTCTACTCTGAGCTGTTCTGATTCTCTCTCTGATCATAGGCACCATTCTACTGGTAAGATCTACTAACTCTGGCCCTGCAAGAGCCTTCTCTCCTACCTCTTCCTAGCAAACAGGGGATCTGCACTTCCTCCCATACAAAGCTTCATAAGGAGCCATCCCAATGCTAGCATGATGACTGTTATTGTAGGCAAACTCTACCAAAGGTAGATGCTGCCTCCAAGAACCGCCAAAGTCTAACACACATAGGCGAAGCATATCCTCTATGGTCTGGATGGTCCTTTCTGACTGTCCATCAGTCTGTGGGTGGAAAGCAGTACTAAAATCCAATCTCGTGCCCATTGCACTTTGCAGACTCCGCCAAAAGCGGGAGGTAAACTGAGGTCCTCTGTCTGAAACTATAGACACTGGAACTCCATGTAATCTCACTATCTCATCCAGATAGACCTGTGCCAACTTATCCACAGAATAGTTACTCCGTACTGGAAGAAAATGAGCAGATTTCGTGAGTCTGTCCACAATCACCCATATCGAGTCTATCCTGTTGGACGCTACTGGTAAACCCACTACAAAATCCATGGCTATGTTCTCCCATTTCCATTCTGGAATCGGTAATGGGTTAAGCATTCCGGCTGGTTTCTGATGCTCTAATTTCACCCTCTGACATACCTCACAGGCTGTCACGAACTGCGCCACTTCTTTCTTCATGGCTGGCCACCAATAGACCCTTTTCAGATCCTGATACATCTTGGTAGCTCCTGGGTGAACACTATACCTCGCATTATGAGCTTCCCTCATAATGTCTTCTTTCACACTGCCCCTAGCTGGTACACAAAGTCGACTCCCATAGCGAAGGATCCCTTTGCTGTCAAATCTGAACTCTGCACTATTGCCTGACTGAACAGTCCTGGCAATTTTCATCAACTCAGGGTCCTCATGCTGTCTCTGAGCTATCTGCTCCAGAAACACAGGTGTCACTCTCATCTGTGCTATCAATGCACCTGTACCAGACAATTCTAGCTGTAATCCCTCGGCAAAGAGCTTATAAAGCTCCATCACAACCGGTCTCCGCTCTGCTGCTATATGGGATAAACTGCCTAGTGACTTCCGGCTTAGGGCGTCTGCGACAACATTCGCCTTACCCGGATGATACTGGATCTTACAATCATAATCACTGAGCAATTCGACCCATCTTCTTTGCCGCAAATTCAGCTCTCTCTGACTTAAAATGTACTGTAAACTCTTGTGATCAGTGAAGATCTCGCATTTAACCCCGTAGAGGTAATGCCGCCACATCTTAAGTGCAAAGATAACTGCTGCCATCTCTAGGTCATGGGTAGGGTAATTCAACTCGTGCTTCTTCAACTGTCTAGAAGCATAAGCTATTACTCTATCACTCTGCATCAATACACAACCCAATCCCACTCGAGATGCATCACAGAACACTGTGAACTCTTTATTACTGACAGGCAGAGCTAACACTGGTGCTGTTGTCAATCTCCTCTTGAGCTCCTCAAAGCTCTCTTCACACTGGTCTGACCAGATAAACTTCTGGTTCTTCTGAGTCAATTTGGTCATAGGAGCTGCTATCTTTGAGAAGTTCTGAACGAACCTCCTGTAGTAACCTGCCAGTCCCAGAAAGCTTTTAATCTCAGTCACTGTCATGGGTCTGGGCCAGTTAGCTACAGCCTCTATCTTCTTGGGGTCTACCTCAATACCCTCTGCTGATACCACATGTCCCAAGAAGGCAATGCTCCGTAACCAAAACTCACACTTCGAGAACTTGGCATACAAACCATGCTCTCTCAGTGTCTGCAAAATGATCCTCAGATGCTGGGCATGCTCCTATGCATCTCTGGAATACACTAAGATATCATCGATAAACACAATGACAAAGTGATCCAGAAACTCACTGAATACCCTGTTCATGAGATCCATAAATGCTGCAGGGGCGTTAGTCAACCCGAACGGCATCACTAAGAACTCATAATGCCCATATCTGGTCCGGAAAGCTGTCTTAGGCACATCTGCCTCTCTGACTCTCAACTGATGATACCCGGATCTCAGATCTATTTTCGAGAAACAACCTGCTCCAGCTAGCTGGTCAAATAGATCATCAATCCGAGGTAAGGGATACCTATTCTTGATAGTGACCTTGTTCAACTGTCTGTAGTCGATACAAAGTCTGAGGGATCCATCCTTCTTTCTGACAAAGAGCACTGGAGCACCCCAAGGTGAGCTACTAGGGCGGATGAAACCCTTATCTACCAAGTCCTGCAACTGTTCTTTCAACTCTGTTAACTCAGCTGGCGCCATCCTGTAGGGAGGTATAGAGATAGGTCTGGTACCTGGCAATAATTCAATGTCAAACCCTATCTCTCTATCAGGTGGTAGTCCTGGCAAATCGTCTGGGAACACATCGAGAAACTCTCGGACTACTGGTACTGTGGCTGGTTCCCTAACCTGACTATCTAGCTCTCTCACATGAGCTAGAAACCCCTGACAACCCCTCCTAAGCAAACGACGAGCCTGAAGGGCTGAAATCATACCTCTGGGTGTACCTCTCCTGTCTCCTCTGAAGACACACTCTGACCCATCCTGGTCTCTGAGACTCACTAGTTTCTCTCGACAGTCCAACGTAGCACTATACGTAGATAACCAATCCATCCCTAGAATGACATCAAAATCGGTCAAGTCTAGAACCACAAGGTCAGCTGGAAGGCATCTACCCTCTATGAACACTGGACTGAAACGACAGACTGACACTGCCACTGATGGGTCACATCTAGGTCCACTGACCCAGAGAGGATACTCTAACTCAGAACTGATCAAACCCAATCGCTCTATGGCTCTCGAAGCAATAAAGGAATGAGAAGCACCGGGGTCCATCAAAGCATACACATCTGAACACCCAATGATGAGATTACCTGACACCACTGTGTTCGACGTGTTAGCCTCCTCCTGTGTCACTGTGAAAATCCGTGCTGGGGCTACCGGATTTCCACCTCGGGAACCTGCTGCTGAAGTAGAGGCTACCCCTCTCCCTCTACCTCTGCCACTAGTCTGAGGCATGACTGGAGCTGCTGGCCGTACAACTGGCTGTACCACACTGCCTGAACTCATCTGCTGGGATGGTGCAAAAGTCATCTGCGGACAATCCCGAGCAATATGCCCTTCCTGTCCACATCGAAAACAAGCTGTAGATCCCAACCGACAAACTCCTCCATGTGGTTTTCCGCATCGTCTGCAGACTGGAGCTGTGCCAGAGCTTGAGCCACTACCTATTCCCAGACCTGACTTGACTTTATTCCAGAACTTACTCTTTGTTCCTTTTGCTCTGTCCCATCTTTTACTGCTTGGTGTGGGGGCTTTAGAACCCGAAGCCTGTGCCTGTGACTGTTTCTGAATATTGGCACTAGCTTCCATTTTCCTGGCTGCGTCTACTATCGTATGGAAACTCTCCTTTTCTGCTGGAAGAATCAAAGAAGCATACCTGGGATGCAATCTCATAGTATATCTCCTTGCTTTCTTCTGATCAGTATCATAGGCTTGACCCACGTACTGAAGCAGATCCAGGAACTTATCTGTGAATTCATCAACACTCATCTCATCTGTCTGTCTCAACTGTTCAAATTCTATTACTTTCATCTCCCTCGAACTATCAGGAAAAGCCCACCCTGCAAACTCATTGGCGAACTCTCCCCATGACATACTGTCCATTCTCGGCTCCACATAATTCTTAAACCATTCTCTGGCTTTCCTGCACTTTAATGTGAAACCTGCCATCTCAATGGCTCTCCTATCATCTGCTCCCAATTCACCGGTGATCATCCTAACTGCTCTGAGGTAATCAAATGGATCATCTCTCGTATTGTATTTCGGAGCATCCAATTTCAAGTACTCCGTCATTTGGACTTTACCTCCAGATGAGCTAGGGTCATGTTTGTCAACAACAGGGGCTACTGGTTCTGGTGGTAATACTGGGTCATTTGGCTCTGGGTGTGCTGCACTTGGATGGGTAGGGGAAGATGGATACATCGGATATGGTGGATAATAAGGATAAGGCATATAAGGCATGTAAGGAGGATATGGCACAAAACTCGAGTACTCCGACATACCTCCCATCGGATACTCTGGATAGCCAAAACCTGAGGTCTGAGCACCTCCCTGCGACTCTCCCATACCTTCCTCAAAACTGCCTATACCCATGCTATCATCTCTAGACTGATCAATCTCCATAGCTTCCCTCCTTTCCTCTGATCTTCCTCCCCTAGCTGTACCTCTTCTGCTCTCGTCGACAGACCTTCTAGGGTCTATTGACATACCTTCCCTGCTAGATCTCTGAGACCTTGCCCTTGGCAATGCAGGAGGACGAGCAGCTGATCTCTCATTCTCTGGTGGGACTCCAGTCAATCGAGCTGATCGACGAGTTCCTCGCATCTTTCCTCTCTGGAAACACAACATATAACATACCACTTAGCACATAAACATCACATAGCAATCATACACATACAATACTCATGGCATATCATAGCAGATAGGACTCAAGACCCTATCCTAGTGGACATGATTTCCTATTGTGCTTGACCACTTCTAACCTGTCTGAGCCCAACACTGTCTCTATAGGTCCGATCATATGAACCTAGGGCTCTGATACCAATCTGTAACGACCCCAAAAATGGACCGTCACCGGCGCTAGGATTCAGGTCGGCTTAAGGCCGCCAGAACCCGTAGCAAGCCTGCTATACTCTCTGTGTACCTGTAAACCTCATACATGATCATACATTTTATGTGAAAATAAAACTCTTTTCTAAACCAAGGCTTAACCTGTGTATGCACTGTCTCTGTACTCTGTACTCATGTACTCTGTACTCTGTATCCCTGACTAGAGCTTGCTCTAGATGGGTTAACTCATACCTGTTAAGCCTGGTTTTCACATACAGGAAAACATATATACATATACAGATCATGTACAAAACATACATCACTAGGTCTAGGTCAAGCAACAACTATTACATCTCTTTAATATTACATGTCCACTCTAAGCTATTACAGATCTCTTCACTTTTCCTGTACTCTGCTGGACTGTCCCTGTACACTGTACACTGAACCTGCAAAACTGGGGTTAAGGGAGTGGGATGAGCTCTATAGCCCAGTGAGTAGAACAGTAAAACATCTCAGTAAAATATGATCTCATGGAATGCACCATATCACAGACAAGCCACATCAAGAGTAAACCTGTCACCACATAGTCCCAGTAACTCTGTGCCAGGGCGTAGAATCGAGCACCTGGTCTTCCTGTCATATATATGTATATGTGTATATAACACCTCTGTACTTACCATTGCCAGGGCGTAGTCAAAGGCTCCTGGACTTTACTATATACCTGCCAGGGCGTAGTCAAAGGCTCCTGGACTTCTCTATACCTGCCAGGGCGTAGTCAAAGGCTCCTGGACTTCCTGTCTGAGACTATTGGATCATTCAGCATTCACTCACATCACCAAATAACGATGCAATGCAACATATTCGTGAATACTAATGCAATCAACCTATGGCATAAACATGATGCATGAGATATGCTCAAAAGCAGTTTGTAGTTCAATTAAAAGTCATAAGTTTAGTTCCACTCACCTCGGGCTAACTGGACTGACTGACTCTGCAGGTTCTGAATCTCTGGAGCAGTACTCACTGCTGCTCTCTCTGGTTCCTCTGGTCTGTACCTATCCAGATAAACGCACATGAGGGACCAAACTAGCTTATGACTAACTCTATTTAAACTCCCCAAGAATCCCCTAAAACTCTCTCTAATAGTCATGCAAAGCAAGCAAAGGAAAGCTGGACAGAACACTTTCGGCGGCAGGTTCGGCGGCCGAAAGTCCTCTCCAGAGACGAAACTCAAGCACCTTCGGCGGCACCTTCGGCGGCCGAATCCCCCAAACAGAGCCGAACATGCACAACTCGCGGGGGCAAACTGTGGCAGCCTAAGCCACCATGCAAGAGGTTCGGCGGCCGAATGAACCTTCGGCTGCCGAACCTGAGTTCATCCAGAACTCAGCTTCAACGGCAAACCATCTCTTCCTTCCCTTCAATCTCTCCAACCCATATATACTCCAACTCCTCAATACACATGTACTCACGTATATGATCACAGGGGTCCAAAACTATCTAATAACTCCAAACAACAAATCAAACATAACACAGAAACATGTATACATGCCTAAAGCATCAAAACTATCATTAATAACCTAAGCATACATCTCCTTCCACAAATCCCCCTAAAACCGTCAGAAAACATAAAAACATATGCCAGAACATCACTTACCTCCTGGAACAAGAAGATGAGTGATCTAAACAAAGGAAAACGGATCAACTCCTCTTCACCCTCACTAACTCGCCAAAGCTCACTTTTGCTTCAAAACCTTCAAAACGTGGTAAACTAGCAAACTCCTGCATGAGCTGCTCAAACTTAGTAAATAAAGCATAGGAGACGTGGCCAAGTTTCTGGCAACAAGTTGGACATAACACCTGTCCACAATGCTGACTAAGGATTGCTCAAAAGCTGGCTGACCAACTCAGCTTCGGCTGCCGAATCGCATGCAAAACCATGCAACATTCGGGGGCCGAACCTGAACTTCGGAAGCCAAACATTGGGCACTTTCGGCGGCCGAACTTATCTTCGGCGGCCGAACTTGGCTCCTCTGCCTTGGTTCATTTCAACTCAAAACTTAAAACTAAAGAACTGTAAAACCAGAAAACACCTCATAATACTGAGAAAACATAACTCCTATCCTTATATAGAATCCCAACACCCCGGAGTCCACCAGACAATAGGAATTCCGGTGCCGGATTCTAGCCGGGTATTACATTTACAGTACATCTTGAGCCAGAGAGAGCTGAATTTGAGGCAGAGAAGATGGGTAGAATTGCTCAGTGATTATGATTGTAAGATCCAGTATCATCCGGGTAAGGCGAATGTTGTGGCAGACGCCCTAAGCCGGAAGTCACTAAGCAGTTTATCCCATATAGCAGCAGAGCGGAGACCAGTCGTGATGGAGCTTTACAAGCTCTTAGAAGAGGGGTTACAGCTAGAGTTGTCTGGTACAGGTGCGTTGATAGCACAGATGAGAGTGACACCCGTGTTTCTGGAGCAGATAGCGCAGAAACAGCACGAGGACCCAGAGTTGATGAAAATTGCCAGGACTATTCAGTCAGGCAACAGTGTAGAGTTTCGATTTGACAGTAAAGGGATCCTCCGCTATGGGAGTCGACTTTGTGTACCAGATAGTAGCAGTGTGAAGGAAGACATTATGAGGGAAGCTCATAATGCGCGGTATAGTGTTCACCCAGGAGCCACCAAGATGTATCAGGATCTGAAAAGGGTCTATTGGTGGCCAGCTATGAAGAAAGAAGTGGCGCAGTTCGTGACAGCCTGTGAGGTTTGTCAAAGGGTGAAATTAGAACATCAGAAGCCGGCTGGAATGCTTAACCCACTGCCGATTCTAGAGTGGAAATGGGAGAACATAGCCATGGATTTTGTAGTGGGCTTACCGGCAGCGTCCAACAGGATAGACTCTATATGGGTGATTGTGGACAGACTCACAAAATCTGCTCATTTTCTTCCAGTGCGGAGTAACTATTCTGTGGATAAGTTGGCACAGATATATCTGGATGAGATAGTGAGATTACATGGAGTTCCAGTATCTATAGTCTCAGACAAAGGACCTCAGTTTACCTCCAGATTTTGGCGGAGTCTGCAGAGTGTGATGGGCACGAGATTAGATTTTAGCACTGCTTTCCACCCACAGACTGATGGACAGTCAGAGAGGACCATCCAGACCATAGAGGATATGCTTCGACTGTGTGTGTTAGACTTTGGCGGTTCTTGGAGGCAGCATCTACCTTTGGTGGAGTTTGCCTACAATAACAGCCATCATGCTAGCATAGGGATGGCTCCTTATGAAGTGTTGTATGGGAGGAAGTGCAGATCACCTGTTTGCTGGGAAGAGGTAGGCGAGAAGGCTCTTGCAGGGCCAGAGTTAGTAGAGATTACCAGTAGAGTGGTGCTTATGATCAGAGAGAGAATCAGAACAGCTCAGAGCAGACAGAAAAGTTATGCAGACGTTCGCAAAAAGCAGTTAGAGTTTCAGGAGGGTAGTATGGTATTGCTGAAGGTGTCTCCAATGAAAGGAGTGGTTCGTTTTGGAAGAAAAGGTAAGTTAGCCCCACGATACATTGGACCCTTTGAGATCTTACAGAGGATCGGAAATGTGTCGTATAAGCTGGATTTACCTGCTTCTATGGAGAGAATTCACCCGGTATTTCATGTTTCTATGCTACGGCAGTTTGTGTCAGATCCGAGTCAGGTTCTGAGTGAGCCTAATGTGGAGATTCTAGGAGATCTCACTTATATAGAGCAGCCAGTATGGATTCTGGACACGCAGATCAGACAGCTAAGGAACAAAGAGATTCCGATGGTGAAAGTTCTGTGGAACCACCACAATCTAGAAGAATGTACCTGGGAGACGCGGGAGTCTATGCTTCAGCAATATCCATATTTGTTTTGAGGTTAGTTTCCTCCTTTTTATGTGTTAGTTGTTTGTTTTAGGAACATTCGAGGACGAATGTTCTTAAGGGGGGGAGAATGTAATACCCGGCTAGAGTCCAGCATCGAAAGTCTACTTTCCGATGGAGTTCAGGATGCCGAAAGTCTCTAGACGGGTTAGATTTATGTTTTTCTAAAAGGTTTTGGTATGTTTCATAGTTTTAAAGCATAAGGAAATGCGTTTTTGAGTGAAATGAACTAAGGCAGAAAAGCCAGGTTCGGCCGCCGAAGTTGAGGTTCGGCTGCCGAACATGCATGCCTTTCGGTTTCACGTGTGGCCGCCGAAGGTGGTCTGGCCAGCCACCTATAAAAGGCCCTCAGTCGGTTGAAACGATAAGATCACCGTTTCTATTACCTTCTGAGGTGAGACCCTGTCCTTTTTTAGAGTTTTCTTCATGTTTTCATTAAATCATGCAAAGAGTTGATTGATTTTTATGTTGTTTTGAAGGTTTTGAGTTAGAAACTTGAATTTTGAAGTTTGGAGAGTTTGAAGGAGAGTTGCTCCAAAACTCCACGTTAGGATCGTTCATCTTCTTGGTTTCAAGAGGTAAGTGAAGATCCTGAGCTTGTTTTCATGATTTATGGATGATTTTTGAGGTTTTGGGGGAGAGTTGCATGCATAGGGTAAAAAGAGAGGTTATGGTGATTTTGTGAGAAAAGCTTGTATATGTGTTGTATGTTATGTGTTGTTGGGGTTTTTAGGTAGTTTCTGACCCCTTTGAGCATATACTTGGGTGTATGCAAGTTGAGGAATCGAGGTGGTTGAGATTGGGAGAGTTTTGTGCTTTTGGTGAGAGGCAGAGCAAGTTTCTGCCTTGCGGATGAACTCAGGTTCGGCCACCGAACCCATGAGGAGGCGGCTTCGGCTGCCCAAGCTTGCCCCCGAGCTTTGGACTTTCGGCTCTGGAGGGGAGTTCGGCCGCCGAAGGTGCCGCCGAAGGTTAGAGACTTTCGTCTCTGAAGTGCCTTTCAGCCTCCAAAACTTGCCCCCGAAAGGGTTCGGCTGCCGAAAGTAGAGATTCGGCCGCCGAAGGTGCATGAGTTTCGTCTCTGGAGAGGACTTTCGGCCGCCGAACCTGCCGCCGAAAGTGTCCTGTCAAGCCTTCTCTTGCATGCTTTGCATGGATGTTTGAGTGAGTTTAAGGGGATTCTTGAGGGGTTTAATAGAGTTGTTCATAAGCTAGTTTGGTCCCTCATTTGAGTTTCTCTGTGCCTCCACAGACCAGAGGAACCAGAGAGAGCAGTAGTGAGTACTGCTCCAGAGTTTGTCAGCGCCTGCAGAGTCAGTTCAGCTAGCCAGAGGTGAGTGGAACTAAACTTAATGTTTTTACTGGAGAAATGAAATGCTTTTAGCATCGTTCATGCATCATGAATATACAATAGGTTGTTTGCATTAGAATCCACGAATATGTTGCATTGCATAGTTATTTGTTAATGTGGGTGAATGCTGAATGATCCAATAGTCTCTGAGAGAAGTCCAGGAGCCTTTGACTACACCCTGGCAGGTATAGAGAAGTCCAGGAGCCTTTGACTACGCCCTGGCAAGTATAGCAAAGTCCAGGAGCCTTTGACTACGCCCTGGCAATGGTAAGTACAGAGGTGTTATATACACATATACATATATGACAGGAAGACCAGGTGCTCGATTCTACGCCCTGGCACGGCAGAGTTACCGGGACTATGTGGTGACAGGTTTACCCTTGATATGGATTGTCTGTGGTTTGATGCATTCCATCAGAGCATGTGTTAATGACTATTTTACTGTTCGACTCACTGGGCTATAGAGCTCATCCCACTCCCTTAACCCCAGTTTTGCAGGTTCAGTATACAGTGTACAGGGAAAGTCCAGCAGAGTACAGGAAGAGAGAAGAGTGTGGTAATAGAATATTGTGGACATGTAAATTTAACGAGATGTAACAGTTGTGTATAAAGATAGAATTGTGCTTGACTCAGTTCTTTTTGTGTTATAAATCGTTTGTATACATGGTCTGTTATATATAACTGTTTTACAGAGTATGTGAAAAACTAGGCTTAACAGGTATGAATTAACCCATCTAGAGCAAGCTCTAGTCAGGGGTACAGAGTACAGAGAACAGAGTACAGAGTACAGAGATAGTGCATGCACAGGTTAAGCCTTGGTTCAGAAAAGAGTTTTTATTTTCACAGAAAATGTATGACCATGAATGAGTTGTTATAGGTATTCAGAGAGTATAGCAGGCTTGCTACGGGTTCTGGCGGCCTTAAGCCGATCTGAATCCTAGCACCGGTGACGGTCCATTTTGGGGTCGTTACACTTGCTATGGGTTCCAGCGACCTTAAGTCGATTTGAATCCTAGCGTCGGTAGCGGTCCGGTTTCCAAGTCGTTACACACATTCTCCAAGTTCCATCTTTCTTTGGAACTAATAAGGTAGGGACTCTGTAGGGGCTAATGCTCTCCCGAATATGCCCCTTCTCAATTTTTCTTCAACCTGTTCTTGGAGGATTTCACTCTTATTTATAATGAGGTAGATTCGATAATTTTGATCCAGGAATGAGATCAATCTGATACCAATCTGATATAGGATTGATTAGACTCTGTCAGGAGTTTTAACCAATAACGTTTGGTTAAGACGAAACAATATAAATGAGATGCTAGAAGTCGAAAACTCTTATTGAAATTCTTGAAAGATTGAAAAGTGTCTCCAAAATAGCCAAGGAAATGCTATTTATAATAAAAAACCCTAATATGAAAAATTACAAAAAAATTTAAAAAAAATCAAAATACAAAATTGACCCCCTAAACGATGGAATTTTTGTCTCAAACTTTATGACAAACTTATGGCCCTTGTCACACTTTTGAAAGTCATGCGTCTAAAAATTTCCTTTCCGAAAAACTATTGTGGGTCTCCATCGGACGTCGGCAGCAAAAATTAGGCCCGATCCAAGTCTGCTGTTGTAACGACCCGGAAACCGGATCGCTACCGACGCTAGGATCCAGATTGACTTAAGGTCGCGGGACCCGTAGCAAGCCTACTATACATCCTGTACATCTGATAAAATTCCATACATGATCAATATTTCCATAGAAACTTAAACTTTTTCATACACCAAGCTTGACCTGAGCATGCACTAAAACTGAAAACATATAAACCCCATACTAGAGCCCTCATCAAATGCTCTAGTTGGGTCAACATATCATATGTCAAGCCTGGTTCAACATAACTCAGCATTAAAACATTTCATATATATCATGTACAAAAAGGGATTAACCATACATTAGGGCCAAGCACAATTATAATCCTCATTACATTACTGTACAATACCTTACATTACATTACATTATTTTACATACCATGTCCACTACTAATCTATTACATAACCATAACTTTTACCCTTGACGACTTCTCGATCTATCCTGAACCTGCAAACCTGGGGGTTAAGGAGAAGGGGTGAGCTACAAGAGCCCAGTGAGCAGAACAATAAAAACAGTTTATAAACATATGCCATCATGAAATGCATCACATCACAAACAATTCACATCACGGATGGATTTGTCACCAATAACCCTCTAAAACATCACCAAAATATGCATAGAAAATATGCAAAGGAAGGCTGGACAGGGCACTTTCAGCGGCAGGTTCGGCGGCCGAAAGTCCCTCCAGAGTCGAAAGTCAGGCACTTTCGGGGGCAGGGTTCGGCGGTCGAAAGTCCTTCCAGAGCCGAAAGTCACCCACTTTCGGGGGCAGATTCGGCGGCCGAAACTCCCCCCCAGAGCCGAAAGTCCAAACTTTCGAGGGCGAGTTTAGGCGGCCAAACTGCCCCCACAGGCAGGTTCGGCGGCTGAACATGGCTTCGGCAGCCGAACCTGGATTCTCCAAAATGGCAGAACCCGATTCCGCCTCATGCATTCAGCCACCCAAAACTTCACAACATGCATTCAATCATTCTAAAACATGCATAAACACTTATTCAAGCATGTAGGGGCATAAAACTAGCCTAAACCCCAACAAACATCACATAAACATACATTTACCATTTCACTAGCATAAACCCTAACATTTTACACCTAGCCTAAACATGCATTATACACCCTCAAAACCCCTCAAAACTTACTTAAAACATGAAAGAAGGCGAGGATCTACGTTTACCTCTTGAAGATCGAGAGGAAAGGTGATCCAAACTCGGAGATTGAGAGAAAACGAGCTCCGGGGGTCTCCAAGCTTCAAAACTCTGATCTTAGCTCAAAATCTTCAAAACAAAGTAAAAACTCATCAAAACTTGAAGGGATTTGAAGGAAAACAACAAATCGACCATGGAAGGGCGAAATCTCACCTATGCCCGAAAATAGAGAGAGAAAACTCGCCTATTTTCGGACAAGGGGCCTTTTATAGGTGGCTGGCCAGACCACCTTCAGGGGCCAAAGGTGCTTCCGCAAACTCCTCATGTTCGGCGACCGAACCTGGGTTTTCTTTCTTGGTCTTTTTCTTTCAAAACTCAATTTCTTTCTTTATTAAAACCATAAAAATACATGAAAACACTTTAGAAAACCATATTCTACCCTTCTAGAGGGTTCCGACATCCGAGATTTCACCGAAAAGTGGGAATTCCGATGCCGGGGTCTAGCCGGGTATTACAGCTGTAAAGTCCAAGACTAATTGCTCTGTATCACAACTGCTGAGAAATGAAATTATATCCATTAATTATGTGAAATCAAAAATGAATTTGGCCAATCCTCTAACTAAACCTTTAAGAAAGAAGTTAATAAATGAAATATCAAGGGGAATAGAACTTGAGCCAGTATGAAATTAACAGTGTTAGGAATCCAACTTTTGTAATTGGACATCTTATAAAAAAGATTCATATGGATAATAACAAGTCATTTGTTAGTTCTACTAGCACTATTTAATGTTGTCACTTCCTAAGGTGAGAGAAGTGTTAGACTGTATTAAATGAGAGGATGAGCTAAAAGTCCTTAATGATATTCATATCCCTTATAGGTGGTGTATGAATTGCAGTATACACTTGATGATATCACCTATAAAAGTGTGGAGTGGGGCTATTTCTATGTGATTGTGGTATAATCTCTAGAGCACTTATGAATTATTGGCGTGTACATGGCCTATTAGTGTGAAACAACATTGACAATAAGATCTCTGGAGTGTTATGAAATTGATGGGATATTAGCCTACCAAAAAGAGTTTTTTATTCATAAAAATAAAAAGTTTTACCAATTATTCCGTATGTTAAGTCTTATTAATCTAGGCTTAGTTTATAGTCCAATAGATACTAGATTCAAAATATATACACTAAATTTTTAAATCCAATAATAAAAAACCATTTGAAATATGTGAGAATTATTATAAAAAAGAATGTATATTTCAAAATGATTTTTCTTTATCTATAAATATTGTTTTTGACCTTTTAAATATTTTAGATCTCAAATATAATTATTTCATTCTGTAAGATTTTATGGTTGTTGAAAATTTTATTTGTAAGTTTTTTTTGTTGTTGCAGGTTTGATATTTAAATCTGATTGTTATGATTTTATACAGATTTAATTATATTATCTCAATATTTTTATAACAGCTTACAACAATTAGTTTTTCTACTATAAATAGCATGCACCTTCACAAAAAAAAACGACTCACATTTTTTTTTCTACTTTATTCATTCTCTTCTCATTATTTTCTGTTGGGTTATAAATTGAAATAACTTCTCATTGTTCTGATCTTGGAAATTAAATTTTAGAAAACCTGTTTTTATTTTGGGAAATTGCAAAATAAATCCTTAAGAATAATTTTCAACACGACTCAGATTTATCGTTCTGTCCTATTTTTCAACAAATATTTTGCATAGAAAACTTTTTTCACAAAAAATATTTTTCAAATACAATTTATTTTTCGCAAACAAATGGAGCCTAAATAGAAATGACAAAAGTCAATGATTGGAATCCAGTGAAGTGGGCCCTTACTTATAAAGGGTAAGGGTTGAAAGCTCTTGGAGACCAAGGCGAAGAAGCACACAGCAAATCAGGTGAGAGAAGTTCTAGATTGAGAGAAGTGTTACTTTAGTGGGGTGGGTTAAACAATGGGTATGTGAGAATGAGATTTGTTTTTGGAGTATTTTCTCTTGGATATTTAGAGTTATTTGCTTCAATTGGTGTCTTAAACATTGGATATGTGAGAATGGGATTTAGGCTCCGTTTTGTTTACGGAAAATACCTTCATTTGGATAATATTTTTTGAAAAATATTTTAATCTTTTTCAAAAAAAACTTATTTTTTATTACTTAATTTTAATTTAAAAAATATAATATATTAACAAATTGGTCAATTGATCTGAAAAGCTCCAATGTTTGTGTGTATTTATATTTTAATTTAATTGTTTAAATTTTGGTTTAATTGCTCCAATCTTTATATTTTGGTGCAATTTTAGTTCATTTACAAATTTCTAAATTTGGTAGTCTATATGGCAATTTGATAGTCTAGGTAACATATCATGTATATTAGTATTATTATTTTTTAACTAGCCAATTAACTGAAAAAACCCAACGTTTTGTGTCATTTTATATTTTAATTCAAATATTTAAATTTTGGATAAACTGGACTAATGTTTGTGTTTGGGTGTAATTTTGATCAATTTTCAAAATCAAAATTAAAGATAAACAATCTAAGTATTAAAATTAAAGATAAATAATTTTAATGTTAAATATATACTTCACATATTTAACTGTGATGAATTTTATTTTATAGTAATAATTATAAATATTTTATAGTAAACATGTTAATGAATTCGTGCAAAATTATATAAAATTTTAATTTCTTTTAAAAATAACTTTTTTATGTTAACAAATATATTTTTTTCATTCAAAATAGAGAATTATTAAAAAATAAATAAATTGAATGAGAGCTTTCGGAAATTTGGAAAACTTTTTTTCATAACAAATGAAGGGCTAGTAAATTCTACATTATTGCTATTTTTTTATTATACATATCATTAAGTTTAATTTTATTGCATTATTAAATAAGTTGATAAGTTGAAGCAATGAGAATGATAATCATAGAATCTATCAATTAAAACTGATGGATCATTTAAACTTATAAATTTAATTAATTAATTATTTTAGGAAAAGAAGAATTTAAATTTGATTAATAATTATAAGCGAATTATTTAAACTAAATCAATAAATTTCTTAATATAACTATATATGTCAATGCTATTTATATTAACTCAATTAAATAATTATGTACATATTTGATTTAATTAATAATATATTGTCTATTTAGGATATTTAATAGGCCTCTTGAATTCCTAAAAAAACAATAATAGTGATAGTATTTCTTGTAAATAGAAAAAGAATGAAAACAGAAATTAAGATAAAGAGAAAATAATATTAGATCTCACAATATAAATAAAGTCTCAACTATATTAACTTTTAACTCAAAAAGTGTACTTAGTTACTAAGAATCATAATAAAAATGAAAAAAAAAAAAAAAAAAGGAGTTCGGCTGGAGGGATTGAAAAATGAAAATAAGAGGTGAATTGAGAGATGAGTAGATGATTTCTACTTTTAAACCCGCTTTTATTTAGGCTTTTTTCAATAAAAAATAAAAGAAAATATTTCAAATTTAAAAGAAAGAAAATAAATCAACAAATCTTTATGTGATTGTTATTTTAAATCGTATTTGTAGTTATTTGAAATAATTTAAATTCTATACAGTTGTCAAAATAAAAATTCTATAGTCCGTCGCTCGAACTTAGGTCACAGTTTTGAATTAGATGGAACCTTTCCGTTTGGACCTTTCCATTTGAAACAGTTTTAAAACAGTCTCTGTTAGTTTATTTTTATACTTTTCAGTTCTAAATCTGTTCAAAATCAAAATTCAAATAAAAATTTAATTTTTTATCATGAAAATCATAACAAAATTATGAAAATTAATATAAAAAAATAAGTGAGTTTTATATTAAATTAAATAAAAAAATATAGTTATAATTAGAAAGAAAAAAAATTGAGTGCAACCATTCAAAAAAATAGTTGTGTAAATTAAATTAAATAAAAAATAGATAAATATTAAAAAAATAATAAAATAAAAGTAACAGCCACAGTCTTAATATAAGTAGACAACATAAAATTTTATATATACTATAATTTGAAAGAAAGAACCAAAAGAATGATTACAGTTTTTCAATTATGAAATTACTTGCAAAATATATAATTGTATAAATCAAACAAATTACGAGCTAATAAATTTTATTATCCATTTATAGCTTAATAATCCTTTAGTAAATTTGAGAATTTCTTTTTTTTAAATTTCAAATCACAAATGAATTTAAAAATCCATTTATAATTTTGGGAGATTTTTTAAATCCTCCATTTTTGTTTAAAAACAGATTTTAAGATTGACTTGTAATATGATGAGAAAAATTTCCATTTCTTATTTCAAGAATCATGCCTTTTCATTTACAAATTGATTTTTAAATCCGTTTAAAATTTAGAAAAATAAAATCTCACTTTTTCATTTTAAAATTTTTAACTTTTTGAAAAAACTTATAAATAAATTGAAAATTCATTTATAATTCTATTTGTAAATTATGTTTAATACTCCCAAACACAATATTTATTTTTATGGATCTATTCATTCTATCACTATTTTCTTTCCCTTCCTTTATTCCATTTATTTCACATTTTATTTCGCTTTATATTTTCTTTTATTTTTTCTATCCGTTATTTTTTCTTTTTTCACCTCTCATTTTCTTTTATTTTTTTTAATTTTTCTTTATTTTCTATCATGTTCTTCTATTTTCTCTCATTTTCTTTTTTTATCTATTTTTACTTTTATTCTTCCCTTTTTAAGCTTTTTTCTTATCTTATTTTTTTTCTTTTTCACTCCACTTTCTTTTCTTTTCTTTTCTTTTTTTTCTATTTTCTCTTCCCTTCTATCTTTTTTTCCCTTATTTCCTCTCCCATTTTTCCATCTATTTTCTTTTATATTCCTTTCCACCCCATTATATTTCTATTATTTTATTTTGTTATTTTTCTTCACCTCCCATTTTCTTTCCTTCTTTTTCTCTTTCTTACTATTATTTTCTTATATTCTCTCCGCTTTAATTTCCTCTTCTTTAATTTTCTTTCAATAATTTATTTTATTTGTCCTCTCATTTTTTTTGTTTTTTATTATTTTATGTTATTTTCTTATTTTTATCATTTCATTATTTTTATTTTTCTACTAATTTGTAATAATTATTGAATATACAAATAAACATACTAATAAGATAAAATAATTTTAAATCTTATTAAATTAATCTAAAAGGTAATAAAATTTATTATCTTAATTGAAATTTTTTTATTTTTTAAATTTACAAACGAATTACTAATTCATTATTAAATTTATTAACACTATTGTCTTTTATTTTTTAATTTTTTTAAAATTGCAATTAAGTTTTAAAATCCATTTGTAAATACAAACAAATTTCCCGCTTATAACTCATTTATAAATTATAAATACATAAAAATTCCGTTGGTAAAAAAATTTATATGAGATTTATAGTAATTAAACTCAATAAATTCAAATTTCATTTATAGATGTGCTATAAAAAATTTGAAGTGATTGACAAGTGAATGTGATAGCAAGTTCCGTTTAACTATAAATAATGAAATAAACCATTGAAATAATTCAGGTAGAAGAAAAGAATTATCCATAATTTTATAATAATTTGTTTAAATTATTTTTCATAAAATGAATTATGCCAAAAGAATGAATATAAAACCTCCGATGTATTGAACTCCAGTTTTTGCATTGCGTAAAATAAGTACACACTCTTTCTTTCCTCTTTTTATTATGCATATGTCAAACAACTTTTATTGTATTATTATAATATAGATAATATAATATGTAAAAATTTTTATATTTTTATTCGAGGCTTAAATAAGTTTAATTTAATGTTTAATTATTTTTTATATATTAAAATATTTTTATAAATTTGGGTAAATTATTTGAAAACAATCAATAACATGCATTTTTATCAAAGTGTTCTTCTTAGAAATATTTTTTTTATTCTACTCGACATATAACATTTTCAAAATTATAGTTATTTACTTTTGAACTTTATAAATATAAATATTAAAACCTTAAATTTAAAAAATATAACTATTCATTAATAGCTACATTTTTATAAAAGTTAAAAATTAAATATTAACAACAAAATGATCAAATTTCAAATAAGCTTATACATATATTATCAAATAAAATAGAAGATATGCATCAACCTCTTAATATATAAATGCAACAATTCTTATTTTTCCACTAAATTTTTAGGATAAGTTCAACATTATTCAAGATTAGGTATTTTTTTCTCCTAAATTTATCCAAACCTTTTGATATAGGACCATATTTAATGCGGAATCCAAGATCAACATGTGATAAAAAACCCCGTCACACAACTTGATAAAGAACAAAGCAAAAATGTCTTCTAGAAGGTTGCTCTATTAAATCCCTAACCAACGAATGTGATTAGAAACATAAATAATGGAGCCAATATTGCTCTACCACACCCCTAACCAACTAATGTAATTAGAAATATAGATAATGGAGTGAATGTTGTTCTACCACAACCCTAACCAACCAATGTGATTAGAAACATAGATAATCAAGTGATTCCAGTTTCGAAAACGCCACAAGAAATTCTTAATAAATTAATTAAGTATGGAGGAGATTCATATTAGAACGCCATAAGGTTAAACCTTGATAAGTTGTTAAATAATGTAGAAGAACCAAATATTGTTCATAACATCATCTTTATTCCATTGGCCTCTTGTGATTGCCACCTTAAGGTGTTTTTATAGCCTTCAGACCCTAATTCTGTTGTAGGAAGGTGTAATTATAATATAGGAAGAGTATGTAGTCAAATAGTCAAACCTGAATTACATTAAAAATAATTTTCCTAAATTATATTGGAGAAATCTCCTTTCTAAATGGGTTGTACGAATTTGGCTTTTAATATAAGCCAAATTAATTTAAAATAAATCCCACAAAATACTAAAATACCAAAATAACAAAATTGGTCTAAATGCAATTTGGCCATACATACATTACGCGATCTGAAATTGTGTTATGCATTCACATGTATTGAAAAGAGTGTGACTTGTTTCCTTATTCTCGCATACTTTCCAAATATAGTTCTCATCTCGTAAGTTTTGAATTGAGGCAAAGTAACTTGATTTGTCATGATTTAGAGTTTTCTATTTTAAATCTTTGAAGCATCATATTATTTCCTTGCTCGTATCATTCTCTCCTTCTTCAAAAAGATTCGTCCTCAAATCTTCAACCATAACGACAAGAAAAGAATCGACAGACATGAGATTCTCTTTGAATTCAGTATGACATTTCGCGAATAAAGTACTAAACTTTGACATCTCTCGTCTTTTTCTTCTTTTTTGTAAATCAAGCAACTGAAACGATTTTTTTTACTCCCTTTTTTTATCTCACTTTTGTTTTTTTTTTAAAAAACTCATACTATTAAAATAAAAAAATTTCTTCTTTTTTTTATATAAATATAACTAAACTTTTTTTTGTTTTTTTTTTTCCGTTTTGCTTAGAGAAACTATAAGATAACTTGAAATAAAAAAAAAAATAAGATAGACTAAAAAACAAACTTACAAAATAAATAAATAAAGATAAATAAGAATTTATCTATCACCTTGCTCTGATATCAACTAATGCGGAACCCAAAATCAACATGTAATAAAAAATCCCGTCACACAACTTGACAAAAACAAAGCAAGGATATCTTCTAGAAGGTTGCTCTACTACACCCCTAATCAACAAATGTAATTAGAAACATAGATAATGGAGCGAAGGTTGCTCTACTATACCCCTAACCAACCAATGTGATTAGAAACATAGATAATCAAGCAATTCTAGCTTCGAGAACGACACAATAAATTATTGATAAGTTAACTAAGCATGGAGGAGATCCATATTAGAACGCCAC
Organism: Manihot esculenta; assembly: GCF_001659605.2. NCBI lineage: Eukaryota > Viridiplantae > Streptophyta > Magnoliopsida > Malpighiales > Euphorbiaceae > Manihot > Manihot esculenta. Next base: position 18,275,627 of record NC_035173.2, on the reverse strand, counting down.
AAGGTTAAACCTTGATAAGTTGCTAAATAATGGAGAAAAATTAAATATTGTTCATAACATCATCTTTATTCATTGGCTCATTGTGTCTGTCACCTTAAGGGTATTTTTATAACTTTCAAACCCTAATTCTATTGTAGGAAAGTGTAATTACAATATATGAAGGGTGTCTAGTCAAATAGTCAAACCTGAATTACATTAAAGATCATTTTTCTAAATTATCTTGGAGAAATCTTCCTAAATGGGCTGCACGATTTTGGCTTTTAATATAGGCCAAATTAATTTAAAACAAATCTACAAAATACTAAAATCATAAAATTGGCCTAAATGCAATTTAGCTATACATGCATTACGCGATTTGAAATTGTATTGTGCATTCACATGTATTGAAGAGAGTGTGACTTTTTTCCTTATTCTCCCATACTTTCCAAATATAGTTCTAATCTCGTAAGTCTTGAATTGAGCAAAAGTAACTTGATTTGTCATGATTTGGAGTTTTCCATTTTAAATCTTTAAAGCATCATATTATTTCCTTACTCAGTCATTCTCTCCTTCTTCGAAAATATTTGTTCTCAAATCTTCAATCATAATGACAAGAAAAGAATCGACAGACATGGAATCCTCTTTGAATTTAGTATGACATTTCGCGAATAAAGCACTAAACTTTCATATCTCTCATCTTTTTCCTTTTCTTTTTAAATCAAGCAACTGAAATGATTTTTTTTTCACTCTTTTTTTCTTACTTTTGTTTTTTTAAAAAAACTCACACTACTGAAATAAAATAAATTTTCTTCTTCTTTTTTTATATAAATATAACTGAAAATTTTTTTGTTATTTTTTTTTTCTTTTTGTTAAGAGAAACTATAAGATAACTTGAAATAAAAAAAAATAATATCAATTGATGTGGAATCCAGGATCAACATGTGATCAAAAATCCTGTCATGCAACTTGACAAAAGACAAAGCAAAGATACCTTCCAGAAAGTTGTTCTACTACACCCCTAGCCAACGAATGTGATTAGAAACATAGACAATGGAGCGAAGGTTGCTCTACCATACCCCTAACCAACTAATGTGATTAGAAACATATATAATAAAGTGAATGTTGCTCTACCACAACCCTAACCAACGAATGTGATTAGAAACATAGATAATCAAGCGATTTCAATTTCGAGATCACCACAAGAAATTCTTGATAAGTTAACTAAGCATGGGGAAGATCCATATTACAACACCATAAGGTTAAACCTTGATAAGTTGCTAAATAATGAAGAAGAACCAAATATTGTTCATAATATCATCTTTATTCATTGGCTCATTGTAGCTGCCATCTTAAGGGTGTTTTTATAGCCTTCAAACCCTAATTCAATTGTAGAAATGTGTAAATAGTCAAACCTGAATTACATTGAAGATCATTTTTCTAAATTATCTTTGAGAAATCTCCTTCTTAAATGGGTTGCACTGACTTTTAATATAGGCCAAATTAATTTAAAATAAATTCCACAAAATACTAAAATACCAAAATAATAAAATTAGCCTAAATGCAATTTGGCCATACATGCATTACTTGATCTGAAATTGTGTTGTGCATTCACATGTATTGAAGAGAGTGTGACTTATTTCCTTATTCTCCCATACTTTTCAAATATAATTCTCAAATCGTAAGTCTTGAATTGAGCGAAAGTAACTTGATTTGTCATGATTTGGAGTTTTCCATTTTAAATTTTTGAAGCATCATATTATTTCCTTGCTTGTATCATTCTCTCCTTCTTCGAAAAGATTCGTTCTCAAATTTTCAACCATAACGACAAGAAAGGAATCGACAGATATAGAATCCTCTTTGAATTCAGTATGACATTTTGCGAATAAAACACTAAACTTTAATATCTCTTATATTTTTTCTTTTTTTCTTTTAAATCAAGCAACTGAAATGATTTTTTTTTCTTCACTATTTTTTATCTCACTTTTGTTTTTTAAAAAGAACTCACACTACTGAAATAAAAAAAAAATTCTTCTTTTTTTTTATATGAATATAACTAAAAATTTTTTTGTTATTTTCTTTTTCTTTTTGTTAAGAGAAACTATAAGATAACTTGAAATAAAAAAATAATAAGATAGACTGAAAAACAAACTTACAAAATAAATAAATATAGATAAATTCTTATTTATCTATCACCTTTCTCTGATATCAACTAATGCGGAACCTAGGATCAACGTGTGATAAAAAATCTCATCACACAACTTGACAAAAAACAAAGCAAAGATATTTTTCAGAATGTTGCTCTACTACACCTCTAACCAACGAATGTGATTAGAAACATAAATAATAGAGCGAATGTTGCTCTACCACACCCCTAACCAAACAATATGATTAGAAACATAGATAATCAAGCGATTCCAATTTCGAGAACGCCACAAGAAATTCTTGATAAGTTAACTAAGTATAGGGAAGATTCATATTAGAACGCTACAAGGTTAAACCTTAATAAGTTACTAAATAATGGAGAAGAACTAAATATTGTTCATAAAATCATTTTTATTCATTGGTTTCTTGTGGCTGCCACCTTAAGGGTATTTTTATAGCTTTCAAACCCCAATTCTATTGTAGAAATGTGTAATTACAATATAGGAAGTGTATCTAGTCAAATAATCAAATCTATATTACATTAAAGATTATTTCCTAAATTGTCTTAGAAAAATCTCCTTTCTAAATGGACTGCACGAATTTGCCTTCAAATATAGATCAAATTAATTAAAACAAATCCTATAAAATACTAAAATACCAAAATAACAAAATTGGCCTAAATGGACTGCACAAATTTGCCTTCTAATATAGGTCAAATTAATTAAAACAAATCCTATAAAATACTAAAATACCAAAATAACAAAATTGGCCTAAATTGTATTGGAGAAATCTCATTTTCTAAATGGACTGCATGAATTTACCTTCTAATATAGGCCAAATTAATTAAAATAAATCCTATAAAATACTAAAATACCAAAATAACAAAATTGGCCTAAATGCAATTTGGCCATACATGCATTATGCGATCTGAAATTATATTGCGCATTCATATGTATTGTAGAGAGTGTGGCTTGTTTTCTTATTCTCTCATACTTTTCAAATATAATTGTCATCTCGTAAGTTTGAATTAAGCGATGGTAACTTGATTTATCATGATTTGGAGTTTTCCATTTTAATTCTTTGAAGCATCATAATATTTTCTTGCTCGTATCAGTATGTATTATAATTGTTATTAGTAACTATATGTATATATATAATTATTATATATTTTAGTCACTATACAATTTAACTAATTTAATTAATTAATTATACTTGGTTATGGATTATATTATACATTATCTTCCTATCAATAGAATTTATACTAATAGAATATAAATGATTAAAATCAATTACATATATATGTGCATGTGCATATATCTGTAATTGCTATTATTACTTATTTATATATGTTGTTAACTAAATTATATATATATTAATAAAATATAATTTGATAAAATAAAATAATTGTGACTATTTTTAAAAAATATTTAATTAAATCATGTCACTTTAGATATTATGTAAGTTTAAATAAAATTACACAATTTTGTTATAAAAAAAATAAATAAATTTGCAACATATTAGAGAAATAATAAAAATTTGTTTAGTTGAATTTTATAATAGGAATGAACACTATTTTATTTAGACCGAAAAAAATGATCGAACTGATTCAATTCGATGATTCAATTTAGTTTATATGGTAAAAGAGTTCGATTCGATTTTAACATTTAAAATTATCGCTCTAATAAATTTAGCTCAATTTTAAAGAATGACATTTCGATAAAATCAAACTAACTGAATAAATATATTTAAAGATATTTAAAAATACTTCTTTCTCTTGTGAAATCCTAATGTTAGAAACTTAAGGTCAATGCTTCAAATATACAACCTTACAAATTGCACATTGTTTTCCTTTTTAATTTATTTACTTCATTAATTCTACACATATATTTATTCTTTTTAAAATTCAAAACCTTAGCTGCTACTATCTCTTCCTTTCCTTACTCCCCAACTTTCTCTCATCCATCGGATTTATTGAAATCAAATGCATGGATAAGAACATAGCACCAGCATGAAGCACTGTTCCTTCAACCCAGCAGTGTCGTCAGACTTCTAGAGCCGCCGCATCGCATCGCCTCACCTCCAGAGCAAAACAACTCCGATCTAGCTGCAACCCCTCTCTCCATTGTTGCAGCTCCATCTCCATACTCCACCGACTTCCAGCGTGCAACAATCTCTCTCTTGCGTCGCTGCCACACAGCCCCTCTCCAGCACCCAGCCCTTCACTCTAGCGGCGCAACCCCAACGCGATGTGCAAGGCCCTATGCAAATACGGTCGATCGATCAAAGTATAGGGGCAGTCGGGCCGTATTAGTAAGCGTGACGTGCCGGATTGCCCCAACACGTCTCTCTTCCCAACAATAGAAAATGCACAAAGTGCTTTTAATAGCACTACCAAGTTCGCATCAGCGATTTTCTCACCAATTAAAGAAATAGGCATTCCAGCGGCGAAGCACAACACCTTCATCTCCCAACACTACATCATTTTTAAATGAGAAAATTATTTTTTAGTCCATGAGATATAACATAATTAAAAAATTTATTTTTCTATTTTTAGTTCATTTATTAATTTTATTACTAAATATTTTACTATTTAGTCCTCATAGTTTAGAAAAAAATTATTAGTTGGCCCCTCAAATTATTATAAAGTTTACTAATTAGTCTTTCTATATCAGGAGTATTTTATATTCTTTTTATAATACTAACGACTAAAATTAACGAAAGACTAATTAGTAGACTTTTTAAAATATCAGAAACGTTTCAATTAATTTTTCAAATGGCGAGTAGTGATCGACAATGAGTGGTATCATAAAAGCAATTTTTATTGAGTTTTAACTTTTTATTTTTAATAATTTAAATTTTATTTATTTTGATTTTTATTATCTTCGCTGAATTTGAATATTAAATTTATTAAAATTTTTACTTGTTTATGGAAATTGAGTTTAAGATTTTCTTTCTTGAATTTTGACGAAATTAAGTTTCAAGGACTAAAGTGTTGAATTCAAAAAATAGAGGGATAAATATGTTAATTATGTAATATCTTAGGGATGAAAACGTATTTTTTCCTTCAATTCTTTGAGAGAGTGGCTTATAAATTTATAGGAACTAAATTTCAGAAACTAAAGTGTTGAGTTCTAGAAAGAGTAGTTCGGTAATTTTTCCTGTCACTAACGGCATTTTTTACGGAGCGACCTCTAATTTTGATGGAATTAAACCCCAGAGATGAAAGTGTTGAGTTCTAAAAATAGAGGGACGAATCCGTTAATTATGATATATTTTAGGGGCAAAAAAAGTAATTTTTCCTTTTTAAATTCTACTTTGTAATATTGCTGTTAATTTTTTTTTAATTGTAATCTTACTTTTGTTAAATTTCGACATGGATGATTGAGATTGAGTTAATATTGAATATAAATTTAGTTTTGTGATTTGTTTGATTAGGCATTCTAATCACGAGAGGAATAGAGAGGGGAGAAAAAGTAAAGAACTGGTTTCGAACCAAACTAAATCAAACTGGTTTTTTCAGCTTGATTCAATTTGGTTGTTTATGCAATTCGATTCGATTGTTTATGCAATTCATTTCGGTTTGATTTTAAATATAATAAAATTTTAATTTTCAGTTTGATCAGTTTAGTTCAATTTTAAACTGAACTGATCGATTATTCAGCCCTATCTAAAAATATTGCAACAAAATTTTAAAAGTTCTATATGCAGTTTGCTTTTACTTTTTCATCTTCTTGTTTTAAGAGTTTGAAAATTCTTATAGTCTTGTTGATTATTTAGTATTTTGACATATTTTAGATGAAAATATTACTTGATATTGTGAATGTTTGATATTATTTGATATTGTGAATATTTGATATTATTTTAAAGTTTAAATGTGAGACTTGTTAATTTGATATAAATAATATTAATTACTATATTAGAAGTATTTAATTATTCCATTCAAATTTAAATTTTATTATAGAAATTAAGAACTATACAAAAATTGAAATCGAAATCAAAATAAGAATTGATACTAGAATCGAATTAAAATCGAAAACACCTAGAATCATATTAAAACCGTATTAAAATTTGATTTTAATTCTGATTTCAAAAAAATTAAAGAACTGACTTTCAATCTCGATTCTGATTCATGTAAGAAATTGTTTCTAAACCGAAGCCTAACTGAACGTGTGTACATATATTCTTTTTTATTATAGAACATGGACCCATTTGATAAATAGATAAAGTTATCTGATATTAAGAAGTTAAATATTTATAAATTTTAATAATTTTATTCAAATATTTTAATATTAACAATTAATTCAAAATTAAAAGTTTTATACAAATTTTATTATAACAGTTAATTCAATCTATTGGATTAAAGATATCTTTAATTCAATTGATTTTTTTTTTATCAATTTTTTTTGAAATAAAATAATTTATTTTTTAATTAAGAAATTTATTTTAAAAAATAAAATCCTACCTGATTTTTATGATTTATTTAAAATTTTTTAAGAAAATGAATTATCCCAAAGAATATGAATTTAGGTATCCCAACGTGCTAAAAATTAGTATATCTAAATATAGATATGTTAATAAATAAATTATTGATATATCTCAAAATCTAGGATCTAAGTGTTGACTTTTTATCTATTTGAAGGAGTGAATGCATGTCCTTCTACTGATCTGTGGCAACAAGATAGAATCTGTTTAACATAATTCTTAATGGTTTAAATAAATATAATTATTTATGTATAATAAAATTTGCACATGACAGGGCTTTGTTGGTTGAGCCAATGCCATAAGCTGGGTTGGTGGGTTTTAAAACATTGGTAGTTAGCAATTCATATGTCAATGTCAATACAAAAACACCATGTCGAGTCAGCATCATAAACCTACCACTTCCGTATTAATACAAGGAAAACACCATTTAGAGGGAGGAAGCCAAAAGGAAGGACGAATTCGTAATTTCACCAACAAATCAATTTGGAAGGAGGATAAGACAACACTAAACAAAGCTGTCCTTTGTTGGCCCAAAATGAATTAAACAAGTAGAGGACAAATAAATAAAAGAGTTCTCCCATTCAAATTCTGTTCAATTTAACCCAGCTTTCATATAAAAATATATATTTTGGCCTCTATTTTTTTTTTTTAATACAGAAGATGGATAATTCATTGATAAGAATATAAGTTTACTATTTAAAATTTAAAGAATATTATTTTATTATGACAAAAATTATTAGGTAAGGATTTATTTGTTGATTTGGACTCTGGCTACTCCAGCCTAATAGGTTGTTCGCCTGTTCAACTCACCTTCACATGGTAGGTCCCTTTTTTACTTGGCAGATTCAACTCTTTTTTGGCAGATTCGGGTTCCTACTCGGTCCCTTATTGTTTCGGAATCTCTCTCGACATGTCTGAGAAGCAAAACACCCTCAATACGGGTTATGAGTCTCTTAAACATTTCTTTTTAATTGCTACGGTGAAGTTACAAGGAAGTAATAATTATGTATCTTGGACTGTATTCGTAGAATTATGGTTTTTACTACAAGGGTATGATGATCATTTAACAAAAAATGTCACTGATATCACTGCCATTAATAGACCCAAGTGGGTTAAGATTGATACTCAACTATGTAGTCTTTTATGGCATTTGTTAGATCCAAAATTGCTTACTTTATTTTAGTCTTGCAAAACTTGTTGTTTGGACTAAGGCCAAAACATTGTATACTAATGATATATAATGCATATACAAGGTTGTGTCGGATATGGTTCACTTACAACAAAATCATCAAGATGTGGCTAGTTACTAGGATCAAATACACTCTGAAAGATAAATTTAATTCTCTTATGCCTTTTACTAATGATGTTGATGTACAAGAAGAACAACGTGATAAATTTTTTATGGTTTTTTCATTAATTGGATTGCGATTACGTACTTTAGAAGATGTATCAGCTAGGCTCTTACATATTTCCCTTAGTAAGAGTGACGTTACAGATATGAAATCCTCCGTTTTGGCTGTGCAAGGAAATCAAGGACAAGGAGAAAATTGCAAGGGTAAAGGGAAGAAGTTTCATTGCTCCTATTGTAAAGAAATGTCATACAGGGGATGCATATTGGGCACTACATGGCCGACCACTACGGCCCAATCAACTTGATAATACTGGCAAGTCAGCAGCTCATCTTGCCCAATCTAATGAAGAAGGTCTGCTTCCACAACCTACCAATAAATCTCAGGAACTAGATTCAATTCTTTAACTGGAGAGGACTATAAAGAATACTTGTAGTTCCAAGCAGCTAAGCAACATCCTCCATCTTCCAGCATTGCTCACTCCGGTAATTCCTATGCTTGTCTACTAAGTCTTCACCTGTTGGTCCATGGATCCTAGACTCTGGTACTTCTGATCACATCTCTGGTAATTACAATATTTTCTCTACTCTTGTTTTACCTTGTACACCACCTAAAGTTATCTTAGCTAATGGTTCACAAACTCAAGTTAAAGGAATAGGAAACGTACAACTTCTTCCTTCTATTTCCTTAACTATTGTCTTGTTCACTCCTAAATGTCCATATAATTTAATCTCCATTAGCAAATTGACCAAAAATCTTAATTGTTCAGTAACCTTTACTACTAATTCTGTTGTGGTGCAGGACCGGAGTACTGGAGAATGATTAGAATAGGATCTGAGTCACAAGGATTGTACCACCTCTCCAATTGCTTTTGTTTTTACCACGTCCGCTGAGCTTATTCATAACCATTTGGGACATCCTAGTCTTCTCAAATTGCAAAAAACATCCCCAGTCTTTCTTCTTTATCTTCTTTAGCATGTGAGTCATGTCAACTTGGAAAACAAACTCGGGCTTCATTTCCCAAGCGAGTCAATAACAGGGCCACTTTGATGTTTTATATTGTTTCTATAAGTTATGCACATACCTTGCATGTACTCCTTCAATTGCACATGCATTGCACATGTTTCTTCAAATCTGCCCACTCGGTTTGATGGATTTGTACACCTTCTAATAGGCTCAATAGACTTGAATCTTCACAAAAGCCTTCCATGATCTTCACTTTAGACTTTTCTTTGTATAGCTTTGGTCTATAGGCTTAATTATGCTCCTTAAGTCCGTAATTGCAAGTGTTGCTCCAAATTTGCCCCATATGAATTTAAACACGCCCCAAGTGTATTTTGATAATATGAATATGATTTTGAACTCCTTTTAGATTTATTTGAATGATAAAAGATTGCTCCATTGTAGCAAATTTGCCCTATTAGATTTGTATCATTCCCTTCTTCTTTAGAAAAGATTCATTTTCGAATCTTGCTCATGTTCATATTAGGAATGGAAGTTTTAGAAATCAATGTATCTTTAAAGACCTCCTCTTGAATAGGTAGTAAATAGCGTGAAACTCTCATGGATGTTCTCATTAACAACATGATCATTAAAAACAAAATAATTAGGCATAATAATGTTAGTCATAGACTGATCATGTGGATGTGATCCATTCTCCTATACAACTTTTAGAACACCCCCATTTGCCTCTTCCACCTTATTAATCATATCCTCTCCATGTCCACCATCATACACAACCTCTTCTTTAAGCTCAATAATGGAATTTTCAGCAATAATTTCACTAATTTTATGCATTATAACTTCCTCTTTAATTTCAATTTCTATGAAAGTTGAAATTGTAATTTTAGTCTCTTCTTTCTCCTTTTCTTTCTGCATCATCCTCTTTCTTATCTCTTTTATTTTCTCAGCAACAAGCCTCTTTATCTCCAACTTTCCTTCATGTAAATTCTCTTTATAATCATGAAACTCCTCAAGTAACAACATAACTTCTCTAAAACTATATCTAACTTCCTTATCCATCTATTTTCTGCAATGCTGAATACAATCTTTAAAGTTATTTATTGCAAAATCAAGTATAAGATAGGAAGTATTTTCCTTAATTTTCATCTCGAGTTTCTCTCTATCATCTTTATGCTTATCTAAACTCATGGTTAAGAACAAATAACAATAATCACAAGAAAAAAAATAAAGTTAGTAATAAAACACTCCCTCACATGTTTGCATTCTTTTACCACTCTTTGCAATTTCTTCCAATTGAACTTTAGAACTTAGACCAACCAACCAACTCAAAAGAAATGTTTAGAAACAAAGAATAAAACCCTAGCAAATAAAAGTAAGCTCTAACACACTAGAAAGAGGTACAAGACAAATGGATGGTAGCACAAGGACAAGGTTATGTAATACTTGATTGTAATAATTTAGAGTGTAATCACAATCAAATAACACTCTAATAGTGTAAAGGAAATAAAGATGGCAAGGCTCAAAAAAATTCAGCAAACAAGAATTGAGAAAGAGACAATTTAGGCCAAAATATAAGAATTTGAACTACTACAAAACAAATCAAATTGAACCTAAAGTATTTCTACCCAATAAAGCAAGAAAATGATAATATCTAAACTAAATCATATTTCTCATGTATAATTAATTTTTGGAGCCAAATTAATTATTTTGTGCCAAAAAACATTATTTTAAGCTCTAAACATGTACATGCTTGTGTGATCAAATATGACATCAAATTAATTAAAACAAGAGCGAGTCAGTCCAAACCCCCTAAAATAATAGAATCTGAAAATTTAGTGCAAAAGAATCAATTTTTATGATTTCACACAAAAAACCTCAAATCCTAATTCAATTAGGACAAGAAAAACAAATCCAATAAGGAGAAGGATTTCTCTAAGATATGCCAAGGATTCTCTTTCTTCTTTTTCCTTTCTTTCTCCTTTCTATTTTCTTTCTTCTTTCTTTTTTTCTTTTTTTTTCTCTTTTCAATTCTCTTTCTTTTCTTTTAATTTTTTTTTACCGAATTGATCAAAAACAAAACTTTACTAATTTAACAATCAAAATTAAATCAACAAGCACTCAAACAAGTTTAAACCCTAAATAAATTAAACTAGCACAAGAACGAAACTCTAGAAATAAAAAACACAAAAAAACTCAAATTTAAAATCCTAAACTAAGATAAATAAAAATTTATCTTAACCTTTATCTCTGATACCAAATAACACGGAACCCCATAGATCAAGTCTAAAAACTCTATGATAAGATGAAATAGCTCAAAAAATCAATGATAAACTTCCCTCTATGACACCCAATGCAAAGAACAATAAGGACACCAATAATTAAGGATTAGAGAAACAAGACAAATACCTCAATTGAATTGATAAATTTACCTTGATTCTCAGTACAATTAAAAAAATATATAATCTCACACTCACAATAATAAAGGCATGCAAATAGTCCTTTACTTCTAATACCAAATGACGCGAGACCCCATAGATTAAATCCAAAAACTCTATGACAAGCTGAAATAGCTCAAAAAATCAATAATAAACTTCCCTCTATGACACCCCACGCAAAGGACAATAAGGACACCAATAATTAAGGATTAGAGAAACAAAATAAATGTCTCAATTGAATTGATAAGTTTACCTTTATTCTCGGTACAATTAAAAAGATACGATCTCACACTCACAATAATAAAGTCACACAAATAGTATGAATAATTTTAAATTTTAATTAAAGAAGTTATGCCATACAAAGGACTGCTTGAATTTATATAGAAAAAACTAAACCTAACCCTAAGAGAATAAGGATAAACTAAACAATAAAGTGTCCAAATAAGGCTGACCAAATTTAATAGCCCATGGCAAGGGGTGACACACTAAAGCCCAAAAACTAGGTCTAAACAACTAAACTAGCAATACTAAAATAAATAAATTAGCATAAGTTTAACTCAAATGAATGGGTTTATAAAAGACCCAAATATCATGTATAATACGTCCCCAAGGTTGCCCATGAGTTGTTCAAGTTGCACATACATTACACATATTTCTTCTAATTTGCTAACTTGGTTTGATGGACTTGTACACCTTCTAATTAGGTCCAAAGAACTTGAATCTTCATAAATGCCTTTCCTGATCATCGTTTTAGACTTCTAGGTTTGGCCATAGGCTTGATTATGCTCCTTAAGCCCATAACTGCAAGTGTTGCACCAAATGTACCCCATATAAATTGAAACAATCTCTAAGTGTTTTGGATCATATGAATATAATTTTGAACTCCTTTTAGACCCATTTGAATGATATAAAGTTGCTTCACATCATTATTGCAAATCTGCCCTAGTGGATCTGTATCAGGTGAGATGTGGAAATCCACTTCAAACCTTTTTCAACTAGTTTGAGGAAGGAAACCACTTCAAACCTGCTTCAACCAATTTGAGGAAGGAAACGACTTGCCTTCTCAGTTCCCATTAGTAATAGGGTGTTAGCCCAAAATTCTCCAACATAAGTCAAAATGGGTCTCTATTTGCCTGTATTGATTGTCCTTCTCCCCATATCCAACAACTCCAAAGCTTTTAGTGATGGTGGTGGCATTAAATGGTTGCCATGGAGGATATTGTTGGAAGCATTGCTGGTTGACTCTAGATCTTCTAGGTCGAATCAGTGGTGGTAGAAAGGGCAAGTAAAATGGGCATTGAGACAAGTATGAATGGATTCAACTTGAAAAGTGCGCATACATTTAGGAAGCAATTTGTAAACAATTGAGGGCTCATTCTATGAAGAATGGATTCTATGGAGAAAATGGGCTAGAGAAGAGAGAGACTGAGGTCTGTGGATGGGTATAAGTGATTCAGTAATGGCAGAATGAGTTGAAATTGGATGGAAGGTCTGGATAGTTAACAGAGGCAAAAGTTAAGGATGTTTTTACTGAGTTTTTCAGAATGGAGGGATTAACTTGTAAATAATAGTAATATCCACGATTAAATTTTAGATCTCCCTATTATATATTGAACAAAAGATTGAGTAGTAGAAGCTTGAGACCACATAATTGTGGTTTTATAATGTGTAAGTCACCTGCTATTTGTTATCCCTTTCTATTTTCTCCTTCTCTTCCTACTTTTAACACTGTTTTTCTAATTCTCCTTTTTTTTCATATATTTTTATTTTAACATCATGTAGCTGTTTATATGATGGGGAAACTATAAGAGTGTTGAATCACTTGCCCTAAAGAAAATTAGGTGGATCCAGGACATAACCTTTCGAATCCCATGCCAAAATGTTCTCCATATGCCTCCATTCTCAAGGGCATCAACCAGGTCAACAACAACTTTTATATGATCCTAAGCAAGTTTCCTTTTCATTTTACACACTTCCATTTTTCCCCCAAATGAAACTGAACCTCAAAGCTAGAGTGACCAGAATAACTCTCTTCAAAACAGTAATGAACTTGAGCCCTCAATATCTAATAAAATCATCAATTCAGCCCCCAAAATGGGTTCTTACAAGCTGGGTGATTCAACGTTTTACTCGCTCATTGAAAACTATGCCAATTTGTGTGACTTTAAGTCATTAGAGAAGGTTTTGAATCGAATGAGACTTGAAAACGGAGTATTTATGGAAAGGAGTTTTGTTCTTATGTTTAAGGCTTATGGAAAAGCTCATTTACCTAAAAAGGCCATTGAATTATTTGATAGAATGTCCAATGAATTTTAGTGTAGAAGAACAGTGAAGTCATTTAACTCAGTTCTTAATGTTATTATACAAGCGGGACTTTATAATCGTGCTATGGAGTTCTATAGTTATGTTGTTGTTACGAAACACATGAATATATCACCTAATGTGCTCAGCTTTAATTTGATTATCAAGGCTATATGTAAGTTGGGATTGGTTGATGATGCAATTAAGGCATATAGAGAGATGCCAATTGGGAAATGTGTACCAGATGCTTATACATACTATACATTGATGGATGGGCTTTGCAAGGAGGATAGAATTGATGAGGTGGTTTCTCTATTAGATGAAATGCAAATTGAGGGTTGTTTTCCTAGTCCTGTTATGTTTAATGTGTTGATTAATGGGTTATGCAAGAAGAGTGATTTAATACGGGTAACGAAACTTGTTGATAATATGTTTCTTAAAGGTTGTGTTTCTAATGAAGTGACATCTAACACACTTATTCATGGTTAGTGTTTGAAGGGGAAGTTGAATAAATCACTTAGTCGTTTGGATAGGATGGTGATGAGTAAATATGTGCCCAATGAAGTCACATATGGGACAATCATTAATGGGCTTGTTAAGCAAGAAAAAGCTCTTGATGGGACTCATGTGTTACTTTTGATGGAAGAAAGAGGGTATCGTGTGAATGAGTATATTTATTCCATGCTAATTAGTGGGTTGTTTAAGAAGGAAAAGTGTCAAGAGGCTATGAAATTGTTCAAGGAATCGATGAAGAAAGGATGCAAACTCAACACTATTCTATATAGCGCTTTTGTATATGGTTTGTGTCGAGAAGGAAAACCAGATGAAGCTATGCAAATTCTTTCTGAGATGGCAAATAAGGGTTGCAAACCCAATGCTTTCACATATAGCTCCTTGATGAAGGGACTCTTTGAGACAGGTAATAGCCATAAAGCCATTGAAGTGTGGAGAGACATGGAAAAGAATAATTGTACTCAGAATGAGGTCTGTTATAGTGTACTCATTCATGGGCTATGCAAGAATGGAAATGTCATTAAAGCAATGATGGTGTGGGAACAAATGTTGGGGAAAGGATTTAGGCCTGATGTTGTGGCTTATAGTTCACTGATACATGGCCTTTGCAATGCTAGGTTGATAAAAGAGGCTTTGAAACTTTATAATGAGATGCTTTGTTTGGAATCTCATTCTCAACCTGATGTGATCACATATAACGTACTTTTCAATGCTTTATGTAAGCAAAGTAGCATTTCTCATGTTGTTGATCTTCTAAATAGAATGCTAGATCAGGGATGTGATCCTAACTTGGTTACATGCAACATATTCTTGAGAATGTTAGGAGAAAAGCTAGATCCACCTCAAGATGGGAGGGATTTTCTAGATGAACTTGTGGTTCGCCTACTAAAAAGGCAGAGAATTTTAGGTGCTTCCAAGATTATAGAAGTGATGTTGCAGAAGTGCTTGGCACCCAAATCCTCTACTTGGGCAAGAATTGTTCAAGACTTATGTAAATCTAAGAAGATTCAAGCAGTCATTAACAAGTGTTGGAGCAACCTATATTGCTAATGCATTAGGTATACAAATTCTTTATACTCTTACCAAGCAGAAGTTGGTTAGATTTTGGATACCATGTGATTTTGGGTCAATAAAGGGTATCAAAAAGTTAGTACCTCAATCAATCACTTGAGAGAGATAACTTTTTTATGTTTTTGCATTTGTGTGTGTTTGTTGTCATACTTATTGTGTATATGTGGATATACAAAATAATCATTTATTCTATATTTTTGGCATTATGATTTTCTTTTTTGGAGAAGGGGGTGGGTAAGTAATATATGCATATGTGGTGGTTGTGTCTTCTGTAGGCTATTTTTTTGTTTACCTCAGGGTAACCAATTTTGTAGCCAGAAAGACTTGTATAATGTGTATGTGGAGCTCGTTGAGACCATACATTCACTTCTTTCAATATTATGAAGCTACCTTCTAATTTTAGACCATATTTCCTAATGTTGTTGCCCGTGGACTTGATGTTCCAAATATTGATCTAGTAGATTTTGTTTATTTGCTTTGTTGTTTTTTAGGCAGGTATGTGTGATTTGTTACCTAGTTCATAGGTGGAACTTTACCATATGGTTTACTTCTTATAAGGCCCAATATTTTTATCATCTAGTGTAGGTTATTCTTTTTCGCTTAGGCATGGTTTACTTGTCATTTCAACAGGGTTTATTGCGTCGGCCTCCTATTAGAATTGTCATATTGCATGGTAGTTTTTGTTGAATTTAATATATTTTAAATATTTTGGAAGTCCAGATAATTGAAAATTGGATAAAGTTGTATATTTTTCACTCCCTAATTCTCTTCTTCTTCCCCCTCCTAGTCCTCTCTCTACCTCTCTCTTTGCATTGTTTGCCCCATCCCTCCCCCTCCATAAGATTGCTGCCGTCTTGGGAATGTTTCACAACATTTGCAGAGTCTCCTAATTCCCTTTGTTGATTTCTCTGCTGCTGCAATAAGGTAATTCTAGATTTTAGAGCATCATAATGGCTTCTGCATCTTCCTATCTATAGCCTAATTTTTCCATTGTGTTCTTAAAAATTTTGCCATGTTTTTCCTTGATTTGACATTGTGCAAACCTGCAATGAAGTTCGATTGCTTACATGGAGGGTGAATGATGATGGGTAGGCTTTGTGTTATCTCCCGCATTCTCTTCCTCTCTCTCTCTCTCTCTCTCCCCCATCCATCCATCCATCTATATATTTCAGTTCTTCCCTCATCTTTCTCCCTCTATCACATTGCATTGCTGCAGTATCTGGGGAATGTTTCACAACATTTACACAGCCTCCTAATTCCCTTTATTAATAATAGTAATCTTCTAAATTATTCTGGAAACTATACTTATTTTAACCCTCAACCTCAACACAAAATTGCTAAAAATTAAAAGGATGAAACATAATTGTGAGAATGCAAAAATGTTTATGCTTTCTTGACTATTAGGTGTAGTTGATTTTTATAATAATTGAAACTGAATGATTGTTTTTCTGAAGTAAATAGGCATTGTCTCTGTCTTCTCTTCCAGCTTCAGAGACGACTACTTTATTGTAATATTTGTGCTAAGTTGCTGCCAATTATTGCCATAGACTGCTCCAATCGGTGTCAAAGCTAAATTTCTTCGCTGCCTTATTTCCTTAACCTTGCATAAGTTCCTTTAAGAAATCTTTTCCACTTCGTTCGGACAAGCATCATGTTACGAGACCCTTGCAGGTGTATACTCGTAACCAGCAGAAGCAGCAGCCACGTGTAATGCTTATGGAAGTTGAGGATTGAAGCAGTTAGTCATGTTCAGTTTCTAGTTTATTTGTTGAATATTTCTTTATGCATTATGTTAGTGTTTCCATTATATTAGGAGGGTATTTTTCAGATTCTGTTATTTCCCTTATTCTAGGAAGTAGTGGCCATGATCAAGTCATGATCCTTTGATGTACCCTATAAATATTTGCATAAACATCAATGAAGAATCAACTTGGAATTTCATTCAGTCTTTGAGCACTTTACACTCAAGAGGTTTAAGGCTCCCTCTTTGAGCCGAATCGTTAATGACCCGAGCAAACAAAAAGAAATCTAACCCAAACACTCAAACACCTACCCAACCATCTACACTTAGACCCCAAACAAGATCCTTGGCCCGGGACCCTAACATTTTGGTATCAAAGCCGACTGTTATGGGGGACTCTATTCAAGACCAGCTTACTAAACTTCTCAATATCGTCCTTTCTGAGCAGCAGGCTAATCAACTTCGCCATGATAAAGTTGAGCAGCTCCATGCTAAGATAGATGCCATGTCCCTTGATTTAGACTCAGTTAAACAGGCTCGTTCCACTTCTCCCGAAGCAGAAAGCCAAGCTCGACCAAGGCGTGACAAGGGAACAATTGGAACCACCAGTTCTGTGACTACTCGCGATTGCTCCTTTGTGCCCAAATACACCAAACTGGACTTCCCTCGCTATAACGGCACGGAAGATCCTCTTGGGTGGATTAGCAGGTGTCAACACTTCTTCAAGCATCAGTCCACTCCTGATGATGAACAAGTGGGACTGGCTTCTTACCACCTTGAAGGAATTGCCCAATTGTGGTACTTACAGTTAATCCAGGATGTTCCAAATCCTACTTGGGCTGAGTTTGTTGACCAATGTAATCTTCGTTTTGGACCCCCTATTCGCAGCAACAAGTTAGGGGAGCTTGCCAAATTGAAGCAGACAGGAACTGTGGAGGATTATCAAACTAAATTTGAGATTTTGGTTTCGAGGGCTGGTACCTTAGATTCCAATCAGAAAGTTCAGCTGTATATTAGTGGATTACAGGAATACATAGCAGTAGAAGTCGAGCTACACCAGCCAAAAGACTTAGCCACCGCCATGAGTATGTCACGCCTGTATGAATGCAAGCTCTACTCCAAGAGTGTTGCCCAACGCGAGGTCAGACGTCCTGCTCCCTTTTCAGAACACCGCCCTGGCCGTGCCATCAAACGACTCACCCCAGACGAAATGGATGAGAGACGGAAGAAAGGACTGTGCTTTAACTGTGATGAGCCGTTTGTACGCGGACATTAATGCAAACGCTTATTTTTTATTGATCTGGATGACGGCAGTAAGTCTGATGCGGAGTCCGATTCCGATTCTCCACCAGAAATCTCCCTCCATGCCATTACTGGAACTCGCAATTCCCAATCTATGCGACTTCTAGGTTGTTGGCACGGTAGGCAAGTACTGATCTTGGTTGATTCGGGAAGCACCCATAATTTTGTCTCAGATTCTATGGTGGCCGATTTGCAGGTTACAATGGATGCGAAGGATGGGTTACGGGTGAAAGTTGCGAACGGTGAACAACTTCACAGTCCTGGTCTTTGCAAAGGCGCACCGATTGAATTGGGAAACTCTGTTTTCACGGTGGATTTATTTGTGTTACAGCTCACTGGTTTTGACTTGGTCTTGGGTGTTAATTGGCTAGCTACTCTGGGCCCCATCTTATGGGATTTTAACTCCATGTGGATGTCTTTCTTTGTTAATGGGAAACAGGTGGCTCTTACGGGTATAGACAGCAAATCAGAAACAAATTCATCCCTCAATTCCCTTTCACCATCTGCTGCTCGCGATCATCATCTGCGCCAATTATTAGCTGATTTTGCTGCAATCTTTGAAGCTCCCACAGGTCTCCCACCTGCTCACCACTGTGACCACAGGATTCCTCTAGCTCCAAATACCAAACCCGTAGTGGTTCATCCTTACCGATACCCACACAACCAAAAAGATGAGATCGAGCGACAGTGTACTGCTATGCTGGACCAAGGGATTATTCGTCCCAGCCGATCACCTTTTTCTTCTCCGGTACTTCTGGTTCCTAAAGCTGACAAAACTTGGCGCCTATGCGTGGATTACAGGGAACTTAACGCAAGAACTATCAAAGACAAATTTCCAATTCCTGTGATTGAAGAGCTTCTGGACGAATTGGGAGGGGCAAAGTATTTCACCAAATTGGATTTGGTTTCTGGGTACTTCCAAGTTGGCATGCATCCACCAGACATTGAGAAGACCGCATTCAGAACTCACCATGGCCATTTTGAATTTTTGGTCATGCCATTCGGGCTGTCAAATGCTCCTTCCACATTCCAGGCTTTAATGAATGAGGTATTTCATGCCCACTTGCGCAAATTTGTTTTAGTCTTCTTTGACGACATTCTGGTTTTCAGTAAATCTTGGAATGACCATATGCAACATCTGCGACAAGTGTTTAGCCTCTTGGCAGAAAACAAATTGTTCTTGAAACGGTCCAAGTGTACCTTTGCCCAAACGGAAGTTTCTTATTTGGGTCATGTCATTTCACATGAAGGCGTTCAGGTTGACAAATCCAAAATTTCGGCTATTACTGATTGGCCGCAACCAGTTTCTATTCGAGGCTTGCGGGGTTTTTTGGGTCTTGCTGGTTACTACCGTAAGTTTGTCTTCAATTTTGGCCTTATTGCTGCTCCCCTCACAGCTATGTTGCAAAAGAACTCCTTCCACTGGACAGATGATACGGTTAAGGCTTTTGAAGAGTTGAAAAGGGCACTCACCACTGCTCCAATTTTAGCTCTTCCTAACTTTGAGCTAATGTTTATTCTTGAGTGTGATGCTTCTGAATCAGGAATTGGGGCTGTTCTATTACAGGAGACTAAACCTGTGGCATTTTTTAGCCGAGCTCTTACGACCCGTCACACCAAATTGCCAGCATATGAAAGGGAGTTGATCGGTCTAGTCAGAGAAATTAAACATTGGCAGTCTTATCTTTGGGGCAAAAAGTTTTTGGTGCGCACAGATCATTACACCTTAAAATTTTTGCTTGAACAAAGGTCACTTTCCTCTTCACAACAGTATTGGGTGATCAAACTACTGCCTTTTGACTTCACGGTAGAGTACAAGGCGGGTAAGTCGAATACTGTGGCCGATGCACTGTCGCGCCGAGATCCGATCAACCATATTTTCTTGCTCTCTCTATGCCCCAGCTGGATTTGTTTGATGATATCCGCCAGGAACAGCAGCAGTCCCCTAACGTCCAGCACCTCATTTCAGCAGTTCTTGATCACTCAGCTGCCGCAATATGGACATTCAAACAAGGTCTTCTTTTCTTTAAAGACCGGGTTTTTATTCCACATGGCTCACCAACAATACCTCTAGTTATAGCTGCACTTCACAATCAGGGTCATGAAGGATATCAGAAAACGCTGCACCGAATTACATGGGATTTCTTCTGGAAAGGGATGAAAAAAATGGTGCAGGAATTCATTCGAGCCTGTCCTGTTTGCCAACGCCACAAAACAGAATCATTGCAACCAGCAAGTCTGCTGCAACCAGTGCCGATTCCACAACAAATATGGGCAGATGTGTCTCTTGATTTTATTGAAGGGCTTCCAACTTTCAGAGGCAAAAATGTGATTCTAGTCGTTATTGATAGGTTCTCTAAATACGGGCATTTTTTGGCACTTTCTCACCCTTATACTGCTGTGGGTGTTGCGCGTATTTTCTTTAATAACATTTTCAAGCTTCACGGACTACCGGAAACCATGGTCAGTGATCGCGATGTTACATTTACTAGCATTTTTTGGACTGAATTATTCAAGTTGTCTGGTACTAAACTGTGTTTTAGTTCAGCTTATCATCCACAATCGGATGGTCAAACAGAGGTCACTAATCGTACAGTGGAAATGTATTTACGCTGCTTCTCTAGTTCTCACCCCCACAAATGGTGTGATTGGCTTTCTTGGGCTGAATTTTGCTACAACAGCAGCTACCATTCAGCTCTTAAATCCACTCCATTTGAGACTGTCTATGGGCGTGCTCCACCTAGACTCCTTTCTTACTTGCCCGGCAATTCCACTGTAGAGACTGTGAATGTTATTTTACAGCAACGTGACTCAATGTTGCAGCTCCTACGCAACAACCTTCAATTGGCTCAAAACAGAATGAAACTTCATTATGATCGTTCTCACCGGCCATTGGAGTTTAATGTTGGTGATGTCGTTCTACTCCGCCTCCAGCCATACCGTCAGTCATCCATTGCCTTAAGAAAAAATCAGAAATTGGCTGCCAAATATTATGGTCCTTTTGAGGTTTTGGAGCGCATTGGCTCTATGGCTTATCGGTTGAAGCTTCCCCCTGATTCCAAATTACATCCAGTCTTTCACGTCTCCACACTCAAGCCATATCATTCTGATTCTGGAAATTTTGAAACGATTCTCCCACCTATTACTGAACAGCAACCTTTGGTTCCATTTGCTATTTTGGGACAGCGTTGTCGTTCGGGAAAACAGGAAGTCTTGGTCCATTGGAGCCAATCTTCCCCAGCTGATTCCTCTTGGGAAAATGTTCAGGATTTACTGGCACGCTTTCCAGATTTTACGCTTGCGGACAAGCTTCCTAATGAGGCGGGAAGTACTGTTACGAGACCCTTGCAGGTGTATACTCGTAACCAGCAGAAGCAGCAGCCACGTGTAATGCTTATGGAAGTTGAGGATTGAAGCAGTTAGTCATGTTCAATTTCTAGTTTATTTGTTGAATATTTCTTTATGCATTATGTTAGTGTTTCCATTATATTAGGAGGGTATTTTTCAGATTCTGTTATTTCCCTTATTCTAGGAAGTAGTGGCCATGATCAAGTCATGATCCTTTGATGTACCCTATAAATATTTGCATAAACATCAATGAAGAATCAACTTGGAATTTCATTCAGTCTTTGAGCACTTTACACTCAAGAGGTTTAAGGCTCCCTCTTTGAGCCGAATCGTTAATGACCCGAGCAAACAAAAAGAAATCTAACCCAAACACTCAAACACCTACCCAACCATCTACACTTAGACCCCAAACAAGATCCTTGGCCCGGGACCCTAACGCATCATATCACCATCTTTAAAATCTTGCGTTGATGTTGATTTGAAGAGAATAGTCATTGTTGCTAGTTTTCAAAGTTGATTTTTTGGATGGACTTGCTGAATATATGTTAGCAGTGACCTCCCATCATTGCTTAGCCTAGCATCTTGTGGTAATAGTATGAAGTCTTCATCTTTTCCAACCTGAGGAGATCAGGAAATTGATGCGGGAGAACACCACTGCTTGTTAGAATTCTGTTTTTATTATTTAGTTTAGCATCTTTTAAGGCTTATTTAGCATAAACAAATAAGCATATGATGCGGGAGAACACCACTGCTTGCTGTGTTTTTGAGTCCCTTGGTGTTTTCCTGGTAAAAGGGGGAAAAACTCACTTTCCCATTTTCAAGGAGTGTCTTCCATTTTCACGATAGGAAGTCATTTATCCTCTCTCTCTCTCTGCTGACTTTTTTCCTATCTACGTTCCTTGTTTTAGGTAATACATTATGCATTGCCAAACTGTTTCAGAGACTTTTGTTCATCGATCTGGCCATACTGGTCGTGCTGGGAAGAAAGGAAATGCCATTCTTATTTACACAGAGGATCAGACTAGGCAAGTTAGGATTTATGAGCGGGAAATAGGGTGCAGATTTACACAGATTTACATTATGCATTGCCAAACTGTCCAGTGCCGTTTACATTAGTTTTCTTCATAACCTGACAGTCAAAGTTTGCACCGTTCTTTGCTTTCCCTAGACTGTTCTACATGATTATCTTTCTCAATAGATGCAGAGGATTGAGATTTTTCCTGAAATACCAGATGCTGTAACCTTTTTGAAGAATAGCAAAATAGAAAATTAAAATAAAAAAATACAGATTATGGAGCTTTTGTAAAAAGCGGTTAAATTATTCATGGTATGGCTAGTATTAATAATTTTGTACGTGACACAGAATACCCCAATCTGATTCTTTTTGTAATGATGTCATGGCTCCAATAATCATGTGAAGCTTTTCCATATGATATGTCTGTAATTGATGTTCTCTATTCCATGTTGTGCAGCATGGAAATCTGTTTCATTTTCATGTGCTTCTAGTGTGTCAGATATTTTGTATGGTACATGTGCATGTTGTATTGTTTGCATCGGTACTTCAATTAACATGCTATGGTGTTTCAGCTTCCAAGGATAATGGTACAGAGTGGAAGCATGGGCATGATGAATGATATTGGTTCTGGTGGTCGATTTGGAGGTGCGAGAGATCGTAGATTTGGTGATACAGGTTTTAGCCGAGCTGGTGGTCATGGGGATTATGGGTCTTTTGGAGGAGCAAGAGATGGCCGATTTGGTGATACAGGTTTTAGTCGGGTTGGTGGTCATGGGGATTATGGATCTAATCATACCAGGAACCCTGGATTTGGCCATTCTAGTGGTCGTGGCCAATTTTCTGGTCAAATGAATGGATCTGGTTCCTTTGGTTTTAACCGAAATCAAGCAGGGAATTTTAGTGGTTCTGGTTTTAGTGAACGTGGTAGATCAGATGGTTCAAGTACTTTTGCAGACTTTGGTTCTGGTGGTTCCAGTGGATTTGGTGATAGTAATTCCAGCCGAACTAGTGATGGATTAAATGATCCTCGTTGTAGTCGATTTGGGATCTTTGGGGATTTCCAGAGTGATAATTCTAAAAACGGAAGAAGATAAGTCGGAGTAAACAAGTGGTAAGCTTTATTACTCCTTATGAATTTTTATTTGGAAATTATCTCATGCAGTTTTTATGTGTACATTGTTTCTTTTTCATACAGACACAAAATAATATACAACATGAACACTTGTTTTAATCCTCTCTCTCTCTCTCACTCTCTCACAAGTGAATTATATGGTTTTGTCCTGTTCATTCATTTAAATATGGAGGTGTTCAATGCCATTGGGTATTATTATTATTATTACTGCTAGGCTTTTTTTTTTAAACTGACTGTTTACAGACAGTTATTTGTTAATCAATTAACATTATTTAAAAGCTGTTCATCTATGAAAGCATCAATAATGGTTATTTTCTGAAAATTTATGTCCATATAAAAATACAATTAATTTGACTATTATTACAAAGTACAAGTATATTCGTTACTGTTATAATTATATTATAATCTTTTAACATGTAGTTATATATTCATAAAAAGCTGTGGTTGAAATCTGAAAACATTGCAAGAGAAGATATCTAATGAGAATTTGGTTAACTAGTTTTGTAAAATGATTTGTTTCAATTGACGGCTTTATCAATTTGGTTTTTTCATTTTGGACATCGCCATTGTTCCCGGTCTATCCATAACCTCTTCGATTTCAGACATTCATACGCTTGCAATGACAGCTGAAAGGCCGGCAATGGACAGAGTCAGATACATGTAGCGGTAATGGTGCTGGTAGAAGTAAGGTTAAGATAACGTTACTGGATATTTAAGGATCAAGAATCTTTCTTTTGTTGTGTTTATTATCAATTATATGGAGGAAAAACAATAGTTCTTGCTCAAGATATTAAGACTGAGTGTTTTGACATGTAATTATTGTTCACTTTAGAGAACAAATCGAGCCATGCTCCCATATCTAAATATAATACACTGCGCGATTCAAAATTAATAGGGTATTGGCATTAAAAAGTCACTTCTTTGTGTTTTTGGGTTTTAATCCAATTCTTTATTTTTTGGTGATTTTATTCAAATTTGAAGCTGATATGGTATGTCATTTATAATATTTTTTTACTTTCATATTCAACAACTATGAATAAATGTACTAATTAATTATAATTAGAAGACAAATCGATAACAACAAGACAAATACTCACCATACACGCATTCCGAGACTTAGCCACACTACTTTCCATTTTTTTGAATACTAAACAAATAATGATGCTTGAAATCACCGTCACCATAAATGCTCATGACTGCAATTTGTACACTGTTGACTTCTTCGACACTTTAATCACCGCCATTGATCGGCCGCACAGAAATGGGTCCAAACCACTTTCTTCTTTTTGCTGAAGCTTGGTCACCTTGTAGTTAGCGTCAGCGTCCACGTCCGATGGATTCTGTGGAATAGAATAGATCCCTATATTGATACTCTCTAGCTTTGTGTGTGCACTCACCGTTTGATCTCCTAACTCTCTCTAGCTAATACCATTATGCTCATTCTTCATCGTTTTCTTCTAAATCCGAATATCACTTTTGTTGAGATTTGGACGGGATAAGTTTTGAATTATAGAACACGGGTTGAAGGTTTACAGGGTTCTAGATTTGAGGAGATATTTGTTGATTAATGATGGAGAGTCCTGTTAGGATTTCAGTAGGAAGGAAGGATTATGAAAGAGTGTTTGGGATATGAAAATGTGTGACATTAAATTAATTAATAAATTTAAATTTTAGTTATCCCTTGTGTTATGAATTCCACCTAAAAATAATAAAATAATATAGTTGACATTTTACATCAGTTATCCGCATGTTTCCTATTTAGAATTTAAATGTTTCAAAACTTTTAAGATTTTAACTTATTGTTCTAAAAAATAAAGAGCTGAATTAAAACATAAAAGCCCGTAAAGATTTGACTTTTTATGCTAATATTCCATATTAAAATATTTAGCAGTACATCTTAGTTAAACGAATGTTCTTCGGGTGTGGTTGATAAAATATGGATAGAATTATTATAAATTTGTATTTTATAAAATCAAATTCTTTAGTATTTTTTATTTTTTTATAATTTTAATTATATGTATTATTAATTTTCTTAATTTTAAATAAAAAAATATATTTTAAACTATATGGGTGTATAAAAATTCTCTATAATTGATTAAAATCTTATCTTCGTTTAATATTACCATGGAATTCATATACTTTAGTGTTTAGTAAAGAGCGAAGGAAAAGAGTGACTATCCCAATAAAAATAGGAAATAAAAGTAAGAAACAAGTAGAAAGGACGTGGTTGCATGACCTACACTCTGCAGAAGTCCACTATCCTACTTAATTCATAATCCAATAGTCTATATTTGGGATAGTGAGTACAAAAAAAAAATATATTAAACACCCTTCTTGTGTAGACTTTACCAAAAAACAGCTCCTATATTGATTTTTATATTATATATTTAAGAATTAATTTACAAATGTAAAATAAATAAAATTATTTAAAAATTAACTAACTACTTCTAAGTTGTTATTATAAAGCCTTAGACCCATCACCCTCTACAAAGGGCCTTTCAAAATGCTCCAATGGGATTTCATGTTTACGGAGAAAGGACAATACCAGCTGTTATCCATCCTATTCTAACACTTAAATACAAATTAATAATAAAAAATTAAAGATAAAAATGCATAAAAAACAAAAGCTAAGAATACAAAAATATAAAAATTAGATCTACAGAAAATTCTCACCTGATTATTGATAATTCTACACTAAAAATTAAAATTTATTAAAAAACAATAAACATGATCTAAAAATTATAAAATTTTATGGAAACGTTCAGAATGGATAGAATGAAAAAATAATAGAATTATATAAAAATAATCAAATTTCTTTTTATAAAAAAATTATTTGAAATTTTAAATACATATATTAAAAACTTTGAAATATATATAAGCTAATTTAAATTTGAGTCTGTTATTCATATATTCTATTATTTAGAATTATTGATTTTTTTCAATTGGTTATTGATTTTATTGTATTTTTTTTTTGGGAATTTTATTGTGTTTAATTGATTGTTCATAATTTATAGTTAATTTTAAATTTTTATTCCTAATTTTATCGTAAATTTAATTTTCCTAATGAAAAATAATAAAAAATATATGAATTTAATAATAATAATAATTCAATTAAATCAATATTAAAATTATTATTTTATTTTTAAATATAATATACATAAAAAAATTTTAATTCTTAATATAAATTACTTATATATATATATATATATATATATATATATATAAAACTGAACCATTACCAGCGCTAAGATTGAGGTTGATTTAAAGTCACTGGAACTCATAACAAACTTACTATATATCCTGATACACGTGATATAATTCCAAACATAATCATAAAAACATATAAAAACATTTTCATCTCATAAAAGCACATAAAAGCACATAAGAAGATCATAAATAAGGGATTATAAAAGAAGACTAGGAAAAAATACAATTCTAATCCACAATAAGAATTACATGTCTACAGCTAAACTATTAAGGTTATACCATACAACACTACTGACCTCCTGAGCTAACTCTACTCCTGCAAACCCGGGGTTAGAGAGAAGGGATAAACTATAAGAGCCTAGTGAGTATAAACATAAACAAAGGCAGTTTAATAAAACATATGATCGTATGAATGTATCACAATACAAACAATTCACATCAAGATAGACTTGTCACAGTAATCCTTTATAATTCCAATAGTGTCCGGCGCACAATGGGTGCTCCCTTAGGACTTCCTCTTAAACATAACATAACATATCCATAATACAAGGGGCGTAGAATATGCAATCCTGGTATTTCCTTTATATAGTGTTAGAGGCATAGAATGGGCAAAACATGGTCTTTCTATATCCGTCATAACATATTATAACATAGTCGAGAGCTAGAGGGTCATCTAACATCCATCCACAATAACAATTAATTGTGTAATGTATCATATTCGTGAATTCTAATGCAAACAACCTAATTATATATACATGGCTTTCGTGATGCAGGAGTATGTTTAAAACGTTTGATTTCTTTAAAAGAATAGTTCAATTTAGTTCAACTCACCTCTGGCTGATGCAAGCTAGATCTGAAACAATCATCTCACTGCAAGTCTCTACTGTCTCCCAAGTTTGATCCTACACAGGTAGACTTAAATAATGTACTAAACATAATTTTTACAACACTCAAAACTGCCCCGAGAAACCCCTAAAAACATATAAGAGAACATATAGAAAATGAGCTGAAAATGGCTGGACAATGGACTTTCGGCAGCCTAAAATCCCCTTATAGATTTGAAGGTCAAACATTTGGAGGCACTTTTGACGGCTAAAGATGGCTGCCTCAGGTGCAGGTTTGATGGCTGAAGGGACCTTCGGCTGCCGAACCTAGATTTTGGCTTCATGCCAAACTCAATTCTACTTATGCAATCCAGCCCCTAAATGCAAACAAACCAAAATGGAGGCTTATAAAACTACTCAAAAACATAACTAGGGTTACAAAAATAATATAGAAACAAGAAAAAAAATTCGCATGCTTTCATAAAACATGGATTAAGGCACAACATTCAAACTTAAAACCCAAAACGTTTAAAAGATTTTGCATGCATAGCCAAACCCTTGAAACAACTTATGAATCCTTTAAAAACTTAAATAACAGAAGAGAGACAAGGATAACTTACCTCCCTGAGATGAATCTACAACTGCGGCAAGGATTTTGAGAGAGGAGAAAGAGGTTTGAATACTTTTGACTTTAAACTCTTAACCCAAAACTTTAATTTTCAAAACCATGAGGAGAAATTGAGAATCCTTTGAAGAGAAAAATGAAGGAACAATTCAAAATCATCAAAGAGGGTGCGTGGACTTACCTCTGCCCGAAAATGCAAAAAGAGCCATCTCCTTTTTGTCCTGGAGCCCTTTTATAGGGGGCTGGATGAGGCACGTTCGGCAGCCGAAATTTAAAATTTTTCTAAAATCTTTTTTTAAACACCTCATAAAAAGTATCAAATTTTTTTTATAAAAAAATTCATTTTACCCTTCTAAAATTTCTAGCTTCGAAATTTCGGATTCTAACGGATATTCCATCGGAAAGTTGAAATTCCGACATCGGAGTTTAGCCGGATATTATATTTTTTCCCCTTAAAAACATTTGTCCGTGAATGTTTAACTACATAAGCAAACATAGCATACGTATCAAGAAAACATATAAAACCATCCGACAATCTCTAAAAGAGATGAGAGTATTATTTAGGTATCGACTCTCTTGTCTCCCAAGTATAATTTAACTTAAAATAAAATTTCAATAAATAAAATTTAAATGTTAAAAAATATCTTCTATAAATAAAATTTAACAAAAAAACTCCTTTAAGTAATTTAAATAGACTAATAATTAAATTAAAAAATTTAAAATAATAACAACAGTTAATTATTTAAAAAAAAATTAGTTTAAAACTTATGATAACATTCCAATACAAATAATTTAAATATTAATAGAACTTTTTCTAATAAAATTTAATCTAACTATAATTTAAATGTCAAGAGATTCTTCGATCAATTTAAATTTAAATAGAATACTAATATAATTTAATAATTAAATTAAAAATTTTTAAAATAACAAGATCGTAATTGACAAAACACAGTAGGGGCAATTTAGAAAGTTTTAATATTTCCCCTTCTTTACATTTTTATATATAACATAGATTTTTTTTTATTTTTTAATTTTTTAATTTTTATTTATTCAGTTAATTTAATTTTATTATCTAATTTTATTATTTTTATTTTTTAATGTGTTTTCATGACATAAAACATCTCTCTATAGCTTTAAACATTGCTTTTAAGTGTACTGGAATCATGATTTAATTTTCATCATAGGCTCTTATTGTTTTAGGTGTACATATATAAGTAGTACAAAATTAAGAGTCTACAAACACTCACATGCATCCAACATTTTATTATGTATCAAGATCCAAGTATATATTCTTTCTATCTACATATACAAGTTCAAATAACTCTACCTTTTAAAACATCTTTAACAAACCTTTGAGAATAAATCAAAATAGTAAGATACCCTTCATTTTGACATATAACTCTTTTACCATATTTTTGTAGAAAAAAACACCATTTTAAGAAAAAAAAAACTCTCAATACTAAAAAATTCAAAGTAATATGGATGGATATAAAACATCTCCCTTTATACAAAAATGTCAAAATAACATGTTTGGAGGGTGACTTACCTTTTGATTGAAAATTCTAAAAGATGGGAGAGAGTTTTTTCTAAACTTTCAAAATTTCAAAGACCAAGCATAAATTCATTAGAAAAAGCGTTGATTGAAGTTTTAAAGGATTAAAATTGCAAGCGAGGTGGGAGAGAAAGAAACTTATCTTAAATTCGAGTTTAAATGTCTTTATATAAGTGGGGGGCTGCTAAGTCATCTTTGGTGGCTAGAGGAGCCCCATTTAATAGCTAAACATTAATTCATCTAAAATTTATTTTTCACACTTTTGAAATATATTTAGAAAAATTACTTTTTTTTCCTTTGTCTAAGATTATGGATCCCGACTTTAATTTTCAATGGAGATTTCATCGAGACTCTAAAATTCCAACAGTGAAATCTAAATGGGTATTATATTCTTTTGCCCTTAAGAATACTTTTTCTCAAATGTCCAACCAAGCATGTTAAACACAAAACCTACAAATATAACTAATAAGGAAAAGAACACATTAGACTACTTACACACTTATTTCAAAAGAGGTATGGATGCTGCCTAAGCATAGAGTCCTTAATTTCCTAGGTGCAATCCTCCATATTGTGGTAATTCTATATAAATTCAAGCTGTCATTTGCGTGAAAGAACTTCTTTAATCAAAATTTAGAATTGTTCATACTATTTACGTGCCTTTGTTATTGTGAGAGTGTGAGATTGCATTCTATCAATTGTATCAATAATCAAGGTAAAATTATCAATTCAATTGTCATGTTTGTATTGTTTCTCTAATACTCAATTATTGGTGTTTTTGTTGTTTTTTGTTTAGGGTGCCATAGTGAGGAGTTCTTTGAAGTTATTCCATCTTGTTATAAAGTTCTTAAACTTGATCTATAGGGTTTTGTGTCAAACTCGACAAAAAGTGGCGGTGTTAAGCCAAACATAAATGGGTGTGATGTAAGTGTTATGATATAACTTTTGGAGGAGGGCTACTTAGGAACTCCAAAAGAGAATAGCTACATATCTTTTATACTTGGAGCAAAGTTGTAGTTGATTCTTTCATCTTTAATATTTTATTAAAAAATTCACTTCACTTATTAATTGCATCTGTGCATCTGACAATAGTTAGATTTTTTAAAAAAATTATTATTTAGTGTTTATAATATAGAAAAATATATTAGCTTAGTCTCTTTATTTTAAAAAATGTATTAAAATATTATTAATATTTTAAAAATTCTATTAGTTAGTTTCTTTATTAATTTTAGCCGTTAAATATTTTACTATTTAATTTCTATAATTTTAAAAAACATATTAGTTGGTTCCTCAAATTTTTAAGGAGTATATTAGTCTGTCCATATCAGAAGCATTTTAGATTTTTTGTTACAGTACTTAATAGTTAAAATTAATAGAAAGATTCCTATTAATTAGTAAACTTTTTTAAAATATTAAAAATATTTTAATATATTTTTTAAAATAATTAAAAATTAATTAGTGAATTTTATACAATAAAACTAAATAGTATTTTTTCTTAAATTTATTTACCCTTCTTAAAGAATTTAGAACTTATTCGATTAAAATAATAAAAATGGTTTATTTGGCCCACCATACAAAGTACATGAGTAAACTGAAAATTATTTCCCCTTTACATTTTCTGTCAAAAGATTGTCGCTACCCACTTCTTCCTCAACTTCTCCTTTCCCCAGTTGCAGCTGTGCCAGCACCAAAATACAGCCCCACTGCAACCAGCCACACCAATGCGCAACGTCGTGTCTCCTTCCGCTCGTTGTTCTTCCATTGCTTGCTGTTAACGCGGTCTTCACTCAGACACGCTGTCCATAGACCCGCTCCACTTGTCCTCGGTGCTGCTCCTTGTATTGCTGCTCGCCTTCCTTGCCTCTAGTCCTCGTCCTTAGTCACGCCGCTGGTCCTCGTCCTCAGTCACGCTGATGCTCTCTGTGGTGCTTGTCTCCAGCCGCTCGGTGAGGTATTAAATCAATGCCTCCAACTACAGTTCTGCGTATATTGTTACAGTGATAGTTAGAAGACCATAGGAAATTTGAAATGACAGATTTAAAGCAGTTATTATGAAGATGGATTTATAAAATTTGCGTATTGATATTTCCCATTTTGATTTGTATGTCTGGAAATTTGGAATGTGTGTGTTGAATTTTTAGATTGATTGAATGTGTTTGTTGATATAAATTTCTGAGATTTGTGTTTGATGTTTCTGGTGAAATGTGTTTGGCTTCGGGTTCAGATATTTAACCTAAAAAGCAATATTAGTAGCTAATGTTTCAGCATAATTATTTAGATTTAATTGGGTTAGGTTGGATTCAATATTGTGCAGGTAATGTTAAACGGATTTGGGAAGGATGCTGCTACTGAAACTTAATTTCTAAATGGATTGGGATAGGTCTGGATATTGTAGTTATAAATGGGTTCGTATGTGAGTATTCAGAATTTTGCGGCTACCCTAACCGGTACCATCCCTTATGTTTCACATAATTTGTGATAATATTGGATAATTAAAATAAGCCAAATATGCGCCTGATGCAGTTCTGTAATCCATTAACTTTTATTTGGGCTTGCCAATTTATGTTTTATATGAATTAAGTTCAGTATTGTGGTTGTGCATTCATTTGAATTTGATTGTTATTTGTGAACATATATGATGGAGTTATGATGAAACAACTCAAGCAAATGGAAAGGAATGGCTGAAACAGATAATTGTACAAATGGATTTGTAGTACAATCTCCCTCATCAATTACAATGCCAACACAATAAAAAACTATAAATGATCAGCAAAAGTAACTAGCAAATTAACCAGTATATGGTTGATATTGCCCTAGGTATAACCCTGCAAAAACTATGCCCTTCAAAGAAAATACTTCTAAATTGGCATGCTTTGTTCATAGGTGCCATCTCTATCAATGCACAACATTTATAAATCATTTTGCATTTTTTTCACGATAAGAAGTAGATTGAAGAATAAAAAAACAAATTACCTACAGTAGATAATTAGCTCAAAATGCAAAACCCATAACAAGGGAGGAAACATGGTAGAGAAATTATTCTCTCCTTTCAACTAGCAAATGGGGATAGTGATGCAGGGGATCTTTACTGACTGTATGTAGGTTAGATTAGTTTGTGTCGATATGGAGCAAGATGTGAATTGCAATGATCAAATACAATTCAAAGAGAATAAAATCTGTGATTTGTGAATGGTGGTGATGCGAAACTTTATGGATCAAGTCCAAGAATTATGTGACAAAATGAAATAGCTTCAAAGACCAACAATAAACTCTCCTCTATGGCACCTCATACAAAGGACAACAAGAATATCAATAATTGAGGATTGGAGAAACAAGATCAATGCCACATTTGATAAGTTTACCTTAATTTTTGACGTAATTAAAAGAATGCAATCTCACACTCACACTCTCACAATAATAAAGGCACACTATTAGTATGAATAATTCTGAATTTTGATTAAAGAAGTTTTGTCACGCAAAGGACGACTTGAGTTTATATAGAGAAAACTAAACTTAACCTTAAGAGAATAAGGATAAAATAAACCCTAAAGTGCCCAAACAAATCTGTCCAAATTTAATAGCCCATAGCAAGGGGGCGGCACCCTAAATCCCAAAAACTAGGCCCAAACAACTAAATTAGCAATATTAAAGTAAATAAGATAGTATAAGGTTAATCTAAATAAATGGGCTTACAAAATACATCATTAAGGCCTAAATAACATATATAACACGTCTCTTAGGACTGTCCATAAGTTGTGCACATACCTTGCATATACTCTTTAAGTTGCACATACATTGCATATGTTTCTTCAAATCTGCCCACTCGGTTTGATGGATTTGTACACCTTCTAATTAGGTTCAATAGACTTGAATATTCACAAAAGCCTTCCCTGATCTTCACTTTAGACTTTTCTTTGTATAGTTTTGGCCTATAGGCTTAATTAACATAATAATTTATTTTAATATTACACATATATTAGCACAAGCAACAAAACTACATAATAAAGAAAATTTGGGTTGTGCGCGGCTGTTCTTGCTTTCCTCATGCGTGCCCCACAGGCCAGTCCAGTCAAGATGCTTGTCCAGCGCTTGGCCAAGTATGTTCTTGAAGACTCAAACGTCATAATACTATCTTGGCAAGCTTCCGAGCATTTTCAGCTTTTTAAGCTTTTAAGCTTCTGGGCGCGACAAGCGCTTGGCCAAGTCTGTTCTCGAAGACTCGGGCGACATAATACTATCTTGGTAGGCTTCCAAGCATTTCCAGCCTTCTAAGCTTCTAAGCTTCTGGGCGCTCACTAGCCCTTCTAAGCGTTTGGGCATTCACCAGCCTTTCTGAGCATCCTCCAGCCCTGCGAGCATCTGGGCATCCTCTAGTCCCAACCAGCCCTGCAAGGTTCCGGGCGTTTCCTGGCGGACTTCACTCACTTGCTTGGCAGCTTGTCCCACTCGTTCGATTGTCCCGCTTGGCAGGTCGTCTCACCTAGCAGATCGTCCCAATTGGCAGCTCGTCTCACTTTGGCAGGTCATCCCGCCTAGCAGCTCCTCCCGCCAACGTCAACTGCTAAAAGCCTCGATCACTCGGTAGCTCGTCCCACTGCTGGCTCTTGTTAACTCCTTGTAGATTTATCAAAACATCACCCGATAGCCAGTTTCTCTATAATGACTTAGCCTATTCTTGTGTTGTCTACTCGACATTAATATTAGTGTTAATTTTAATAAAAAAAATTTTGATATTTTTGGAGCAAATTTTATAAGTGTAGCAAAAGGCATGAGAGTCTAAGTCAACCACATAAAGAACCATAAATAAAATAAATTCGACAACCAAGAAAAGTGATAAATCAACAAAAATCAAATGGAGTTCTTCATCTCTCTTTTTTGCCCCACTGTCGAGTTCTCTCTTTTTGTTTTGCTTTAAATTATATATTATTTATATGAAATTGTGAATATATTTCACTAAAAAAATTGTGAATATATCATATAATTTTTTTTATTTTATTTTTTATTTTTAATATAAAAATATTTCTATTTTTTAATTTTAAGTTATATATATGTATTTAATATTTTCACAATAATGTATAAAAATATAATAAAATATAAAAATATACTGGTACAGTACTCGCTCAACGTCTATCAAGATTAAAGCCCTCCAAGTTGGAGAATATCAACCTGTGCCTCTTTCCATTTGCTGTTTTTTTTCAATAATAAAAGAAATTATTCAAACTAATAATATTTTTATTTCATAATGTAAAAAACAAAACACTTAAACATTTGTAATATTCGCTTAAATTAATTATAAAAATTACTTGTAAAATCAATCACAATTACAAATTTGAGAGTTAAATTAAAAAGATAAAATCATAAAAATCAGTTTAAGGAATAATAAATAAAGCCTATAAAATCATACAGAAATATATTTATATATGTAAATTGATAGAAATATAATTTAATAATAACCAAGTCGGATTTTGATTAAAATTTTGATAATTTAAAGTCACATAAAGAATTAAAATATAATTAATTGGGTCAGGGGCCTTTCTGACCCAACCATGCTCTTATGGCCCATACAGTTTTCTTGGTAAAACCCTAGCTAAAACCCTAGGACCTAGAACCTTCTATTCCTCTCCAGATCAACTGCATCCCGGTGTACCCGTCTCTCTTCCACTTCATTTCTCCCAATTTAAAAGATAGATCGATCCAGTTGATCTTTTAGCATAGAGCAATTACTACTCAGATGGCAAAGCGATTGATTCCAACGCTTAATCGCGTTCTTGTGGAGAAGATCGTTCCTCCTTCCAAAACAAACGCCGGTATCCTCCTACCCGAGTCGTCCACCAAGGTATTTTCTGTGCTTCTTGCTCTTTTTTTTTCCTTAAATTTTTCTTGATTTCTGTGTTTCGTTTATATAGACTGATTCCTGAGTGATTGTTGTGATCTTGCTGTTTCATAATAGCTGAATTCGGGCAAGGTGATATCTGTTGGTCCTGGATTGAGGAGCAATGAAGGGAAAACTATCCCGCCATCTGTAAAAGAAGGGGACACTGTGCTTTTGCCGGAATATGGGGGTACCCAAGTCAAGCTTGCTGACAAAGAGTACGATAGATTTTCACTTTAACTCTGTTTTGCAGATTTCATTTGTTTATTTTCATGCTATTTATTTATTATATATTTGGTGGGTATTGTACAGGTTTTACTTATACAGGGATGAAGACATCTTGGGCACTCTACACGAGTAATTGATTGTTTGGTTTCTGTATTGGAAGCTTAATTTAGGCCTTGGATCTCATTGATGTAACTTGTAAACATTGAAGCTTCTTAATTGAGATGAGTTAATCTAGTTTGGAATATGAGAATGGCTTTTTGTTGCATTTGCATTGTTATGGTCTTTTACCAGTATGGATTGAAATGTAGAATTGAGTTATCTATGACTAGAGGCAATTAATTTTGTTGATTGCTGATGAGTAGAGTAACCACTGGGATTTTAGTTATAGTTCTGACTGTGGTTTTGACACTTTTAGATGCCACAAGTCCTCCATGTCTATTGCAGTCAAAGATGTGCATCAATCCTTCCAATGATCTGACCTTTGTTCTAAGAGGTTTCCTTTTGGGAATTATGCAAATACCATTGCATTAAACCTCATTGAGCACAGGTACATAAACATAATTCCTAATAGAAAGGCCCTTAAATAGGATTTTCCCAAATAAGCCAGCCCATACAGAAGCACAAACCTAGAAAACCTGGGACTAAGAAACACTTCGTAGCGTCGATGTTGCCACCTGCATTGCTACCTCCTGCACCACCATTGCTGCGGTGGCAACCGTACACCTTCTTCCTGGAAGCTTGAAATGATTTGCCTTGTCCAAAGCCATGCAAGGTCGAAAATCTCAATATCGATTTAGGAAGAAAACAACAAACAGGCAACTTCAGAAGAGAAGAAAAAAAAAAAACAGGAAATTTGGTGCACACAAAAAAGAGGTCCTTCCACTTTGAAGCTCGGTCGAAAAAAAGAAAAAGCACTCCTAGTTGAGAGAAAAAAGAAGCTGATTTCTGTGTAATTGATAGTGCTTGGTTAAAGATGGATGGTATAGAGTTGATTACAAGGTAGGAATAACTTGGGAGAAGGGCAATTGCTGAAACTTGATACTATGTAAAGATCATTTCTTTCGTGAATACGTTTGCCGATTCCGTCGAATACGAATATATCTCATAAGCTTTCGCAATATTATTAATTATTTTAACAGTGGTGTATATGTTATATATGTCAGTTGGAGAGCTCCGATAATAAAATGTGGAAATTGGAATAGTTTTGCGTTTTTTGATATTGATGAAAAATAAATAAGTGGACTGATTCCACAGAGCTTGTGGGTAAAATTATAAATTGGTCTTGGATATATGTATTGTAAAATGTAATAATATGTCATAATTCATATTTTATCAATTATAATTTAATGAAATTAACACGCTTTTATTGATATCTTGGTTAAAAAAATTAAGATTTTGAGTTATTAAATGGGATAAAAGGTAATTTAGTAATATTTTTTTAGTAAATGATTTGCTAAAAGAATTTTTATAAACGTATCACAATTAATTTTTTTTATTATTATTTTTATTTTTTGAAAAGATGAAAAATCAATTATGTTTAATTTGTAACGGTAACAAAGAATGAAACTATTATCATATTTAATTTAACTTTTTTTCAAGTGCAGGATAATTCAGTAGGTAAGGTTGTAGGATTTTTTTTATCAAGAAGCGTATGGAGTAAAAATTTATTTATAAGTTAAGAGTAAATTGTGATTAAAAGAAGTATTAGTTGTATTTTTCATAGCAATAATTGTGAATAAAAAATAGGATGTGACAGGAGCTATATTGCCAAAAGAACTAGTTAATATTTATATAATTCAATAATTAAATGCATTTTAGGGCTTGAAAAAAAAACTACTAGATTGATGAATTAAAAATTTAGAAACTATATTGTTATATTATGAATATAATTTACTCTGATCGTTCTACAATAGTTATTGTTCAAAATTTTTATAGGTTTGATTTGAAAAAAAATAAATTAACAATAAATAAATTCGATTGTATTTTTATACACTTATATATATATATATTTAAATTTTAAGTTAAAAATTAATTTCTTTATCTTTAAGCATAAAAGTCAAAAACAATTGGATTATTAATCTTAATTGGAAGATAAAACTAGAAACTCATAAGTCCACATTTTGCCAGCACTTTCTTTGATAACGGAGAAAGACTTGGATGGATTCGTATAATGTTTTTATTGGGTGTTTTTTACTGGCAAAACTTATGGTTGAGGAGTCTTAGATGTGGGGAATGGTTTCAAAAAATGGAATTCTTGTGCATATGGCTGATGGTTGCTTTTGGTTTGTGACGGTGCAAATATGAGCCGTTTGAGGTTGGGTTTATCTTTAAGGAGACTTGCAGTACCACAATATTAGTACTCAGTCCCTTAAGGCCCACAAGAGATTAAGATGGTTAGAGGCCCATGAAGACCTATTTTGCACTTATTGAAAAAATATTATTTTTGGCTAAAAAAGAACCCAACATCAATAGATATTTAAGTTTAATTATTATATCATATTTATTTTAAATTCATATACTACTTAAACTATTTTGATTATATATATAATTAATAAGTCTATACATAGTTAGGTTTATTTTTTTAAAATATATTTCATTGAGACATTTGATATATGGTTAAGTATAATCTGCTGGAGCTCTCAGCCCGGGGAAGGTGATGACATTGGATTTGAGACAAAGTGCACGAGCAGTGGAGGTCATGATTAATTAGGAGTCTGAAAAGGTTCGAAACTGATAGTTACATTAATTTCTTATCCTCTTTCTCAAAAGCTATAAAAGGATTTAGCACCCAATTCCTTCCTAAATACGCTGGCAAGGCAACCCACATACTTTAGGTCAGCTGCCTAATCACATGAAAAATGGAAAATCTTCTATTCAATGTGCGACTCCAAAATTCATTAGTGGACAGCTGAAATTGGCTGCTCATTTAATGGCTCCTTGTCTCTTTGGGCCGTAGAGTTGGCGATGACATGGGATTTGGGGGATTGCAAGTGCGCGGTTTGCACGGCGATAATGGCGTAAGATGATGTAGAAAAAATAATGAAATTATTGTCTTTTTAAATATTAAATTATATTTTAAACTTTAATTATTATTTGCCTTTGGATATATTAACGTGGCTATGCATTTTCAACGATTTCATTTTATTGTCATTTTAATATTTTAGATTTTTTCTCACAAAAAATGTTGAATTAATATATAATATATATATAAATATAATTTACTATCTAATTTTTATAAACTCACTAATTGATCTAATTATCATAAAAATATATTAAAATATTTATAATATTTAAAAAAATTTATTTAATTATTTATTTATTTTAATCGTTAAATATTATAAAAAAAATAATAATATTTTTTATACAAAATAACTAATTAATAGATTTTTTTGAAATATAAAAAAATTAATTAATAAATTTTTTAAAATTATAAAAACTAAATAGTAAAATATTTGAGGATCAAATTGATACAATTTAAAATTGAGAATTAAAATATTTAATATATTTTTAAAAGTTAAAAAAATTTAATAATGAGTTTTTTAATGTTATAGATGAAGTAATATTTTTTTAAAATTCAAGAATTAAGTTTCATTTATTTTAAACAAATCAATACA
Source organism: Manihot esculenta (assembly GCF_001659605.2). Taxonomy (NCBI): domain Eukaryota; kingdom Viridiplantae; phylum Streptophyta; class Magnoliopsida; order Malpighiales; family Euphorbiaceae; genus Manihot; species Manihot esculenta. The sequence goes on along the minus strand of NC_035173.2, from coordinate 18,235,935 downwards.
TATAAAATATTTTTCAATAAAATATAGTTTTATTATAATTGTAAAGTTAAAACTAAAATTCATATATTAAAAATTCAATAGAGTTAATAAAATTATTAGATTTTAAAGTTTATCTTCCACTTTTAAAAGTGTGAAATGATAAAAACGACTTAAATTTTGTTTAATTATAAAATTATTTTTTTTATTTATGAATTTTAATTAATTATTTGAACACTATAAAATATTAAAAATATTTTTTTAAATAATTTTTTTATAAAAAAATGAGTTAGATTTTGATGTGACTAGAAAAAAATAAAATGCAATTAGTTAATCTGAAAAAAAGAGAATTTGAAATAATTGACATTTAAGTTAATAAATTTTTTAAAAAAATAATTATAATTAATTATTTAAAATTAAAAAATAATTGTTCATCGGTTTTTTATATTGTAAGACGTTGGAGTTGATTATCAAAATTTTCAGAAATTCGATTAGTAGATATGAGATTCCGCAATTATAACTATAATATAGATCTACTAGATTGTACTCTCTAACGGTAATTTTTCATGAAATCTCGTTATGTTATTGAAAGAGTGAATTTTGGTGAAAATTTAATAACTATATTGTAGGAGTCTTCTTTTATATAAGTAGAACTGTGTGTCATCTAGTAAGATATTTGCTGACATGGCATGGTCATATAGTGTTGACGTCACTTTAATGTCTGACCAAATAGGCTATATCATTACTTATAGGTTGAAGAATTGCAAAATTATAAGTTACTCTTTTTATTAAAAAATATTAATTATATTATTATTTAAATTTTTAATAATAATTTATTTTAATGTTATTTTAACTAAAATTATTAGATTTTTTAAATATATTTAATATACTTATTATTTAGTATTATTTTTAAAACTATAGTTAAGAATAATCTTGTTAAATAAATTAGTCATGAAGTATTAAAAAATAATTTAAAATAATATTTAATATGATTTAATTTAAAAATATTAAAAATAATAAATAATTTTTTTAATTATTTTTTAATTCTAAATATAATATTAATCTATCATTTTTTTCTAAATTATACTAATATTTAGAATAAATTTTAAAAAAATAATATATAAATTAAATATTTAATTATTTAGTCGATTTGATTAAATGGTTAAATAAATATGTAATTTATTTAAAATTATAAATTCATTATTCATTCTTCCATTTTCTAAAAAATTATTAATAAAATAAATAATTGTAAAAAAAATTTACACTTTAATTTTATTATAATTCTACCATAAATTTTTAAATTTTATTAATTTTACTTGAAATTTGATGATATAATATGCTAACTTGACAATTTTTCGAGTAATCACTATAAATAATCGCAGAACATAATTAAAATAATTTAAAAGAATCAAATTTTAATTAATAAAAAAATATAAATTATAATTGCAACAAAATAAAATACAAAATTCTATGAAATACTTCATTAATCTTTCACATAAATTAGAGATGACAAAATAGTTCATTCCAATGTTCCAAATAATACCACTCAGAACCCAACTAATTTGGTTAACCTGAAATTAGATTTGGTCGACAATAGCTCAGCGAAAAATGAAGGATTTAGATAATTTTGAAGGAACAAAAGGGTTCATTTCACCGGCAAAAATGCTGCACTTTAGGTTCGTGCAAGATCTCCATCTACTCATTGTTGTAAGCAAGGAAATATTTTATGAATCTAAGGTACATCATTATAAATAAATTTAAATTACAGATCTCATGATTTAAAGGGTAGAATATTTTTTAACTAATAAGCTCGAAAATTTATATAAAAAAAATTCTACTTAAAAAATGATATATATGCATAGTATATTCACCACTTCATTGAAGCTTCCTTCATTAAATTTAACATAACAGCTTTTAAGTTTTTTCTGTGATTTCTTTGTGCCTCGATACTTTTGCATTTTTCTCTATTTTAAATTTAATTTATTCTTTCCCCTTCCCCATGAAAGAGGATTTGCGTCAATTACTATCGGTTAAGAAAAGAAAACGTTGTTGTCCCTATTAAGAGTTCCAGAGATATTTCGATCGTCACTTATGATTTCTGTATTGTGGAAATTTTTCTCACATACAATCTAATTAATTTTCAGAATATGCAGACATTTTTTTATAGATTTATGACATCCTTTACATGAGTATCTATTATGAAATTAAAAGTAAAAAATATATGTTTTGGTTTTTTAATAATGTTAGATTTTGAAAATATAGTGAATGGAAACCCTTTATTGTATAATCGTGGTTGTTTGGAAGGATATACAAGGTAATGAAAACTCTCTATATATCTCTCTAACTCATTTTGATTTTTGGATTATTATTAAAGATTTTAATTATTATAACGAGACGTTAGCTAATGTTCAACGGAGGTTTACTGATTATTATGGGTTTCCAAAATCGCAACGACGACGCCAGTCTTGAAATCTTATTCAAGTTTTATATCGTAAAAGCTCTTTTTCGTGGCTTTTTTCGAAATATTTTAATGATTTATACTCCAGAGATGAAAAAAAAAGATGAGCATGTATGACAAATTATCTTATACAGGGTTTAATTTTAAATGATTGTAAATCTTTGTTAAACTCTAACCGCTCATACTTTAGTTAGAGAATCTATTAAACATAATTATCTCTCTATTTAGGATGATATTCCTAATAAAATTTTATTAATATAATAAGTAGATTTGTTTAAAAAAAAAAACATAACCCTTCTCTTAAACTAAAAAATATCCCCATTATTTATTTCCGAGTGGTATGCTTGTACTGCAAAATGCTCTATTATTTATTTGTACTATTACAAATTTAAAATAGTACAAGGAAATTATTTAACTAATACAACTAATTATATATAATAAAATTTCTTGATTTATTTTAAGAGATAAGAGGAGATTTTAAATTTATTAATCAATATTTTAAATTCAAATTTAAGAGATGAAATGCTTTTAAAATATAGAAGAGAGTATTTATTCTCTTATTAGCTCTATCGAGTGCAAATCTGAATTAATGAGACTAATTTCAAATATTATATTTAAAGAAAAAATTACTAATTTATTACTTCATTTATTACATTTTAAATTATATTATATACAATATTAATTTTTAATTTATAAAATTTTAATTTTTAATTTTTTAATATAAAAATATAATTTATATTTTCTTCATCTTATAATTATGTTTTTTTTATTATCTTAAAATTATTATTAATTTTTTTATATAATAATATATAAATTGACTATTACAATTTTATTTTATTTTTAAAAATCATCTAAAATTTTTTTTTAATATTTAATAAAATTTAATATTTTTAAAATAATATAATTAAAAATTATAAATAATAAAGAATATACTTAAAAGGAAATAGTATTTTGAATAAAATAAGTCTGTATTGGAATAATTATATATATATATATTCCCCTATATTTTTAATTTAACAAGTTAATTGCCAGGAAAGTTGGTTTGTGTTTGAAGATATATAAACAATTCAAGGATAAACACTAGCCTGTTAATTTTCAGACACGTGATTGGCTGAAAGATGAAATCAGCATCAAAGCAAGAAAAGTCCCAGAAATAGGAAAAGCACAGAGGATCCACCCCATCTTCCCCTCATCTCTGCACGTGTTTCCTTCTTCTTATATGTAAAAAATTAATACAAAATGTGACCGTACATAAATATTGTATAAACTTTGATTGGAATGCCCATTTAAGTCTTGGTAAAAAAAAATTCATCTCATAATTTTATTTAAATGAAAATTAATAAATATAAAATTGACAGAGGAAATAGAAATCCCCATACCGATTTCCCCCCAAAAAACCACTCGAAAACAAAGAATAATATTATACCTTTCCTTTACACAAGCCCAAACAACCCCTAATAATACCTTTGAGAGAAAAAAAAAAAAACCCTAATAACACACATCATCATCACCCCCCTCGGAAAAAAAAAAAAAATGATCACCCCCCTCCTCTGCACGTGCCTTCTTTCTTTCTTTCCTCTCTCGGTCTCCTTCCCTCCTCCTTTCCTTTGCTTTAATCGTCGCGCATGCAGCAGAGCTCCACGGGAGACGGAGAGAGAGGAATCCACAGCAACGCAAGAGATCAAACAAGGCCTCGGAAAAGTACGTTTTAACCGAACTCGGTGACGCCATAGAGTTTTAAGACGTAGACGCTTATGCATGACGACGTCGTAGTGAAGGAAGCGAGAACGGAGACGCTGAGATCCAAAAGTTCTTTGTTACTAAATGCACGCATACAACAGGATACCGAGCAGCGGCCACTCGACTCCGTCACCGCCACAGTCGCCGCTTCGTTCCCCGAGGTATCGCCACGGGGGCAGCCGCTCCAAGCGTTTCAATCCGGCGTCCCACCCGCCTGGTCGGACCCTCGCTCATCGCCTCGCGTGGCTTCTCCTTTCGGTTCTCCTACGCCGGCAGGGGATTTTCCTCTTTGCCCCTCTTATTTACATCTTTGGTATGCTTTTGTATATGGGAACGGTGTCATTTGATGTCGTTCCAGTCATTAAGCACTAGCCCGCTCCTGGGTCCGTCTATCGAAGTCCTCAGATTTACCGGAAGCTTAGACCCGAAATGGATGCAGATAATTCCTCCGCTGATGCAGTGAGTTCTAAGTTTTTATGTGTCATTTTGGCTTATCTTGCGAAATAGTGATATGGGTTTGATCTTGTTTAGCGCTAAAATTTTGGGCGGGTTATTTGTTTTTTCTGGTGATTTGGAGATGGGGATCTTCTGGCTGTTGTAGATTTTTTTTTTCGTTGATAGGATGCAATGACAGTTAGGCATTGTAATGTTGCAAATCAGAACCAAGTGACTGGAAGATAATTATGGGATTTTGTAATTTAGTTATGATTCACTGAAACAGCTTGGTATTTGCTTGATGTTGTGTTTGATGCCTAACTGGTGATGCCCAGCAATTCTTGGATTTGGCAGTATATACTGAAACACACGCATCTGAGAATTCAATAGGATGCTTCTTATAATTCAGTAATCCTAAGCATATTTTTAGCACTATCAATTAGCACTATGGATTTCAGTAATTTTATTGCTGTCATCTGTAGATGTTGCAGCTAGTGGGTTAAAACTTTTAGATAAGGGCTTACGCCCTCTTGTTGACCCAAAATTAATACTATGTGGGGCAGTTATATGGTTTTGTAGTCTCTGCATTCCAAAACCGGCTCTGGAGAATTTATCTGTTTTATTTTCTCTCAACTCTCAATCTTAACATCAGGTGTATATTTTGTCTAATGGCTGCATCAGGTTTTATGTCTTACGATTTTTTAAAAAAAAAAATATAAATTACGCATCTTTGGTTACTTGGCTCTCACATTAGATATCTAATCTATTGTAGCTATCAACTATATGGAAACACTCATATAAAGGTGGAGAGTGGAGATCATGTGTGAACAAGTCTTCTGGAGGTATGAATTTTATTTTTGTTGCTCTCACATTATATTTTGTCTAATGGCTGCATCAGGTTTTATGTCTTACGATTTTTTTAAAAAAAAAATATATAAATTACGCATCTTTGGTTACTTGGCTCTCACATTAGATATCTAATCTATTGTAGCTATCAACTATATGGAAACACTCATATAAAGGTGGAGAGTGGAGATCATGTGTGAACAAGTCTTCTGGAGGTATGAATTTTATTTTTGTTGCTTTTGCCACAGTGATTTTTATTTTTGGGATGTCTGAATCATTTAATTTAACATGTAAATGTAATGAAGTAAGTCATATCTAAGCTTATAGAAGATGCAGTAGTTAACATTGGTTTCAGCAATTAAGATTCTTGCTGCCACTTTTTAATCTTTGCCCTGGGCTATACTTGGAGTTTGGAAGAACCTGGTTGCAAATTATGGCCATCTTAGATGGAAATCTAACTAGATATTATTGAGACTGTTGAGCTAAGTCTTGTTGTATTATGCAATTTCACATCAAGTTTCTTTCGATCTGAAACTTTGTTATTCAGTTATTCTACATGAGGCTATGTAATTTAAAGTGCTATTGTTGGATATCAGAGAAATTGCAGCAGCACAAAATGTGTTGAACTTAGATTATGCAATTAAGGTGCTACCTAGTTATGGCCAGAGATGAAAAATTCTGGATCTGTCATTGTTCAGTTCAAATATATTGCTTTCTTCATCTTCTATTGCCCCTAACTTTATCATTTCCGAAAGCAGTCACATTTTCTACTACAACATTGATGTTTTAATCACTGTTTTTTTAAACTTTCTTCATATTATACATGTAATCTCTACGCTACCATAAGTGCTGATATTTTCATTTTTTTTGCTACAATGATCATCATTAATGGCGCTTTATTTGGCTAGAATGATAATCATTCTACCATACTCTTACTGCTAGCTGGATGCACAGGCTACCTTTGGCATTTTACTGAAGCCAGTGTCTTCCCAGCCACTATTTGTTAGGAAGCCCATATTATTGGTCCTGAAGCTACAGAATGGGGTGGCACTCTCGTATAGCCTGGCACAAACCCCATAGGACTTATTTGGGATCTTCAAGTTGGAACCCTGACCTTAAAGTTTAAACATTAAGGTTTTGTACTTGGAGCCTCTCCATTTTAGATGTTTCTCCAATCTTTACTGACCTGTCATGCTTATCATAGCATACCCACAGCATGCTTCTTTATCTTAGTCACTAAAGTTTGTGGTCTGTCCTCACTTTAAAGGCATCGCTATATTTCATCTTCCCTTATTCTCATAAAGGTGACTTAGAGCATGAAAAATCCCACACTTGTGGGCCTTATGGGGGTGGATGTATGCTGCCTTATCTCTACCTTGTAAAGTGGTTATTTCTGTGGCTGGAACCTGTGACCTCCAGGCTCCAAGTCACAAATGTGTTCTCTGGTTTTTGAAAATTTGTTCCATCCTTCATATTCATCTTATCATACTATCATAATCATGCTGATTTTCTGTATTAATAAAACTTTGTTGTTATGGTTCTTGTATCCTGATAGGATTACCTGAATCAAATGGCTACATATATGTTGAGGCAAATGGTGGCCTGAATCAGCAGAGAATATTGGTGGTTTTGATCCCTTGCTTCTGCTCATTTCAGATTTATATATGCCAGGATTCCCTTTTTTGGTTCCTTCACCCCATTTAATGCTCAATAATCTGTTCTAAATGCAATGCCTTGTAGATATGCAATGCAGTTGCTGTGGCAGGCTTTCTAAATGCAACACTTCTCATCCCAAATTTTCATTTTCATAGTATCTGGAGAGATCCCAGGTTCGTCGATTCATTTTCTCTACTGTAATGTTTTAGACAATGTGGATTAGTACTTGGTAACAGTGAAAAAATATAGAAATGCATTGATACCTGATGAATTGAATGACTTATGCATTAGCAATCCTGAAAAGTTATGGCCTTTTTCAGGTAGTATGAGCTGATGCCTTCACTTGACATTTGAATTAGGTTATCCTTATGGACAATAAATTGCCGTAGCATTATTCTTGTATCCATTAGTTAACCTTTTAGTTTTGCTTATGGATGATAATGGTAGATAGCGTAAGACTTCTCTTGACTGACACTCACTGATCTCGTGTATAAAAAGTTCTTGCCTTTGGTTTTTTTGAACTGAAGATTTTTTAAAATGGAAACCAATATGTAGGAGTTTTCATTTGGATTTGCAGTGAGGATATATTGTGGGTTTGGGCTATACTCACTGTGCTGTGTGTAAGAACAGAAATGAGAAAACAAGTCTCATGTTCCTTGGCATCCAGCAAGATATAATTTTTAAAGAAATAGATGCAGAATCTAATTCCTGACATTTTTAGTTTCTTTGATGAAATAAAGAATGTTTTGGTTTATGTTGAATTGGAATATTAGAATAGATTAGATAGATCAATTTTATCAGGTAGGGTGTATAAGCTTGATTGTCCACTGGTTTCTAGCAGCTCCCACCTTATGCATGCTTCATAATGTCAAAAATATGTTTGTTTGAATCTGAAGTGTTCTTAGAAATATTACAGTTATGTTCAATGGTTTCTGGTGGCTCCCACCTTAGGCTTGCTGCATAATGTTTCAAAATATGGTTGTTTGAACTTGAAGTGTACTAAGAAACATTATAGTCTATTTACTCTTATCTTGGTGCTAGATTCCTTTTCTGCAATTTATATATCTGGAAAAGCTTCCTGAGATATCTGCCGTTGAATATCAGTTATAATTTTCATTAAACTAGCATGTGCCTGCTTGTGAACCATGTGTTGTCTAGAATTTCTTTCCCAAAAGAATGAGTGATTTAAGATGTCATATTCCAGAATTGTTAATGAATTGTGCTTGTTCTTTTATTTCAAATGCTGATTGTTCATGAGGAACGTGCAATTTCCTGATTGGTCGCATAATTTTTTTGGTCATAGTTGGATATACATTGCTTTCACGTTGAGATAAGTGTCTGACTTGGGGTTTTACTCATCCAGCAAATTTGGAGACATCTATGATGAGGATTATTTCATCAGTACCTTGGAAAATGATGTACGGGTTGTTGATAAGATTCCCCTGTATCTTATGGAGTGGTTTGATCATAACATGACCAATGTCTACAACTTCAGAGTGAAAGCATGGTCATCCATTCATTACTACGAGGAGGTTGTACTTCGAAGGTTATTGGAGGAAAAGTGAGTTTTAGATTTATAGGATTAACTGGTTCAAGGTAGTTTTTTTGCTAGTTTAATTTGCCTGATTTCTGTTCCTTCTAGATAGTTGGGAACTGAGAATTGCTCGTCTTCCTCCTGCATTTCTTCTCCTCTTTTGATTATCTGTCAGACTCTCATTTATTGCTTAGTTAATTCTGCATGTTCAATATGTCTAAATTTCATTAATGATGCTACTTCAGATTCCTTAGGCCCTATATCTCAACTGTTTTATGTTACCTGTGCAAATTCTAATTCCCAATTCTGGTATACTTGGGGCACGTCCTTCATTTATAAATGGGGGGATAATCACAATTTATTCAGATGCCATCTTGTCCTTTTCTTTTCAGATTGGGGGCTGCCCTCTTTTAGTTCTTCAATTTTGAATTTTGAAGCATTTGCATTTTAACAATTTCTTCTCTGTAACATTACATTGGAGCTGCAAATTGGCCATTATTAGTTGAGCTTTAGAGACTTCAAGCTTGACTTATTGTAAGCGATTCAAGCATTACTCAATCTTGAGTCAACTATAACCCAACCTTCAGCTAGGCATTTTTTCTGCTGGTTTAACTTCAGAAACTAGTCAAAAGTCTAAACTCGAGCTAAGCTTATATTCAGCTTTATTTACCTTGTATATGATATTGAGCTTGATCTTGGTTCTACTTATTGAACACAAGCCAGCAAAACTCCATTTGGCTGTAATTGAATCTCAATAAAAAGAAGAATTCCTTAGTTAAAGAGCAGAATAATCCTATACTAAAGTTATAATGAAATATTGAACCATTCATAAATTAATTAAAAACAATAACATATTTCAGTAAAGGAATTTCAATAGGTTCAATATAAGTAAGATTTTTTGGTTATGTATTAAATAAGAGTAAGTTTATTATAAGTAATTGTTTTTTGGTTATGTATTAAGCAAGTAGAATGAAGTTATAACGAAAAATTGAACCATTCATAAATTAATTCAGAAAATTACATATTTCACAAAGGAAATTTCAATAGGTGTAATATAAGCAATTTTTTTTAATGTATTAAATAAGTAGAAAATAAAGTTATAAAGAAATTTTGAACCATGGATAAATTAATTCAGAAAATTACATATTTCATCAAAGAAATTTCTGTAGGTTTAATATTCTTTTGGGGTTATGTATGAAATAAATAAATATATATAAACTTCAAAATCAAATAAGCGTGTTTAGCCCATTTGTTAAGATGAGTTTCATAGCTCAAAATGTGACAATTTGTTAGACAAGCATTAGACATGCTTTAAGATTGGCATTGACTTGGCTCATTCAAGTGAGGTCAAGTGAGTCATACTAAGGTACAACTAGGTCAGCTTTTCTGTTTTATTCTTTTAGAGGTGTTTCAAGTGTTGTCATTGTCTTGTGATTACACTCTGTCGTTGGTTGCATCATGCTTGTTGTGTTGCTGGTGATTATGTTAGTTTGATTGATTCTATTAATTTGAAATATTATATTTTTCAATAAATTTCTCAGGGTTATAAGGATTTCTCCTTTCGCAAATCGGTTATCATTTGATGCTCCTCCAGCTGTTCAACAGCTTAGATGCCTGGCAAATTATGAAGCATTGAGGTTTTCAAATCCCATATTAACTCTGGGAGAAGCTTTAGTGTCAAGAATGAAAGAACGCAGTGTGAACCATGGTGGGAAGTATGTTTCTGTACATCTTCGCTTTGAGGAGGTTAGTATATTAATCATTTTGTTACTACTGCTCTTTGTGGCTGAAAACATGATCTTGCAAACATGCTTATTGTCCTCTCATGCACAGGACATGGTTGCTTTCTCTTGCTGTGTATGTGATGGTGGAGAGCAAGAAGAAAAAAACATGATAGCAGCAAGAGAAAGAGGTTGGAAAGGGAAATTTACAAAGCCTGGTCGTACCATATGTCCTGGAGCAATCAGGCTCAATGGGAAGTGCCCCCTTACCCCTTTAGAGGTAATGAATCACTATTATACCACTCCATCTCATTAAGCACTGATGCCTAAACTGAAATGGCGCTTCTTCTTGCACATGAATTTTCTTGTCATTCATTTGTGGCATGTGCATGCTTGAAATTTTTGTTGGAATCCTGCATATGCTAGTTATTGTAGCTACTTGCATTATCCGTGAAGTTGCAATTTAGAGGTTCTACTTGAACTAGTTTCGTTAATTTGAGCAGCAAGTTTACTAGCTAAGTGTTTTTGTTAACTTGGTGATATCCTCAGGGATACTAACTAATTCTTTCTTTTGAGTAGTGGAGTCCTCCAATCATTCTTAGAGGTATGTCCTTAAAGAATCTGTGTAGTTGGAGATTTGTTGCTTGTTGCTACTCCTACTTGGTGATGTTGAAAGACTTAGGTGCATGTGAATAAATATCTGATATGGGAAAAGCTTGTTGCTGCTTTTTAACTTGGTGATGTTGAATGACTTGGGTGCATATGAGTAAATTGTTTATCTAATAAGAAAAAAGTTTCAATTGGCATAACATGGCTAGTGTTATTTTCATCCCTTTGATTTGTGGAGAGGCTGAGAGTAGAGGCAGGTAATCAGACAGGTCTTAACTTTTTCCTCTTCAGATGTATGAACTATGACTAAATTACTCTCTGTAGAAACATAATATTTGTTGTTGTATTTCATAATAGAGATTACAACCTATTTATACATGAGAGACGGTATCTAAACAGGAAGGAAAATGAAGCCTATGATTATACAATCCCTAAGATTAAGCAACTGACCCATCTATCAATATTTACTTCCTATATTAACGTATTTACTTTCTATAATTTATAACACTCCCCCTCAAGTTGGATCATAAATGTTAATCATGCCCAACTTGTTACATATATAATCAATTCGAGTCCCATTTAGAGCTTTAGTGAAAATATCTCCTAATTGTTCTTCAGTTCGGATATGTCCTGTTGATATTATCTTTTGTTGGACCTTTTCACGAACAAAATGACAATCAATCTCGATGTGTTTAGTCCTCTCGTGAAATACTGGATTGGAGGCAATGTGGATAGCTGCTTGATTATCACACCACTACTTAGCAGGCATCAAATTTGTGAACCCAACTTCTTCCAACAGTTGACGTACCCACAAGATTTCACAAATGGCTTGTGCCATGGCTCGATATTCAGATTCAGCACTAGAACGGGAGACCATGTTTTGCTTCTTACTTTTCCATGAGACCAAGTTACCTCCCACAAAAACACAATACCCAGTAGTTGACCTCCTATCAACTTTCGAGCCTGCTCAATCAGCATCAGAAAAGCATTCAATATTTGAGTGCCCATGGTTACCATAGAATAGGCCTCGCCCTGAGGCCCCTTTAAGGTAACAAAGAATCTGTCCCAGAGCATCCCACTGGGCAACAGTAGGAGAAGACATAAATTGATTTACCACACTGAATATGCAATATCAGGACGAGTCACCGTCAAATAATTCAGTTTGCCAACTAATCTTTTATACCTTTCAGGATCTGCAAATGGCTCACTGTCTTCTGTGGTAAGTTGAAGGTTAGGGGTCATTGGGGCACTACAAGGCTTGGCACTCAATTTTCCTGTTTCTGTCAACAAATCAAGAACATATTTTCTTTGAGATAAGAAGATGCCTTTCTTACACCGCATGACTTCGATTCCTAAGAAATATTTCAAGGAACCCTAATCCTTTGTATGAAGCTGTGTTTTAAGAAATTCTTTTAGGGATGTGATGCCAGCAATGTCACTTCCTGTAATAACGATATCATCCACATATACTACAAGCAGAATTACTCCACTATCAGAATTTCTATAAAACATTGAGTGATCACACTTACTCATCTTCATTCCAAACTGTTGGACCACCTCGCTAAACCTGCCAAACCATGCCCGAGGACTCTGTTTCAAGCCATAAAGGGATTTTCGAAGTCTACAAACCTTACCTGACTCCCCCCTGAGCAACAAAACCAGGTGGTTGCTCAATATAAACCTCCTCCTGAAGATCACCATGAAGAAAAGCATTTTTAATATCTAGTTGATGCAAAGGCCAATCATGAGTAGCCGCCAAGGAAATAAACAATTGGACAGATGCGAGCTTGGCAACTGGGGAGAATGTACCAGAATAGTCAACTCCATAAGTTTGTGCATAACCTTTGGCCACTAAACGGGCCTTGAGGCGAGCAATAGATCCATCAGGGTTTACTTTCACTGCAAACACCCATTTGCACCCAATAGTCCGCTTTCCTGGGGGCAAAGTCATCAACTCCCAAGTACCATTAGTGTCAAGGGCCATCATTTCCTCTTCCATTGCAGCACGCCAACCAGGATGGGACAAAGCCTCAATAACAGTTTTGGGAATTGAAATAGAATTTAAAGCAGTGACAAAACAACGAGAAGAGAGGATAATTGATCATAAGAGACACAAGATGAAATAGGATAAGTGCAAGTACGTTTACCTTTGCGAAGAGCAATGAGCAAATCCAAATCAGACAGTGAAGGATCAGTGGGAGCAGGATCGGTTGACGAAGATGCGGGTAGTGGATTGGAGTCAGAGTCCTCTAAGCGTCTGGAATACACATGAAAGATGGGAGGGCGACCTGGCACATGAGCGAAAGGTGTAGGAGTAGTCTGAGGAGATAGAGAGCGAAAGGTGTATAACAAGAGGTCATCTTCCTCCTCCTGGGTGTTATAAACAGATGATGGCGGAAAAAACGGAGTGGACTCAAAGAATGTTACATCCGCAGATACAAGATACTGATTCAAATCAGGAGAAAAACGATATCCTTTTTGACGTCGAGAGTAGCCAAGGAAGACACATTTGAGTGATTTGGGATCCAATTTAGTAACCTGTGGACGAACATCACGAACAAAACAAGTACAACCAAAGATACGTGGCTCAATAGGAAACAAAGATTTAGCGGAAAACAAAATGTTATAAGGGATATCACCATGAAGGATGGAGGAAGGCATGCGATTGATAAAAAAACAAGCAGTGGATACAGCATCAGCCCAAAAACATTTAGGTACCTTCATTTGGAATAAGAGGGCTCTGGCTACTTCAAGAAGATGTCGATTTTTTCTTTCAGTAACTCCATTTTGTGAAGGAGTGGCAACACAAGAGGACTGATGAAGAATCCCTTTTTGTAACAAATAAGATTGAAATTCCCCAGAGAGATACTCTTTAGCATTATCACTTTGCAATATGCGGATGAAAGTATTGAATTGGGTTTGTATTTCAGCATAAAATGCACAAAAAATAGAAAATAATTCTAAACGACTCTTCATTAAAAATAACCAAGTAGTACGAGAGAAATCATTAATAAAAGTAACAAAATACTTAAAGCCAGACTTAGACACAACAGGACAAGGACCCCGAACATCTGAATGGACTAACTCAAAGGGGGACGAAGCCCGTTTATTGACTCGAGAAGTGTAGGTAAACGATGATGTTTGGCAAATTGACAAGACTCACAATCTAGAACAGACAAAGAATGAAACTGTGGACATAACTTCTTCAAAGCCGAGAGAGAAGGATGCCCCAAACGACAATGAACATCAAAAGGTGTTAAACGCGTGGAGCATACCAGAGATCGAGGTAGTTGCTGATCCAAGACGTAAAGACCCTCTGACTCACTCCCTCTACCAATAATCTGCTTCGTCGAAAGATCCTGAAAAACAAAGTGATCAGGAAAGAATGAGATACAACAATTCAATGCACGAGTGAATTTACTCACGGAAAGCAAATTAAACGCGAACTTAGGGAGACATAACACAGAGGATACAAAAAGAGAAGGGTTAAGTTGACATGACTAGAACCCATGACAGAAGATTTAGATTTAGTGCCATCAACAAGAGTAACATAAGAATGCGATGTATGAGACTCAAGATTGGACAAAAGGTTAGAATTACCTGACATATGATCGGTAGCACCATAATCAATAACCCATTTGGAGGATGAAGACACAAGACATTCTTCTCCTCCTTCTTCTTCTTCTTCTTTTTCTTCTTTTTCTTCTTTCTCTTCTTTCTCTTCTTCTTCTCCTCCTTCTTCTCCTTCTTCTCCTCCTTCTCCTTCTTTTTCTTCTTTTTTTTCTTCTTTTTCTTCTCCTCCTCCTCCTCCTCCTCCTCCTCCTCCTTTTTCTTCTTTTTCTTCTTTCTCTTCTTCTTCTCCTCCTTCTCCTTCTTCTCCTTCTTCTTCTCCTTCTTCTTTTTCTTCTTTTTTTTTTCTTCTTTTTCTTCTTTCTCTTTTTCTTCTCCTTCTTCTTCTTCTTCTTCTTCTTTTTCAGAGTCGGAGGAGGAGGAGGAGGAAAGAAAAGATAGAGACTATTTCGTTGACAAAAAGAAACGATAAGGACGTTTTAATAGATTTCTAAAAATATAGGGAGAGACAATTTCGTTGACGGAAAGAAACGATGAGGAATGACTATTTCGTTGACGGAAAGAAACGATAAGAACGTTTTAATAGATATGAAAAAAGATAAAAATGTTTTAATAGATTTTTGAAAATGTAAGGACTAAATTGTTAATAATAACAATATCCAAGGACTAAATAAAGGATTTTATTTGAGGGTAAAATTGGATTTTAAAATTTTTCTCTCCTCCTTTATCTAATTTTAACGGAAAAGAGGACGGAAGGACTTTCGTTGACGGACAGAACGGAAAGAAAACATAATGACGTTTTTATAGATTTCTAAAAATACAGGGACTGACTTGTTAATATTGGCAATACCCAAGGAGTAAATTGTAAATCTCCCTATTTTATTTTCCTTTTCCATATCAGGTAGGCTTGATGCTCAGGGGAATGGGTTTTGATATGAGGTATAATGGACTACAATTTTATTTGCAGATTTTGAAAAATTGATGTGTGAAACTAGAGGATTACTAATTAAACCAAATGATTAAATGAAGAAATTAGAGTAATATAGCTTTAAATAATCAACAAAACTATAACGGAGGTAATATATGTGAACAATGATTTTATTAGTCCCATCTTCATAATGATAAATTCATATTATGCTACCATCTCCAATTCATTAAAGGTATGTTATTCCTTGTTTTTTTTACCTACATAAAAATATATATATAAATATTTGATTGAAAATTTAGACCATAGCTATCAATATTTGCTTATAAGAAACGAAAAATAATGAAAAGAACAAGACCTTTTCTTCTAATTAGGGTCCGATGTACCTTGGAGTTAGTTTACCTTTTTTTTTTTCAAAACGAATCACCCCTTTATAGGAGACACCTTAAGCAATACCATATCCCCCTCCTGGAAAACGACATGCTTCCGCATAGCTTTTCTGCCTACTCACTGATGTTCTGATTCTCTCTCTGATGATAGGCACTACTCTGCTGGTGATTTTAACTAATTCCGGCCCTGCTAAGGCCTTTTCTCCCACTTTTTCCCAGCAGACAGGTGACCTGTACTTCCTCCATATACAGCTTCATAAGGAACCATCCCAATGCTAGCATGGTAACTGTGCTTACTTTATAATTTGTTAGGATCACAAAAGAAGTACCTTGTCACAGAGCAATTCATTGGAAAATCAGCTTCAACAGCCTTTCCTTTATTACAGTTGCGTCCTAATGAAGACCCTATAGTGAATGAATTGTTGAACTCGTTTAGGAGAGTTTAGGAGAGCTTTAGACCTTTAGACTCGTCGCGGAGAGAGAGCCTTAACCTCTGTAGGTTGTGATTGGAATCCTGATTATTGATTCAATTCTCCTCTTTAAATAGAGGTTTACATGCTAAGGAAACTTTGTTGAAATAGGAAAGCAATAATTAGAAATCTTAAGGATTTCTCTAGAAAGGTAAACCAATACAATTAAGAAAATAACAATAGGAGTGTTGCTAAAATCAGGCTGCTGAAATTATGCAGCAATATCAATCAAGATCAACCAAATATGCTGTTAAAATTATGCTTATCAATTTTGATTGTTTCCTTGCAGGTTCTGTTTTCCTTCTTTTTGCCTGCCGTAAGATTTTCCCACGAAAGCATCTGCAACACAATTCCATTCTTTAAGCCCATGCATTAGTTTTCTCATTTGCTATGATTTATTAATTAATGATCTACTTCATTTTCTGAAGTTAATTGGCAGTCCGCTTGTGATTTAGCTCTTCAATTGAGGTCACATATTTTTTGCTAAAATTTACTATAGCTTTGTTGAGATGTCTGAAATTCATCCTTATAACAGACTTTTCAATGATAGAAATTTGCGGATGGATTTACTTGATTAGTATTGAAGCGGGAGTATGTGTAAATGAAAATTTGATTAATATACAATTACTATTAGAACCAAACTTCTCAGAGTTGTAAAATTCTGATTACTTCGCACCAATATTAATACAATTAATATTGAAGGAAATATACTTCTTGCTCCTAAAGAAAGGAAATTTTTCTCACATGAATTGGTTGTGAGTTAGGGCTTAATAATTTTAGCCTTTTCATCTACATATCTTGGTTTTTTGCTTTTAACTTGGTGTGAAAGTTTGATTTGTGAAATTCAGACATTAGGTCTATCTCCTTTTTTCATATAAATCCATTATCTTAATTTTATTTCATTTTATTTTATTTAAATTGGTCTTCCATGTGAATGAGATATTGAGGATTGGAATTTCACTTTCTTAATTATTAAATCTTATGTGGCTTGAGATGATATATATCTTCTACTTAGATTTAGCTTTTTGTAGAAAGCTTTAACCAAAAATTTGATAGAATAAGGGTGCAGACTTGCATATATAGAAAATGCACAAAAAGTGCACAAGAAAGCACTATCGTTTTTAAGCAATAGTTATTCTATGTTGCTGATTAATTGTGTTGTTTTAGGTACCTTGGACTACACGTGTCAGGCTTCTCCCTCACCGATTCAAGATAAAGCAACCAAATCTAATGCATGAATTATTGATTGTAAGTCTGACTATTGTGAAATCTTTGTGTTTCTATTTGGTAATTTCATTAATAAATTATTGAACTTTATGTTCTTTCTGTTTTGTAGCCTGTTTTTAGAATGATTGTGGAGGTGTTTCCTTTAATAAGACATCTATTTGCACTTATAGATGCGAATGTACTCCGATTATTGTAGGTTCTCAATGTCTCTGCATTTCCATGCTTCAGAGAATGTATAAGATTGTAGGGTGCTAATGCTTGTTTAAATTTGAAATTGATTGGTTAGGGATGTTAGAGTACTGACATAGGTTTTAATGTTAAATAAAGGATCATTATTCCAATGGCATGTGGCTGCTGTGAACTTTTTAAAGGGAGGTCCAAGCTTGGTAGGGTGGGATTTGAAATATATATTTTTGCTTGCCAACAGATGATCAATTATTAAGCCTTTGTTGTGTGAGTATTGATAAAATAATTAGGAACATTACAATGGACATGCTGGTTCATGATGCTAAAAGGTGAGATTTTTTATTTTCAAGGCTGAAGTAGCTCAGAATATGTGCATTTTTTATTTATCAATGATTTTTCTATTTTGGCTGTAACTGAAATTATTCAATGTCTTTCTTGGGTGCTCTTAATTTTTTTCTTAATTGACAGAAAATTTACGTATACTTTAACTGTTAAAAGTTACAAATTTATAAAAAAATGTGTATTATTAACAATACTTGCTTATAACAGGGTTGCCATTATTTGAAAATTTGGTGAGGATGAATAATTAATATGCTTCTGCAATATCCTTTATGCATGTTCTAATTCATCATTGTTACTCAATTACTCTCCAAAAGTATTTAATTTGGGGGAGATGTACCACTTGTAAAGGATGGACAAATATGGAGTTCCATGAGATATAAGATTATTTGCATCTAGAACTCACACAGATTTTGAACCATTTATTATAATGTTTCAACTTCTTGGAGGGTCATCCAACATGTACACAAGTACTATATTGATGTGGTGAAATTTCACAAATTTACTCATATATTTTTAGAATCACTTCCGTCTATTTCACATCCACCTATTTTGATACTATATTGATATGGTGAAATTTCACATATTTACTCATATATTTTTAGAATCACATCCACCTATTTTGATTAATTTTCATTAGTTTTTTTAGATTTTTATATTTAATTTTAGGATTTTTATGTTTAATTTTAGGATCTTTAGTTTTAGTCTGTTGCATGATTTTTTTCACTTAATTTTTAGTGTTTTTACATGCCAAAGTAAGTGAAGAAATGAAGAAGGCATTTTACATAGAAATCCGAAAAAATTTGGAGAGGTTCTGAAAAATAGATAAAAAACATGGGATAATCCCATGTTTTTGCCTTTATCCTGTGTTTTGACCTTCTACCTCGTATTTCTCTCTAGAGAAATTTTTGGGGTCAAATCACATTGTAGAAAAAAGAGGATAGACCGCATTTTCATAGTCTACCTCGTGTTTCGCTCTCTTTCACGCGTTCTGCCCTATTTTTTTGTCAAAAGTCCTAAACCTCTAGATTTTTCCCTATGACCATAGATTAGGAGTCTCAAAGGAATATAAATATATTATAATTAAGAGATTAAAAAAATTTTTGCCCACTTTTCAATACTTGTACACAGTTGAAATCACGAAAAAACTCAAGGAGGAAGATTGAAAAAATCTAGAAAGAAAAATCCACATATCTAGAGTTTTTCTTCTCTTATTCTTTTGATTTGTTGTTTATAATTATTTTAGGATGATTTTGGATAATTTTTCAATAGAGTTTATTTTTTTTAATATGAATAACTAAATTCTTTTGGTAGGGGACTTGATGTAGTTTGGATTATTGATTCTTTTTAATTTATTTTAGTTATTTTTTTTATCTATCTATTATTCAATTCTTAAGTTAATACTTTTGAATACGAATGTTTGAATGATTTTATTCTGAGATTAATATTAGGAGGAAATATTTTATGACTTAATTGGAATTTGAATATCACTGGAATCTTAACAGGAAGATAGATAAAATAATATTAGATAAAATAATCACAGTATTTAAAAAATTAATTAAAATATTATCAAATTATTGGAAGGTAGATGATAATATTTAATTAATTTAATTTTATTTGAGAGAGAGGATCAATCATCTTAGGATTATTTGCTATAGATTTGGTAATTAAAATTGAATTGTTAACTAAATAAATTAATTAAATCAGGTCGAAGTGAAATTAAGGTACTATAATATTTAATATTAATTATTTCATGAATTTTACCTGATTGAGTTGTTAATTTTGTTATTTTATTTTATTTCAATTTCACAATCATCTTCATAATTGATAGTCTAGATAATAATTAGATTTGTATATATTTTGGTACTTAATTTCCCGTCTCAGTGAATACAATATTTTACTCTTCTTTATTACTTGAAATGATTCTATATACTTGTGGATATCACACACTGTCGAGTTTTTGGCGCTTTTGCTGGGGACTAGCAATATTAATATCAGAATAATAAACTTTGTTATTATTATAGACATTTTTATGTTACTTTATTAATTTTTTTTAAATTTTTATCTTTATGTATGATAGATAGTGCATGAGAAATAAGGGTATTGCAAAGCCTTTGCAGTAAGACCTGGAGATCGAACGCACTTGTGGTCAGATCAAGAAGAGTGCTACTCCAATAACAATTGAGCTGACAATTGAACCAAACATGACTGAAAACAGAGATGATGTTGAAGTTAGTGATTGAAACAACAATAGTGTCGTGGTTGCAAATCCAACGGTTGGAGAAGCTAGACCGCAGAACACTTCGAGACTATGTCAAACCTGATATCAGACATATTGGGTGAAGAATTGTTAGGTCAGGAGTGCAAGCCAATAACTTTAAGCTAAAACCTTCGTTGGTACAGATGTTTCAGAATGCACTTCAGTTTTACGAGTAATCTAGTGAGGATTCAAGTAACCATCTGGTGCAAGTCTTGGATCTTTCTGATAATTATAAGCAAAATGGTGTATCAGATGAAGTCTTGGATCTTTGTTCAAAGAAGAATAGTTCAATACAATTAGGAAAAATAAAGGAAATAAAGTGAAGCTAGCATATTAGAGTAAGAAGAAACTTGAAGGTATTGATAGAGTGAAAATTAAATTGCATTATAAGTAAGCGATGAAGTAAGGTGTATTCCCAAGTTCAAACTTGATTTCTTTTAGATTCTTTAAGTTATGGATTTATCTATTCAATATAGAGTTATAAGAATTAGGCAAGGTGATCTTCTGAGCATGAAAAATGGTAAAATTAAGACAAAAAATCTCTACAAGAAGGAAGCACTTTGATTAGATCACGTGCGACACTTGATTTGAATGCCTTTAAGCCAAGTCAGTTTTAAGAATCACCCGATCCCCTGTGAACATGAATATCCTGTAGCACTTGACTTGAATGCCTTCAAGTCAAGTCAGCTTTAAGAATCACCCGATCCCCTGTGAACATGAATATCTTGATTAAGGTTACATTTGTGAACAACGAAGCCAATAGGCAGCATTCAATCCGAAGCCTCACAGTAGGCACAAAAAATAAGAACTGAACATGATAATTCATGAATAGGTTATTTATTTTATTCTAAGGGCAAAAAAGTAATTATACATTATCATCGATACCATTGTTATAATAATTCTCACCTCCCTTGTAGACAGGGGAATGACCAACTAGTCACTTCTCCTAAAGAGCCTTAGGAACAACTTGGCTTGTGGCAGGAGGAGACATATTGATGTCTCAGATGACACCCTCCTAAATAAATAATTTTAAGGGAATTTCAGATATCTGACACGACCCGTTGCTTACTAATATTTTACACTAATTTATTCCAATATTATTTTCCGAAAACTCTACTGTTAAAAAATTACAGTTTTGGTCCCTGAAATTTTAGGACCCTAACACTCTCCCCACTTAAACGGTCGACATGGTCGACTAAGCTTCTCGAAGGTCTTCAATCTTCTGCTTGGAGTTGAAATAAGAAATAAAATCAACAATCAAGAAGGCAAGGAGTGATCCTAGAAAAAAACTTAGAATTTTATTAAGGAAGTCGTAAGTAGAAATCTTATTAAGAAGAAATTATAGTTAAAGAATTCAATTTAAACTTTTATTCAACTAGTGATTAACTATAAAAGAAAAATAATCTGGTGGCATGCAGTAAGACCAACTTGCAAATGGTTAAGCAATGTAAGTGATTTTATAGAGAGAAAAAAAATAATGGTTATAAATTATTTTTTCTTTATTATACACATGCTTAAGCACACAAACAAACTTAATTCATGGACATGCTCATTTATGGATTTAGCTCATACAAATGCTTATTTATTAATCTAAATTGTGCATATGCTTACTTAAAGAAAAGAATTATGTATATGTTTGCTTAAGGAAAATAATCATGCACGTGGCTGCTAAATATGAAATATGCACATATTTGCTTGTATAAGAATAATAAATATATACATAAACATTCTTAGTTTGATAGGAATCGTGGGTTAAAATAAGTATATAACATATCATATACAATTTATCAGTATTGTATATATGTTATATGATATTATTTTTATGACTACATGAGATATCCTTTGACGGTTGAGGCCTACCATTCAGTGTGTTATAACATTATAGTTTTCCTTGTTTAGCTAATCGATCTTACTAAAAACTTATAAAGGTCCATTATAAGAAAATGAGCTTTTAGCAACCATTTTCTTATGAAGGTCAGTCGCAAAATATATATACTATTAAGAAAGTTAAAATTTCCATTCCATATTTATACAAGCTCCTACCTCTACTCATCTAAAAGAAAGCGCTAGCCTTCTAGCCATTTTCCTCCATTTTTAATGATTTGAAAAAAATTAAATAAGGGAAATATATGAAAATACGTTTTCCCAATCTTACCCATCTGTAAACAGAACTTGATGATTTATGTTCTTGGGTCTTGTTATTCATCCGGGTGGGTGTCGTTGTTTGTTGGCTTTTGTTTTCTTCTACTAGGTTTTGTTCTTCTAGCGGTTTTCATTTATTCACACCACTTCATTTTTCTGCTGCTAGGTTCCTCAAGCTTGTTGTTCTGCTCATGGTTCTAGATGCTTATGGTGGTCTAGCATATGAGAGTTCTCATTTCTAGTTTATAACTTCTTTTTGCTTTGAATTAAAATTTTCATTTATGTATTAACTAACATGAGTTATCAATTATGCTTTTATATGTAGAACTTGAAAGCCTTTGATTTGCATGGGTTTGAATTAATTTATTTATTTGCTTTAAGTGAATAGTATTCCCCAATATTTAACGTTTGGGTTTTCTTTAAGTGATTTATTCTTTAACTTGTAGATGTTCCTTACATAATATCTAATGGGGTTTTCATTAATTTCCTTTATCAGCTTGTACAATGAATGAATATTTTTGAACTTTCTTGCAGGGGAGCCGCTGTGAGACGTAAACTTTTATGTGTTTACTTTGCTTTTGAATATGGAGATTTGAAATTGTGAGATTTTAAATTAATAGTACATAGTTTTCTATTAATTAATTAGATGCACGAATAATCTTTAATTTTTTAAAATTTCTCCAAATGTGATTGTTATTACTTATATTGTCAAAAACTAATGGAATTGTAGTCTACGTTAATGCTATTTAGAATTAATCGTCAAAACATATGTACTTTATTTTTGTTACGATTCACTCTATACTTTTATTTTTTGTCAATTAAATTTTCTATATTTTCATTTTTATGCTGATTAAACTCATCATTTTAGTATTTGATCAAATATACTCTACCGCTATTTGTATGGTTGGAAACTTGATAATTACTTTTTTTTTCACTATTATATGTATTTAAAAGTTTCTATTTATATTATTATTATTATTTATTTTTATTAATAATTTCATAATAACAATTTGTCTTAAATTTTATTTTGACTAAAATCATTATTGACAGACTTTTTTTAAATTTGCTTAATATACTTCCTATTTAGAGTACTGAAACTATTGTTAAGAAAATAACCTTATTAAATATATTATATATGAAATGTTTAAAATGAAATTTAATATGATTCAACTTAAAAATATTAAAAATAATAAAATAATTTTTGTAGGATATTTTTTTTTAAATTTTTTTTTATAATACTAATTTATCACTTTTTTTTAAATTATATTAATATTTAGAATGAATTTTAAAAAAAAATTAATAATATATGAATTAAGTTTGAATTTGATTGTCTGATCTAATTTGGTTAGGTGGCTAAAAAAATATACAATTTATTTTGAGTCATAGATTTGAGTTTCCATTCTCACATCTTTTAAAAAAATTTATTAAAAAAGTAAGATAATTTTTTAAAAAAATCTTATACTTTTAATTTTATTAGTTTTGTTGCAATTTTATCTTAAACTTTTAAATTATTATCAATTTTATTTTGAGATTCGTTGATATAATATATTTATATGGTGATGACATGTCGAATGATGTGGTAATTTTATTAATTTTCAATGATCCAACTAACAATATATTACAATTAGAGTAATTTTAAAAGGTTATGGTTTAATTGAAAAAAAAAATATAAAGAGTAATTACAATAAAATCAAAAGTATATGATTTTTTATGATTATCTCATTTTAAAATTCAGATCACTTAGCAAAGTTGTTAACCACATCAATGAATCTAATATTTGTTTACGGATGTAATTAATTTATGGATGGATGAACCTTTGTTGAAGTAATTTCAACTAAAATCATTTCCAAATCTGTTATTTTAAATTATTTCATCTAAACATTAACGTCAATATTTTTACTTTGTGCTTTTAACCAGCAAGTGGCAACTATTGAGTATTAAAAATCTGTCTTATTATAGAATATAGATTTGACAGATGAGGTAGCAATCTATAATTTCTTTGATGCTTCATTCTACATGCTCGAACTTAAGCATTCTTTGCTCAAGGCATTGCTCTAACTGTTACAACATGACATCCCTTTGTTAAAGGGCTTTAGCTCTCTCATCACTGTCTTGGTTACCATTGTCATCGTCGCCAATTGCCATTCTTATTCTGATACCACTTAGCGCAACATAATTAAGTAACTCTCACACACATACTTATGAGAAAGAATAGGTTTGAGAGAAATTCTATATTGTACACTTTTATTAAAGTGAAAAGTAATCTACTGTAACTTCAAATAATAGGATTTTTGTAGAGTTTTAATTCTCCTAATTAGGATAGGAATAGAACTCTATAACTTAGAAAGACAACTTCTAGCAAAATAGGAATAAACTAAACCTCCTAAATAAAATGAAAGATTCTTAAAACTAATCCAGAAATAGTATGAAAAATTAAATAACATAAGAATAAAAAAGAGAAGAAATTCTAGTCAAAATAAGAGACAGTAAGAAATCCTATAAAAATAGGAGACAGCTACTTCTTAGAGTCAAGCATGTGCACTTAATTTTTTCATATCATATTGAATGGAAAATGACATTTATCATTCACTACTATAAAAGATGCTATGAAGTAAAAGGAAAGGTGGGTGTCCAAGATAAAAAATTTGGAGCCAAGTTTTTTTTGTGTTTGAGGAAGCACCTTGGGACGAACAAGAAAGGCTTAACCAAGGTCCTTGGTCCATTGCACTACTCATTCATTTAATATTATAAAGTCTATTCTTTTTATCTAGATAATCCAATCATCTTCCCCATAACTTGGTCCTAAAAGATATAATGCATATAAAAAAGGTGATATAGCAATTCAAATTTTTTATGAGCTAGTATTCGAAAACTAGATTTGTGGACAACTGTGGAACATGTGACACACTTTGTAGTTAAATGAAAGGTGTGAGGATGATATTGCTACGACCAACAATAATAATAGAACTATCATCATCAACAATAATTTTCTTATTTTAGGACTAGGCTTTTATGACTCAAATTTAATATAAATAGGAGTCATGTGATTTTTAGCTCCTAAATTGATGATCTATGAGTAAGATATGTTTAAGAATGAGGCATTAAAAGTTTTCTAAATAAAGCAATTAAAATATTAAGCTAGAAAGCAAGAATTAGATGACTTATTGAGTGTTCCAATGAAATTACCAACTTCTCAATTTCTTCTTTGTTGAACTCTTTGAGTTCCACAACACTCAAATTTTGTGTAGCTCCTTCTTAATTTGTGAAATTTGTCAAGCAACTTTGCTGATAACTTGTCTTCCCATACAACTTAAAGCAATTCTCTTTGGTATGATGAGATTTCTTGTAGTAAGTTGCACATAAGCTGTAATACCCGGCTCGTTCAGGCATCGGAATTCCTACCGTCCGGTGGAATCTCGGATGTCGGATTCGTTTTGAGGGGTATTGCAAGGGTCAACTGACGTTTTCTACAAGGTTTTCGAAAGGTTTTCTAAAGGTTTTCTAACATGGTTTTAAGTGTTTTATGGTTTTGACAAGAAAGAGAATGAGTTGTGAAGAGAAAAGACCAAGGAGGCAAAATGCAGGTTCGGCCGCCGAAGGTAATGTTTGGCCGCCGAAAGTGCTATAAGTTCGGCTTCCGAAACTTCACGTTAGGCCGCCGAATGTTGCATGGTTTTGCATGCAGTTTCGGCAGCCGAAGGAAAGGCGGTTGGCCACCTATTTAAGCCCCTTTGACCGGCCATGGAGGGTGTTGGAAGCTCTCTTGGTAGTCAAAGGTGAGGTTATGCTCTCCTTGGATGTTTTCATGGTGTTTTCCTCAAATCTTGTAAGGTTCTCATGAGTTTTCACTTGGTGTTGAAGGTTTTGAGTAAAAAGAGGAAGTTGTGGAGCTTGAAGTTCTTGAGGCTTGTTTTGAAGCTAGGATCACACCAGCCTTTGTTCTAGACAAGGTAAGTGTTGATCCTTGTGTTTTCTAGTGTTTTAAGCAAGTTTTATGGAGGGAAAGGGTAGAGTTGCATGGGGAGGTGTAAAAGGATGTTTTTGAGGGTTTTTATGCATGAGTATGTTTATGTGTTATGGGTGTTGTTTGTTGGGGTTTTTAGGTAGTTTTGGACCTCTTTGTGCATATATTTGAGTATATGCTTGCTATGTGTGTTGAGATGCATGTTGAGGGAGGTTTGGGGGAAGTTGTGCATGAGGTGAGCTAGGTTCTGCCTAACTGGAGAACCCAGCTTCGGCCGCCGAAGGAGGGTTCGGCCGCCGAACATGGTGAGGAGGTGGTTTCGGCTGCCTCAACCTGCCCCCGAAGGATTGGACTTTCGTCTCTGGAGGGGAGGTTCGGCCGCCGAAGGTTGAGACTTTCGTCTCTGGAGTGTGTTTTGGCCCCCGAACCTTGCCCCCGAAGGCTTCGGCCGCCGAAAGAGGAGCTTCGGCAGCCGAAAGTAGGCGAGTTTTGTCTCTGGAGAGGACATTCGGCCGCCGAACCTGCCGCCGAACGTGTCCTGCCCAGCCTTCTTTTGCATGCTTTACATGATTGTTCTAGGATCTTTTAGGGGGTTTTTGGGAAGGTGTTTAAGCGTTGGTTGAGAGTTATGTTAGAGTTGTTTGGCACCTCATGTGAGTCCACCTGTGTAGGCTCGGACCTGAGGCGAGGTGGTTAGCTCCAGTGTGAGAGTTGGCCCAGAGTTAGTCACAGCTTGGCTTCAGGTGAGTAGACCTCACTATGCATGTTTTCAAGTTAATGATTACAGAGCATGACAGTATGAGTATGAGACACGCATCATGGATGCCATGTGATACTAGGTCGTATTGCATTAGAGATCACGAATATGTTGCATTGCATTATTATTGTTGATGGGATGGACCAAGGTGATCTCAGTAGCCCGCTACCTGTTATGTCTAGATAAGACCTTTAGGAGCTCCGTAGTTAGGGGCCGGGCTCTAGTACATGTAGTGACCTGGGAGTCCGTAGGGACCGGGCACCGACAGAGGGAGTTATGGGATCATGTCTAATCCGAGATGTGAGATGTTTGTGTTGTGACACATTCCATGAAAGCATATAATGAATGAACTGTTTTATGGTTTCTACTCACTGGGCTCTAGTAGCTCACCCCATTCCCTTAACCCCAGTTTTGCAGGGCCAGAGTTCAGCAGAGTGAGTTATGAGACAAGCAGAGGGAGCATGGGTTGCCGTGTTTGGCTGTCATAGCATAGCTAGGTTGTGATAGAGTGGCATGTATATGTATGATAGAAACTTAATGTATATGTTGATGCAAGATATGTAAAGATTAAAGGATGTTATGCTTGTTGTATAGTATAGTTGTGGACATGATGTATGGACATGATGTATATACAGGTTATGAATGGAAAGAGCATGTTGTACAGAGATAGAGTATAATGAGATAATGTCTAGAGTTGTGCTTTGCCCAGTGTGTGCTGAATCCCTAGTGTATGCATGTGTCCTGTTTTCCATTTCTTGATGAGAAATGTGTCAAGCTAGGCTTAACATTTGATGTGTTTCTAAAACTCCAGTGATCAGGGAAGAAAGGGTATAAAATCCCTTGACCCATCTGAGAGGGAAGAAAGGGTAAATCCCTTGACCCAAAACAGACATCAAGACTAACCTGTGATATGCTGACCCTGAGAGAGTGGGTTCTATGTTTTCAGACATAGTGCATAGAGGGTGAGTGTGGTAGTAGATCACTGGTGTAGGCCTTGACGGCTGTGATTTTAAGGTTAAGCCTAATAGTTTTACAGAAAAGGTTTTCAAAACTAGTGTTTAGTTGGCTCATGTATGGGATTGAGCAGGTACCCAGAGTTCAGTAGCAGGCTTGCTACGGGTCTAGGCGGCCTTAAGCCGATCTGGATCCTAGCGCCGAGCAGTTTGGAGCCATTACAGAGGGGTATCGGTTTCCGGGCTGTTACAGATGGTATCAGAGCATAGGGCCTCTTGAGTACGGTGTTGAGTACGGTGTCATGAGCAAAGATGCTCAGGGATTAGAGGTATCTCACATCGGAAAGAGGTTTTTGTCTTGAGGAGGGCAAGCACAATAAGAAAGATCGAGAGAAAGATCATGTCCACTAGGATAGGCTGAGGAGTCCTGTGTGTTGAGATGCATGTTGAGGGAGGTTTGGGGAAAGTTGTGCATGAGGTGAGCTAGGTTCTGCCTAACTGGAGAACCCAGCTTCGGCCGCCGAACGTGGTGAGGAGGTGGTTTCGGCTGCCTCAACCTGCCCCCGAAGGATTGGACTTTCGTCTCTGGAGGGGAGGTTCGGCCGCCGAAGGTGCCGCCGAAGGTTGAGACTTTCGTCTCTGGAGTGTGTTTTGGCCCCCGAACCTTGCCCCCGAAGGCTTCGGCCGCCGAAAGAGGAGCTTCGGCAGCCGAAAGTAGGCGAGTTTCGTCTCTGGAGAGGACATTCGGCCGCCGAACCTGCCGCCGAACGTGTCCTGCCCAGCCTTCTTTTGCATGCTTTGCATGATTGTTCTAGGATCTTTTAGGGGGTTTTTGGGAAGGTGTTTAAGCGTTGGTTGAGAGTTATGTTAGAGTTGTTTGGCACCTCATGTGAGTCCACCTGTGTAGGCTCGGACCTGAGGCGAGGTGGTTAGCTCCAGTGTGAGAGTTGGCCCAGAGTTAGTCACAGCTTGGCTTCAGGTGAGTAGACCTCACTATGCATGTTTTCAAGTTAATGATTACAGAGCATGACAGTATGAGCATGAGACACGCATCATGGATGCCATGTGATACTAGGTTGTATTACATTAGAGATCACGAATATGTTGCATTGCATTATTATTGTTGATGGGATGGACCAAGGCGATCTCAGTAGCCCGCTACCTGTTATGTCTAGATAAGACCTTTGGGAGCTCCGTAGTTAGGGGCCGGGCTCTAGTACATGTAGTGACCTGGGAGTCCGTAGGGACCGGGCACCGACAGAGGGAGTTATGGGATCATGTCTAATCCGAGATGTGAGATGTTTGTGTTGTGACACATTCCATGAAAGCATATAATGAATGAACTGTTTTATGGTTTCTACTCACTGGGCTCTAGTAGCTCACCCCATTCCCTTAACCCCAGTTTTGCAGGGCCAAAGTTCAGCAGAGTGAGTTATGAGACAAGCAGAGGGAGCATGGGTTGCCGTGTTTGGCTGTCATAGCATAGCTAGGTTGTGATAGAGTGGCATGTATATGTATGATAGAAACTTAATGTATATGTTGATGCAAGATATGTAAAGATTAAAGGATGTTATGCTTGTTGTATAGTATAGTTGTGGACATGATGTATGGACATGATGTATATACAGGTTATGAATGGAAAGAGCATGTTGTACAGAGATAGAGTATAATGAGATAATGTCTAGAGTTGTGCTTTGCCCAGTGTGTGCTGAATCCCTAGTGTATGCATGTGTCCTGTTTTCCGTTTCTTGATGAGAAATGTGTCAAGCTAGGCTTAACATTTGATGTGTTTCTAAAACTCCAGTGATCAGGGAAGAAAGGGTATAAAATCCCTTGACCCATCTGAGAGGGAAGAAAGGGTAAATCTCTTGACCCAAAACAGACATCAAGACTAACCTGTGATATGTAGTAGATCACTGGTGTAGGCCTTGACGGCTGTGATTTTAAGGTTAAGCCTAATAGTTTTACAGAAAAGGTTTTCAAAACTAGTGTTTAGTTGGCTCATGTATGGGATTGAGCAGGTACCCAGAGTTCAGTAGCAGGCTTGCTACGGGTCTAGGCAGCTTTAAGCCGATCTGGATCCTAGCGCCGAGCAGTTTGGAGCCGTTACAGAGGGGTATCGGTTTCCGGGCTGTTACATAAGCCATCACGATCGATTGCTTATATGCAATTTTCTCTAAGATCATGGTTGATCCCTCAGATTGTTGGGATTCTAGCATTATTGTTCCATAGCTCTCTTAACCATGCACTAACGAGAATACCACACTTAAAAGGTGGCAACTTCTTACTCAAAGTTTGTGATGTATAATTGGTATTAAAGCCACCTTGAGTCAAAAAAAGTATGCTGAGTTAGTGGGTTTGCAAGGAAAATGCTACCTGTAGGATGAGGTAGAGCCGTCTGAGATATTAGAGAACTATAGTACCCGAGAATTCGATCCTCACTTAGCAAATGTACCCAATTCAGTAAAGGAGGACTGTGATAGAGACATTACAAAATTGAGTGGAGGAGGTTGTGGTATTGTAGGAAATGAAAAAGTAAAGAGATTTACAATAGCTAATATAAAACTACTAAATAATTTGGATTAATCATTTTGAATTAAGTGAAAAATGAGTAAAAATTATTTAGATCAATTTTAGCCAAATTGTTACAAAATTATAGTTAATCGAATTAGTGATATATGCGAGGATATGTATAGAAAGGTAACGATAAGTAATAAAGGAAAATCAAAATTGAAACAAATATTATATGAAAAGAGGATTGAGTTTCATGAAAAATTCAATGAAAATGTAAATGGAGTGAAAGTTTTTTCCAGATATGAATCGACCTAGGCAAAATCAGTGTCTCCTAGAGCTCTTACCCAAATTTGTTAGCTAGAACACAAAACAAAAAATTCTAAAACAATGAATAAAAAAAGAGTAGAAGAATATTTTCATATAATATCTTAATGTTTTCATAAATTTTTTTATGTTTGAGAAGATAAAAGGTTAAGGAATTTAAAGAATTGATATTATGAGAGGTGTTTATGGTGTGTGTGTGGAATGGGTACTAGGTTGGGCGAATTCTTTGGGATGAATATCCAAAATATGAGAAAGGGAGTAAAGGGTTATTATGATTGAGAAAAATGAGGATTCTATCACTTAAGACTATGTGATCTTAAGAGATCAAATGGGCCACTTTTGAAAGCCTTATTGGGCCTTAACCATGTCTAGCCTAATCTAATGGATTTAAATCCATGCTTCGAATGAAGCCCATTGAACCCTTAAACTCTCTCACCACTATGAGTAGAACTTTTTATCATCAAGCTCTTATTGCCTTAAATGTGCTTCACCCTAAAGGGTTCCGACACACACAAGGTGGATGCTTTTTGTTCCGATTACCAATGAAATTATAAAATAAACTCACGATTATACAATTTTTTTTAGGAGTATTGAATAAAAAAATTTAAATATTTACGATAATTTATATTTATATTTAATATTTTAAATTTTAAATAATAAAATTAAATATTTTTAATTTATTTACCGTCAATAAAATTAAATTGAATTTATATAAATTAATGATAAAATAACAATATAATCTCTAAAATTTTATTAGAATAATAAATAGTTCTTAAATATATATTTTTATTATAATGATATTATTTTTTTATTAATCTCATTATTCCCTCTATTTTCTCACTTTTATATAATCCTGTAAATATTAAATAAAAACTTAAAATATAAAAAAATAAAACTTTATAATTTAAAATATATAATATTTTATTTTATTTAGAATATTATTAATAAAAAGTAAAATTTTTTAAATGTTAAAAATATTCGCATAATTTATAATATTGAATATAAATATTCTGTAAAATATTTTAATATATATTATTTATGTGTGATGTTTAACATAATTAAAATTTATTTAATATAATTTATTTAATATTACATATAATAAATATAAAATATATTTGATTTTAATATAAAATTTAAATTAAAGAATTATATTTTTTATTAATAATGTAAAGCTTTAAAGATTATATTATAATTTACAGTTAATTTATATAAATTTAATTTATTTTTTTTATTATAATGGTGACAAATTAAAAAAATTTACCATTATTCTTTAAAATTTAAAATGTTGGATATAAATATAAATTATTGTAAATAATTTTTTTTATCATATAATTTTAATTTTAAAGTAAAGTGTATAAAATGTCAGTCTTTTTAAAAATAAAAATAAAAATAATAAATATACTACTAAATGATGTATGCAATTCGAGTTCGCAATTGTGTTCTTATCGATACGAATTTTATACGAATATAATTAAAGATTGATAAAAAAATGACATGATTAATGGATCGTATTAAAATCTACACACTGACATGATTATTTTATTAAATATGTTATACGATATGATACAATTAATTTAATTGTGTTCAATTGATATCCATTGAATTTAATTGTGTTGAATTGATATCATATTTAACATGATTTAATATGAATAAATTTATTAATATGATTTGATAGAATAAATTTATTAATATAATTTGCTACGATTTAATAAATTTAATACGTTTTGACACAATTTAATATTACTTATATAACACATATTGATATAAATTTAACATTTTTAATATTTTTAAAATAATATATTATATAAAATTTACATATTTATTTTTAACATTCATAAATTTAATAATACATTAAAATAAAAAGCTTAATTATTTAATATTAAAATGTGAGTTTATATTTAATAAATTAATATTTTAATAAAAAAATTTTACAAAATGATATAATATTATATAAATATATATATTAAATAAATTTTTAATAAACAAAATAGAAATAATTTATAAAAACCTTAATATTTATATTAAATAATATATTTTTTAATAATATAATTATGAGTTGATGATGAAAAATAAGTTGGCTATCACATATCTACATTCGTATGAAATCAAGTTAGCAAACCAATATGTGACGCGATAAGATTATTATCGTGTCATAAATAGATAATTATAATAAATTTAAGTCTAACTCTTAATTTTTTTTATTATTTTCATATCGTATTTACGAATCATGTTTAAAATTGCTACTCTATAATTTTTGCAAAAATTATCATTATTTATTTTATTTCTATCAAATTAAAATTTTTAGTTACCATGCATTATTTATCCTTATTTATTTTATTCCTATCAAATTAAAATTTTTAGTTACCATGTATTATTGTAATGAATCATTATTTTAAAATACTAATAGATGTAACACAATAATCGTCTAAAGACATGATCAGTCATCATAAGACAAGACAACGTGGCAAGAGTCTAATAGGCCGATACGTAGTCCCATCTGTGGAGAGAAAGACTCGAACACCATAAGCATTTAGTTCTTCATCAAAGACTCGCTCTCTTCTAAATAGGTCGAGTATTCACATAAAATTACCATTAGCGTATATAATCTAGCAGAACTCGTTACGCCTGTAATCATTGGATTCCTTGATAATTAGTTGGTGGGATCTCCTATCAATTAATCAGCACCAACCGGATTTTCAAAAAATGTTATAATTAACTTTATCTTCTTACAATATAAAAATTAATGATCATATAAATAAAGGTATGTATTCTCTTGCACAACTACTCTTAAATTCTAAGCAATTCCTTATACTCGTCCTATTTTTCAACTTACTGACTTGAGCGCCGGATTTTCAAAAAATGTTATAATTAACTTTATCTTCTTACAATATAAAAATTAATGATCATATAAATAAAGATATGTATTCTCTTGCACAACTACTCTTAAATTCTAAGCAATTCCTTATACTCGTCCTATTTTTCAACTTACTGACTTGAGCGTCGAAGTAACTGTCATAGGCACCAACCACCTTACATTCTCTTTCTTGCAAGATTGACCAATCACAACACAATTCCATTTCGGTCACATCATTTGGTTCCTTTGCCGAAAAAATCTATTGAATTTTCTCTGATTCATTTGGATTAAAACCAGTCTCTTATTCCCTTTCTCTTAAAAAAAATCTTTCTTTTCTCTCTCTGAAATGGCTAGCAATTCATGAGCTGCTATTAAGGTTGCTACTAATGAGGGCGCTATTATTTCTTCCACTCCTAGTAGTGAATAAAACACACCCTCTATGGTTAACAAAGTAGATCTTAATAATTTAAACAATGAGCAAATGCTCCAATATATCAAAAGGTAGCAGGCTACTCTCGAACAATATAAAGCTCGGGGGGAGGCATCATTCATGCCTCTCAGGGGAAGGGAGAAAGCCTTCGCCAATACCTCATGGACTCGAATATAAGCGATCCAAGCGTAGTCCAAAGGAAAGGCAAAGCTAGAGAAAGAAGAGTCGTCGGATGAGGCTTCGAAGTATGTTGACTAGAAGTTGATACGAGCCATGCAAAGGTACAAGAAAGAGCATGAGAAGGATTATGGGCTGGATGATACTTCGTCCCTATCAGAAGAGATTTGCAAAGTCGAACAAATACGATGGAATAGCAGATCCCATAAGTCACTTGGCGATCTTTAGAACAACAATACAACTCTAAGATATCAACGATTTTGTGTTGTGCCAAGTATTTCCATCAATACTCACAGGTTTCACTCAGAAATGGTATTAACGTCTAAACTCAGGTTCAATTCAGAATTTTACACAATTTGCTATGTTACTTAAATCTAGGTTTATTACTTGTATACCTCCTAAAAAGCTCTTCTCTGACTTGTAGAAGATTCGCCAAGTAGAGGGCGAATCTTTAAGGAGTTTTATCTTATGTTTCAATGCAGAAGCAATCACGTGGAATAATTGAATCATGAGATAGCATGTGAAGTGCTGAAAAAAGAAATACGCAACATCAAGTTCATGGATTCTCTAATCAAGAATCCAGCCACTACATAACAACACCTAATGAATAAAGCTCAAAAGTACATCAGACTAGATGATAAAGTCTAAGCGTAGAGAGAGGACAAAAGGATAAGTCAAAAGCAAAACTAAAAGTAAGAGAGGCGAGGATATGGATAAAAGCGTTAAGACAAGAACAAGGCGACAAGGCGGGTTCCGCCAGGCCATAATCTAGGTATTTAGTTCTGCTAATCTAGGCATTCTATGCTGGCAACAAGACGGATTTCGCCAGACCATAATCCGGATATTAGTTCCGCTAATCAAGGCATTCTATGGCAAGCCACAAGGCGGTTTATGCCAAACCATAATCTGGGTGTTAGTCCCGCTAATCAACACATTCTATGCTAGGTCACAAGGCGGATTCCACCAGACCATAATCCGAGTGTTAGTTCCACTAATCAAGGCATTCTATACCAGGCTACAAGGTGAATTCTGCTAGACTATAATCCGGGTGTTAGTCCCACATACCAGAGGGGTCGAAATTCGTGACTAGCGCCTGACTACAGTTTATTTGAGCATTATAGTACCACCCTGACGAACTTCCAGGCATTCTCTAGTCTTGGCAAGCTTCTGGGCATTTTGTTGCTCCGACTAGCCCTGAGGAGCTTCTAAACGTCTTCTTGTCCTGGCCAGCCTTAACGATCATCCGGGCATTTTCTAGACCCAATTAGCTCTAATGAGCTTCTGGGCATTTTCCTCGTGGACTTCATTTGTCTCGCTTAGTAGCTCATCCCGCTCAGTAGCTCGTCTTGCTCAGCAGCCTGTCCCACTTGGCAGGTTGTCCTTTGCAAAAAGTTTGAATTTCCAAGACTGATTACAAGAACAGTGACACGGCACATAAGGCAGGTTCTGAATGTTAGTCTCGCTAATCGAGGCATTCTATGACAAGCCACAAAGTAGGTTCTGCTAGACCATAATTCGGATGTTATTCCCGCTAACAAAGGCGTTCTATGCTTGGGCCACAAGGTGGATATTCACCAGGCCACATGACTGGTCTTCTCCACTTACGATTTTTCTAAGGCATTTCAAGCCCAGGCTACAAGGCGGGTATCCACAAGGCCACATGTCCAAGTGTTGGTCCTATTTTTACAAGTTTCCCAATTTATTTATTTTATGGCCACTAGTTAGGCCAGTTACCAGATTCTTTGGTCGGCTGTTAACCCCTTAGCCAATTTTTTAAATGATTATTTAAGTATTGTTTGGACAAGGGTTTATACGAACTAGCAAGCACAATCACATGAAAATCAAGGAAGCAAGGATCCATTGGTGCTCCCTAGTGGACCAGTGACAAGGAGCAAGGCTAAGAAGCTTGAAGCAGCTATGAACTTACACATTCAAGAGCAAGTAACACAAGAATTGACTGAACTTGCCATTGATAAATGTCTCGTGAAGCTTGAAGAAACACCTAAGCTACTCACCTTGCTTAAGGTGTGTAATGGAGATAGCGCTGTCTAATTTATTCGGCATCGTTATGATGGACTTGCTATGTTCTATTATTTAAACACTTATTTTATTTTAGCTTTGCTTGGACTTGTATTTTGGCCATATTTTACTTTTTAAGTTTTAGAGTGTTGGACCATGTTTTGGGTTTATGTTTTAATACTTATGTGTTTGATGTGTTATTTTAGCATGTGATTGGGCTTGGGCCTTATGTGTGGTTCAGCCAGGCCTAAGAAGAGTGTCTTAGGGTTTTATTTGTTTTCTCCTTACTATATAAGGATAAAAAACACTTGTAAGAGGAGTTTTGAATCTAAATTTTCAGAATTCTTTTTATGCCTTTGGTGTGTATTGCTTTAAGTGAGAGTGAGGATTTGCTTACATCAATTGATCCAAGAATCTTGGCTAACTTATCAACTATTCATTGTGGCGTTTGTCGGATTCTCATCTAAATCTTTTGATCTTGGTGTTTCAGCTTCTCTAAGTTTGGGGTGCCATAGGAGGTGGGTTTATAAGATCTTTGGATTCCATATCTACTTGTGCGTGTGGGTTTGAGGCTTGTGCCATAGGGTTCCACGTCAGTTGGTATCAGAGCCAAAGTGAGGTAAATTCTGATTTATCTTAGGATCTAGGGTTTTTCAGTTTTCCTTTTCTTCCCTATCGATTCCGGTGAAAGCTTGTGTATCCATGACTGCACCTTCTTGATTATTAATCATCACATAATCTCTTTTGGAAGAAAAATTTGAAATCCATAAAAAGACAGAAAAAAGAAAAAAGATCGCCTTTGCCTTATTTATCTTGATCTAACCGAAATTGTGATATACTTTCTATTTCATCTATATTACCTTAACTATCTGACGCGGAACCCCAGCCTATTAGAGACTGAAACGACACATACCTTAGTAAAAAGAACTTAGTTCAGAAAACAACTCCCCAATCTAAAACAGCCTTAATTAATATGCAATTAAGAACACTTATAAGTGATTGATTTTAAAAGCAGCAAGAATAAGAAACATACAAGTTAGTATCAAACCTTATTCGTGATGCAATGTCAAGAACCAAGACCTCTCTTAAGCTCTCAAAGAAGAATCGCATAAAGCAATTGTATTGAATAATTGATAACCTGTCTATAATATGAAAAAAGAGATGCTTTATATTACCTAAATAAAGACCCATGATCTTTGCTACTTCCCACTACTATGCATGGACCCATGATTTATGCCACTACCCACTACTCTGCATAGATCCATGATCTATGCCACTATCCACTACTGGATAACTACCCACTACTGGTTAACTATCCACTACTGGATAACTACCCACTACTGGTTAACTACCCACTACTAAATAACTACCCACTATTAAATAACTACCCACTATAAATACAAAGTTTGAATTGTCAATAAGAACACATTCGGCCTAATTGACTTAGAATGGCCAGATTGTTCTTCAACTTCAAAATGAACTTGCAAAGCTTCAACATATTCCTTTATGAATCCTTGAAGTGCTTCCGTCAACCTCTTGGATCTCAACCTTGTAATTATTCCTTGAGGCAATGCTAGCTCATCAGTGTTGTTGGTTGTGCTTACATCATCCCCTCCCTCTTGAAAAGGATTCGTCCTCGAATCTATACCAAAATCAAAAGGAGACAAATCAAAAACATTAAAGGTAGCACTTACACCAAACTCACCTGGCAGATCAATTGCATATGCGTTGCCATTGATCCGTTTCAGCACTTGATATGGTCCATCTCCTCGTGCATCCAGTTTTGATTTCCTTAGATTAGGAAACCTCTCCTTTCGTATATGGATCCAAACCCAATCACCCGGTCTAAATATAGCTTTCTTGCGACCCTTATTGGCCTGTTTCTCATACATTTTGTTACGCTTCTCAATATGCTCACGCGCTTTCATGTGTATTGATTTAACCATTTCAGCCTTCGCTTTTCCATCTAAATTAGACAACTCGTTCAAAGATAAAGGCATTAAATCTAATACAGTTAATGGATTAAAACCATACACAATCTCAAAAGGTGAATAACCAGTAGAAGAATGGACAGCGCGATTATAAGCAAATTCAACATATGGCAAACATTCTTCCCAAGTTTTTAAGTTCCTTCCCACAATAGCACGAAGCATAGTTCCTAAAGTCCTATTAACAACTTCAGTTTGGCCATCTGTCTGTGGATGACAAGTAGTAGAAAATAAAAGCTTAGTACCCAATTTCCCCCACAAAACATGCCAGAAATGACTAAGGAACTTAGAATCTCTATCAGAAACAATAGTCCTAGGTATACCATGCAAACGGACTACTTCCCTGAAAAACAAATCAGCTATATTTGTTGCATCATCAGTTTTATGGAATGGAATAAAATGTGCCATCTTACTAAAGCGATCTACAACAACAAACACTGAATCTCTACCTCGTTTTGTCCTAGGTAAACCTATCATAAAATCCATAGAAATATAAGTCCAAGGTTCAGTAGGTACAGGCAAAGGAATATACAACCCATGTGGCAAGGACTTTGATTTAGCTTGTTTACATGCAAAGCATTGAGCACAAATTTTCTCTACATATTTTCGCATGTTAGGCCAATAAAAGTGTTCATTCAACATGTCTAAAGTCTTTTGCACACCAAAATGTCCCATTAACCCTCCTGAATGCGATTCTCCAACAAGCAACTCACGCACTGAACAATTGGGTATGCATATTTGTTTCCCCCTAAAAAGAAACCCATCATGCAAATAAAACTTGTTAAACGCCCCATGTTCATATGCCTTAAATACATCAGAAAAATCAGTATCATTCTCATACATGTCTTTCAAATGCTCAAACCCTAACAAATTAGAACTAAGCATGGAAGTCAATGCATAACGTCTAGATAATGCATCAGCTACCACATTCTCTTTACCTTGCTTGTATTTAATCACATAAGGAAAGATTTCGAGATACTCAACCCACTTACCATGCCGCTTGTTCAACTTACCTTGTCCCTTCAAGTGTTTGAGAGATTGATGGTCGGTATGAATCACAAGCTCATTAGGCAGCAAGTAGTGCTCCCAAACTTCAAGAGCCCTAATCAGTGCATAGAACTCTTTGTCATAGGTGGAATAGTTCAAATGTGCACCACCTAGTTTCTAACTGAAATATGCTATGGGTTGGCCTTCCTGCATAAGAACAGCACCAATACCAATCCCAGAAGCATCACATTCGATTTCAAAGGTTTTAGAAAAATCAGGTAACCTTAAAACAGGAGCAGCAGTAAGTTTTTCTTTTAATGTGTTAAATGCAAGTTTCTGTTCTTTACCCCATTTAAACCCAACAGCCTTTTTAATAATCTCATTTAGAGGTGCAACAATAGTGCTGAAATCTCTAACAAACCTCCTATAGAAGCTTGCTAATCCATGAAAGGATCTCACCTCATTAGCATTCTTAGGTGTAGGCCATTCTTGGATAGCCTTAACCTTTTCAGCATCTACCTCAACTCCCCGTGAACTAATAATAAATCCTAGGAATATGACACTATCAGTACAAAATGTGCATTTCTTAAGATTAGCATACAATTCATGTTCACGCAACTTTTGTAGAACAAGTTCAACATGCCTAATATGATCATCATGGTTTCGGCTATAAATCAATATATCATCAAAATACACAACCACAAACTTACCTAGGTAATCACGCAAAACATGGTTCATCAATCTCATAAATGTGCTAAGTGCATTAGTTAAGCCAAAAGGCATCACTAACCATTCATATAAACCATATTTAGTCTTAAAGGCAGTTTTTCACTCATCACCTAACTTCATCCTAATTTGATGATAACCGCATTTCAAATTAATTTTGGTAAAGAAAACAGCACCGCATAATTCTTCAAGCATATCATCTAATCTAGGAATAGGATGGCGATACTTTACAGTGATTTTGTTGATCGCACGACAATCAACACACATGCGCATTGTTCCATATTTCTTTGGAACCAACAAAACAGGTACTGACGCAAAACCCTATGGCACAAGCCTCAAACCCACACGCACAAGTAGATATGGAATCCAAAGATTTGATAAACCCACCTCCTATGGCACCCCAAACTTAGTGACGCGGAACCCTATGGCACAAGCCTCAAATATATATGGATCATATGAATATGATTTTGAACTTCTTTTAGATTCATTTGAATAACATAAGTTTGCTCCACACCATTGTTAGAAATTTGCCCTATTGGATCCGTATCATTCTCTCCTTCTTTAGAAAAGATTCGTCCTCGAATCTTGCTGATATTTATGTCAAAAAGGGAAGTTTTAGGAACCCATGTATCATCAAAGACCTCCTTTTGAATAGGTGGAAATAGGATAAAACTTTCGTCATAAATGTTTTAATCAACAACCTGCACATCAAGAACAAATGAACTAGGCATAAAAATACTAGTCATAGAAAGATCTTGTGGATGTGACCCATTCTCCTCTACAACTTCCAAAACAGTCTCATTCACCTCCTCCACTTCATCAATCACGTGCTGCCCATGTCCCTCATCATTCACAACCTCTTCTATAAGTTCATTGATGGAATTCTCAACAACAACTACATTAGATTCATGCATTACAACTTCCTCTTCAATTTCAATCTCTATGGAAGTTGAGATTGGAACTTTAGCCTCTTCTTTCTCCTTTTCTTTCTCCACCTTCCCTCCACCTTCCCTCCTTGAACTAGTCTTGATTCTTTCCCTGATTCTTTCCCAGCTTCCTTACCCTCAAACTCACTCTTTTCTCTCATCTTTTTCGCAGAATTCAAGCTCTCACTCCCCTTTGTGGCCAAGGCCGAAGCCTCCCTCTCCCTCTCCAGCATCTTTATTTGATCAACATATACCTCTTGAGGTGATAAAGAAGCGAGTATAACCTTCTGTCCTTCATGAGTGAAGGAGTACTTGTTATTGAACCCATCATGTTGCACCTTTCTATCATGTTGCCACGGTCTACCCAACAATATATGGCTTGCCTGCATAGGTACCACATCACATAAGATCTCATTCTTGTACCTACCAATAGAAAATGGTATAACCACCTAGCGTGTAACCCTAACCTCTCCACAATCATTCAACCATTGCAATCTATATGGCTTAGGGTGTTTAATAGAAGCCAAGCCCAATTTTTCCACCATATACACACTAGCCACATTTGTGCAACTACCTCCATCAATAATGAGAGTATACACTTTTCCATTAACCAAACACCTAGTGTGAAATATGTTTTCCCGTTGTTCTAGGCTTTCTTCCTTAACCTGCATATTCAGAGCACGCCTAGCAACAAGCATCTCACAATGTGCAGCAAGCAACACATTATTAACCAACACATCCGAATCATCATAGTCATTATTGCAATTAGGAGTTTTTTAAGGTATTCTAGTAGAAGTGGAAGCTTGTGAGACATTCAAACTCTCCATAGTTGCAGTCAACCTCTCAAGAGTCTTATTGAGCCTTTGTAACTCACAACTGACTGACTTCTTAAAGAGCTTATAATCGTTATCCATATTCAATTCACTTCCATCAGTACGATCTACCACATTCTTGTCTTTACTCATCCTACCTTAAATCAACAAAGAACAAAAAGATCCTTCTTTTAACACCAGAATTTTCGTCCATGTTTTTGATCTGAGTGAAATTTACATATTTCTTTTCTGATTCTATTTGTGGGGTTTTGATACTTTCCTTTTTGGGTAGATTTAAGTAGATCCATATTTAATTTGCGTTGAAGTGAATTAAATGCAAATTTTTTTTTGTCCAGGTTCATTTTTATTTGATTTCTAAGTTTCTTTTTTTGGTTTAAGCTTGCTTTTGCTTCCTTTACATTGCTGGAGTATTGTTTGCTTGTGTCTATACTCTAGGTGATATTTTTCAAGTAGCACAAAGCCTAGTTCGTGTGTTACTTTCCAAATTGTCAGTGTCTTCTTTCTAGTTTTTTTGCGCGCTTCCTTCTTTCTTTAGGTTTTCTTCTTTGTTTCATTAAACGCACCTTATGGTTGGTTGGTTGACCTTAGTTTCGGAAGTGCAATTGAAGAATCAGCAAAAGAATGGTAAGAGTGCAAACACTTGAGTACTTTTGTTTAACACAATATTTGCTAATTTGACATCAAATCAATTTAGATGCAATTGCCCTAAATGTGCACTTTAGGAAATAGGCAGAATTTCTTTTATCTCCTAATCTGGATTCGACCCAATTCAAAATTCAAAATTCAAATTGATTCCCATAAATTACTGCAATTAATTGAGATAGGTAAGGCAATATAGATAAAAAAGGAAGCATATCACAATTTCGGCCAGATCAAGGTAAATAAGGCAAATGCCATTTTTTTTCTTTTGGATTTCGATTTTTTTTTTGATGATTAATAATCAAGAAGGTGCAGCCATGGACACACAAGCTTTTGCCCTATTGGATCCGTATCACTTAGAGAAGCTGAAACACCAATGATCGAAGGATTTAGATGAGAATCTGAGAAACGCCACAACAAATAGTTGATAAGTTAGCCAAGATTCCTGGTGCAATTGATGAAAGCAAATCCTCACTCTCACTCAAAGCAATACCCGCCAAAGGCATGAGAAGAATTCTGAAATTTTGATTAAAAAGCTCCTCTTACAATTGTTTCTTATCCTTATATAGTAAGGAGAAAAACAAATAAAACCCTAAGACACTCTTCTTGGACCTGACTTAAACATATAAGGTCCAAGCCCAATCATACACTAAAATAATACATAAGTATTAAAACATAAGCCCAAAACATGGCCCAGCACTCTAAAACTTAAAAGATAAAGTATGGCCGGAATACAAGCCCAAACAAAGCTAAAATAAAACAA
This sequence comes from Manihot esculenta, assembly GCF_001659605.2. NCBI lineage: Eukaryota > Viridiplantae > Streptophyta > Magnoliopsida > Malpighiales > Euphorbiaceae > Manihot > Manihot esculenta. Next base: position 18,192,598 of record NC_035173.2, on the reverse strand, counting down.
TTGTTAAATAATAAAATATAGCTAGCCCATCATAACAAAACTGAATCTTCACAAAAGCCTTACTTGATCTTCACTTTAGGCTTCCCTTTGTGTAGTTTTAGCCCATAGGTTTGATTAGGCTCCCTGACGCGGAACCCTATGGCACAAGCCTCAAACCCACACGCACAAGTAGATACAGAATCCAAAGATTTGATAAACCCACCTCCTATGGCACCCCAAACTTAGAGAAGCTGAAACACTAATGATCGAATGATTTAGATGAGAATCCGACAAACGCCACAACAAATAGTTGATAAGTTAGCCCAGATTCCTGGTGCAATTGATGAAAGCAAATGCTCACTCTCACTCAAAGCAATACACGCCAAAGGCATGATGTAACGACCCGGAAATCCGGACCGCTACCGGCGCTAGGATCCGGGTCGACTTAAGGCCGCCGGGACCCGTAGCAAGCCTGACATAAAACCTGTGAACCTGTATAATCCCATACATGATCAACAACATGCATAAAAATTAAAACTTTTCTTTCCATGAATATCAACCAAACTCAACCTGCTTTTCCCTGCATGAGAGAGAATCTTTGGTGCTTTTCCTTTGCTGATGGAAGCATGGTTTGACCTAGCAACATTAACGTTTTGCTTAACGTCTTCCTCCTTGTATTTTCCATATTCAAGCTTTCCATATTCTCTTCTCGGAGCGCATCAAACCTTGATCCTAGAATATTGGATTTTCCTGAATCCACTCCTTTCCTATTAAAAAATTGCCTACCTTTTTTTGTTACAAGCATCCATTCACCGTAATTTTGCTCCGGAGTTGGTGGTGCAGTTCTCACAGCCTTCGTATTGGTCAACAAAGTTCCAAACGAACTACTATTGAACAGGCACTCAGAACTTTGATGTCCTGCTCAACCATAAGAGTAACAGACTGAAGGCAGGCTCTCATACTCAATGATCTGTGTACTATTTTTAACTTGCACCTTCGATACAAGAGGTTTCCTTAAGTCAACAGAAATAATAACTCTGACATACTGACCACCGAGGGTATCTCTGGTACTATTATCTATCTTTATTATCCGACCTACTGCCGAAGAAATCTTCCTGATCATCTTTTCATGGTAAAGATGTATTGGTAACTTTGGAAGATGGATCCAAAGTGCAGCTGTGTCAATGTTGTCGCAGTTTATATTAAAACTAGGGCTTCAGGGTTGGACAAGATGGTAGCTCCCAAGAATGGTCCAAGGACCTTCCAGCAAAGCGCTCTCATATTCTTCGTCCGAATCAAAATTCACAAGGAAAAATTCATTGCCCAAATCCGTGATTTGAGGATTAGACAGCTTCCATAAAGATTGAAGTTTTACCTGCGATGTTCTAAAATCGATCGTTTGTCCAAAATTAGCACCCGCTGCCAGCATTTGGCTAATTCATTTCCAATTGATTTGAGAAGTTCATAGCTGGAATTGGTCCGTCATGACAAACTGTAATTTATGATTCATCAAAGTCTAGCTCTGTTGGATCGTTCATGCACTATCCATATTAGATTGTTGGACTACTAGTTTGTCTCGAAAAGACATACTTTATTGGACAAAACTCGTGAAAGAATTTTTGTGTTTAAACTCTTTTGTCGCCCTATCAGTCTCTAAGAAAAACTCTGGCAAGGCACGGTTGAGAGAGCAAGGAGACGAGAGCATTGCGAGAAGGTTTTTTTTTATGAAAACAAAACTACTGGTTGTATTAATAAAATTTCATCAAATAAAATGGGATATCATTCAAACATAGAGACGATCATACCTAATAGATTCTCTAGCCAAAGTATGAGCAGGTAGAGTGGCATGATGATGAACCCATCTAATATAAATATCAGTTCTAGAGTCTAACAAAAATTTACAATCATTCAAAATCAAACGAAGTTCAGAAATGTCTAAATGTGGAGGCTGAAGAGTTTGAACAGTTTGCAAACAATCCATAAAAATGTAGCCATTAAAAAGCAAAAATTTCGTCGCAAAGAGCAAATAGTGACGGAGAGCTAAAGCTTCAACAATACCGACTTACCATTACATTCCGAGAAACCAAAAACACCACGTTGAAATATACCTCCAGAGTTTTCCACAACAAAACCGTAACTAATAAAATCTTGAACTTGAAACAAAATCCTATCAACTTGACAAAGGCAACTGAAATTGTCCAACCTTGAAGATGACGCACGAATTTGGAGAGGAATGGCTTCAGGATCACGAGCAGAGTTGGAGGAATAAAACAAGTTCCTGCCCTGATATAAAGTATCAGTGGTATTTCCATGCAAAGCACCAGCAAATTGAGCTGCTTCCCAATCCAAGATATGATGTATGATGTCTTCCACAAGGTGTGCTGCTGAATTTTGTACCTGGTTCCATAATAATGAGTTCCTTGCTGACCATAATCTCCATGCACAGACCATTACAAAGGTTTTTCAAACATTGTTTTGGGACTTCAAAATCTGCAGTAAAAAATTAAAGAAATTATCATTAAGCTGCAAATCTCCCACTCCCCCTAACCTTCAAACTTCCTTCAACATAGAACAATGCAACAAAATATGATTGACACTTTCATCTTTATAGCACCAAGGACATCTAGCATCCACATCCACACCCTTTTGCCTTAAATTATCCTTTGTAGGCAATATATTTCTACAAGCTCTCCAACAGAAATCCTTCACTTTTGGAGGGACCGAAACATTCCACAAACTAGTCCACAACTCACCCCCCACATTAAAAGATGATCTTCCTAGCAATTCCATACACACAAAATATGCGGACTTTACAGTATACACACCTCTTTTATCAAAGTGTCACAAGAAGGAATGTTCCAAATCTCTTGGAGAAAAAAGCTCTATTAAAAGAGCAATGTTCCAAATCCTTCCATTACCTTCGAAAAGATCACAAACATGCAAATGTGGTTCAATAAAATCGAGGCCATCATCTGCAAAAAAGGTATCCTCCTTAGGAATCCACGGAGCTGAAGCCACTAAAATCTTCTCTCCATTACCCACCCTCCACCTTGTACCCCTCTGAATCAACTCCCTTGATGCCATCACACTTTTCCAAATAAAGCTAGCACTATTACTTACATTGGCAGAAAATAAATCACCATTTGGGAAGTACTTTACTTTAAACACTATATAACAAAGAGTATTAGGATTTGCTAAGAACCTCCACAGTTGTTTACTAAGTAAAGACAAATTAAAACTCCTAAAGTCCCGAAACCCCATACCCCCCTCCTTCTTCCTACTACACATCTTCTCCTACGCTAGCCAATTAATACTCCTCCGCCCTTCTTTTTTACCCTCCCACCAAAAACCATTGACCATTCTATGCAATTCCTTCAAATTAGTAATGGGAATCAAAAAAATATTCATGCAATATGCAGGTATAGCCTACAACACAGATTTTATGAGAACCTCCCTGCCTACTCTAGATAGGAATCTGATGGTTCATGAATTAATCCTCTTCCACATTCTTTCTTTCAGAAAACAAAAAATTGTTTTTTTGTTCCTCCCAATAAGAGAAGGTAACCCTAGGTAGGTACTATGACTTAATGGTGAATGAACATCCAGGATATTACTGATATTAGACCTTACAGAGGAGACCACAGTGGGACTGAAGAAAATGCCAGATTTGTTAAAGTTCGCCACTTGTCCAGAAACAGCCGCATAAGTATTGAGAATAGATTTAATACTATGTGTTTCCTCCAGTCTAGCATTAAAAAATAGCAGAGAATCATCTGCAAAAAATAAATGTGAGATCTTTGGGAATCTAACACCTGCCCTACAGCCCTGCAACCAGCCCCTAGATTCAGCATCTTTAAGTAGTAACGATAAGTCTTCCGCACACACTAAATAGAAATACGGGTAAATAGGATCTCCCTACCGAAGACCTCTACCAGGCACAATAGGACCAATTCAATCACCATTAAAATTGATAGTGTAAGAAACTTCCAAAAAGCACATAGTCAACCACCTAATCCATTGAGTAGAAAAACCAAATCATTCCAACATGCCTTTTAGAAACTCCCACTGTACCATATCATAATCCTTAGAAATATTAATTTTAAATGCACAATTACCATCATTTCTACCCTTATTAATTTTCATATTGTGAATAATTTCAAACGCAACCATAATATTATCGGTAATCAACCGATGAGGGATAAAGACAGACTGATTCTCAGAGATAATCATAGGAAGGATCCTTTTAAATCTGTTCGCTAAAATTTTAGCCACAATCTTATATAACACATTACATAACGCAATTGGACAAAAGTCTTTAACAGTTTCAGGATTATCCACAACGCAATTGGACAAAAGTCTTTAACAGTTTCAGGGTTATCCACTTTAGGGATCAAAACAATCAATGTTTCAGTAAGAGAAGAAGGAAATGTACCTTATTGAAGCCATAGGCGACAACCATCGGAAACATCATTGCCAATCAAGTGCCAAAATCTTTAGTAAAATGCAGGATTTAACCCATTCGACCCAGATGCCTTGTCTGGATGCATCTGAAGAAGAGCAGCTCTAAATTCCTCATTCGAAAAGGGAGTACAAAGATCAGCATAATCAACATCACTAATCAAGGGCGGCACCAACTCAAAAACCCATTCACAATCCACAAAACCGCCATCAAAAATAGACTGGAAATAATGCAGAACATGGTTTTTAATTTTCTGCTCATCCTCAATTCAGGTACCCGACGACTCCTTTAATTTAGTAATACGGTTCATTCTACGTCTACCATTAATTTGTGCATGAAAAAATTTTGTATTTCAATTCCTATTTTTAAGCCAAAAGCACTTTGCCTGCTGTTTAAGTCTAGCTTCTTTCTGCTCAAGGAGACGATTTCAATCTTCCTTTAAAGAGGCGTGAGAAATATTATTGGGCCCATTATCCAATAATCTTTTTATAATCTTCTTATAATCTTCTTCTTTTATCAAAACTCCCTATTTCTTCTCCTACCCTACAACGAAAGAGCAAAAACTAAATCATCACGTTTCATCAAAAGGTTGCATAGTATAGAATTAACCCAAGCTCCTTTAACAACCTCAGCTAGACCCTCATCACATAACCATGCATTATCAAATCGAAATCTCCTTCTATCTCCCCTATTATCCTTAGGAGTTATATTAATCACCAACGGTTTGTAATCTGATCTAGGAACATGAACAACCGAGCAGACAACATTAGTGAATTTACGAGCCCAGTCCTCAGTAGCAAAGGCTCTATCAAGCTTCTCTCTAACCAGATTATTTGACTCCCTGTCCTTCTCCCATGTGAAGAAAGAACCAACAGTGGGTATTTGAACAAGATTATTGTCCTCAAGTGCCTGTCTAAACTCCTGCATAAGATAATTTAGTAAAGTTGCTCCTCCTTCTTTCTCATCTCTCGAGTATAAATCATTAAACTCTCCCGAACAAAGCCACAAAAGAGAGTTTCTACGAGATAAAACTCGAATAAGGTTTCAAGACTGACGTCGTCGTTGCAATTCCGGAAACCCATAATAACCAGTAAACCTCCATTGAATATTACCTTTCGAAACAACCGAATCAATAAAATTTGAAGAAAAGCCAACCACATAAACCGACACATGACTCTTCCACATTAACGAAATGCCCCCTCCCAATCCTTGTCTATTGACTGAGAAGCAACCATTAAAATGTAAAAAACTACGAAAAAATTCCATACGAGAACTAAGAGCTTTTGTTTCCATCAAAAATAAAATGTTCAGCTTGTAACTAGTAACCAAATCCTTCAATGCATTAATTGTCCGAGGAACTGCCGAGTTGTTTCCATCAAAAATAAAATGTTCGGTTTGTAATTAGTAACCAAATCTTTCAATGCATTAACTGTCCGAGGATTGCCGAGTCCTTGGCAGTTCCAACATAGGACGATCATTGCTTTCAGCTATCCCAACATTTTGACGGGATGAGCCGTTTCACTATTACCTGTCAAATTAACATTCGCAAGGGTGTTGTTAGAGGCATCCTGTCAATTGAACGCAGATTATCTTCCATGGAAGAAGGGAAAAGAAAAAATTAAGTTTAAGGAAGAGGAAAAGGCGAGAGTATCGAGTCACAAAGAGATCACAAAGGGAAACACATTACAATAAGTTTTTATTAAAAAATTAAAAATAAATAAATAAATAAATACAATCTATTATATTAAATATGTAAGAATGAGATTCAACTATTGTGTAAAAAAAAAAACGTATTCTTCCTTACATCAAGGAAACAGGCTTTCGCTTAGATATATAAACAACAAAAATGAATTATTAAAAGAATGGATAATTAGGAATGCCCATGATCAGTTTTGATCAATTTGCGTCCCAAAACCTCTGTCGGTGAAAAGTTCATCCGCTCAATTATTAGTTTAGAACCGGCACCACCTAATTACCCCTCCCTCTTCATCTCTATAATATCTACACTCACTAACAATACAATACCCACAAGAACCCATGAACGATATTGATATCGATATAGAACCATGCACGTGTCAAACCCTGACGAAGAATATGGTGAGCTCGGGCCCATTGTTCCCTTCTGGGCTGATCATGTAGAGAGTCTCTGAATCCTTGGATCCCACTACCCGATCAAAATGGGCCCTAATGTATGCAAACTCCCCATCAGGACCCTCCGTCTCAGAGCTCGCCGGTATAACTCCAGCCCCCATGGAAACAGCCCTGAGAAGCTCCATGACTTTGAGATCCTCATCTGTGGCATCCCTTTTCATTCCATAACCATTCTTTTTACCATTGCAGAACATGGTCCATAATGGTTCATCTAATAACCTGACCTTTTCTTTGTCAGTTCGCTTTTCGCATTCCAGGGCAATCCTCACCATCCCTGAAGTTAGTTCCTTCTGTAACACGTTGGTTTGAATGGCTAGCTCGACTATTACAGATGGATAACACTTGGGAGTTTCTTGGATTGACAAGCTTATCCTACCTTTACGATACCCAAATAAAGTTCCCGTCACCTTCTGCTGATTGTCCGGGGAGTTACCTTGGAGAACTGGAATCTTGCAAACAGGATTTATGATAGGAAAAGATCGAAAAACTGAGCGAAAGACGCGAACAACTTTTGGTTTTTTCTTTTTCCCCGATGGTTGAATGAGCTGTGAGGATCCACGTTGCGGTAGAGGGGGTGGTGTTGGTGGTGTTGGCGATTTGGATGAGCCTTCTGATGAGGAAGCATGGCTGCTTGGAGGCATTGGCTCCCTCATTAATGGACTTTGATGAACCAGGGAGGGGAGATTGCCATCAGAGAGAAAGAGAGAGAGAAAGAGAGAGAGAGAGAGAGAGAGAGGGAGAGATTGGTGATGACGATAGGTAATGGTAGTGGAAATAGAAAGACGATGGGTACAATGATCCTATTTTTTCGGGTGGACACCAGATTTTGTACTTTTAGATGTTATAGTGGCTAAATATAGCTTACATGCTTAAATTCAACTTTTAAAATAAACTAATTATTTCACTTTTAATTAACAATGTAGACAAAATGTACTATCAGTTTTAGTTATGTTAAAATTAAACATTCATCCATCTATCTAATTAAATTTAGGAGAGAGTACAAATTGAATTATATGGTTGAAGTGAAAATCAATGAAATTATATAATAATTTTTTTTATTTTTTAAAAAATATTAATTAATAACTATATTTAATTTATTCATTAATATTTTTGATGATATTTAAAAATTACCATTATTTATTAATAGTTAAATAAATAAAACATTAATATTTTTTTATTTAATTTTTTCCTTAAATTTACTTAAAAAGATTAAAATACTCTTATATATCTTCTACTATAATAATAATAATAAGAAGAAGAAGATAAAGTTGCTGAGTGAATCTTCAATAGATGAAAAATATGAACTCTAAAGACATACAACAATGTACAAATCAATATGCACAAAATAATCCTAAGATGAGTACCGAAACAATCGGGTACTCGACGGATGCAAGAAGCCCTATGGACGAAGCAAGATTTAAAAAATAAAATAAAAAAAACAAACAAACAAAAAATGAAGACAAGAAATATGCAAAGAGATAAAATGAGGAGGCAAAATGGATTTCTCGTCGATGACAGGAAAAAAATATTCTAAGAAAATAGTTGGCAGCGAAGAAATGAAGATCACTTAAATTGGATTTTGATATGAACCAGCAAACCCAATCACATGAGAATCAAGGAAGCAAGGATCCATTGGTGCTCTCTAGTGGACCAGTGACAAGGAGCAAAGCTAAGAAGTTTGAAGCAGCTATGAATTTACACATTCAAGAACAAGTAACACAAGAATTGACTGAGCTTGCCTTTGGCAAATGTCTGAGCTTGCCTTTGGCAAATGTCTCGTGAAACTTGAAGACACACCTAAGCTACTCACCTTGCTTAAGGTGTGTAATGGAGATAGCGCTGTCTAATTTATTCAGCATTGATATGATGGGCTTGCTATATTTTTATGATTTAACACTTGTTTTATTTTAGCTTTGTTTGGACTTGTATTCTGACCATATTTTATCTTTTAAGTTTTAGAATGTTGGGCCATGTTTTGGACTTATGTTTTAATACTTATGCGTTATTTTAGTGTGTGATTGGGTTTGGGCCTTAGGTGTTTAAGTCAGACCCAAGAAGAGTGTTTAGGGTTTTATTTGTTTTTCTCCTTACTATATAAGGATAAGAAACAATTGTAAGAGGCAGCTTTTAATCAAACTTTTCAGAATTTCTTTAAGGCCTTTGGCGTGTATTGCTTTGAGTGAGAGTGAGGATTTGCTTTCATCAATTGCACCAGGAATCTTGGCTAACTTATCAACTATTCGTTGTGGCGTTTGTCGGATTCTCATCTAAATCCTTCGATTATTGGTGTTTCAGCTTCTCTAAGTTTGGGGTGCCATAGGAGGTGGGTTTATCAAATCTTTGGATTCCGTATCTACTTGTGCGTGTGGGTTTGAGGCTTGTGCCATAGGGTTCTGCGTCAGTTGGTATCAGAGCTAAAGTGAGGTAAATTCTTATTTATCTCAGGATCTAGAGTTTTTTTTTTTTAGTTTTCCTTATCTTTCTTGTTGATTTCATTGAAAACTTCTGTATCCATAATCTCTTTTGGGAAAAAAAAATTCGAAATCAAAAAAAAAAAAAACAAAAAAAAAAAACGAAAAAAAAAATTCGCCTTTGCCATATTTATCTTGATCTGGCCGAAATTGTGATATGCTTCCTTTTTCATCCATATTTCCTTGCCTATCTCAATTGATTGCTGTAGTTTATGGAAATCAATTTTGAATTTTGAATTGCGTTGAATCCGGATTAGGAGACAAAACAAACCTACCTATTTCTTAAGGTGCACATTTAAGGCAACTGCATCTAAATCGATTTGGTGTCAAATCCATCTTTTAATGCCCATTTTCGTCCATGATGCTGCACTGAGTGAGATATTTTTTTTTTAGCCTATTTGTGGGGTTTTGATACTTGCCCTTTTGGGTAGATTTAAATAGATCCGTATTTAATTTGCGTTGAAGCGAATTAAATTCAAACTTTTGTCCAGATTCATTTTTATTTGAATTCAAAGTTTCGTTTTGGTTTAAGCTTGCTTTTACTTCCTTGACATTGCTGGAGTATTGTTTGCTTGTGTCTATACTCTAGGTGATATTTTTCAAGTAGCACAACACCTAGTTTGTGTGTTACTTTCCAAATTGTCAGTGTCTTCTTTCTAGTTTTTGCGCGCTTCCTTCTTTCTTTAGGTTTTCTTCTTTGTTTCACTAAACGCACCTTGTGGTTAGTTGGTTGACCTTATTTTCTGAAGTGCAATTGAAGAATCAGCAAAAGAGTGGTAAGTGTGCAGACACTTGAGTGCTTTCCTTTCTAACACAATATTTGCTAGTTCTCTTTGTTCTTTGTTGATTTAAGGTAGGATGAGTAAAGACAAGAATGTGGTGGATAGTACTGGTGAAAGTGAATCGGACATGGGTAACGATTATGAGATCTTTAAGAAATCAGTCAGTGGTGAGTTACAAAGGCTCAGTAGGGCTCTTGAGAGGATGACCGTAAGTATGGAGAGTTTGAAAGTCTCACGGGCTTCCACTTCTACAAGAATGGTCCATCGAATTCTTAACTCCGATAGACCACAAGTCCGAGAACCTCAAGTTCGAGGTGAAGTTGATGATACAGAAGATACTGTCGGACAAGGAAGGGGGAGAGAAGAAGTTCATGGAGGTACTAGAGCTGGCATAGGGTGGAATAGAGGTGGAGATGCTAAACTTGGCAGAAATGATGATGACACCGAGACATACCAAACCAACACAATTGATGGTGACTTGAGCTCCATAAAGATGAAAGTTCCTGAATTTAAAGGGAATAACAATGCTGAAGAATACATTGAATGGGAGAGAAAAACTGAGCAAATATTTGAGTGTCATAACTATACCGAGGAGAAGAAGTCTCATATTGCCGCCGTTGAGTTCACGGGTTATGCCTCTTTCTGGTGGGATCAATTGAAATCCACTAGGAGGAATAAGGGCTTAAGGGCAGTTCCACCATGAGACTAGTTGAAAGAGTTGATGCGCCAAAGATTTATTCCTTCGCACTATTATAGGGATTTGTACAACAAGTTGGCAAGACTGGTGCAAGGAGGAAAGAGTGTGGAAGAATACCACAAGGAGATGGAGATGATGATGGCTAGGGCTCATATTGAGGAGGATGAGCAAATGTTGATGTCCAGATTTCTAGGTGGTCTTAACCACTACATTGCTGAAGAACTTGACATGTACCAATACAATACCATGGAGGATATGGTAGATAAAGCAATGAAAATAGAAAGGCGACACAAGGGCAGAAATAATCTTAAACTCACATACAAGTCCTCAAATAGTGGTGGTGGATTTCCAGGCTATAGAAGTGGAGAAAAGAAAGATTACAAAGGCCCAATCCAAGGGGGCAAAGATTCGGTCCCCACTAACAAAGGACCTTCTCAAGGGAATAACAAGGAACAGTCAGGTACTTCTAACTCTTCTAACCCTAATAGAGAGATAAAATGTTTTAAATGTTTGGGAAAAGGACATATTGCATCTCAATGTCCTAATAAAAGAGTTATGATAGCAACTGCTGATGGGGGTGTAGTGTCTGATTCTGATCATAGTGATGATGAGATATATGCTAATATGACTGAATTGATTGATGCTCATAATGACTGTGATGATTCGGATGTGTTTGTTGATAATGTGTTGCTTGCTGAACGTGGTGAGATGCCTGTTGCTAGGCGTGCTTTGAATATCCAGGTTAAGGAAGAAAGCCTAGAACAACGGAAAAATATATTTCACACTAGGTGTTTGGTTAATGGAAAAGTGTGTACTCTCATTATTGATGGGGGTAGTTGCACAAATGTGGCTAGTGTGTATATGGTGGAGAAATTGGGTTTGGCTTCTATTAAACACCCTAAGCCATACAGATTGCAATGGTTGAATGACTGTGGTGAGGTTAGGGTTACACGCCAAGTGCTTATACCATTTTCTATTGGTAGGTACAAGGATGAGATCTTGTGTGATGTGGTACCTATGCAGGCAAGCCATATATTGTTGGGTAGGCCGTGGCAATATGATAGAAAGGTGCAACATGATGGGTTCAATAACAAGTACTCATTTACTTATGAAGGATAGAAGGTTATACTCGCTCCTTTATCACCTCAAGAGGTATATGCTGATCAAATAAAGATGCTGGAGAGGGAGAGGGAGGCTTCGGCCTTGGCTACAAAGGGGAGTGAGAGCTTGAGTTCTGTAGTAAAAATGAGAGAAAAGTGTGAGTCTGAGGGTAAAGAGGCAGGAAAAGAATCAAGACCAATAAATGGCCCATTGGTGAGAGAAAAGATGCAAGAGGGGAAGGTAAAACAGACATTTTATGTGAGAGCGAGAGAGGCTAAGAGTGCTATATCTTTAGGGCAGCCCATGTTGCTTATAAGATATAAGGAGATTTTATTTGCTGACACTGATATTAACCTTTCTTCTTTGCCTTCTAGTTTTAAGTCTATGATGCAGGAATTCAATGATGTCTTTCCAGATGAGCTACCTAGTGGATTGCCACCGTTGAGGGGGATTGAGCATCAGATAGATTTCATACCTAGTTCTAGCATTCCAAATAGACCAACTTACCGAAGCAATCCAATGGAAACAAAGGAAATGCAAAGGCAAATTGACGAGCTTATGGAGAAGGGATTGGTGAGAGAGAGTTTATGTAATATCTGGCTAGAGTCCGGCACCAGAATTCCTGTTGTTTGGTGGAATCCGGGGTGTCGGAATTCTAGAAAAAGGTAGAATTTATGTTTTACTATGTGGTATGATTTGTAGTGATGTTTTACGGTTAATGGAAGTGAGTTTTGAGTTGAAATAACCTAAGGCAGTTGAGCCAAGTTCGGCCGCCGAAGGTAAGTTCGGCCGCCGAAGGTGTTCGGCTTCCGAAGGTGAGTTCGGCCCCCGAATGTTGCATGGTTTTGCATGCGTTTGGGCAGCCGAAACTGAGTTGGCCAGCTAGCTTTTGGGCATCCTTAGTCAGCATTTTGGACAGGTGTTATGTCCCCTTTGTTGCCAGAAGTTTGGCCACGTCTCCCCTGGTTTATTTGCTGAGTTTGAGCAGCTCATGCAGAGTGTGTTGATAGTTTACCAAGTGTTGAAGATTGTGAAACAAAAAGTGAGTTTGAGAGAGTTTGAGAGTGTGAGAGGAGGTGATCCGTTTTCCCTTGTTCAGAGTGTGTAGCTTCTTACTACAGGAGGTAAGTGATGTTCTTGAATATGTTTTCTGAAGGTTTTAGGGGGATTTGTGGAAGGAGATGCATGTTTAGGTTCTTAATGATAGTTTTGATGAGTTATGCATGTATACATGTTTATGTGTTATGTTTGATTTGTTGTTTGGGGTTATTAGATAGTTTTGGACCCCTGTGATCATATACTTATGTATATGTGTGTTGAGGAGTTGGTATATGCATGTTTGGAGTTATTGAAGGGAAGGAGGAGATAGTTTGTCGTTGAAGCTGAGTTCTGGATGAACTCAGGTTCGGCAGCCGAAGGTTCATTCGGCCGCCGAACCTCTTGCATGGTGGCTTAGGCTGCCATAGCTTGCCCCCGCGAGTTGTGCATGTTCGGCTCTGTTTGGGGGATTCGGCCGCCGAAGGTGCCGCCGAAGGTTAGAGACTTTCGTCTCTGGAGTGCCTTGTGGCCTCCGAAACTTGCCCCCGAAAGGGTTCGGCCGCCGAACATAGAGATTCGGCCGCCGAAGGTGCTTGAGTTTCGTCTCTGGAGAGGACATTCGGCCGCCGAACCTACCGCCGAAAGTGTTCTGTCCAGCTTTCTTTTACATGTGTTACATGGATAGTTGAGTGAGTTTAAGGGGATTTTTTAGGGAGGTTAAGAGAGTTATTCATAAGCTTATTTGGTCCCTCATTTGAGTCCATCTGTATAGGTACAGACCAGAGGAACCAGAGAGAGCAGCAGTGAGTACTGCTCCAGAGATTCAGAACCTGCAGAGTCAGTCAGTCCAGTTAGCCCGAGGTGAGTGGAACTAAACTTATGACTTTTAATTGAACTACAAACTGCTTTTAGCATATCTCATGCATCATGATTATGCCATAGGTTGCTTGCATTAGTATACACGAATATGTTGCATTGCATTGTTATTTGGTGATGTGAGTGAATGCTGAATGATCCAATAGTCTCAGACAGGAAGTCCAGGAGCCTTTGACTACGCCCTGGCAATGATAGCAAAGTCCAGGAGCCTTTGACTACGCCCTGGCAGGTATATAGTAAAGTCCAGGAGCCTTTGACTATGCCCTGGCAATGGTAAGTACAATGGTGTTATATACACATATACATATATGACAGGAAGTCCAGGAGCCTTTGACTACGCCCTGGCACAGAGTTACTGGGACTATGTGGTGACAGGTTTACTCTTGATGTGGCTTGTTTGTGATATGGTGCATTCCATGAGATCATATTTTACTGAGATGTTTTACTGTTCTACTCACTGGGCTATAGAGCTCATCCCACTCCCTTAACCCCAGTTTTGCAGGTTCAGTGTACAGTGTACAGGGACAGTCCAGCAGAGTACAGGAAAAGTAAAGAGATCTGTAATAGCTTAGAGTGGACATGTAATATTAAAGAGATGTAATAGTTGTTGCTTGACCTAGTGATGTATGTTTTGTACATGATCTGTATATGTATATATGTTTTCCTGTATGTGAAAACCAGGCTTAACAGGTATGAGTTAACCCATCTAGAGCAAGCTCTAGTCAGGGATACAGAGTACAGAGTACATGAGTACAGAGTACAGAGATAGTGCATGCACAGGTTAAGCCTTGGTTCAGAAAAGAGTTTTATTTTCACATAAAATGTATGATCATGTATGAGGTTTACAGGTACACAGAGAGTATAGCAGGCTTGCTACGGGTTCTGGCGGCCTTAAGCCGACCTGAATCCTAGCGCTGGTGACGGTCCATTTTGGGGTCGTTACAGATTGGTATCAGAGCCCTAGGTTCACATGATCGGACCTATAGAGACAGTGTTGGGCTCAGACAGGTTAGAAGTGGTCAAGCACAATAGGAAAAATCATGTCCACTAGGATAGGGTCTTGAGTCCTATCTGCTATGATATGCCATGAGTGTTGCATGTGTATGAGTGATATGTGATGTTTATGTGCTAAGTGGTATGTTATATGTTGTGTTTCCAGAGTAAAGATGCGAGGAACTCGTCGATCAGCTCGATTGACTGGAGTCCCACCAGAGAGTGAGAGATCAGCTGCTCGTCCTCCTGCATTGCCAAGGGCAAGGTCTCAGAGATCTAGCAGGGAAGGTATGTCAATAGACCCTAGAAGGTCTGTCGACGAGAGCAGAAGAGGTACAGCTAGGGGAGGAAGATCAGAGGAAAGAAGGGAAGCTATGGGAATTGATCAGTCTAGAGATGATAGCATGGGTATAGGCAGTTTTGAGGAAGGTATGGGAGAGTCGCAGGGAGGTGCTCAGACCTCAGGTTTTGGCTATCCAGAGTATCCGATGGGAGGTATGTCGGAGTACTCTAGTTTTGTGCCATATCCTCCTTATATGCCTTATATGCCTTATCCTTACTATCCACCATATCCGATGTATCCATCTTCCCCTACCCATCCAAGTGTAGCACACTTAGAGCCAAATGACCCAGTACCACCACCAGAACCAGTAGCCCCTGTTGTTGACAGACATGAACCTAGCTCATCTGGAGGTAAAGTCCAAATGACGGAGTACTTGAAATTGGATGCTCCTAAATACAACACAGGAGATGATCCATTTGATTACCTCAGAGCAGTTAGGATGATCACCAGTGAATTGGGAGCAGATGATAGGAGAGCCATTGAGATGGCAGGTTTCACAATAAAGTACAGGAAAGCCAGAGAATGGTTTAAGAATTATGTGGAGCCTAGAATGGACAGCATGTCATGGGGAGAGTTCGCCAATGAGTTTGCCGGGTGGGCTTTTCCTGACAGTTCGAGGGAGATGAAAGTAATTGAATTTGAACAGTTGAGACAGACAGATGAGATGAGTGTTGATGAATTCACAGATAAGTTCCTGGATTTGCTTCAGTATGTGGGTCAAGCCTATGATACTGATCAGAAGAAAGCAAGGAGATATACTATGAGACTGCATCCCAGGTATGCTTCCTTGATTCTTCCAGCCGAAAAGGAGAGTTTCCATACGATAGTAGACGCAGCCAGGAAAATGGAAGCTAGTGCCAATATTCAGAAACAGTCACAGGCACAGGCTTCGGGTGCTAAGGCCCCCAGTTCAGGTTCAACAGGCGGTAAGAGATGGGATAGAGCAAGAGGAACAAAGAGTAAGTTCTGGAATAAAGTCAAGTCAGGTCTGGGAATAGGTAGTGGCTCAAGCTCTGGCACAGCTCCAGTCTGCAGACGATGCGGAAAACCACATGGAGGAGTTTGTCGGTTGGGATCTACAGCTTGTTTTCGATGTGGACAGGAAGGGCATATTGCTCGGGATTGTCCGCAGATGACTTTTGCACCATCCCAGCAGATGAGTTCAGGCAGTGTGGTACAGCCAGTTGTACGGCCAGTAGCTCCAGTCATGCCTCAGACTAGTGGCAGAGGTAGAGGGAGAGGGGTAGCCTCTACTTCAGCAGCAGGTTCCCGAGGTGGAAATCCGGTAGCCCCAGCACGGATTTTCACAGTGACACAGGAGGAGGCTAACACGTCGAACACAGTGGTGTCAGGTAATCTCATCATTGGGTGTTCAGATGTGTATGCTTTGATGGACCCCGGTGCTTCTCATTCCTTTATTGCTTCGAGAGCCATAGAGAGGTTGGGTTTGATCAGTTCTGAGTTAGAGTATCCTCTCTGGGTCAGTGGACCTAGATGTGACCCATCAGTGGCAGTGTCAGTCTGTCGTTTTAGTCCAGTGTTTATAGAGGGTAGATGCCTTCCAGCTGACCTTGTGGTTCTAGACTTGACCGATTTTGATGTCATTCTAGGGATGGATTGGCTATCTGCATATAGTGCTACGTTGGACTGTTGAGAGAAGCTAGTGAGTCTCAGAGACCAGGATGGGTCAGAGTGTGTCTTCAGAGGAGACAGGAGAGGTACACCCAGAGGTATGATTTCAGCCCTTCAGGCTCGTCGTTTACTTAGGAGGGGTTGTCAGGGGTTTCTAGCTCATGTGAGAGAGCTAGATAGTCAGGTTAGGGAACCAGCCACAGTACCAGTAGTCCGAGAGTTTCTCGATGTGTTCCCAGACGATTTGCCAGGACTACCACCTGATAGGGAGATAGGGTTTGAAATTGAATTATTGCCAGGTACCAGACCTATCTCTATACCTCCCTACAGGATGGCGCCAGCTGAGTTAACAGAGTTGAAAGCACAGTTGCAGGACTTGGTAGATAAGGGTTTCATCCGCCCTAGTACCTCACCTTGGGGTGCTCCAGTGCTCTTTGTCAGAAAGAAGGATGGATCCCTCAGACTTTGTATCGACTACAGACAGTTGAACAAGGTCACTATCAAGAATAGGTATCCCTTACCTCGGATTGATGATCTATTTGACCAGCTAGCTGGAGCAGGTTGTTTCTCGAAAATAGATCTGAGATCCGGGTATCATCAGTTGAGAGTCAGAGAGGCAGATGTGCCTAAGACAGCTTTCCGGACCAGATATGGGCATTATGAGTTCTTAGTAATGCCGTTCGGGTTGACTAACGCCCCTGCAGCATTTATGGATCTCATGAACAGGGTATTCAGTGAGTTTTTGGATCACTTTGTCATTGTGTTTATCGATGATATCTTAGTGTATTCCAGAGATGCAGAGGAGCATGCCCAGCATCTGAGGATCATTTTGCAGACACTGAGAGAGCATGGTTTATATGCCAAGTTCTCGAAGTGTGAGTTTTGGTTGCGGAGCATTGCCTTCTTGGGACATGTGGTATCAGCAGAGGGTATTGAGGTAGACCCCAAGAAGATAGAGGCTGTAGCTAACTGGCCCAGACCCATGACAGTGACTGAGATTAAAAGCTTTCTGGGACTGGCAGGTTACTACAGGAGGTTCGTTCAGAACTTCTCAAAGATAGCAGCTCCTATGACCAAATTGACTCAGAAGAACCAGAAGTTTATCTGGTCAGACCAGTGTGAAAAGAGCTTTGAAGAGCTCAAGAGGAGATTGACAACAGCACCAGTGTTAGCTCTGCCTGTCAGTAAAGAAGAGTTCACAGTGTTCTGTGATGCATCTCGCGTGGGATTGGGTTGTGTATTGATGCAGAGTGATAGAGTAATCGCTTATGCTTCTAGACAGTTGAAGAAGCACGAGTTGAATTACCCTACCCATGACCTAGAGATGGCAGCAGTTATCTTTGCACTTAAGATGTGGCGGCATTACCTCTACGGGGTTAAATGCGAGATCTTCACTGATCACAAGAGTTTACAGTACATCTTAAGTCAGAGAGAGCTGAATTTGCGGCAGAGAAGGTGGGTCGAATTGCTCAGTGATTATGATTGTAAAATCCAGTATCATCCGGGTAAGGCGAATGTTGTCGCAGACGCCCTAAGCCGGAAGTCACTAGGCAGTTTATCCCATATAGCAGTAGAGCGGAGACCGGTTGTGACGGAGCTTTATAAGCTCTTTGACGAGGGATTACAGCTAGAGTTGTCTGGTACAGGTGCGTTGATAGCACAGATGAGAGTGACACCTGTGTTTCTGGAGCAGATAGCTCAGAGACAGCACGAGGACCCTGAATTGATGAAAATTGCCAGAACTGTTCAGTCAGGCAACAATGCAGAGTTTAGATTTGACAGCAAAGGGATCCTTCGCTATGGGAGTCGACTTTGTGTACCAGATAGGGGCAGTGTGAAAGAAGACATTATGAGGGAAGCTCATAATGCGAGGTATAGTGTTCACCCAGGAGCCACCAAGATGTATCAGGATCTGAAAAGGGTCTATTGGTGGCCAGCCATGAAGAAAGAAGTGGCGCAGTTCGTGACAGCCTGTGAGGTTTGTCAGAGGGTGAAATTAGAGCATCAGAAACCAGCCGGAATGCTTAACCCATTACCGATTCCAGAGTGGAAATGGGAGAACATAGCCATGGATTTTGTAGTGGGTTTACCAGTAGCGTCCAACAGGATAGACTCGATATGGGTGATAGTGGACAGACTCACGAAATCTGCTCATTTTCTTCCAGTACGGAGTAACTATTCTGTGGATAAGTTGGCACAGGTCTATCTGGATGAGATAGTGAGATTACATGGAGTTCCAGTGTCTATAGTTTCAGATAGAGGACCTCAGTTTACCTCCCGCTTTTGGCGGAGTCTGCAAAGTGCAATGGGCACGAGATTGGATTTTAGTACTGCTTTCCACCCACAGACTGATGGACAGTCAGAAAGGACCATCCAGACCATAGAGGATATGCTTCGCCTATGTGTGTTAGACTTTGGCGGTTTTTGGAGGCAGCATCTACCTTTGGTGGAATTCGCCTACAATAACAGTCATCATGCTAGCATTGGGATGGCTCCTTATGAAGCTTTGTATGGGAGGAAGTGCAGATCCCCTGTTTGCTGGGAAGAGGTAGGAGAGAAAGCTCTTGCAGGACCAGAGTTAGTAGATCTTACCAGTAGAATGGTGCCCATGATCAGAGAGAGAATCAGAACAGCTCAGAGTAGACAGAAAAGTTATGCAGACGTTCATAGAAAGCAGTTAGAGTTTCAAAAGGTAATTGGGTATTGCTGAAAGTGTCTCCAATGAAAGGAGTGGTTCGTTTTGGAAAGAAAGGTAAATTGGCTCCACGGTACATTGGACCCTTTGAGGTGTTGCAGAGGATCGGAAATGTGTCGTATAAGCTGGATTTACCTGCTTCTATGGAGAGGATTCACTCGGTATTTCATGTTTCTATGCTACGACAGTTTGTGTCAGATCCGAATCAGGTTCTGAGTGAGCCTGAGATGGAGATTCATACGGATCTCACCTATATAGAGCAGCCAGTGCGGATTCTGGACACGCAGATCAGACAGCTAAGGAACAAGGAGATTCCGATGGTGAAAGTTCTATGGAACCACCATAACCTAGAAGAGTGCACATGGGAGACGCGAGAGTCTATGCTCCAGCAGTATCCATATTTGTTTTGAGGTTAGTTTCCTCCTTGTGTTTGTTTTTGTATGTTTTAGGAACATCCGAGGACGAATGTTCTTAAGGAGGGGAGAATGTAATACCCGGCTAGAGTCCGGCACCGGAATTCCTGTTGTTTGGTGGAATCCGGGGTGTCGGAATTCTAGAAAAAGGTAGAATTTATGTTTTACTATGTGGTAT
Source organism: Manihot esculenta (assembly GCF_001659605.2). Taxonomy (NCBI): domain Eukaryota; kingdom Viridiplantae; phylum Streptophyta; class Magnoliopsida; order Malpighiales; family Euphorbiaceae; genus Manihot; species Manihot esculenta. The sequence goes on along the minus strand of NC_035173.2, from coordinate 18,172,790 downwards.
GATTTGTAGTGATGTTTTACGGTTAATGGAAGTGAGTTTTGAGTTGAAATAACCTAAGGCAGTTGAGCCAAGTTCGGCCGCCGAAGGTAAGTTCGGCCGCCGAAGGTGTTCGGCTTCCGAAGGTGAGTTCGGCCCCCGAATGTTGCATGGTTTTGCATGCGTTTGGGCAGCCGAAACTGAGTTGGCCAGCTAGCTTTTGGGCATCCTTAGTCAGCATTTTGGACAGGTGTTATGTCCCCTTTGTTGCCAGAAGTTTGGCCACGTCTCCCCTGGTTTATTTGCTGAGTTTGAGCAGCTCATGCAGAGTGTGTTGATAGTTTACCAAGTGTTGAAGATTGTGAAACAAAAAGTGAGTTTGAGAGAGTTTGAGAGTGTGAGAGGAGGTGATCCGTTTTCCCTTGTTCAGAGTGTGTAGCTTCTTACTACAGGAGGTAAGTGATGTTCTTGAATATGTTTTCTGAAGGTTTTAGGGGGATTTGTGGAAGGAGATGCATGTTTAGGTTCTTAATGATAGTTTTGATGAGTTATGCATGTATACATGTTTATGTGTTATGTTTGATTTGTTGTTTGGGGTTATTAGATAGTTTTGGACCCCTGTGATCATATACTTATGTATATGTGTGTTGAGGAGTTGGTATATGCATGTTTGGAGTTATTGAAGGGAAGGAGGAGATAGTTTGTCGTTGAAGCTGAGTTCTGGATGAACTCAGGTTCGGCAGCCGAAGGTTCATTCGGCCGCCGAACCTCTTGCATGGTGGCTTAGGCTGCCATAGCTTGCCCCCGCGAGTTGTGCATGTTCGGCTCTGTTTGGGGGATTCGGCCGCCGAAGGTGCCGCCGAAGGTTAGAGACTTTCGTCTCTGGAGTGCCTTGTGGCCTCCGAAACTTGCCCCCGAAAGGGTTCGGCCGCCGAACATAGAGATTCGGCCGCCGAAGGTGCTTGAGTTTCGTCTCTGGAGAGGACATTCGGCCGCCGAACCTACCGCCGAAAGTGTTCTGTCCAGCTTTCTTTTACATGTGTTACATGGATAGTTGAGTGAGTTTAAGGGGATTTTTTAGGGAGGTTAAGAGAGTTATTCATAAGCTTATTTGGTCCCTCATTTGAGTCCATCTGTATAGGTACAGACCAGAGGAACCAGAGAGAGCAGCAGTGAGTACTGCTCCAGAGATTCAGAACCTGCAGAGTCAGTCAGTCCAGTTAGCCCGAGGTGAGTGGAACTAAACTTATGACTTTTAATTGAACTACAAACTGCTTTTAGCATATCTCATGCATCATGATTATGCCATAGGTTGCTTGCATTAGTATACACGAATATGTTGCATTGCATTGTTATTTGGTGATGTGAGTGAATGCTGAATGATCCAATAGTCTCAGACAGGAAGTCCAGGAGCCTTTGACTACGCCCTGGCAATGATAGCAAAGTCCAGGAGCCTTTGACTACGCCCTGGCAGGTATATAGTAAAGTCCAGGAGCCTTTGACTACGCCCTGGCAATGGTAAGTACAATGGTGTTATATACACATATACATATATGACAGGAAGTCCAGGAGCCTTTGACTACGCCCTGGCACAGAGTTACTGGGACTATGTGGTGACAGGTTTACTCTTGATGTGGCTTGTTTGTGATATGGTGCATTCCATGAGATCATATTTTACTGAGATGTTTTACTGTTCTACTCACTGGGCTATAGAGCTCATCCCACTCCCTTAACCCCAGTTTTGCAGGTTCAGTGTACAGTGTACAGGGACAGTCCAGCAGAGTACAGGAAAAGTAAAGAGATCTGTAATAGCTTAGAGTGGACATGTAATATTAAAGAGATGTAATAGTTGTTGCTTGACCTAGTGATGTATGTTTTGTACATGATCTGTATATGTATATATGTTTTCCTGTATGTGAAAACCAGGCTTAACAGGTATGAGTTAACCCATCTAGAGCAAGCTCTAGTCAGGGATACAGAGTACAGAGTACATGAGTACAGAGTACAGAGATAGTGCATGCACAGGTTAAGCCTTGGTTCAGAAAAGAGTTTTATTTTCACATAAAATGTATGATCATGTATGAGGTTTACAGGTACACAGAGAGTATAGCAGGCTTGCTACGGGTTCTGGCGGCCTTAAGCCGACCTGAATCCTAGCGCCGGTGACGGTCCATTTTGGGGTCGTTACAGTTTAAGTCCATGTGTTGTTCCTGTGCTGCTTGTTCCAAAGAAGGATGGCACTTAGCGAATGTGTGTTGATTGTAGAGCAGTTAACAAGATCACAGTGAAGTACAGGCATCCTATACCTCGGCTAGATGACATGTTGGATGAGCTTCATGGTGCCAGGTACTTTACAAAAATTGATCTTATGAGTGGATATCATCAGATTAGGATGAAACCTGGTGATGAATGGAAAACTGCATTTAAGACAAAGTATGGTTTTTATGAATGGTTAGTTATGCCTTTTGGTTTGTCAAATGCACCTAGTACGTTTATGAGGCTAATGAATCATGTGTTGCGTGCATACTTAGAAAAATTTGTAGTTGTTTACTTTGATGATATCTTGATCTATAGCAGGTGTGAATTGTCTGTGTTATGATGTATTTCATAGAGCATAGTGTTAATATGTTTTATAGTTCTACTCACTGGGATTTTAGCTCACCCCTCACCCTTTACCCCCAGGCTTGCAGGTACAGTATAGAGCAGGAGTCCAGATAGAGTAAAGAAGTCATGGTTATGTAATAGCTAGCAATGGACATGATCAAATTGTAATGTAATGTCTTAATCAGTATAGATATGTAATGAGATGATGTTTATGGATGTTAGAGGTGTGCTTGACCATAGATTGTTGTTATCCCTTTTATTACATGATCTTAGAGACTTTTATGATGTTTATGTAAACCAACTCAACATATGTTATGTCACCCATTGGGTGCACTGATGAGATCCCACAGAGGGATCAATGTTATGTTAATGTATATTCACAGGTTGAGTTTTGGTTGATGTATATGGAAAGAAAAGTTTTAATTTTTATGTATGTTGTTGATCATGTATGGGATTATACAGGTTTACAGGTTATATGTCAGGCTTGCTACGGGTCCCGGCGGCCTTAAGCCGATCTGGATCCTAGCGCCGGTAGCGGTCCGATTTCCGGGTCGTTACAGCAGGTCTCTCAACGAACATATTGAGCATGTTAGGTTGGTTCTGCAGGTTTTGAGGCAAGAGAGATTGTATACTAAACTTAAGAAGTGCACATTTTGTATAGATAGACTTGTTTTCCTTGGTTTTGTTGTGAGTGCACAGGGAATTGAGGTAGATGAAGAGAAGGTGAAAGCTATAAAGGAGTGGCCTATTTCTAAATCTATTTCAGATGTGAGGAGCTTTCATGGCCTTGCAAGCTTTTACAGGAGGTTTGTGCGTGATTTCTCTACGATTGCAGCACCACTCACAGGCATTATTAAGAAGGAAGTTGGATTCAAATGGGGAGAGGAGCAACAGAAAGCTTTTGACTGCTTAAAAGGGAAGTTAATATCTGCTCCTATATTATCTTTACCTAACTTTGATAAAACCTTTAAAATTGAGTGTGATGCTTCTGGTGTAGGTATTGGGGCTGTGTTGATGCAAGAGAAGAAACCAATAGCCTATTTCAGCGAGAAGTTGAACGGAGCACATCTCAATTATTCAACCTATGAAAAGGAGTTGTATGCTTTGGTGAGAGCACTGGACGTGTGGCAACACTATCTCCTACCCAAGGAGTTTGTGATACATACGGATCATGAGTCCTTAAAACACTTGAAGGGACAAGGCAAGTTGAATAAGAGGCATGGTAAGTGGGTTGAGTTTATTGAACAATTTCCATATGTGATTAAGTATAAGCATGGGAAAAACAATGTGGTTGCAGATGCTTTGTCTAGGAGGTATGCTTTAATTAATGCTGTGAGTTCTAAATTGCTTGGTTTTGCGCATGTTAAAGACTTGTACATTAATGATGTTGATTTCGGCAATGTGTTTGTGGCTTGTGAGCATGGAGCTTTTAACTCTTTTTATAGGCATGATGGTTACTTGTTTAAGGGTAAGAAATTGTGTGTACCTAGATGCTCTATGCGTGATTTGCTTGTGCTTGAATCTCATTGCGGTGGTTTGATGGGGCATTTTGGAGTACATAAGACTTATGACACCTTATTTGAGCATTTTTATTGGCCTTCAATGCGCAAAGACGTTGAGAAAGTGTGTGCTTCTTGTATTGCATGTAGACAGACAAAGTCTAAGTCTATGCCTCATGGTCTTTATATGCCTTTACCTGTTCCTAGTTCACCTTGGATGGATATTTCTATGGACTTTGTGCTTGGCTTACCTAGGACTAGGCGTGGTAGAGATAGCATATTTGTTGTTGTCGACAGGTTTAGCAAGATGGCTCACTTCATTCCTTGCCATAAAACTGATGACGCCATCAATGTCGCTGACTTGTTCTTCCGGGAAGTGGTTCGACTTCATGGAGTGCCAAGGACAATTGTGTTAGATAGAGATACAAAGTACCTTTCGCATTTTTGGAAAGTATTGTGGGGTAAGTTGGGTACTAAACTCTTATATTCTACTACTTGTCATCCACAGACAGATGGCCAAACAGAGGTGGTGAATAGAACTCTTGGTACCTTACTCAGAGCTATAGTGGGTAAGAATTTGAACACTTGGGAAGATTGCTTGCCTTTCATTGAGTTTGCATATAACTGTAGCATACATTCTTCTACGGGGTTTTCTCCATTTGAGCTTGTTTATGGTTTTAACCCACTAACTGTACTTGATCTTGTTCCTTTACCTTTACATGAGCTTGCTAGTTTAGATGGTGCTAAAAAGGCAGAATTGGTGAAGTCCTTACATGAGAAGGCTAGGTCTAACATAGAAAAGAGGAACAAGGTGTATGCTGATAGGGCAAATAGGAGACGGAAAAAAGTGGTGTTTGTTCCTGGTGATTGGGTTTGGGTGCACTTTCGAAAGGAACGATTTCCAAATCAGAGGAAGAATAAGTTGGATGCTCGTGGTGATGGTCCATTTCAAGTCTTAGAGCGAATCAATGACAATGCTTATAAAATAGACTTGCCAAGTGAGTATGGGGTTAATGCTACCTTTAATGTGTCTGACTTGTCTCCTTTTGACTATGTTCCAGATTTGAGGACAAATCTTTTCGAGGAAGGAGGGAATGATACGAACCAGCAAACCCAATCACATGAGAATCAAGGAAGCAAGGATCCATTGGTGCTCCCTAGTGGACCAGTGACAAGGAGCAAAGCTAAGAAGCTTGAAGCAGGTATGAACTTACACATTCAAGAACAAGTAACACAAGAATTGACTGAGCTTGCCCTTGGCAAATGTCTCATGAAGCTTGAAGACACATCTAAGCTACTCACCTTGCTTAAGGTGTGTAATGGAGATAGCGCTGTCTAATTTATTCAACATTGATATGATGGGCTTGCTATATTTTTATGATTTAACACTTGTTTTATTTTAGCTTTGTTTGGGCTTGTATTCTGGCCATATTTTATCTTTTAAGTTTTAGAGTGTTGGGCCATGTTTTGGGCTTATATTTTAATACTTATGCGTTATTTTAGTGTGTGATTGGGTTTGGGCCTTAGGTGTTTAAGTCAGACCCAAGAAGAGTGTTTAGGGTTTTATTTGTTTTTCTCCTTACTATATAAGGATAAGAAACAATTATAAGAGGCAGCTTTTAATCAAACTTTTCAGAATTTCTTTCATGCCTTTGGCGTGTATTGCTTTGAGTAAGAGTGAGGATTTGCTTTCATCAATTGCACCAGGAATCTTGGCTAACTTATCAACTATTCGTTGTGGCGTTTGTCGGATTCTCATCTAAATCCTTCGATCATTGGTGTTTCAACTTCTCTAAATTTGGGGTGCCATAGGAGGTGGGTTCATCAAATCTTTGGATTTCGTATCTACTTGTGCGTGTGGGTTTGAGGCTTGTGCCATAGGGTTCCGCGTCAGATTTTCTGTCTTCAACTCTTTGGCAATGGGATGATAAGGGTAAATTTTACTCATGGTACTCAATTTTAAGGTTTATTTTATTTCATTCCCTCAATTCTAATTTACTTCAATAAAATTATTTAATTTTAATTTTATTTTACAAAACGTCACTTTAATATATATATATATATATATATATATATATATATATATAATAATTAATAAATTTTTAGGTTATTAAATGAAAAATTATCATTTTAAATGTTCTCTTCCATATTTTTATATATTTTTTTTACCTCTTTTTTGTATTCAAGGAATTTAAAATTTTAATTATTAATAAAATTATTTTATCTTTAAAATTTTTAATTTAATAAATGTATTAATAATTTAGTTACTATTTTATATTTCTAATTTTTATTAATTTTATTACTCTTAATTTAATTTTTAATAAATTAATTAATGCAAATTTAACTCAAAAAATTAATTTCAAGATTTTAATTTATTTTCTCTAATTAATAAATATTTAATATCCATAAAAAATTTAAATATCAAAAAATAAAAATATTATATATATACACACATACTTAAATACTTTATAATTAATGTTGAACAATATAATTTTTCTTTCTAGAAATTACTGATATTTTTTTTTTGAAATAAAGACTTTTTATTTAGATCAAATTAATTGTGTAATTTTATAATATCTTCAAAATTTTATCACTATTTATAAAAATTTAACCGTTAATAAAGAGAATTTTATATTATTTTTATTTTTATAAAAAAATTTTAATAATTTATGTTTAAAATTATTTCTGTTTTATAATCGACTTTACTATTATCTAATCATAAGTTACCTTGATATAGTTTTCAAAAAAGAAATCTTAAATAAACATGTTAACAATGAACCCTTTAATTATAGCTACTTATAAATTTTTAAACTCTTAATCCTATACAATGAGAATTTAAAAAAAAAAATCTAAATTTGAAGTTAAATAATTAAATTAAATAGAAGTAATTGTACAATTTAATAATAGAAACCCATGAAAAATAAAATAATTTCATTAATAATATAATTATCAATTACATTAAATATAGAGAACGTAAAAAGGGAGAAATTAAAGAATGGATGGAGAGATTGATAATTTGTGAAATCTACTACACTATATCAAAGTGACTTCTCCTGAAATAAAATCAAAGTTAAGTGATCTTATAAAAAAAAAAAATTAAAAATGAGTTATAAAAATAAAATAAATCTCAAAGTTAAGTAATTATGAATAAAAATTACTTAGGATGGTGGAGACTAGAACGGAAAGAAGAAGAAGAGGGGTAGATTAAGGCCTAGTGGTTGTCTAGGGTTTATGAGAGATGGAAACTTATGAACATATAGCATAAAATTAACCGCTGGGATTGTTTGTAATTAACTATGAAAAAGACATTTAGTAGTGAAATCTAGGATCAGAATTGCATAAAACAAAGAGAAAAGAATGGTGAATCCGAATGTTCTTAATTTGATTGCTACTAATTGGAAGCTAACTAGTTTGAACGGTGAACCTCAAAGTAGTGATCTACGTACACCATAGAAGAAATGTTCATCAAATGGTGTATACTAAATAGGGCAAAATTGAATAATAATAATAAAAGAAAAGAGTTTTGACAAATCCTCATTGGATTTATGGTCAATAATTTTTGGGCATTTTGAAAGTACGATCTGATGATCTAAGATCCAGAAAATAGGGTTTTATAAGGGTTCTGTAAACTTAGCAAAAAGCTTGGTCCTAGAAGAGGGTACTTCTCCTTTTATCTGTTTCCTTTTGTCTACTAGTGACGTATAACAAACTGTCTATCATTGGGTCACCTGTCCCTGCCACGTTGATACGGACGTACGATAATATCAGATCTCTGCTCCATGCGTAACGGCCTCTGATTCTCCCCGAGCATGCATGCGGATGGTCCCATAAGACGGATGGGTCGGTCTCCTTCCTGGTTCCGAGCTAGGCCGGAAGATAAGATTAAAACTGAGGCTAAAGAGGATCTGTTTGATGGGCCGCAAAGGCCGAACCGGCATGAGTGAGAAACTTAGATGGAGGCCGGTCTCAACACTGAGTGGGCTGGACCGGGTTCATGTAGGAGACTTGAGGGCCACCAAATAATGGGCTATTGTCATGGGTCTGGTCCCAGACCGGGGTGAAGAAATCCAGCGGTCATCAATTGCCCCATTACCTTCTCATCAGTTATTGTTCGACTGATGAGGAGGTAAATACCGAGAGTAATAATGACCGCGCCGCCCAAGGACAAAACAGCTCAAAACATCTTTTCGGCTCTTCACTGTTTCAAATTTCATCCTCTGTCAGTATTCTCAGAACGTTTGCTCTCTTCTGCTCTTCTGCTCTCTTGGCTTTCCTCTGCTCATCTGCCTTAATCGTTTTCCAGGTACGCCTCTTCTTCTACCATGGATAGCTCTAGTCTTCCCGATGTTGTCAACCTAGAGTCTAGCATCACCTCGTCCAACATTAGGAATTTCATTTCCAGGGAGTACCTGGATACCCCTCTTTTTCACATTCGGGCTCCTTACCGGAATGAAAGGATCGTTCTTCCTGATCCTCATCCCGTGGTCTAGTTGACCCTCAAAAGGACGTTAGTCTAGTCTTTTTCATCAAGCAGAGGGAATATGGTTTGTCTTTCCCCTTTTCTCCGTTCTTCAACGAGGTCTTCCGGTATTTCGAGATTACCCCTCGAATGCTGACCCCTAACTCCATTCTTTTCATGTCTTCCTTTGAATCCGTGTGTTTGAGCTGGGAGTTCCCACCCACGGTTCATCTGTTCGTCAGCTTCTTCAGGCTAGTCAAGGCGAGCTAAAAATTTTACTACTTTGCCCCTCGCGGAGGGTTATCCATCTTCACGGGCTGACTCTATCAAAGGCTGGGTAGAGGGGTTTTTGGTGGTAGAGTTGAAGAAGCAAATGGGGTTGGCTTGGGAGCTCGATCTCTCCTGGGAGGATATCTCTCTGGGCTGCAATGACCTGCCCCAGCTGAGCCTTATCGACTAGGTCGGATTCCTTCGACTGACTTCTGTGGAGAAGTATGACGTCAAAAAGTGCTTGTACGCGTCCAACCTTCGGGATATTAAGGACGCGGGTACGTTATTTCATTTACCTGTTTTGCCTTATTTTTTCATTTTTTGTTGAGGATTACTTCTGACTTGCCATAGTTTTGGATTTTTGCAGCTTCCGAGGAAAAAATGGACCAGATTAAGCCTCCCAAGAACCTCACATTGTCCCGGGAGAGCATGAATGTCGCGCTGGACGCTCTTCTAGCTGGTCAGTCGGTGAGAGAGGCTACTCAGAGGGTGGCCGAGGTTATATCTTCCAGGTCGGGCAGCCAACCTCCTCCTCCAGCTCCAGCTACTTCTCAGGCTCCCAGGCCAAGTTCCCGAGGTGTCAGGTCGAGGAGGCCCTCCAGCTGTAGCAGGTCGGACTCTGCCCCTCAATCTTCTCATGCTCCCAAGTCCCAACAGGCTCCTTCTGAGGGGGCGAAGAAGGCTCCGAAGATTACTATTGGCCTGGTGGAGAGCACCGAGCAAGTGAAGACGGATACCACCGTGTCCTCGGTGGTTGTTCCTGAAGAAAGGCCTGGAGCTGCTCCTGCTGGACGCAGGATTCCTGAGGACGGGCTGGAGGTCGTCCTTGTAAGTGAAGGTGCTCAGGGAGTCGCTACTGAAGGCACCCCTGCTACTGAGGACGTTTTTGTGGAGAGGGTTGAGCCCAGTTTGGTTGAGGTCGTTCCTCCTCCAGAGAAGTCATCCGCTGCCCCCGAGGGCCCTGCAGGAGAGGCTGGGAGTAAGCGTCCCCCTCCCTCTAAAGTTCCTGGCCCAGCTCCTGCTTCCAAGAAGGCTAGGGCCTCTAGAAAACCGGCTCCACCTCTACCTTCTCTTGAGAAGGAGAAGACCTCTGTGGTGCCCCTGCTGTCTGCCTTAGACAACGATATCTTAAACGCGGAGGACATCACCCACCAGTCTCCCGCGAGCGTAGTTGCCAAAATCGTCAAAGAGCGGATGTTTGGTGGCGTCACAGAGACTTCAGACCCACGCTTGCTTGCCCTTACTGGTCTTCTAGCCAGTTCCACTAGGGAGCAGGTAGCGTTCCGGTCTCGAACTTGGGGGGAGCTCGGAGATAGAATCAGGGAGATGCTCCTGATGGTAAGTCATCTCTTTTGCTTTCTTTTTGACTTTCTTTGTTTCTTTGCTCTAATGGTTGCCTTTTTGTACTAGGTGATGGGCCTCTTCATGGAGGTGGACGCTCGTGACCACTCTCTCCGGGAGTTTGTGGATCGCCGGATTGAGGAGGCACATCTGGAGGAGAACTTGTCTGCAACCAGCGATGCCAGGGGCAATCTCGCGGCTGCTCGGTAGCATTCCAAGTCCCTCCAGAGAAAGCTACACACCGTGCTAGAGGCCCTCAAAAGGGCTGACAGGAGGACAGCAGAGGCGGAGGATCAGCATGATGAAGCCGTAAAGCAGTTGTCCTCCTTGGAAGAGATCCAGCGAGAAAAGGATGAGGCCCTGAGCCAAAAGGAGGAGGTCCAGTGCCAGCATGAGTCACTGGAGGCGAGTTTCAATGTCGTGCTAGCTCAAAAAGAAGAGACCCTGGCTCGGGTTGTGGTCCTCAAGCAAGAACTGGCCAAGCAGGCTAATAACGAGAAGGACCTGGCCCTGGCAGTAGAGACGACTAATCTTCACAATCAGCATCTCTGCCAAGAGGTCGAGGCTCTCAAGAAGAGATGTGCGGCCTTGCTCGAGGATGCCAAGCATGCTGAGGATAGAGTTCAGCTGGAGTGCGAGGGGCGCATCAGAAAGTATAAAGAGTCGGCTGAGCTGAAAGAGGAAATCTAGCAAGCCTGTGAAGCTTATCTCAAGAATTACAAAGAGTCCCCTGAGTTGAAGGCTGAGATAGCTGAGGCTTGTGAAGGACGGCTTGCGGAGTTTAAAGCTTCTAGCGAGATGAAGACCGCCATATGGTATAAAAGCTTCCGCATGTTCGTCTTTGGGTACAACCGTGGCCTGCGGACTGCCAGATATGCTCCCTTCACCCCGTTGGCTGAACTCCGAGCTCAAGAGGAGGACTCTGATGGCGAGGATGCGCTTTACGGGGAGGACGATAGGCCTTTGTCCAAAGAGGCTTCTCGTAGTGCAGCTGGGCCTTCTGAGGCAGTTGCCGAGCCAGGGAATGAAAATGCTGGGCCTCAAGGGCAGGAGATCGTGCCTTTTGTGGGTGATGGGGGGCCTGAGCAAGTGGGTGCTGGGCCTCCCATAGATAGCAATGTAAATAATGTAAATGCAGATACAGATAGTATAGATGATAGTGCCCCTAGGCATGTAAGTCCCTTAAGGACTGTTTTTCCTTCAGTAGAGTAGATACTTGTAACAGGCTGTAATTTCTATTTTACTTTTAATGAATTTTCATTTTTATTTACTGTTCATATTTGAACTGTTCTCTGTTTTTCGTTCATACCTGGTTTGTTCTCACCTCTGCTTATTTTTCCAACTTCATCAGGCTACTTATACTGTTACAAGCATAACTTGTTCAATTTGTTAAGAATAAAACATTTAAGCTATGCCCCATAATTTACAAGGAATTGAGCACACAGTCCCTTACTGCTTGCTTTTAAGCTAATCAGGGCTGAAAGCTTAGCCAAAGACTTGGCTTTCGACTTGTAAACTTCTCCGATTTCACAAGGGCATTTTTATCCGCAGGCTTTTTCTGAGCTAGATTTACCTTAAGGGTAAACTTTTTAAGCTGTACTCTTTCGCAGGTTTTGACCTCATTGGGTCCTCACCCTGAGCTCGGTTTTTAATATCTGACCGGACATTCTCAACTTTCTTTTCATTACTTCATGCATATGACCTCAGGCGTATATCCTTTGTATAACCAAAGTAAAACGGATCATGTACCTTTTAAAGCGATGAGCAGACAAGATTTGAGGCTGGGGCCTTATCTGCTTACGCCATTGGACTTCTTCTTAGCTCATAGGAGGTGTGTTCTCTTCAGTTTGTTTTTGAGCTTTCTGAGCTCGGCTCTCTTTTGCCTGGTTTTCTGAGTTCGTGTTTTCAGGTCGGCACTTTTGGCCTCTTGTCGTCTTTCATCTGATGATTTAGTTCTCGAATATGCCCCGGCTGGGTCCTTTGCTGCTTAGATCTTTCTCTAGGCTAGTCGAGCTGATTTAGTGTCATCAGTTAATTTTTGGGGTCGGTGTCTTACTAGCCTGTAATCCGAGTTCGGATTTAGACTTTTTATTTCTGCCTCAGTACCTTCTTGAGGTCGGCACGGCGCTTTGCCTCCTTTGGCTGTCGTGTGAGATTTGAGTCCCTTTCTCTTAGGACCCGAGCTCCTTTGGGAGCTCAGGGTCTAGTTTTGCTCCGGGAGATCTTGGGGATCTCACCGGCCGTTTTTGCTCCAGGAGATCTTGGAGATCTCACCGGCCATTTTTGTTCCGAGAGATCTTGGGGATCTCACCGGCCATTTTTGCTCCGGAAGATCTTGGGGATCTCACCGGCCGTTTTACTCCGGGATATCTTGGGGATCTCACCGGCCGTTTTTGCTCCGGAAGAATCTTGGGGACCTCACCGGCCGTTTTGTGCCAGGAGATCTTGGGGATCCTGGTCTTGTACCTCCTTGAGGTCTTCTGGGATCTGTTCTTTTCTTTTTAAGAGAGAGTTAATACTCACAGTAATAGAGATAATATTACTTTGCCAAAAAATGGTGTTATTCCCTTCATTCATGTTTTCAGAGTATAAGAATTTTCTTTACAAATATTTTAAGGGAAGTACCTCTTTAGGTGCTGGATATTCCAGGCATGAGACTCAGGGTTTCCCTGCATATCCTCGATTCGATATACCCCTGACTTGACCACTTTTGCTATTCTGAACGGGCCCTCCCAGGTCGGTGCCAACTTGCCTATCGCCGCTCTTTTTCCTGTAGCTTCCAGGTTTCTCAGGGCCAGGTCTCCTACCTTCAGGCTTCTTTCCCTGACCCTTTGATTGTAATAACAGGGCGCTCTTTGTTGATAAGCGGCAGTTTGGATTTGGGCTTCCTCTCTAACTTCCTCCAGGGCATCAAGGTTACTTTTCAGTTTATCACTATTCGCGTTCTCGTCATTGAACTGGACTCGATGTGTAGGGACTTGTAGCTCGATTGGGATTACGGCCTCAGTGCCAAATGCAAGTGCAAAGGGTGTTTCTTTGGTGGATGTCCTGGGGGTAGTTCTGAGTGCCCACAGGATGCTATTGAGCTCCTCTGCCCAGTATGCCTTTGCCCCATCCAGCCTCTTCTTTAACCCCTGGAGGATAGCTCTGTTGGTGACCTCTGTCTGGCCGTTAGTCTGAGGATGAGCTACCGAGGAGAATTTGTGCCATATGCCCATGTTTGCTGTGAACGCTCTGAAGGCACTACAGTCGAATTGTCTGCCGTTATCTGAGATGAGTACCCTCGGTATTCCAAACCTTCAGATGATGTTGCCCCATACGAAGTCTATCATCTTGCGGGCCGTGATTGCCTCTGGCCATTTCGAGAAGTACTCCACAGCCACTACTACACATTTCTTCTGCCCCGTGGTCTTAGGAAAGGGTCCCAGGATGTCTATTCCCCACTGTGAGAACGGCCACGGGCTAGATATACTGGATTGAGGAGTGGCTGGGACATTGATGGCATTAGCAAACCTCTAGCACACATCGCATCTGCGGACAAATTCTTCTGCCTCCCTTTTAACAGTGGGCCAGTAGTATCCCTACCTGAATATCTTATTCGCCAGCGTCCCTGCTCCTTCATGAGCTCCACACATCCCTCGATGTATCTCCTCCATCACTTTTATTGCCTCGTCAGGGCTCACACATCGGAGCCACGGGCTGGATTTCCCCCTTCTGTACAAAGTTCCTCGAACTTCTTGGTAATTAGCAGCTTGGGCAGCTATCTTTTTTGCTTCATCCTTGTCTTCGAGAAGTTTTCCTTTCTCCAAGCACTCTAGGTAGGGGGTCATCCAGCTCTGCCCTGCTCTATCTGCAATACGGTGGTCGCTTTATTAAAAGCAGGTGTGCTGACGTACTGTATGTACACTTCATCCGGGAGCTGCTCCAGCTCTTCTTTAGACAATCTACTGAGCAGGTCTACCTCCTCATTCTCCTCCCGTGGTATTCTCTGGTACCTCACAGTGATCCCGCGACCCATGAGCTCGGCTTCTATGGCTTTTACCTTTGCTAGGTAATTCTGCATGGTAGGGTCTCTAGCCTGATATGCCCTTGTTATCTGATTGATTACCAGCTGAGAATCACTGTTTAGCTCGAGGTCGGTTGCCCCTACCTCCATTGCTACCAGGATTCCATATATTAAGGCCTCATACTCTGCCACATTATTAGAGGCCTTAAATTCCAGGTGTAGGGCGTAACAAACCTTGAATTCTCCAGGTCCCTTCAACATTATTCCTCTACCACTGCCCCCAGCGTTTGATGCCCCGTCTACATACAGCCTCCAGCCGAATTCTTGGGAGGGCTCCCCTTCTCTCTCATTTTCCAATGCTTCTGAAGATGACTCTCCCCGTTCTTCATTGAATGAGCACTCCGCTATGAAGTCAGCAAGGGCTTGAGATTTTATGGTGGTGCGAGGTCGGTACTCCAAACAGTAAGGGCTAATCTCAACAGACCAAGCCAACATCCGACCTGAGGTTTCCGGCCTGTGGAGAATCTTCTTCAACGGCTGATCTATCATTAGTACCCCCTGATGGCTTTCCAGATAGACCCTAAACTTCCGTACTGCCAGTAATAGAGCATATGCCATCTTCTCGATGTTCAGGTACCTGATCTCAGCATCCTTAAGCACCTTACTGACGTAAAACACTGGTTTTGCTCTCCCTCCTTGACTCGCACCAACACTGCACTGACTGCTTGCTCTGAGGCTGACAAGTAGATTAGGAGCTCTTCCCCTTCTAGTGGACTGCTAAGCACATGGGGCGAACTGAGATAGCTTTTGAGCTCTTTGAAAGCTTCTCGGCAATCCTCGGTCCATTCGAAGTTCGGCACTTTCCTCAACTTCTTAAAGAATGGCAAGCATCTCTCCGCCGACCTCGACATGAACCGATTGAGCGCCACCACTCTCCCAGTAAGTCTCTAGACATCCCTCACACAGGTAGGCTCTGGCATATTCAGGATAGCTTCTACTTTCTCTGGGTTGGGCTCAATGCCTTTTCCACTCACCATATACCCCAGGAACTTCCCTCCTCTAATGAAGAAAGCGCACTTAGCCGGGTTTAGCTTCATTCTGTACTGCTCCAGCACCTCGAATACCTCCTTGAGATCCACCAAGTGTTGATGGCAGGTCGGGCTCTTCACCACCATATCATCCACATATACTTCCACATTCCTGCCGATCTGATCTTTGAAGATTTTGTTCATTAGTCTTTGGTATGTTGCCCCGGCATTCTTTAGCCCGAAAGGCATGGCTTTATAGCAGTAAGTCCCATCTTCTGTTATGAACGAGGTCTTTTCTTTGTCCGACCTGTCCATTGGGATTTGATGATAACCAGACATTGCATCCAAAGATGACATATAATCAAAACCGGCCGTAGAGTTAACCATTTTATTAATATCAGGGAGGGGGTAACAATCTTTGGGGCATGCTTGATTGAGGTCAGTGAAGTCTATACACATCCTATACTTGCCATTGGCTTTTTTTACTAATACAGGATTTGCTAGCCACTGTGAGTACATAACCTCTCTAATAAATCCAGCCTCTTCCAGTTTTCGGACCTCCTCCCTGGTGGCCTGTTGCTTCTCCCTTCCTACCACTCTTTTCTTTTGCTTCACCGGTCTAGCCTCGAGTAGAACATTCAGCTTGTGCGTCATCACTCCAGGGTCAATCCCGGGCATGTCAGAAGGCTTCTAGGCGAAGCTTGATGCGTGACCTCGGGTCAGGGTCATGACCTCCGTTTTCTGCTCTTTAGTGAGGCCGGTGTTAAGACTGAAGACCTTATTTGTCTCTGCTTCTGATAAGGAAAAAGTCTCCAACTCTCCGACCGGCTCTGTTCTAGCCTCTTTCTTCTCGTCCCTAACCTCTAGCACCTCTGAGTCGAGCTTCTCTCCTGCCGAGCTTGGCTCTGACACTGTGGCTAGGTACACTACTCTCGCCTCTTCCTGACTTTCCCGGACTACTCCCACTCCTGCCTCTGTTGGGAATTTCATGGCCAAGTATCTGATGCTGGTGACAACCTCGAAATCAAACAGTGTAGGTCTTCCCAGTATCGCGTTGTAGCTTAGGGGGAGTTTGACCACTAAGAATACCGCGAAATGAGTGCGAGTCCTTGGCGCTTCTCCTAGAGTGAGAGCCAGCTTTACTTTTCCCTCCACGGGCACTGAGACTCCTCCAATCCCTTTGACCGGTGCTTGGTCTCGGACCAATTGTTCTTCCGAGATTCCCATCTGCTGGAAAACCCTGTAGGGCAGCAAATTCACCTTACTCCCATCATCCATCAAGATCTTTTTTACCCAGTAGTTGTGGATGATGGCTTCAATAACAAGGGCATCGTCATGAGGCATCTGAACACCTTGAGCATCCTCCGGAGAGAAAGTGATGGCCACTGGAGAATGCTCGACGACCTGCATGACTTCGGCACTACTACTTTCTCCCTCTCGACTCCTCTTTTTTCCCCTTCGGCTCATCCGACCTCCTAACCCTCCGACAATCATGTTGATGGTCCCACTGGACCCATCATTTACTGGTCCTGCTCTTGCTCTCCTAGGTGTTTGCACCGCTAGGTTGGGCTGAGGCCTTTGTCCCTCCGATTTCTTCACAAAGTTTTTGAGGTGTCCCCTTTTTATCAGTCTCTCGATCTCACCAATCAACTGGTAGCAGTTGTTGGTGTCATGGCCATGTATACGATGATACTGACAGTATTTGTCAGGATCTCGCTGGTTTACTTCAGCTTTCATAGGTCTGGGCCATTGAAGGAACTCCTTGTCCTGTACTGCCATGAGCACCTCGGCTCTGGAGACGTTGAGCGGGGTCAGATTCTTTGGAATCCACGGAGGGAGCGATTTCTGTTCTGGAACCCTAGGAGGGGGGTCTTTGGTCCCTTCGCTCCTAGGGCTGTCTGTAGGTTTCAGGCCTTCTGACTTGCTTCTTCTCCTGCCTTTCCGGCCTTCTCTCCTCCGGGGCTTTTCCCTTATCTACCGCTCCTTTGGCGAACCTGCTCGTCACCAAGGCATCATCCTGTCGTATGTACTTTTCTGCCCTCTTCATTAGCTCCGCTAGTGAGATGGGAGGCTTCCTGCTCAACGAGCCGAAGAACTCGGGCAAGGTCGTCCCTTTCTACATTGCCTCCACCGCTCTGCCCTCATCTAGCTCGGGAATCTGCAAGGCTTCCGTATTAAAATGGGCGACATATTTCCTGAGCGATTCATCTCTCCTTTGCCTCACCGTCTCCAAATAACTCGTCTTCCTGTCTACAGGCACTCCGGCAACGAACCGGCTGATGAAGGCATTGGCTAGATCCCCGAAGCTCCTGATACTCCCCACCTCCAAGTTGTTGAACCACGCCTACGCCGGTCCCATAAGTGTTGTTGGGAATACCTTGCACATCAAGGCATCTGATAAAGTTTGCAACTCCATGAAGGTCTTATAACTCAAGACGTGCTCTCTAGGGTTCCCAGTTCCATCGTACTCCGCCATAGGTGGCATCATAAATTTCTTTGGGACGATCTCCTGCTGCACCCACCTTGAGAAGGGCGAAGAGGTTGGCAGAAGATTTTGGCTGGGGTCCTTCGCCCCTAACTCGGCCAAAAGCTGCTCTCTCATCTTCTGCAGCTTTTGATCTACACTCTCTTCTTCCTGTCTGGGCCTTTTCTCCAAGCGACATTCCTCCTCCCATGCCTCGCTCCTTGTTCTTCTGGTTGTTCTGGCAGAGTAACTATCAGTCTCGTCATTCTCTATCAGCTCTCTCACCCTCCTTCCGTGAACTCGGGCCTCCGGTTTCTCTGCTGACGGTTTGAGGGTGATTGAAGGTAGGTTGAGGTTCATTGGTCCGGGGTTCTTCTACTACTGGCCACACATTCGCAGGGGGTACTAAGGCCCCTCTGTTGCAACATTTGCCCCAGCCAGTGGGCGGTGTTTTGTAACTGGAGGGCCATGGCTTGGAGGTCCTGGTTGGATAAGACAGCTCCAGACATGTTTCCTGCCGGGTTCGGCGAGGGGTTGAAGGGGATGGGTGGTTGGTTGTTTGGAGTTGTAGGACTGGAGAAAGAGAACTGCTGCCCCTCTTGGACAGAGTTCAAGTCGTTGGGAGTGTTAATGGTGTTGTTTTCATTGTGGTTAGTCATCGTGGATCTCAGTGGCTATTATAAGAGCGGAACTCCGGCGATGAAAAGATCTCCTTTGTCCCCACAGACGGCGCCAATTGATTATCTAAGATCAGAAAATAGGGTTTTACAAGTGTTCTGTAAACTTAGCAAAAAGCTTGGTCCTAGAGGAGGGTACTCCTCCTTTTATCTGTTTCCTTTTGTCTGCTAGTAACGTATAACAAACTGTTCTATCATTGGGCCACCTGTCCCTGCCACGTTGATACGGACGTACGATAATATCATATCTCTGCCCCATGCGTAACGGCCTCTAGGGGTGAGCAGTATTCGGTTCAAACCGAAAAAACTGACCGAACCGAACCGATTTGAAAATTTGGTTCGGTTTTTTATACATTTCGGTTCGGTTTGATTTTTAATTTCAGAAATTTCGGTTATTTCAGTTCGGTTCGATTTTGATTAGAAAAAACCGAAAAAACCGAACCGAACCGATTAGTGATAATAATATGTTTTTTTCAATAATATAGAGAAATTAAATCATATTAAAATTAAAATATTTTAATTAAATTTTAAAATATTAAAGATAATCGTAAAAAATAAAAAAAATTATTAAAAATCGAAACCGATCAAACCGAACCGAATCAGACCGGTTCGGTTTGATTCGATTTTTGACCAAAATCGGTTCGATTCAGTTTTTATAAACACTAAAATTTCGATTTTCGGTTTATTCGGTTCAGTTCGGTTTTGAACCGAACCGACCGAATGCTCACCCCTAACGGCCTCTGATTCTCCCCGGACACGCATGCGGATGGTCCCACAAGACGGATGGGTCGGTCTCCTTCCTGGTTCCGAGCTAGGCCGGAAGATAAGATTAAAACTAAGCCTAAAGAGGATCTGTTTGATGGGCTGCAAAGGCCGGATCGGCATGAGTGAGAAACTTAGATGGAATCCGGTCTCAAGACTGAATGGACTGGACCGGATTCATGTGGTAGACTTGAGGGCCACCAAATAATGGGCTATTGTCATGGGTCTGATCCCAGACCGGGGTGAAAAAATCCAGCGGTCATCACGATCATATCGTTAACTTATGGATTCTCGATACCAAATTTCCAGTTAAATCAAAATATTGTTGCATTTTTATAAAAGGTAACGATTACAATAATTCTACCATTTTTAAATGCTTTAATTGTATTTTAAATGGCTATTTTCCTAAAAGTAAATCCAAACTCAAGTTGTATGTAGTATGTATTTCATATTATAGCTATAGAAATTACTTAACCTTATGGAGTCCACCACTCCTAATTTATATTTTAAATTACATAAATGAAATAATTAAATACTTTTAATATAATATTAATATTATTTATATTAAATTAAAAAATTTTATATTTAAATTTTAAAATAATATCAAATAACCACTATATCATATAATATTTTTATTTAAAATATATAAAAATACTAAATAATCAAATATAATAATATAGTATTTATATTATAATTTTTGTATTCGATTTGAAATTTCAAACGTGCACAACCCGTAATATGGTATTCTTTTGTGGCGTATTGTGTTAATCGAAATTCTAATTCATGACACTTATTTTTCAAAATTTATAATTTTATCTCAAATTAAACACTCTATTGAGCACTAAATTAATGGCTGACGTGGCAGGTGATGAGCCATTTTTAAAATATAGTATTGATAGTAGGGTATTGTTATAATATTAAGATATAGTTTCTCAAGAGATGTAGGAAAATATAGTACTTTTTTATTTAATGAAATAGTAATTTTAAAATAAGTAGATAACTAAAGTAAGAATTACCTTATTATGAGTTTTAACTTATTTTAAATAACCCTTTCTAAAAAAAAAAATCATTTTTAAATATATTTTAATTTGTGACTAAAATTAAATACTAATTATTTATATTTTATAAATAATAAAATAATAGTCGATTGATACACTTATAAATATAATAATTGTTCTTATGAAAAATGATGGCTGTAAATTTTTTAGACTCATTCATGCATATATTTACTTATTAATTAGACCAGTTTATTTTTAAATATTCAATTATAAATATAACTTATATTTTATAAAATTTCTTTTTTTTTTTTTTAACCTGAATATAAAAGTTAGTTCAACCAAAAGTACGTAAGACTCCTTTGTCGTATTAGATGAATATCAAATTCTTTTTGTTATATGAACATAACAAGTCTGGTATTATTAGTGGCTACTGTTATTACAGTAGCCGGCTAGAATTGATCTCTCTACAATATCTTAATTAATTTTAGATGAGAATGATACCATAACATACTGAATGGAGACTGTTGATTAATGCACAGGGGATAAATAATAAAAACATCCCTATGCTCAAACTGATAGAAATCAATAGAAACTCTTCATACAATAGCAAGAGAAGGAAGGTTAAGGAGATAAATAAAAAATTAAAAAAAAAAAAAATACTTCTATTCCACTCGCTCTATATATGCCACTAAGATAAAGGTCACAACAGTTAAAAGTTGAGGACGATTAGGATCTAATTATGCTTTACTCCATAGTGCAGTTCACCGATGCAAAAAAAAAAAAAAACTAATACAACCAATAGGATCAGGTCTGTAACCATAAGGACCAGCACGCCACGTAACCCGAACATGTTATGGTGTTTTGAGCTGAAGATGATAAATCAAATAAGTAGAAATATCTACAGAATATCATGCCTAATTAAAGAAGAAGAGACAAGTATAGTATCATAAAGAAGCTGTCAAATAAAAATGTAAGACCTGTCTTTTTAAACCTTAGAAGGAATACTTAAAAATGATGATAGAGCAGAAAAATCATGATACGAGCCCAATCTTAGATGTAGCTTGTAGCTTGCTAATGAATAAATAATTTATCTATTAATTTATTTACAAACTTGTGAAGATTTAACTTTAGCCTGAGGCGAGCAAAAGGAATAATGCTTTCGATTTTGAAAGGCTGGAGCTTCACTATCTATTGATGGAGGAGACTCTGCCCTGAACAACAAGTTTGTCTCCATCTCAACGATTTTCTATTGCAATTTGTATATTTGGTTTTTATTTTGTTGTGTTTGAGGTGTTGTTTTCAAGTTTTAGGTTTTGTTTTGATGTGTAATGTGTTGGTGGTTTCTAATTTGCATAACTTGCTTCTCGATTTTTTTATTGTTGATTACTGTCAGAAGTGGTGAGAAATGATGAAGTATTCAATGGCGAAGTGCAGAGAGCCTCCTTCATGGCTGTTTTATAGCTATACTAGACTGGAAGTGCCAAGGCGTCATTTTCTTTGTCTCTAATCTCAATTGCTATAGCCGAAGCTTATGGATTTGTTTGTCTGGGTTATGGTTATGGATTTGTTGGTCTGGGTTATGGTTGTGTAAGGGCTTTTGATTTCTTGTTTGTTTTTCTAGTTCCCTACTGTTTGTTCTATTGTGCTTTATTTGCTAATTGTGGTTTGGATGTTTGGGTTTTAATATCAAACTTTGTTATCAGTGATAGCTTTTCTTTCTCTATTTTTATGTTTTACTGCTTGTTGGCACCAATGCAGTTGCTGGAGTGATGATGTTTTTTGAAAGTTGTGGTCAATTCTTGGTTTGGGTTTGGGCTAATTTGAGTTCTGGCATGGATTAATTGTTTTACTTCTGTGATTTGAATTGTTCCATATTTTAATTTCTCTTTACACTTTTTAAAGCAATCCTGCATAAGACAAAAATATATATATATATATATATATAAAAGAATACTTGATGCGTTGGTAGATTTTTCACTTTAAATTATATAATTTTCTTTTAAATAAGATGAGAGAGTATACCTCTCAAATTTATTCATGTACATTTATCATCAAATTTACTCATATACACTTATTATCAGAATAAGTATGTAAATATAAATTATATAATTCACTTTAAAATTTATAATTCAATTTGTATTAAAATAATATATTTAATATCATACCATTAGTAAAAATTTAAAATATTTTAACACAAACTCGTATTACAGAATATTATCTTTAATACAAATTAACCCGCAATTCTAAAATAAAAAACTGATACACCGCATGATATTTCTTTTAAAAAAAATATAAAAAAATAACTTATAATTTTATTATTTTTCAATTTAAAATTTATAATTTAATTTATATCAAAATAATATTTTATAATATAATATTTTATTCAACAACGATCGATAATTTTTATTAGCAATTAAAAAATTTGAAATTAAAATCATATTATGAAATAGTGAATCACAAAATTTAAAGTGAAAAATCAATAAAAATATAAAATTTTAAATAAATTATATTTTAGTCTCTAAATTTTAATATAATTAATAGATTATTTCTTATACTTTTAAAATTAAATATTTAATTCTCTAAATTTTAAATTTTAAAATCGTATAAATTTAAATTCTTTTTATATTTTTTTGAAATGAAAATTTAAGTTCTTTTTATTGATAAGCATTTTTAGTAATGCATAAAATTACTATCTTTAACTTTGATTAAATTAATAGTAATTTAATTTAAATTAAATCCTAATCTAATTGCCCTTCTCCTCTCCCCTTGAATCCTCTCTCTCTCTCCATCTGATCTTGGAAAAAAAAAATGATTACTGGCCGACGATCCTCTACATAGCAATTGAAATACTATAATAGTAGTTCTCCTACAAGCACTTTTGAGCCTATTCTGCCACCACCTTCTCTCTCTCGACTTCACCTCTTTTATGGAGTTTTTTATGGGACTGCCATGATTATCGAAAGAGGAAGGATACATATAAATGGCAATGTAAGCTCCAAAAAGGAAGGACAGTACTATGACCATCGAAAGAGGTATTCATGGTTCAAGTTTTTGCTGTGAGAAATCTCTCTTGTGGTTAATTGCTACTGCAAAATCAAAAAAGCTATAGCAAAGCTGCAAACCCATTGTGAGGCAAAGCCAAGAACCCCTGGAGACCAATAACTGCAATTTTTATACATATTAGTGCATAAGGAGCTTTAAGTTCTTCCTTTGGGTTCCCAATGTCAGATGCCTTTTAGAAAGACGAAGAAATTAAGATAATCTTATTACACAGCCAACTGTAGTGCCAATAACTTAGCTCATGAACATCGTTCTTAGAAAAGTACAAGTCAGTTGCGTTATTTAAATTTAGAGATTTATTTTTTTTTAATTTTTAATTTTTAATTAATAATTATATTTTATTTATAATATTAATATTTTTTAATAAATTTAAAATTTATAGTTATTTTTTATATATTATTTTAATATTAATTAAATTATAAATGTCAAAATTAAGATGAGCGAGGGCACAAGATATTTTTTTATTTTTTTATACTTCAAAAAAAACTTTAGTGGAACCGAGACGAAGGGCCCCGGTGAACTCCAACACCCTTAGCATGAATGGTTTGTCGGATTGCAATTTATTGTCGCCAGGGAAACATGCCAAATGTGTGATGGACGTGGACAATGTATTGAAATTAAATGCCACGTTAGCATGCCATGCTTGCATGTGAACCACTGCTCTTTTACCAAAGTCACGGCACTGGCACATTGAATTGCTCGTGTTCCAAGTACACGCTCCACAATGGTACGTGACAACACGCAATTCCTAAATTCAGCAATTGGGTGAACAAATCTTTATTAAAAAATTGAACAAATCAAAACGAATTATAGTTATTTTTTAAAATTTTATATAATAAAATTTATTATTTCAATTTATTACAATTATAATTAACAAAACGAATTAATTTGAAAAGTTTAGTACACTATCTAGTTTGTAAATTTTAGAGAATCGCATAATATAACCCATATTTTTAAAATTAAATAATTTATATATATATATATATATATATATATATATATATATATATGTGAATCCATCTAAATTCCTATCCAATATTTTGCAAATTATATTTCTAATCATATGAAAAATTATGAAAAACCCTTTTTTAGCCTTACAAACTCCAAATTAACAAACTTCTTATACCTATATAGCAATGTAGTCTTTGATCATTACTCATTGGCTCAGCTTATGAAAGAAATATTATCATTAAATTATAGGATATTATTATATATTTAATTATAGTTTATAAAATATTTATTACAAATAAAAAAATAAGAATATACCTATTTTTAAATATAAAATTTAAATTAAAAGATTATTTTATTAATAAAATATAATTTTTAAAAAACTATATATTTTAAATTAAAAATATAATAGAGTAAATTTTAGTGTTGCACAGAAAATTGAATGGAAATACTGATTTATATATATAATAAAGATTTTATTTTAAAAATATAAAATTTAAATTTAAAAGATTCTTTAAAATTTAAAGACTATATTATAATTTTTCAAATTTAATTTTCTTTTAGCTTAAATTACAATACATTAAAAAATTGAGTACTATCATGAATTCGTACAATGCTTGAACTTTTTCTTCTAATAAGCCTACTTAAATTAGTATTGACAGAATTATTAAAATTTTTATAGAAAAGGAACAATTCGAAAATAGTTTTTATTTTTACCAATGAAATTTTTTTAAAAAAAAAATCCTTAACTAAATCTTCATTTGTTTAAAAAATAATTTATATGAGAAATATTTGCGAATCATATATAAAAATTAGTTAAAATATTCTTTAAAATCGTGCGTGTAAAAATTTTAATAGTGTCAATAAAATTATTACACTTTAAATAATAACTTTTTTGAAAAAAAAAAAAAATAATAAAAACATTTGCATGTAATTGAATTACTATTCTAACAGAAATCCCAAGATAGCGCTTCCACTTGCAAATTTATTAAATTTCTTGACATACTTGTAACTGAATATTCTTTAGATTTTGTATTGTACCAATCATTTTCATTTATATTTTCTAAAAGTTAAAAATCACCATATCATATCCATTTTGATACTTTTTGTTGGGTGTACGTGTAGAGAACGACAATATTAAAATATTAATTAAATTCAGCAAATATATGCAAACATATTGAGAAGTTAATGCACCTGAGAATCTTGAGCATTCTCTCTCTCCTTTTTGTTTTTTTAACAATTTAAAGATAAAATTAGTGCAGCGCATGGATTGAATAAATGAAACCAATCATATTATCACTAATTAGAATAGAGCAGCAATAATATGAAATAATAGCGAAAAGACTAACAATGGTAACAACAACGATAAAGTATAAAAAATAACTATATATGCTAAATTTGAAATCTAAAAAATGAACACAAATTGAAGGTAGCTCATAAAAGAGCTAAAATGCATGCGAAGGACACACCACAGAGCTTATGCCCAACTTCAACTTATCACAGCATGATTCCTTGGACGTAGTGGGGCAATTCTAGTATACTAGTGTCAAAAGTAATAATAAGTTTCATCGATAGCCCAAAAGTGATAACGATAAATTCTATAGCACAAGTTTCAAATTCACACGCACAAATAGATATGAATTCAAAAATTTAATAAATCCACCTCCTATGGCACCCCACACTTAGAGAAGCTGAAACACCAATGATCAAAGGATTTAGATAAGAATTTGACAAATGCCACAACGAATAGTTGATAAGTAAGCCAAGATTTCTCACTCTCACTCAAAGCAATACACGCCAAAGGTATGAGAAGAATTTTAAAATTTTGATTAAAAGCTGCCTCTTACAATTGTTTCTTATCCTTATATAATAAGGAAAAAAACAAATAAACCCTAAGACACTCTTCTTGGACCTGACTTAAACACATAAGACCCAACACTCTAAAACTTAAAAGATAAAGTATGGCCAGAATACAAGGCCAAACAAAACTAAAATAAAACAAGTGTTAAATAATAAAAATATAGCAAACCCATCATAACAAAGCTGAATCTTCACAAAAGTCTTACTTGATCTTCACTTTAGGCTTCCCTTTATGTAGTTTTAACCCATAGGTTTGATTAGGCTCCCTAAGCCTATGATTGCAAGTGTTGCACCAAATCTGTCCCATATGAGTTGAAGTACGCCCCAAATATATATGGATTATATGAATATGATTTTGAACTCCTTTTAGATCCATTTAAATGACATAAGTTTGCTTCACACCATTGTTAGAAATTTGCCCTATTGGATCCGTATCAAGTGAGCTATCAACTTTCAACAAATTCGATAAAACAATGATCACTCATAAAGAAAATAACTTAAATATGTAAAATAAAAAAAAATGAAAAGAAAATTAAAACAAACCGACAAAGAATTACGAATCACCATTCTTATGTGAACGCAAGAAAACTAAAACAAACTAAAAAAGACGAAATTGGAAAAAATTTAAAAAATGAAACCCTTTATCGATTTTTGGCAAGAAACTGCTAGCTATGCATGCTTTCTCTCTTCCCTAATTTTGAGCTTTCTCTCTCCTCTCTCTCTTCCCTAAATTCTAATTTTAGATTTGTCCATCTTAGCATTCTCATCCACTTGGATCTAATAGAACTTGATAAAGAATTAAATATGCCAGTCAATTATATTCTTTGTAATGTTTTATTAGTATTCGTTTTACTTTAGAAAAGAATTGATCGTATGGAATAGCAGCAGAAGAGACCCACCATTTATAATAGCAGGAAGCGCCGTGATAGAAAGCACAGTAAAAGTAGAGCAGTGATAACGTTTGGTTCTATTTCTGTAAAGTTCATAAATCTTTAAAATTATTGAAAAAATAAAATAAAATAATAAAATCTGAGTTGTATTGGATATTATCCTTAACAATTTATTTTATAATCCCCTAGAATGAAATATGTTCTTCTGAAATTTAATTTTTAGGATTATGACACCAAGAGTTTATCTATAATTTATAAACCAACATAAAACATAGAGAAAAAAAAAGAATAAAGTAGAAAAATGAGAGTGTTTTTCTTTGTAAAAATGGAGGTTATTTATAATAATAAAAAATGGTCATTGAAAGCGATTATAAAAATCTTGAGATAATATAATAAAATCATAACGGTCAGATTTAATATTAAATTTAAATATTAAAAATAAAATTTTCAACGATCATAAAATTTTCAATAACCACAAAATCTTTTAAAATTTAAATTAATTTTATAATAATTTCAAGTGTAAATTTATGATTTAATTTATAAAAAGAGAGATTTATTATTTAGTCCTTGGATGTTGTCATTATTAACAAGTCAGTTTTTACATTTTTAGAAACCCATTAAAACGTTTTTATTTTTTCTCTCTGTCAACGAAATAGTCATTTTGTCCTATTTTTCCATTAAAAATAGATAAAATATGAGAAAGAAAATTTTTAAAACGTAATTTTTTTCTCAAATAAAACGCTTTATTTGGTCCTTGGATATTGCTATTATTAACAAGTTAGTATCTACATTTTTAGAAATCTATTAAAACGTTTTTATCTTTTCTCATATCTATTAACACGTACTTATTGTTTCTTTTCGTCAACGAAAACCTCCTCCTCAAAAAAACAGAATAAAAAGAAAAATTGAAAAATAATCAAAGAAGAAAAAGGAGAATCAAAAAAGAAAAAGAAGAATCAAAGAAGAAGAGGAGGAGGAAGAATAGACGAAGAAGAAGGAAGAGGAGGAAAAAAAAAAGTGTAATTTAGTCTTTTGCTATATTTTTAACGGTAAAAATAAACGAAAGGATTATTTTGTTAATAGAGAGGAAAGAAAATGACATTTTTAATAGATTTTTGAAAATGTTAGGAGTAATTTGTTAATAATGACAATATTCAAATACTAAATTGTAAATTTCGCTTATAAAAAAAAAATAATTTGTAATGGTTTCATACTATTAGATTAATAATTATTTAATAAACATTAGATATTATTTTATAAAATATAAGGATTTATTTATAATAATTATTTAATGATGACTTCCTAAAACTATAAGGAAAAAAAAAAAGTTTATATTACTAACATAAAATTTGAAGAATTAAATTGTAGAGAATAATCTGTAGATTTGTCTAATAGTTAACCATGTTACAAGAAAATTTCATTTGCTAACAAATTAAATCATATAGCCCCATTTGAAAAGATGCTAAATTAGTTTTATTATTATAATTTCCCTTCTTTATTTCAAAAGTATGAATACAGTTTCAATATATTTGGAACAAAAAATCATTTTCAAGCACAATAACTTGACAAACAATAAGGACAAGACAATCGAACTTCTCTCTTTTTCATCATTTTATTCATTCTATTATTTTCTTTCTCTTTATTTTTTTCTTATTTTCTTATTTTTAATTTTATATTATTCTCTTTCATTTAATCTTTTACTCATAATTTTTCTTTTTCTTTTTTATCTTTTCTATCATTTTCTTTTATTTCATTATCCTTTTTCACACGTTGTCTTCTCTTCATTTAATTCTTTTTTCATTTTCTTTATAATTTCTTTTTTATTATTTTTTATTTTCTATTTTTTTTCTCTGCTCTTATTTTTTTATTTTCTTTATTTTTCTCAATAATTATTATTAACATTAATTTCTTTCATTTTACTTTTCTTTCTCTTTTTCTTTCTATTTTCTGAAATTTTCTTTTTATATTACTTTCTCTCGATTTCTTTTCTTCTCTAATTTTTTTTTCCCTCTTCTCTCATTTCTTCATTC
The DNA here is from genome assembly GCF_001659605.2 of Manihot esculenta. Classification (NCBI taxonomy): domain Eukaryota; kingdom Viridiplantae; phylum Streptophyta; class Magnoliopsida; order Malpighiales; family Euphorbiaceae; genus Manihot; species Manihot esculenta. Next base: position 18,143,918 of record NC_035173.2, on the reverse strand, counting down.
TTCTCCATAAATTCTCTTTTATATCGTTTTCTCTAAATTTTTTTCTTCTCTTATTTTGCTCTCTTTTTATCTTTTTTTTTTTAAATCATTTTCTCTCATTTTCTGTTTTCCTCACTTCCTTTTATCATTTACCCTTTTTCTTTTACAAATATAATTTTTTGATTTATATTTTTTAATAAATATTGCACATAAAATAAAATTTTATTTATAATAATAATAATGTAACTTTAAGTCTGCATTAATAATAAAAACAATAATAATTAAAATTGATTATTTTAATTGAAATCTTTTATTTTATAAAGGTATACCATGCTTACCTCATTCTTTCACATACAAATGTCCTTTGACACTTTCTCCTTTAGTTGCATTCTAATTGGCATCCACTGTAAAGTTACAGTAGCATCAGTGATACTGATTCAATAGGGCAAATTTCTAACAATGGTGTGAAGTAAACTTATGTCATTTAAATGGATCTAAAATGAGTTCAAAATCATATTCATATAATCCATATATATTTGGGGCATGCTTCAACTCATATGGGACAGATTTGGTGCAACACTTGCAATCATAGGTTTAGGGAGCCTAATCAAACCTATGGACTAAAACTACACAAAGGGAAGCCTAAAGTGAAGATCAAGTAAGACTTTTGTGAAGATTCAACTTTGTTATGATGGGCTTGCTATATTTTTATTATTTAACACTTGTTTTATTTTAGCTTTGTTTGGGCTTGTATTCTGGCCATACTTTATCTTTTAAGTTTTAGAGTGTTGGGCCATGTTTTGGGCTTATATTTTAATACTTATGTGTTATTTTAGTGTGTGATTGGATTTGGGCTTTATGTGTTTAAGTCAGGTCCAAGAAGAGTGTCTTAGGGTTTTATTTGTATTTATCCTTACTATATAAGGATAAGAAACAATTGTAAGAGGCAACTTTTAATCAAAATTTCAGAATTCTTCTCATACCTTTGGCGTGTATTGCTTTGAGTGAGAGTGAGGATTTGCTTTCATCAATTGCACCAGGAATCTTGGCTTACTTATCAACTATTGTTGTGGCGTTTGTCAGATTCTCATCTAAATCCTTCGATCATTGGTGTTTCAGCTTCTCTAAGTGTGGGGTGACATAGGAGGTGGGTTTATCAAATTTTTGGATTTCATATCTACTTGTGCGTGTGGGTTTGAGGCTTGTGCCATAGGGTTCCGCGTCAATCAGCAGTGGAATTGCTCATGTACCTTAATCCTTCATAAAATTTTTCAATCACCAACAGAATTTGTGATGGAAAAAGTAAACCTATTTGATATAATTTTTGCAACAATTTTGGAACACCTCTTCTCCAATGGAGTTAAAATCTGTTAGAAATTGACCTATTTAGTTTTAACCCTTAATTTCCTTCCATTCACATGTTTCCAATTCTAATTCTCCCAAAAAAATTTATCCCCCTTGCAATCCCTCTATCTATCAGCCAGCAGATTTCACCTGCCATCTCTGTTCATTTCAGTGTCCATCGGTGTGGAGTTTAGCCTTTGTCACCATTCAAGCCTCCCCCATTGTGTCGAGTTCAACTCGCATTCTCTATCATCTCTCCACCTTATTGCGTTCTCCTTTATCGTCTCCGTAGATAGGCTTTATTTATATAATCAAAATCATGGACATTGCTCAATGAAAATCAAATGATATGTGTATAAAAGTATGTCATGCTGATGTAAGCACAACCAACAATACAAAAAATGATAAGCTAGCATTGCTTCAAGGACTAAATACAAGGTTGAGATTCAAGTGGTTGAAGGAAGCACTTCAAGGATTTATGAAGGAATATATTGAAACTTTGCAAGTTCATTTTGAATCTGAAGAACAATCTGGCCATTACAAGTCAATTAGGTCAAATGTGTCCTTATTGACAATTCAAATTTTGTAGGGAAAATTACTTCTTAGTCCCTCAGGTTTAACGTAATTAACACTTCTGTCCCTCTATTTTGGCGACCCAACACTTAAGTCCCTCACTTTCTCTTCCGTCCAAATTCGTAGTCCTTCCGTCCATTTAAACCGTTTGGTCAAAGAGTCAAAAGTGAGAGGTGATAATTTTTTTCAGAAATACCCTTCTCTTAATGTGAAATTCCTTTTTTTTTCTCTTTCATGCTTTCTCTCTCCAGTTGCAGAAGTTGCAGAAGAAGAAGAAGAAGAAGAAAGAAGAAGAAGAAGAAGAAGAAGAAGTTGCAGAAAAGGGTAGGAAGAAGAAGAAGAAGAAGAAGAAGAAGAAGAAGAAGAAGAAGTTGCAGAAAAGAGGGTAGGAAGAAGAAGAAGAAGAAGAAAGAAGAAGAAGAAGAAGAAGAAGGAGAAAGAAGAAGAAGAAGAAGAAGTTGCAGAAAAGGGTAGGAAGAAGAAGGAGAAGAAGAAGGAGAAGAAGAAGAAGGGGTATTTGGGTTTGGGTTTAGTGAGGGTTAATTTTGTCAATTCACGTGTCCCAAACGGCTATTTTGGACGGAAGAACTGCGAATTTGGACGGAAGAGAAAGTGAGGGACTTAAGTGTTGGGTCGCCAAAATAGAGGGACAGAAGTGTTAATTACGTTAAACCTGAGGGACTAAAAAGTAATTTTCCCAATTTTGTATTTATAGTGGGTAGTTATTTAGCAGTTCGTAGTTAACCAATAGTGGGTAGTTATCCAGTAGTGGATAGTGGCATAGATCATGGATCCATGCAGAGTAGTGAATAGTGGCATAGATCATGGGTCCATGCATAGTAGTGGGTAGTGGTAAAGATCATGAATCTTTATTTAGGTTATATAAAGCATCTATTTTTCCATATTGTAGATAGATTATCAATTATTCAATACAATTGTTTTATGCGATTCTTCTTTGAAAGCTTAAGAGAGATCTTGGTTCTTGACATTTCATCACGAATAAGGTTTGATACTAACTTGTATGTTTCTTATTCTTGCTGCTCTTAAAATCAATCAGTTATAAGTGCTCTTAATTGCATGTTAATTAAGGGTGCTTTAGATTGGGGAATTGTTTTCTAAACTAAGTTCTTTTTACTAGGGTATGTGTTGTTTCAGTCTCTAACAGGCTGGGGTTCTGCATCAATTGGTATCAGAGCTAGACTTAGTAATAATTTCTTAACTATCCTTTGTGTCTTTGTATTTAATTTTGTTCATTCTTGGCCGAAAATATCATTTTGGTTATTTGGTGTATTTTCTTCAATTTTTCGTGATCTTTCCGTTTGGGATACCTGTTAGAGTCGAATCCATTGTTTAGTTGCTGTTCAAATCGAATTTTACCCTAAATACTTGTTTAGGTAGAATTACTATCTTTAGTAATTTAGTTTGTGCTTTCTGCCCTAATTCGTATGCTCCTATTCTGATACTCTTAAAATAGTATTTCCAGTGTTTTACTTCTGTCCGAACAAAAAAAAGTACCAAAAAGAAGAAAAAAAAAGAAAAAGAAATTCTGCAACTTTGGGTCAATTGTTGAAACTTCATTCTGATATTGATACCTACTGATATAAATCAAATTTCATATACCTTGAACCTATTTCTGGGCTTGGAACTCGAAATACATGTTTGGGGTAGGTTTAGGGCCAATTTAGTGATACGGATCCAATAGGGCAAATTTCTAACAATGGTGTGGAGCAAACTTATGTCATTCAAATGGATCTAAAAGGAGTTCAAAATCATATTCATATGATCCATATATATTTGGGGCGTGTTTCAACTCATATGGGACAGATTTGGTGCAACACTTGCAATCATAGGCTTAGGGAGCCTAATCAAACCTATGGGCTAAAACTACACAAAGGGAAGCCTAAAGTGAAGATTAAGTAAGGCTTTTGTGAAGATTCAGCTTTGTTATGATGGGCTTGCTATATTTTTATTATTTAATACTTATTTTATTTTAGCTTTGTTTGGGCTTGTATTCTGGCCATACTTTATCTTTTAAGTTTTAGAGTGTTGGGCCATGTTTTGGGCTTATGTTTTAATACTTATGTGTTATTTGAGTGTGTGATTGGGCTTGGGCCTTATGTGTTTAAGTCAGGTCCAAGAAGAGTGTCTTAGGGTTTTATTTGTTTTTCTCCTTACTATATAAGGATAAGAAATAATTGTAAGAGGCAGCTTTTAATCAAAATTTCAGAATTCTTTTCATGCCTTTGGCGTGTATTGCTTTGAGTGAGAGTGAGGATTTGCTTTCATCAATTGTACCAGGAATCTTGGCTTACTTATCAACTATTCGTTGTGGCGTTTGTCAGATTCTCATCTAAATCCTTCGATCATTGGTGTTTCAGCTTCTCTAAGTGTGGGGTGCCATAGGAGGTGGGTTTATCAAATCTTTAGATTTCATATCTACTTGTGCGTGTGGGTTTGAGGCTTGTGCCATAGGGTTCCGCGTCATTTAGGTAGCATTTTCACAAAACAGTTGTACTTAATACTTGCTGTTTTAAGTGTATATTTTGTTTGCTTGCTTTGAATTGTTTTTGTTGAGTGAATATTAACATCAGTTAACCTATGATCTCATGCTTAGGGAAAACTTCATGTTAAACACATCCATCTTGTCAATTTTGATTCTTAGTTTATCAATTTGGTGTCTTTCTGTCTATTGGTTTCTTACACTTAGTTTGACAAATTACACATTGTTAAATATCTAATTACACTTAGTACACGAATTTTCACTTTTGTGTGCTAAATCAATCCGTTTATTCATTTTGCTCAGTTTGTATCTAGTGTTGTTTCCTATCTTTTCTTGTTAGGTCTTTCTTTGCTTTCCTTGTTATTTGAATCATACAAGCTTCGCTTATTGAGTTTTTATTCTGAAGTGCACTATTGAGATACCAAGTGAGTGCTTGAAAGTTAAACACGTGAGTTGAGAGAATTGTGAATTTTTCTATAATGTCTTGGCATAATACTGGTGATACTTCTGACCCTACATTTGAACTTAAAGTTATGTATGAAGTTTTCATGGATAGCTTTCAGAAGCTAAATTTGAGAATGGATAACCTTGGGGACAACCTTAGATCTTCAAAGGGCAAGTCCAATAAGGGGGATGATGATACACACGATCCATCTTATGAAGAGAAAAATGAGGCACAACTACCCCCTTTCCGAGTTAGAAGGTTCAATGATCGTGAACCCTATGTAGATAATAACATTAACTCCATAAAGATGAAGATTCCAATCTTCAATGGTAAGACTGATGTTGATGCCTATTTAGAGTGGGAGCGTAAAGTGGAGATGGTTTTTAACTGTCAAAGTTATTCCGACGATAAAAAGGTAAAACTTGCAGCCCTTGAGTTTTCAGATTATGCACTAATATGGTGGGATGAACTTGTGAAATCTAGGAGAAGGAATGGAGAGTTACCCATTGCTAGTTGGGAAGAGATGAAGCGAATCATGAGGAAAAAATATGTGCCTACTTATTACCATAGAGATCTCCATCAACAGTTGCAAAGATTAACCCAGGGATCAAAATCTGTTGATGAGTATCATAAGGAGATGGAGTTGCTCCTGATCAAAGCAAACATAGTGGAGGAGGAAGACTAGACTATGGCTCGTTTCTTTGGTGGTCTAAACAAGGAGATTACTGATGTGGTTGATTTGCAACCATATGTTGATTTGGAAGACTTGGTGAACATTTCCATTAAGGTGGAAAGACAAAGAGACCGAAATAGATGGGGGAGTAACAGGGCAGCTCAAAACTCCAACAGCAAATGGGGTTCCAAATGGAACACCAAGATTGATCCTAAAAGGTTTGATAAGTCTTCAACTCAAAAAGGCATATTACCTTCCAAAGAAACATCCAACTCTCATGGTAAAAATGAATCAACCCCTAAATCTAATAGGACTAAAGATATTCAGTACTTTAAATGTAAAGGGCGTGGGCATTATGCCAATAAGTGTGTTAATAAACGTGCCATGATAGTGAGGGGAGATGAGATAGTCTTCGAAACTGATTCTGATTCTGATGAAATACCACCTTTAGAAGATTGTTCTGATGTAGAGATAGAAGAGTATCCTGTTCAGGGAGAGTCCTTGATGATATAGCGTACCTTAAATGTTTCTATTAAAGAAGAGGGGCTTGAACAGCGTAAAAACATCTTTCACACTCGTTTGATAGGTAGTAAAGTCTGTTGCATGATAATAGATTCGGGTAGTCAAATTAATTGTGCTAGTACTATTTTAGTTGATAAATTAGGACTAAAAACTATTAAACACCCTAATCCTTATAAACTTCAGTGGTTAAATAATAGTGGCGAGGCAAAGGTAACCAAGCAATATAAAGTGTCATTTTCTATTGGCAAGTATGTAGATGAGGTTACTTGTGATATTGTACCCATGCAGGCTGGACATATTTTGTTGGATAGACCATGGCAATTTGATAGGTGTGTCATTCATGATGGGTATAGTAATAGATTTTCTTTTACGTTCCTTGGCGTAAAACATATACTTGTACCATTATCTCCTAAAGATGTATATGCAGATCAAGTGAAATTACAACAATCTGCTAAATTGGGTAAGGAGGTGAGACAAGTAAAAAGAATGAGGGAAAAGATGCCAGTAGTAAAAAGAAGGTTTCAAATGGCCCAAAGGAGAGTGACTGCACAGGAAAGGATAAAAATGAGAGACGTGCAAGAGAGAAAACGTTAGTGAGTGTGGAGGTAAAAGGAGAGCTGAGTGAGAAGAGTGAAGAATTCAACAAGTCTTCCTTTTATTGTAAAGAGAGAGAGTTGAAGAAAGCATACTTAGGGAAGAGAGCTTTGATTATGTTGCGTTTTAGTTTCAATTTTATGATTGAGACTAACTCTACTGATGAATTGCCTAGTTCTTTTTCTAAGTTATTGCAGGATTTTGCAGATGTATTTCATGAGGAGGTGCCATCTGGGTTGCCACCCATTAGGGGAATAGAACATCAGATCGATTTTGTACCTGTTTTGTTGGTTCCAAAGAAAGATGGAACAATGCGCATGCGTGTTGATTGTCGTGCGATCAACAAAATCACTGTGAAGTATCGTCATCCTATTCCTATATTAGACGATATGCTTGAAGAATTATGTGGTGCTGTTTTCTTTACCAAAATTGATTTGAAAAGCGGTTATCATCAAATTAGGATGAAGTTAGGTGATGAGTGGAAAACTGCCTTTAAGACTAAATATGGTTTATATGAATGGTTAGTGATGCCTTTTAGTTTAACTAATGCACCTAGCACATTTATGAAATTGATGAACCATGTTTTGCGTGATTACCTAGGTAAGTTTGTGGTTGTGTATTTTGATGATATATTGATTTATAGTCGAAACCTGGATGATCATATTAGGCATATTGAACTTGTTCTACAGAAGTTGCGTGAATATGAATTGTATGCTAATCTTAAGAAATGCACATTTTGTACTGATAGTGTCATATTCCTATGATTTATTATTAGTTCACGTGGAGTTGAGGTAGATACTGAAAAGGTTAAGGCTATCTAAGAATGGCCTGCACCTAAGAATGCTAATGAGGTGAGATCCTTTCATGGATTAGCAAGCTTCTATAGGAGGTTTATTAGAGATTTCAGTACTATTGCTGCACCTCTAAATGAGATTATTAAAAAGGCTGTTGGGTTTAAATAGGGTAAAGAATAGGAACTTGCATTTAACACATTAATAGAAAAACTTACTGCTGCTCTTGTTTTAAGGTTACTTGATTTTTCTAAAACCTTTGAAATCGAGTGTGATGCTTCTGGGATTGGTATTGGTGCTGTTCTTATGCAGGAAGGCCAACCCATAGCATATTTCAGTGAGAAACTAGGTGGCGCACATTTGAACTATTCCACCTATGACAAAGAGTTCTATGCACTGATTAGGACTCTTGAAGTTTGGGAACACTACTTGCTGCCTAATGAGTTCATGATTCATACCGACCATCAGTCTCTCTCAAACACTTGAAGGGACAAGGTAAGTTGAATATGGTAAGTGGGTTGAGTATCTCGAAATCTTTCTTTATGTGATTAAACACAAGCAAAGTAAAGAGAATATGGTAGCTGATGCATTATCTAGACGTTATGCATTGACTTCCATGCTTAGTTCTAATTTGTTAGGGTTTGAGCATTTGAAAGACATGTATGAGAATGATACTGATTATTCTGATGTATTTAAGGCATGTGAACATGGGGCGTTTAACAAGTTTTATTTGCATGATGGGTTTCTTTTTAGGGGGAAAGAAATATGCATACCCAATTGTTCAGTGCGTGAGTTGCTTGTTAGAGAATCGCATTCAGGAGGGTTAATGGGACATTTTGGTGTGCAAAAAACTTTAGACATGTTGAATGAACACTTTTATTGGCCTAACATGCGAAAATATGTAGAGAAAATTTGTGTTCAATGCTTTGCATGTAAACAGGCTAAATCTAAGTTCTTGCCACATGGGTTGTATACTCCTTTGCCTGTACCTGCTGAACCTTGGACTGATATCTCTATGGATTTTGTGATAGGTTTACCTAGGATAAAACGAGGTAGAGATTCAGTGTTTGTTGTTGTAGATCGCTTTAGTAAGATGGCACATTTTATTCCATGCCCTAAAACTGATGATGCAACAAACGTAGCTGATTTGTTTTTCAGGGAAGTAGTTCGTTTGCATGGTATACCTAGGACTATTGTTTCTGATAGAGATTCTAAGTTCCTTAGTCATTTTTGGGGTGTTTTGTGGGGGAAATTGGGTACTAAGCTTTTATTTTCTACTACTTGTCATCCACAGACAGATGGCCAAACTGAAGTTATTAATAGGACTTTAGGAACTATGCTTCGTGCTATTGTGGGAAGGAACTTAAAAACTTGAGAAGAATGCTTGCCATATGTTGAATTTGCTTATAATCGCGCTGTCCATTCTTCTACTGGTTATTCACCTTTTAAGATTGTGTATGGTTTTAATCCATTAACTATATTAGATTTAATGCCTTTACTTTTGAATGAGTTGCCTAATTTAGATGGAAAAGTGAAGGCTAAAGTGGTTAAATCAATACACATGAAAGCGCGTGAGCATATTGAGAAGCGTAACAAAATGTATGAGAAACAGGCCAATAAGGGTCGCAAGAAAGTTGTATTTAGACCAGGTGATTGGGTTTGGATCCATATGCAAAAGGAGAGGTTTCCTAATCAAAGGGAATCAAAACTGGATGCACGAGGGGATGGACCATATCAAGTGCTGAAACGGATCAATGACAACGCATGCATAATTGATATGCTAGGTGAGTTTGGTGCAAGTGCTACCTTTAATGTTTCTGATTTGTCTCCTTTTGATTTTGGTACAGATTCGAGGATGAATCCTTTTCAAGAGGGAGGGGATGATGTAAGCACAACCAACAACACCAAAAATGATGAGCTAGCATTGCCTCAAGGACCAATTACAAGGCTGAGATCCAAGAGGTTGAAGGAAGCACTTCAAGAATTTATGAAGGAATATGTTGAAGATTTACAAATTCATTTTGAAGTTGAAGAACAATCTAGCCATTCCAAGTCAATTAGGCCGAATGTGTCCTTATTGATAATTCAAATTTTGTATTTATAATGGGTAGTTATTTAGTAGTGGGTAGTTATTTAGCAGTTGGTAGTTAACCAGTAATGGGTAGTTAACCAGTAGTGGGTAGTTATCCAGTAGTGGATAGTGACATAGATCATGGATCCATGCAGAGTAGTGGATAGTGGCATAGATCATGGGTCCATGTATAGTAGTGGGTAGTGGTAAAGATCATGGATCTTTATTTAGGTTATATAAAGTATCTCTTTTTCCATATTGTAGACAGATTATCAATTACTCAATATAATTGCTTTATGCGATTCTTCTTTGAGAGCTTAAGAGAGATCTTAGTTCTTGACATTGCATCACGAATAAGGTTTGATACTAACTTGTATGTTTCTTATTCTTGCTGCTCTTAAAATCAATCAGTTATAAGTATTCTTAATTGCATGTTAATTAAGGGTGCTTTAGATTGGGGAATTGTTTTCTGAACTAAGTTCTTTTTACTAGGGTATGTGTCGTTTCAGTCTCTAATAGGCTGGGTTCCGCATCACATGCATACTTCCTTTTAGAAAAACTTACTCTCCTATTTCTATAGCTTATTCAAACTTAATCCAAGCTGTTATTTTTGCTCATTTACCTTTCATTTAGTATGATTCATTTTGTAAGAGAAAATTTAAATAAATTCTTGCAAAAAATCATGAAAGATTTCAAATTCTTTCAAAGTTAAAATTGTTCAAATTAAAAGAAAATTAAATTTCTTCATTTCGGATGAGAGAATTGTTAGAAAAAACAAATCAATTGAATTGAATTAAATTCTTGCAAAATTTTTAATACATAACAAAAGGTTAATGAAGTCCATAATTAATGTAATTTTTTTTAGCATCTTTTTGTTGTAAAATTAGTTTAGATTTCAAAAGATTTTATAGTCATTAAAAATTTTATGGTTGTTGAAAATTTTATGGTCATTAAATAAAATATTTATGAGATTTAAATATAATATTAAATATGACCGTTATGATTTTATTTCAAGATTTTTATAATCATATATAGCAGTCGGTTTTTCTACTATAAATATTTTTCGTCTTTACAAAGATATTAACTCTCATTTTTCTACTTTATTCCTTCTTTCCTTTGTGTTTTCTGCTGGGTTATAAAATAGAGATAAATTCTTGTTGTCCTGATCCTGAAAATTAAATTCCAGAAGAACCTGTTTAATCTTGGGAATTACAAAAGAAATCCTTAAGGACAGTGTTCAACACGACTCAGATTTCATTATTTTATCCTATATTTTCAACAATCTTAAGGATTTATCTTTACACAAATGGATTTATCTTTACACAAATGGAACCAAATGTTATCACTGTCTCTGCTTCCAATGACATTATCACTGTCTCTGCTTCTGCAAATGGTGGGTCTCTTCTGCCTGCTGTTCCATACGCCAAACCTTTTCCTGACATCTCGAAGTTTGAGAATCAAGACCTGTACCTGCTGCTGATCCAAAGTTGCATGAAATCTGGACATACTCTAATAAGGTATGTAGGCATACAATTATCAGTACTCTTTCTAACGATCTCTTTGATAACTACTGTTCCTACAAGGAAGCCAAGTAAATATGGGATTCAATGAACTTGAAATATACTGCTGAGGATGTTGGCTATAAGAGCAAATCTTGTACAAGAAAAAGTGCACAAATCAAATAACAGGTACGAAAATAAGAAATCTGATTAAAAACCTAAGTTTAATAATTCCATCTTTAAAAAGAAAAGATATTATCTTGTATGTGGTAAGTCGGGTCATGATGCAACCCAATGCAGAAAAAGAGTGATAAATGACAATCCTCCTAAACCAAAAGTGAATTTAGTTGAAGGAGATGACATTATTGCTGCGGTCATTTCTCAAACTTTTCTTGTAGCTAATGTGTAAGAATGGATAGTATATTCTGGTGCTACTAGGCATATCTGTACAAATAGAAATGCGTTTACCTCCTACACTACAGTGGGGGAAGGAGAAGAACATGTGTATTTGGGTGATTCTAGGACTGCAAGTGTCCTTGGTAAAGAGTGATAAATGACAATTCTCCTAAACCAAAAGTGAATTTAGTTGAAGGAGATGACATTATTGCTGCGGTCATTTCTCAAACTTTTTTTGTAGCTAATGTGCAAGAATGGGTAGTAGATTCTGGTGCTACTAGGCATATCTGTACAAACAGAAATGCGTTTACCTCCTACACTACAGTGAGGGAAGGAGAAGAACATTTATATATATTTTGGTGATTTTAGGACTGCAAGTGTCCTTGGTAAAGGGAAAGTTCTTCTCAAACTCACATCTGGCAAGATCTTGGCACTTAATGAGGCACTTCATGTACCTAATATGAGAGCTAATTTAATTTCTGTAGCTCCATTGGGAAAGACTGGGATTAAGGTGTCTTTTGGGTCAGACAAAATTATACTGACTAAAATTGATAATTTTATTGGAAAATGTTACTGTAATCAGGGAGTCTTTGTTCTCAATATTTCTGCAATAACAAATGGAAATGCATCTTCTTGTGCTTTCTTGCTTGATTCTTTTGATTTATGGCATGCTAGATTAGGACATGTTAGTGCTTCTTATATTAAAAAAAATGTAATATCTTGGTATAATATCTGGCACTGATAATAATGTTTAAATAAATGTGATATTTGTGTAGAATCTAAGTCAACCAAAAAATCATGTTTAACTACATATAGAGAATCTGAATTGCTTAGTTTAATACACACAAACTTAGGGGATTTAAAATAAACTATGACTAGAGGTGGTAAAAAAAATAATAAATAAAAAAAATAAAAATATTATGTAACTTTTATTGACGACTATTCTAGACATAATAAAGTATATTTGCTTAGAAACAAAGATGAAGCATTTGATATATTTCAATTGTATAAAGCTGGAGTAGAAAATCAATTAAATAGGAAAAAAATTAGATCAGATAGATGTGGAGAATATATCTTATTTAATGACTTTTGTGAAAAAGAATGAATAATTCATGAATTTACTCCACCTGAATCTAATGGAGTAGCGGAAAGAAAAAATATAATATTAAAAGAACTGATGAATGCTTTATTAATAAGTTTTCCTCACCTAATAACCTTTGGGGGAAGCTTTATTATCTGCTTATCATCTACAAAATATGATACCCTATAAGAAAACTGATAAAACACCTTATGAACTTTGAAAAGGTTATACACCTAACTTAAAATATTTAAAAGTGTGAGGGTGTCTTGCTAAAATAATTCTTCTTGATCCTAAGAAATGAAAAATAGGTTCAAAAACTTTTGATTGCATGTTTATAAGTTATGCTGAAACTTATAAACTCAAGCTTATAAGTTTGCTTTAGCTTTTATACATAAATTTGCTTTAGCTTCCTGAGATAGAATTTCTTCTATTAAAATATTAATTGTTTTAGCTTCTATACATAAACTTGTTATTCTAAAACAGTTTTTAAATGGAGACTTAGAGAAGAAATTTATATAGTACAACCTAATGGTTGTATTGTTTCTGGTCTAGAAAATAAAGTTTGCAAACTTTTTAGATCATTATATGGTTTAAAACAAGTCCCCAAACAGTGGCATGAGAAATTTAATTAAGTTTTGTTGAATGATGGTTTTATCTCTGTTGAAGTTGATAAGTGTGTATATATAAAACGTATAAATGATTGATAAGTGTGTATATACAAAACGTATAAATGATGAATCTGTGATTATTTGTTTATATGTGGATGATATTCTTAATTTTGGTACAAGTTACGATATAGTTTGTAAATCAAAAGCTTTTCTTGCCTCTAAATTTGATATGAAAGGTATGGGAGAGGCAAACGTGATTTTGGGAGTTAGAATCATAAGGAAGAATGATAGTCTAATGCTATTACAAGAGCATTATGTTGAGAAGCTTCTAAGGAAGTTTGGACATTTCAATGTCAAACCAGTGAGTATCCCTTATGATCCTAACTGTCAATTAAAGAAAAATAGAGGTGACTCTGTTGCTCAATTTGAATATGCACATATCATTGGGAGTCTGTTGCATTTAATGAATTTTTCACCAACACCATCTGTATCAATGTGTTGTGATTGCCAATCGGCAATAGTCATTGCAAAGAATAAAACTTTCAATGGTAAGAATAGACATATTCGTCTGAGACATAATGTTGTTAAGCAGCTGCTAAAAGATGGAACTATTTCCATTGATTATGTGAAGTCAGAAGTGAATTTGGTCAATTCTCTGACTAAACCTTTAGAGAGAAAACTAATAGATGAAACATCGAGAGGAATGAGACTTGAGCCAATTTGAAGTTAACAGTGATGAAAACCCAACCTTTTTTATTAGATATCCCATGAAAAAAGTTCATATGGATAATAACAAGTCACCTGTTAGTTCTGATAGCACTATTTATTGTTGTCCCTTCCTATGGTGTGAGAAGTGCTATACTGCATCATGAGAGGATGAGATGAAAGCTCTTAATGATATTTATATCCCTTATGGGTGGCATATAAATTGCAGTAAACACTTGATGATATCACCTATATAAGTGTGGAGTTGGGCTGCTTCTATGAGATTGTGGCATAATCTTTAGAGCACTTATGAACTACCAGGCACTCGCATGATCTATTAGCGCAAATTGATAATATAGTCAAAATGGAATTTGTTGTGATTGTCTAAATCTTTAATAAAGAGAACCTGAGGTAGTTGGCGCCTACAGTAACTGCTTCTGACGCTTAAATTAGTAAACTGAAGAATAGGGTAAATGTAAAATTTGAAAGTTCTAAAAGTCAGCTGCCAACTTTGTGGGATTCCGTCCCACATCAGCGGAATACGGCAAATTCGAACTGTAAATTTGAATTGTATATAATAGCTAGCACGAATCTACTAAATAACTTGGATTAACCATTTTGGGTCAAGTGAAAAGTGGGTCCAAAAGTTATTTGGGTTAGTTTGGGCCGGGCTGTTTCAATTGGTATCTGTAATACCCGGCTAGACTCCGGTATCGGAATTCCTACCGTCCGGTGGAATCTCGGATGTCGGAAGCCTCTAGTAGGGTAGAAACATGTTTTCATAAAATGTTTTAAGGTATTTCATGGTTTTAAGTATGAAAATTAAATGAGTTTTTGCATGAAAAGTCTTTGGAGGAAAATCCAGGTTCGGCCGCCGAAAGTCAAGTTCGGCCGCCGAACATGCATGCGTTTTGGAGGCACGTTAGGCCCCCGAAAGCATGAGTGAGGGAAGTTCAGGTTCGGCCGCCGAAAGCCAAGTTCGGCCGCCGAACATGGCATGCATGCGGAAGCACTTTCGGCCCCCGAACGTGGCCTGGCCAGCCACTATAAAAGGGTCACTTAGCCGAAATGGGCAAGCTTTCCCCCATTTTCGGCCACAGCTAGCTTCCGACCTCCCTCTCCCCAGATCTAGTGTTTTTCCTTCAAATCCCCACCATTTTTCTTGAGTTTTAAGCTTGCATTGAAGATTTTGAGCTTTTGAAACAAGTTTTGGAGCTTTAGGAACTCAGGAGCTCATTTTCGTGGATCTCCAAGTTTGGGTCGTCTTCCTCTCGATCTTCAAGAGGTAAGGGCCGATCTTAAGCTCCTTATATGTTTTAAAGAAGTTTTATGAAGTTTTACAGGGTAGACCAGAAGGTTAGCCAGAGTTTTTGACGTATGTTGATGTAATAGTTAGATTGTGGACATGACATTTGTATTATGATGTAATGTAAGAGAATTCAGTATGTTATGTAATGAGGTATTATGAGGTTATAGATGTGCTTGACCCTATGAGTATTGTAATCCCTTTGATACATGATCTATAGAAATGTTTTATAATGTTTATGTTTAAACCAACTCATCTCATGTTATATCGCCCGTTGGGGCATTGATGAGATCCCACAGAGGGATCATGATTATGATCATGTCTATGTACATGTATGTTCAGGTTGAGTTGGTGTATGAGAAATGAATGAAAGAAAAGCTTTAAAATTTTATGCATGTTGTTGATCATGTAGGGGATTACACAGGTTTACAGGTTATATGACAGGCTTGCTACGGGTCCCGGCGGCCTTAAGTCGACCCTGATCCTAGCGCCGGTAGCGGTCCGATTTTCGAGTCGTTACAGAATGGTATCAGAGCCCTAGGTTCATATGGTCGGACCTAGAGTGTCGGGCTCATAGATGTTATAGAAGGTCAAGCACAATAGGAAGGTCATGTCCACTAGGATAGGATGTTGAGTCCTGTCTTGTATGATGATGTGAAATGCCATGATAATATGCATGTGCATTAATGATATGCTATGCTATGTGATGTATGTGATGAGGGTTCATGTGTGCCCACATGAACCATATGATGCTAATGCTTGCTTGATGTGTACTGTTTTTTTTCAGAAAACAGGATGAGAGGAACTCGTCGATCTGCGCGATTGACTGGAGTGCCACCTAAGGATGAGGGCATGAGCGCCCGTCCTCCCACATTGCCTAGGGCGATGTCTTGTAGAGCCAACAGAGAGAGAGTGTCAAGGGACCCTAGAAGGTCTTTTGACGTTAGCAGAAGGGGTACAGCTAGAGGAGGAAGTTCTTCAGGAGTGAGGGAGGTTATGGAAGAGGATCAAAGGAGGGATGGGAACCTGGATGTAAGCATGGAGGAAGAAGGGACAGGGGAGTCTCAGGGAGGCGTTCAGGCCTCGGGGTATGGTTTTCCACCCCATTACCCACCTTTCCCACAGGGTGCAGGGTATCCGATGGGAGGTACATCGGATTACTCCAGCTTTAACCCCTACCCTACCTACATGCCTTATCCACCTTTCTATCCACCCTACACACAGTACCCAGCTTATCCACCCTCACCCTTCTATCCAAACCCGGCAAACCCCACCTCGGGGAATGCTGCACCTCCACCTCCACCACCTACAGAACCAGCAGCCCCAGTTACTCAACCTCCTAGACCTAGCTCAGCAGATGGGAGCAAGGTAAAGATGACAGATTACCTCAAGCTAGATGCTCCCAAATACAAGTCAGGGGATGACCCCTTTGAGTATCTGAGGATGGTAAAGACAATCACTGATGAGCTAGGGGCTAGTGACAATAGGGCCATTCAGATGGCAGGGTTCACTTTAAAGTGCAAGAAGGCACGGGAATGGTTCAAGTGTTATGTGGACCCAAGACTAGACGGTATGACATGGGAAGAATTTGCGAATGAGTTCGCTGGATGGGCTTTTCCAGACAGTTCTAGAGAACTGAAGATGATTGAGTTTGAACAACTGAGGCAGTCAGAGCACATGGGTGTAGAGGAGTTCACAGATAAATTTTTAGAGCTATTGCCTTTCTCAGGGCAAGCTCTAGATACAGATACGAAGAAAGCCAAGAGGTATGTTATGAAGCTGCATTCCAGGTACTCCTCGTTGATTCAGTCAGCTGAGAGAGAAAGTTTCCACACTGTGGTGGATATGGCTCGAAGAATGGAAGCAAGTGCTATAGTTGAGGGGTCAGTGAAGCAGTCAGTGACCCAGTCTTCAGGGGTTAAGACCCCAGGCAGAGGAGGACCAGGTTTCTCTTCTCAGAGCTCAGGAAAGATGTAATACCCGGCTCGAGTCCGGCATCGGAATTCCTGTAGTCCGGTGGAATCTCGGGTGTCGGAACCCTCGAGAAGGGTAAGACATATGTTTTCCAAGGTCTTTTCACTTGTTTTTATGTTTTGAATTGTTAAAAGCATTGAGTTTTGAAAGAAAAGTAACAAGGGAGAAATGCAGAGGTTCGGCTGCCGAAGGTCACTTTCGGCCGCCGAACATTGCATAGTTGCGGCTTCACGTTCGGCTGCCGAAGGTGGTCTGGCCAGCCACCTATAAAAGGGCCAAGGGTCGGTGGAAGGAGGTTATTTCTCCTCCACTTGCAGCCAGAGGTGAGTTTCAGCCTCTCCTACGTTGACTTTCATGTTTTCCATGATTTTCATCAAATCTTTCAAGAGTTTTAAGAGTTTTGGTGATTTATGAAGGTTTTGAGCAAAAGAAGCAAGTTTTGAAGCTTGGAGCTTTGGAAGAGCTTTTCTTCATATCTCCACGTTAGGATCCTTCATCCTCAAGTTGTGTAAGAGGTAAGTGAAGATCCTGAGCTTCTTTGATGATTTTGAAAGGTTTTATGAAGTTTGTATGGGTAGTTTGCATGTTTAGGTTTAGGTGTGGTTTTTGGTGATTTGTGGTGTTCCAGCATGTTTAAGTGTTATGTGCTATGTTTGTTTGGGGTTTTAGGGTAGTTTTAGACCCCTTTGTGCATATATATGTGTATATGCTAGTTGGGAGTAGTTGATATGCATGTTGGTAGGTTTTTGGGCAAAGTTTGCATGAAACAGAGCAGGGTTCTGCCCTTCGGGCAAAACCAGGTTCGGCCGCCGAAGGAAGGTTCGGCCGCCGAACCCCTTGTGGAGGCAGTTCGGCTGCCAAAGGTTGCCCCCGAAAGCTAGGCTTTCGGTTTTGAAAGGGACTTTCGGCCGCCGAAAGAGGGAGTTCGGCCGCCGAAAGTGCATGAGTTTCGTCTCTGGAGTGGGGTTTCGGCCGCCGAACCTGCCGCCGAAAGTGCCTTGTCCAGCTTTCCTTTGCATGTTTTATGTGATGGTTTTAGGATTGTTTAGAGGGGTTTTGGGGAGTTTCGTAGAGATGTTCTTGAGTGAGTTTAGTCCCTCATTTGAGTCCACCTGTGTAGGAACGGACCAGAGGAATCAGGGAGGTCAGCAGTGAGTCCAGTGTCAGAACCTGCAGAGTCAGTGCAGAGATAACCAGGTGAGTGGAATTTAACTTAATGTTTTAATATGAGAACTGAATATTTTATCATGCTTCATGCATCATGAATATGCTCTAGGGTGAGTGCATTAGTGTACACAAAGATGATGCATTGCATTTATCCTTGTACTTGGCATGGCTCCTTGTACATTGCTTATGTGAGACGGCACGGACTTCGTGAGGATTCATTAGCCCTCAGAGGAAAGACCTGGAACAGCCCTACGGGGACCAGGCACATATACAAAGACCTGGAACAGCCCTACGGGGACCAGGCACATGGTACTTAGGTACCCCAGATGAGATAGAGGGAGTTTTGATCCGTCCGGCCGAGGTTATGTGATTATGTGTTGCATTCCATGAGAGCATGTTTTATCACCTATATTTGCCTATTCTACTCACTGGGCTATCGTAGCTCATCCCTCTCCCCTAACTCCAGTTGTGCAGGTTCAGAGGTCAGAGAGAACTCAGCAGGGTACAGGAAGAGTACAGAGTCTTGTAATAGCTAGTGTGGACATGTAAATGTAAAGAGATAAGGTTTATGTATAGTGTATAGAATGGTGCTTGACTATAAGAGTTGTCATCCCTTGTTCTTCTCACATGATCAGTTTATGTTTACATTTATTGTTGTATGTTTATGAGCAAAACCAGGCTTAACATTCTGAGTTTGATCCGCCTAGAGCCATGAGGAGCTCTAGTAGGGATTAGTATAGAACAGAGAGTGTGCATGCACAGGTTAAGCCTTGGAAGGAAGAAAAGTTTTATGTTTTTACAGCAAATGTATGTCATGTATGGGATTTCACAGGTATACAGACAGGATAGCAGGCTTACTACGGGTCCCGGCGACCTTAAGTCGATCTGGATCCTAGTGCCGGTGGCAGTTCGGTTTCCGGGCTGTTACAGATTGGTATCAGAGCCCTAGGTTCATATGGTCGGACCTATAGAGAGAGAGTTGGGCTCATAGAGAGGTTTAGTAGGTCAAGCACCATAGGAAAAACATGTCCACGAGGATAGGATGTTATGCTGATGTGCAATGCCCTGAGTTATGCATGTGCATGTTTTTGATGTGTTGCTGATGTGTTATGTGATTTGTTGTTTTCCAGAGAGTGAAGATGCGAGGAACTCGTCGATCCGCGAGATTGACTGGAGTCCCATCGGTAAGTGAGGGTACAGCTGCTCGTCCACCTGCCTTGCCAAGGGCAAGATCGCACAGGTCAAGCAGGGAAGGAACGTCACGAGACCCTAGAAGGTCTTCTGACGAGAGCAGGAGAGGAGTAAGCAGAGGGGGAAGGTCAGTAGAAGAAAGAGGTGTGATGGAAGAAGATCAGAGTAGAGATGTAAGCATGGGTGTAGGAAGGTCAGAAGAAGGTATGGGGGAGTCCCAGGGAGGCGTACAGGCCTCGGGGTTTGGCTATCCACCCTTTCCACAGGGCCCAGAGTATCCGATGGGAGGCACGTCGGATTACTCCAGTTTTGCCCCATATCCACCCTACATGCCATATATGCCCTATCCTTCCTTTTATCCACCATATCACATGTATCCACCCCCACCTGTTCATCCAAGTCCCGTACAACCTGGAGTGAGGGAACCAATTCCTCCACCACCACCTCCTGAACCAGTAGCCCCTGTTGTGGAAGCACAGCAACCCAGTTCTTCAGGGGGAAGTAAGGTGAAGATGACCGAGTACTTAAAGTTGGATGCTCCAAAATTCAATACAGGAGATGATCCCTTTGAGTATCTCAGTGCAGTCAGAATGATAACAAGTGAGTTGGGAGCAGATGATGGTAGAGCCATTGAGATGGTAGGGTTCTCGTTAAAGTGCAAGAAAGCTAGAGAATGGTTCAAGAACTATGTGGACCCGAAACTTGAGAGTATGTCATGGGAAGAGTTCGCCAACGAATTTGCTGGATGGGCTTTTCCTGACAGTTCCAGGGAACTAAAGGTTGTGGAGTTTGAGCAGTTGAGACAGACGGAGGAGATGAGTGTTGATGCATATACAGATAAGTTCCTGGAATTGTTGCCATATGTCGGTCAGGCATATGATACAGATCAGAAGAAGGCAAAGAGATATGCCACAAGGCTTCATCCCAGGTATTTCTCTTTGATTCTTCATGCGGAGAAGGAAAGTTTCCACTCTATTGTGGATGCTGCTAGAAAGATGGAGGCCAGTGCCATAAGTCAAGGTGTAGTTAAGGCACAGTCTTCTGGTGTTAAACCAGGTTCCTCCTCACAGAGTACAACAAGTACAAGTAAGAAGAGATGGGAGAAATTCAGAGGAAAGAGAGGCAAGTTCTGGAACAGGCTTAAGTCGGGTCTGGGAATGAGTAGTGGCTCTAGTTCTGGCGCAGATTTTCCAGTGTGCAAGAGGTGTGGCAAACAGCATAGAGGAGCTTGTCAGTTGGGATCCACAGCCTGCTATAGATGTGGGCAGGAGTGTAACAGCCCGGAAACCGAACTGCCACCGGCACTAGGATCCAGATCGACTTAAGGTCGCCGGGACCCGTAGTAAGCCTGCTATCCTGTCTCTATACCTGTGACATCCCATACATGATCATACATTTGCTGTAAAAACATAAAAACTTTTCTTCGTTCTCAGGCTTAACCTGTGCATGCACATTCTCTGTTCTATACTAATCCCTACTAGAGCTCCTCATGGCTCTAGGCGGATCACACTCATAATGTTAAGCCTGGTTTTGCTCATAAACATACAACAATATATGTAAACATAAACTGATCATGTGAAAAGAACAAGGGATTACAACTCTTATAGTCAAGCACCATTCTATACACTATACATAAACCTTATCTCTTTACATTTACATGTCCACACTAGCTATTACAATACTCTGTACTCTTCCTGTACCCCGCTAAGGTCTCTCTGATCTCTGAACCTGCACAACTGAAGTTAGGGGAGAGGGATGAGCTACGATAGCCCAGTGAGTAGAATAGGCAAATACAGGTGATAAAACATGCGCTCATGAAATGCAACACATAATCACATAACCTCGGCCGGACGGATCAAAACTCCCTCTATCTCATCTGGGGTACCTAAGTACCATGTGCCTGGTCCCCGTAGGGCTGTTCCAGGTCTTTGTGTATGTGCCTGGTCCCCGTAGGGCTGTTCCAGGTCTTTATGTATGTGCCTGGTCCTCGTAGGGCTGTTCCAGGTCTTTATGCCTGGTCCTCGTAAGGCTGTTCCAGGTCTTTCCTCTGAGGGCTAATGAATCCTCACGAAGTCCGTGCCGTCTCACATAAGCAATGTACAAGGAGCAATGCCAAGTACAAGGATAAATGCAATGCATCATCTTTGTATACACTAATGCACGCACCCTAAAGCATATTCATGATGCATGAAGCATGATAAAATATCAGTTCTCATATTAAAACATTAAGTTAATTTCCACTCACCTGGTTATCTCTGAACTGACTCTGCAGGTTCTGACACTGGACTCACTGCTGACCTCCCTGATTCCTCTGGTCCGTACCTACACAGGTGGACTCAAATGAGGGACTAAACTCACTCAAGAACATCTCTACAAAACTCCCCAAAACCCCTCTAAACACTCCTAAACACTCCTCAAACCATCACATAAAACATGCAAAGGAAAGCTGGACAGGGCACTTTCGGCGGCAGGTTCGGCGGCCGAAACCCCACTCCAGAGACGAAACTCAAGCATGTTCGGCGGCACCTTCGGCGGCCGAAGGTCTCGTCCAGAGACGAAACTCACACACTTTCGGCGGCTGAACTCCCTCTTTCGGCGGCCGAAATCCCTTTCTAAACCGAAAGCCTAGCTTTCGGGGGCAACCTTTGGCAGCCGAACTGCCTCCACAAAGGGTTCGGCGGCCGAACCTTCCTTCGGCGGCCGAACCTGGTTTTGCCCGAAGGGCAGAACCCTGCTCTGTTTCATGCAAACTTTGCCCAAAAACCTACCAACATGCATATCAACTACTCCCAACTAGCATATACACATATATATGCACAAAGGGGTCTAAAACTACCCTAAACCCCAAACAAACATAGCACATAACACTTAATCATGCTGGAACACCACAAATCACCAAAAACCACACCTAAACCTAAACATGCAAACTACCCATACAAACTTCATAAAACCTTTCAAAATCATCAAAGAAGCTCAGGATCTTCACTTACCTCGTACACAACGTGAGGATGAAGGATCCTAACGTGGAGATATGAAGAAACGCTCTTCCAAAGCTCCAAGCTTCAAAACTTGCTTCTTTTGCTCAAAACCTTCATAAGTCACCAAAACTCTTAAAACTCTTGAAAGATTTGATGAAAATCATGGAAAACATGAAAGTCAACGTGGGGAGAGGCTGAAACTCACCTCTGGCTGCAAGTGGAGGAGCAATAACCTCCTTCCACCGACCCTTGGCCCTTTTATAGGTGGCTGGCCAGACCACCTTCGGCAGCCGAACGTGAAGCCGCAACCATGCAATGTTCGGCGGCCGAAAGTGACCTTCGGCGGCCGAACCTTTGCATTTCTCCCTTGTTGCTTTTCTTTCAAAACTCAAGTCTTTTAACCCTTCAAAACATGAAAACCAGTGAAAATACCTTGAAAAACATATGCATTACCCTTCTCGAGGGTTCCGACACCCGAGATTCCACCGGACGACAGGAATGCCGATGCCGGACTCGAGCCGGGTATTACAAGGAGGGACATTATGCACGGGAATGTCCTCAGGCGACTTTGGTTGCACCATCCCAGCAGATGAGTACGGGCAGTGTAGTACAGCCAGTAGCTTCAACCGTACCACCAAGTAGTGGCAGAGGAAGAGGAAGAGGGGCAGCCTCTTCATCAGGGATGGGTTCCCGAGGTGCAGGTCCGTCAGCCCCAGCACGGATTTTCACCCTGACTCAGCAGGAGGCAGACACGTCGAACACGGTGGTGTCAGGTAATCTCATCATTGGGTGTTCAGAGGTGTATGCTTTAATGGACCCCGGTGCTTCTCACTCTTTCATTTCTTCTAGAGCTGCAGAGAGGTTGGGTCTGATAGTGTCTGAGTTAGAGTGTCCTCTATGGGTCAGTGGACCCAAATGTGATCCATCTTTGGCAGAGTCAGTCTGTCGGTTCAGTCCGGTGTGCATAGAGGGTAGATACCTTCCAGCTGACCTGGTGGTTCTAGAGTTGACAGATTTTGATGTCATTCTAGGGATGGACTGGTTATCTACGTATGATGCTACCCTGAACTGTAGAGACAAGGTAGTTAGTGTCAGAGACCAGGATGGGTCAGAGTGTGTCTTCAGAGGAGACAGGAGAGGGACACCTAGGGGTTTGATATCAGCCCTCCAGGCTCGTAGAATGTTAAGGAAGGGGTGTCAGGGGTTCCTAGCTTATGTGAGAGAGCTAGACAGTCAGGTTAGGGAACCATCCTCAGTACCAGTTGTTAGAGACTTCCCAGATTTGTTTCCTGAAGAGCTTCCAGGACTACCACCGGATAGGGAAATAGAGTTCGAGATTGAGTTGATGCCCAATGCCAGACCGATCTCTATTCCTCCCTACAGGATGGCACCAACAGAGTTGAAAGAGTTAAAAGAGCAGTTACAGGATTTGGTAGCTAAGGGTTTCATCCGCCCGAGTACCTCACCCTGGGGTGCTCCAGTATTATTTGTCAGAAAGAAGGATGGACCTCTTCGACTTTGTGTCGACTATAGACAGTTGAACAAAGTCACTATCAAAAACAAGTATCCTTTACCCAGGATCGATGATCTATTCGACCAGCTGGCAGGAGCAGGTTGTTTTTCTAAAATAGATCTGAGATCCGGATACCACCAGTTGAAGATCAGGGAAGGAGATGTATCCCAGACTGCTTTCCGAACCAGATATGGGCATTATGAGTTCCTTGTGATGCCGTTCGGGTTGACTAACGCCCCTGCAGCATTCATGGATCTCATGAACAGGGTTTTCAGGGAGTACTTGGATCGTTTTGTGATCGTCTTTATTGATGATATCTTGGTGTACTCCAGGACTGCAGAGGACCATGCCCAGCATCTGCGGATAGTGCTGCAAACCTTGAGAGAGCATGGCTTGTATGCCAAGTTCTCCAAGTGCGAGTTCTGGCTAAGGAGCATTTCCTTTTTGGGACATGTTATATCAGAGGAAGGTATAGCAGTAGATCCCAAAAAGGTAGAGGCAGTAGCCAACTGGCCTACACCCACTACGGTGACAGAGATCAAGAGTTTTCTGGGTTTGGCAGGCTACTATCGGAGGTTCGTTCAGGACTTTTCGAAGATAGCTGCTCCTATGACCAGACTGACCAGAAAGAATCAGAAGTTTGTGTGGTCAGAGGAATGTGAGGAGAGTTTTGCAGAGTTGAAGAGACGGTTAACTTCAGCACCGGTGTTAGCTCTGCCGATCAGTGAGGAAGATTTCACAGTGTTCTGTGATGCGTCCCGAGTGGGATTAGGTTGTGTGTTGATGCAGAATGACAAAGTGATAGCTTATGCTTCTAGACAGCTGAAGAAGCACGAGCTGAATTACCCGACACACGATCTGGAGATGGCAGCTGTTATCTTTGCACTTAAGATGTGGAGGCATTACCTCTATGGGGTAAAATGTGAGATCTATACGGATCATAAGAGCCTGCAGCACATCTTAAGTCAGAGAGAGTTAAACTTGAGGCAGAGACGGTGGGTAGAATTGCTCAGTGATTACGATTGTAAGATCCAGTATCATCCGGGCAAGGCTAATGTTGTAGCTGATGCCTTAAGCCGAAAGTCACTTGGCAGCTTATCCCACATTGCAGTAGAGAGAAGACCGGTGGTGAAGGATTTCTACAAGCTCGTGGAAGAAGGGTTACAGTTGCAGTTATCTGGTACAGGTGCTTTGATCGCACAGATGAGAGTGACACCAGTGTTTCTAGAGCAAGTGGCTCTGAAACAGCACGAAGACCCCGAGTTAGTGAAGATTGCCAGGACTGTTCAGTCGGGCAACAGTACAGAGTTCAGATTTGATAGTGAGGGGATTCTTCGACATGGTAAGAGATTATGTGTACCAGATGATAACAGTTTGAAGGCAGACATTATGAGGGAAGCTCATAATGCGAGGTATAGCATTCACCCGGGAGCCACCAAGATGTATCAAGATCTGAGAAGGGTGTATTGGTGGCCAGCAATGAAGAGAGAAGTGGCACAGTTGTGTCAGCCTGCGAGACATGTCAAAGGGTGAAGCTAGAGCACCAGAAGCCGGCTGGAATGCTTAACCCACTGCCGATTCCAGAATGGAAATGGGAAAACATAGCTATGGATTTTGTAGTGGGCTTACCGGCGACGTCTAACAGACTAGACTCCATCTGGATGATTGTGGATAGACTCACGAAATCTGCTCACTTCATTCCAGTCAGGAGTAACTACTCTGTGGACAAGTTGGCGCAGGTGTATGTAGACGAGGTAATAAGGTTGCATGGAGTTCCAGTGTCGATAGTATCAGATCGAGGACCTCAGTTCACCTCCAGGTTTTGGCGGAGTCTGCAAGTGGAAATGGGCACAAGGTTAGATTTCAGCACTGCTTTCCATCCACAGACAGACGGTCAGTCTGAGAGAACCATCCAGACCATTGAAGATATGCTGAGAATGTGTGTGTTAGACTTTGGCGGTTCTTGGAGGCAGCATCTACCTCTGGTGGAGTTTGCCTACAACAACTGTAAGCAGACAGAAAAGTTATGCAGACATCCGTAGGAAGCAGATAGAGTTCCAGGAGGGGGATATGGTATTGCTTAAGGTGTCTCCGATGAAGGGAGTGGTTCGGTTTGGAAAGAAGGGTAAACTGGCCCCACGGTACATTGGTCCCTTTGAAATCTTGCAGAAGATCGGGCCTGTATCGTATAAGCTAGATTTACCGGCTTCTATGGAACGAATTCACCCGGTATTCCATGTTTCTATGTTGAGAAAGTTTGTGTCAGATCCAGAGAAGGTTCTGAGTGAACCTGAGGTGGAAATCTTAAGTGATCTCACCTATATAGAACAGCCAGTGCGGATCCTTGACACCCAGATCAGAAAGCTGAGAAACAAGGAGATACCAATGGTGAAAGTTCTGTGGAACCACCACAACCTAGAAGAGTGCACTTGGGAGACTCGGGAGTCCATGCTCCAGCAATACCCATATCTGTTTTAAGGTTAGTTTTTCCCCTTTTCTATGTGTTTATGTTGTGTTAGGGACATTCGGGGACGAATGTTCTTAAGGGGGGAAGAATGTAATACCCGGCTCGAGTCCGGCATCGGAATTCCTGTAGTCCGGTGGAATCTCGGGTGTCGGAACCCTCGAGAAGGGTAAGACATATGTTTTCCAAGGTCTTTTCACTTGTTTTTATGTTTTGAATTGTTAAAAGCATTGAGTTTTGAAAGAAAAGTAACAAGGGAGAAATGCAGAGGTTCGGCCGCCGAAGGTCACTTTCGGCCGCCGAACATTGCATGGTTGCGGCTTCACGTTCGGCTGCCGAAGGTGGTCTGGCCAGCCACCTATAAAAGGGCCAAGGGTCGGTGGAAGGAGGTTATTTCTCCTCCACTTGCAGCCAGAGGTGAGTTTCAGCCTCTCCTACGTTGACTTTCATGTTTTCCATGATTTTCATCAAATCTTTCAAGAGTTTTAAGAGTTTTGGTGATTTATGAAGGTTTTGAGCAAAAGAAGCAAGTTTTGAAGCTTGGAGCTTTGGAAGAGCTTTTCTTCATATCTCCACGTTAGGATCCTTCATCCTCAAGTTGTGTAAGAGGTAAGTGAAGATCCTGAGCTTCTTTGATGATTTTGAAAGGTTTTATGAAGTTTGTATGGGTAGTTTGCATGTTTAGGTTTAGGTGTGGTTTTTGGTGATTTGTGGTGTTCCAGCATGTTTAAGTGTTATGTGCTATGTTTGTTTGGGGTTTTAGGGTAGTTTTAGACCCCTTTGTGCATATATATGTGTATATGCTAGTTGGGAGTAGTTGATATGCATGTTGGTAGGTTTTTGGGCAAAGTTTGCATGAAACAGAGCAGGGTTCTGCCCTTCGGGCAAAACCAGGTTCGGCCGCCGAAGGAAGGTTCGGCCGCCGAACCCCTTGTGGAGGCAGTTCGGCTGCCAAAGGTTGCCCCCGAAAGCTAGGCTTTCGGTTTTGAAAGGGACTTTCGGCCGCCGAAAGAGGGAGTTCGGCCGCCGAAAGTGCATGAGTTTCGTCTCTGGAGTGGGGTTTCGGCCGCCGAACCTGCCGCCGAAAGTGCCCTGTCCAGCTTTCCTTTGCATGTTTTATGTGATGGTTTTAGGATTGTTTAGAGGGGTTTTGGGGAGTTTCGTAGAGATGTTCTTGAGTGAGTTTAGTCCCTCATTTGAGTCCACCTGTGTAGGAACGGACCAGAGGAATCAGGGAGGTCAGCAGTGAGTCCAGTGTCAGAACCTGCAGAGTCAGTGCAGAGATAACCAGGTGAGTGGAATTTAACTTAATGTTTTAATATGAGAACTGAATATTTTATCATGCTTCATGCATCATGAATATGCTCTAGGGTGAGTGCATTAGTGTACACAAAGATGATGCATTGCATTTATCCTTGTACTTGGCATGGCTCCTTGTACATTGCTTATGTGAGACAGCACGGACTTCGTGAGGATTCATTAGCCCTCAGAGGAAAGACCTGGAACAGCCTTACGGGGACCAGGCACATATACAAAGACCTGGAACAGCCCTACGGGGACCAGGCACATGGTACTTAGGTACCCCAGATGAGATAGAGGGAGTTTTGATCCGTCCGGCCGAGGTTATGTGATTATGTGTTGCATTCCATGAGAGCATGTTTTATCACCTATATTTGCCTATTCTACTCACTGGGCTATCGTAGCTCATCCCTCTCCCCTAACTCCAGTTGTGCAGGTTCAGAGGTCAGAGAGAACTCAGCAGGGTACAGGAAGAGTACAGAGTCTTGTAATAGCTAGTGTGGACATGTAAATGTAAAGAGATAAGGTTTATGTATAGTGTATAGAATGGTGCTTGACTATAAGAGTTGTCATCCCTTGTTCTTCTCATATGATCAGTTTATGTTTACATTTATTGTTGTATGTTTATGAGCAAAACCAGGCTTAACATTCTGAGTTTGATCCGCCTAGAGCCATGAGGAGCTCTAGTAGGGATTAGTATAGAACAGAGAGTGTGCATGCACAGGTTAGGCCTTGGAAGGAAGAAAAGTTTTATGTTTTTACAGCAAATGTATGATCATGTATGGGATTTCACAGGTATACAGACAGGATAGCAGGCTTACTACGGGTCCCGGCGACCTTAAGTCGATCTGGATCCTAGTGCCGGTGGCAGTTCGGTTTCCGGGCTGTTACAAAAGAAGAGGTGGGATAACACCACCAGAAAGTCGAAGAAGAATAAGTTTTGGAACAAGTTGAAATCCGGTCTGGGATTTGGCGGTGGCTCGAGCTCAGGCTCAGATGGTACAGAATGCCAGAGATGTGGAAGACCGCACAGGGGAGTGTGTCGAGCTGGGACTAATACATGTTTCAGATGTGGACAGGAGGGACACATGGCTCGGGATTGTCCTAGAGCACCTTTTATGGGCCAGCCCCAGCAGACGGCTTCTGGTAGTGTGGCACAGCCAGCAGCTCCAGCCACAACTCAGGGCAGTGGCAGAGGTAGAGGGAGAGGGGCAGCCTCTTCTTCTGGTTCCCGAGGTGAAGGTCCATCAGCTTCAGCCAGGATCTTCACCATGACTCAGCAGGAGGCTAACACATCCAACACCGTGGTGTCAGGTAATCTCGTCATTGGGTGTTCTGATGTGTATGCATTAATGGACCCGGGTGCATCTCATTCATTTATTGCTCCGAGAGCCGTTGAGAGGTTGGGTCTGATAATCTCTGGGTTAGAGTGTCCCCTATGGGTCAGTGGACCCAAGTGTGACCCGTCAGTGGCAGTGTCAGTCTGCCAGTACAGTCCAGTTTTTATTGAGGGAAGATGCCTCTCCGCCGACCTTGTGGTTCTAGATTTGACAGACTTTGACGTCATTCTAGGGATGGATTGGCTATATACCCATGGTGCTACCTTGGACTGCAGGGACAAGGTAGTCAGGTTCAGAGATCAGAACGGGTCAGAGGTCGTCTTCAGAGGAGACATGAGGGGCACACCTAGATGTCTGATATCAGCTCTTCAGGCTCGTAGGTTGCTTAGGAAGGGATGTCAGGGGTACTTAGCTCATGTGAGAGAGCTAGACAGTCAGGTCAGGGAGCCGGCCTCGGTGCCAGTTGTCAGAGAGTTTCAGGATGTTTTTCCGGATGAGCTTCCAGGTTTACCACCTGCTAGGGAGATAGAGTTCGAGATAGAGTTAGTGCCTGGAACTAGACCGATCTCTATCCCTCCCTACAGGATGGCCCCAGCAGAGTTAAAGGAGTTGAAAGAGCAGTTGCAAGAGCTGGTAGAAAAGGGTTTCATCCGACAGAGTACCTCGCCTTGGGGTGCTCCGGTCTTGTTTGTGAGGAAGAAGGATGGATCCCTTAGACTTTGTATCGACTACAGGCAGTTGAACAAAGTCACTACCAAGAATAGGTACCCTCTGCCAAGGATCGATGATCTATTCGACCAGCTAGCAGGAGCGGGTTGTTTCTCCAAAATAGATCTGAGATCGGGGTACCATCAGCTAAGGATAAGGGATGAAGACGTGCCGAAGACAGCCTTCAGGACCAGATATGGGCATTTTGAGTTCCTTGTAATGCCGTTCGGGTTAACAAACGCCCCTGCAGCATTCATGGACCTCATGAACAGAGTGTTTAGCCAGTACCTGGATCACTTTGTTATTGTCTTCATAGATGATATCTTAGTGTATTCCAGGAATGCAGAGGAGCATGCCCATCATCTGCGGTTGGTCTTGCAGACTTTGAGGGAACATGGCTTGTATGCCAAGTTCTCTAAATGTGAGTTCTGGCTGAGAAGCATTTCGTTCTTGGGGCATGTAGTGACAGAGAGTGGTATAGAGGTAGACCCCAAGAAGACAGAAACTGTGGCTAACTGGCCTAGACCCACTTCAGTGACGGAGATCAGGAGTTTCTTGGGTTTGGCAGGTTACTACAGGAGGTTCGTTCAGGACTTCTCGAAAATAGCAGCTCCTCTGACCAGACTAACCAGGAAGAATCAGAAATTTATGTGGACCGACCAGTGCGAAGAGAGTTTTGAAGAGCTTAAGAAGAGGTTGACTTCAGCACCAGTTTTAGCTCTGCCATCTAGTGATGAGGACTTTACAGTCTTTTGTGATGCGTCCCGTGTGGGACTGGGTTGTGTACTAATGCAGAAGGAGAGGGTGATCGCTTATGCTTCTAGGCAGCTGAAGAAGCACGAGTTGAATTACCCCACACACGACCTGGAGATGGCAGCAGTAATCTTTGCACTCAAGATGTGGAGGCACTACCTCTACGGGGTAAAATGTGAGATCTTCACAGATCATAAAAGCCTGCAGTACATCCTGAGTCAAAGAGATTTGAATTTGAGACAGAGGAGATGGGTGGAGCTGCTGAGTGACTATGATTGCAAGATTCAGTACCATCCGGGTAAGGCGAATGTTGTGGCAGACGCCTTAAGCCGGAAATCACTCGGTAGTTTATCCCACATATCGGCAGAGAGGAGGCCAGTGGTGAAGGAGTTCTACAAGCTTATTGAGGAAGGTCTACAGATGGAGTTGTCTGGTACAGGTGCCTTGGTGGCCCAGATGAGAGTAGCACCCGTGTTTCTGGAGCAGGTGGCTCAGAAACAGCATGAGGACCCAGAGTTAGTGAAGATTGCCAGGACTGTTCAGTCAGGCAATGATAGTGAGTTCAGATTCGACAGCAAGGGGATCCTCCGCTATGGGAGCAGATTATGTGTACCAGATGACATAGGACTAAAAGGAGACATTATGAGGGAGGCTCATAATGCAAGATACAACATTCACCCCGGAGCCACCAAGATGTATCAAGATCTAAAGAAGGTTTATTGGTGGCCAGCTATGAAGAAAGAAGTGGCACAGTTCGTGTCAGCCTGCGAAGTGTGTCAGAGGGTGAAGCTGGAACATCAGAAGCCGGCTGGAATGCTTAACCCGCTACCTATTCCAGAATGGAAATGGGAAAATATAGTTATGGACTTCATAGTGGGGTTACCGGCGGCGTCCAACAGAGTGGACTCCATATGGGTGATTGTGGACAGACTCACCAAATCTGCTCACTTCATTCCTGTCAGGAGTGGCTACTCTGTGGACAAGTTGGCGCAGGTGTACGTAGATGAGATCGTCAGGCTGCATGGGGTTCCTGTTTCGATAGTGTCAGATAGAGGGCCCCAGTTCACCTCCAGGTTTTGGCGGAGTCTGCAGAATGCCATGGGTACTAGGTTGGATTTCAGTACTGCCTTCCACCCCCAGACTGATGGACAGTCAGAAAGGACCATCCAGACTATTGAGGATATGCTTAGAATGTGTGTGCTGGACCTTGGTGGTTCTTGGAGGCAGCATCTGCCTTTGGTAGAGTTTGCCTACAATAACAGCCATCATGCTAGCATCGGGATGGCTCCATATGAAGCTTTGTACGGAAGGAAGTGCAGATCACCTACTTGCTGGGAGGAAGTTGGAGAAAAGGCCTTGGCAGGGCCTGAGCTAGTAGAGATCACCAGCAGGGTGGTACCCATAATCAGAGAGAGAATCAAGACTGCTGCAAGCAGACAGAAGAGTTATCCAGACATCCACAGAAGACAGTTAGAGTTTCAGGAGGGGGATCTGGTATTGCTCAAGGTGTCTCCAATGAAAGGAGTGGTTCGCTTCGGGAAGAAAGGTAAACTAGCCCCACGATACATCGGACCCTTTGAAATCTTGCAAAAGATTGGGAATGTGTCGTACAAGCTGGATTTACCTGCTTCAATGGAAAGAATCCATCCGGTTTTCCATGTTTCAATGTTGAGGAAATTTGTGTCAGATCCGAGCAAGGTTCTTAGTGAGCCTGATGTGGAGGTCCAAGAGGATCTCACCTATGTTGAACAGCCAGTGCGGATCATAGACACCCAGATCAGAAAGTTAAGAAACAAGGAAATCCCGATGGTGAAAGTCCTATGGAACCACCACAATTTAGAGGAATGCACTTGGGAGACACGGGAGTCTATGCTCCAGCAGTACCCTCATCTCTTTTAAGGTTAGAGACCTATGTGTTTATGTGCTATATATGTATGTTATGCTTTATGCCATGCTTGTGTGCTAGTTGAGGTACATTCGGGGACGAATGTTCTTAAGGGGGGAGAATGTAATACCCGGCTAGACTCCGGTATCGGAATTCCTACCGTCCGGTGGAATCTCGGATGTCGGAAGCCTCTAGTAGGGTAGAAACATGTTTTCATAAAATGTTTTAAGGTATTTCATGGTTTTAAGTATGAAAATTAAATGAGTTTTTGCATGAAAAGTCTTTGGAGGAAAATCCAGGTTCGGCCGCCGAAAGTCAAGTTCGGCCGCCGAACATGCATGCGTTTTGGAGGCACGTTAGGCCCCCGAAAGCATGAGTGAGGGAAGTTCAGGTTCGGCCGCCGAAAGCCAAGTTCGGCCGCAGAACATGGCATGCATGCGGAAGCACTTTCGGCCCCCGAACGTGGCCTGGCCAGCCACTATAAAAGGGTCACTTAGCCGAAATAGGCGAGCTTTCCCCCATTTTCGGCCACAGCTAGCTTCCGACCTCCCTCTCCCCAGATCTAGTGTTTTTCCTTCAAATCCCCACCATTTTTCTTGAGTTTTAAGCTTGCATTGAAGATTTTGAACTTTTGAAACAAGTTTTGGAGCTTTAGGAACTCAGGAGCTCATTTTCGTGGATCTCCAAGTTTGGGTCGTCTTCCTCTCGATCTTCAAGAGGTAAGGGCCGATCTTAAGCTCCTTATATGTTTTAAAGAAGTTTTATGAAGTTTTACAGGGTAGACCAGAAGGTTAGCCAGAGTTTTTGACGTATGTTGATGTAATAGTTAGATTGTGGACATGACATTTGTATTATGATGTAATGTAAGAGAATTCAGTATGTTATGTAATGAGGTATTATGAGGTTATAGATGTGCTTGACCCTATGAGTATTGTAATCCCTTTGATACATGATCTATAGAAATGTTTTATAATGTTTATGTTTAAACCAACTCATCTCATGTTATATCGCCCGTTGGGGCATTGATGAGATCCCACAGAGGGATCATGATTATGATCATGTCTATGTACATGTATGTTCAGGTTGAGTTGGTGTATGAGAAATGAATGAAAGAAAAGCTTTAAAATTTTATGCATGTTGTTGATCATGTAGGGGATTACACAGGTTTACAGGTTATATGACAGGCTTGCTACGGGTCCCGGCGGCCTTAAGTCGACCCGGATCCTAGCGCCGGTAGCGGTCCGATTTTCGGGTCGTTACAGTATCGGAGTTATCTTGGGTCAGACAAATTGTGTGGAGTTAGTGGACCTGCGAGGAAAGAGCTACTTGTGTGAGAAAAGGTGGAGCCACCCAAAGTACTAGTGAACCACAATACCCAAGGGTCTGGTTCCGGTTTAGCAATTGTATCTGATTTAGTTGCGACAAGGACGTAGTAAATTTAGCAGGGGATAGTGTGAAAGTCAGCTGCCTGCTTGTGGAATTCCGTACCACATCGGCGGAATACGGCAAATCCGAATTATATGGTTTAGCAATTGTATCTGATTTAGTTGCGACAAGAACGTTGCAAATTTAGTAGGAGAGAGTGTGAAAGTCAGCTGCCTGCTTATGGGATTTTGTCCCACATCGACGGAATACGGCAAATCTGAATTGTATATAATAGCTAGTACGAAACTACTAAATAACTTGGGTTAACCATTTTGAGCCAAGTGAGAAGTGAGTCCAAAAGTTATTTGGGTCAATTTGGGCCGGGTTATTTCAAAAGTAGTTGTATAAGAGAATTGTATACTTTTATTTTTTGTGAACCTTAGCTTTTATACTGTAAGAAGGTGGGGTTATTTTCTAAAAATCCGGCAATGATGCGGCTGGCTCATTAGTAAGATATTTCACCGACTAATTTGTCAGGAATCTCATGATTACAAGCGTAAATGGGATCTACTAGATTGTAGTTGTTAACAGTAACTTTCTATGGAGTCAAGCCTTATAATTGAGAGGGCAAGTCATGACGAACTGAACTGACTTGAGGCCGACCTGACCTGAGACCAACCTGAAGAGCCCGTGTCTTCTTTTCTCTCAATTTTGGACACCACAGTTGTCCGAGCCTTCCTTTGTACAGGTGGGACGGCATATTAGTTTATCAAACCTTTGCCATCTGGTCCTATCTTATGGTGACAACTCAATGCCTACTTTGGGCGATTGTTGTGTAACATCAGATGTTCCCTGTAACAGCCCGCTTACCGGACCATCACCGGCACTAGGATCCAGATCGGTTTAGGGCCGCCGGGACCCGTAGTAAGCCTACTGTCAACTCTGTGTACCTGATAAATCCCATACATGATCATACTTAAGCTTAAAACTGTTACTTACTCTTCTTTTTTTTTAAAATTGCTTGACTATCTTTTCTTTTCTGTAACACTGAAACTTTTCTCATCAACTAAGCCTGGACTATGCATGCTCTGTCTGTATGCACTCGAAGAGTGATACCTGCTATGGTACCATACAGTAACTACAGAGATAGAAAGACTACCATGCACCAAGCCTAGCGCATCATAACAACATTATCTCAATCATAAAATAATCATGTGCAAAGGGATAAACATACACTAGGGCCAAGCACAATTCTATAACTCAATACATAACTTACTATTACATCATTTCTATACATTACATAAACTCTGTACTGTACATCATTCTCATGTCCACTATTCTATACTATTACATATACTTTTACCCTTGCTTTCTCTTTCTCTTTCTCTTCTCTGAGGCCCTGAAAAATTGGGGTTAGGGAGAGGGATGAGCTGCTAAAGCCCAGTGAGCGGAATCATAAAAAACATCACATGTAAAACATGCTATCATATGATGCAGCACTGCACAAAGATTTCACATCTCGGATTGGACATGATCCCAAAACTCCCTCTGTCAGTGCCCGGCCCCCAAAGGAGCTCACACAGGTCTTTCACTAACTACTCATGGTGCCCGACCCTATAAGGGCTCTCACAGGACTCATCCAAGGTAAATGCCCGGCCCCAAAGGAGCTCACACAGGACATACAATAATGACAGATTTATGGGCTATTGAGATCGCCTCGGTCCAATCCACATATACAAGTAATAATGCAATGCATCAACTTGGTGAATACTAATGCAAAGCATCCTACATAAACATGGCATTAATGATGCATGAATCATGCTAAAACAGTTCTTAACTTTTAAAATCAAGTTCTGTTCCACTCACCTCTGTCAACTGCTGAGCAGTCTCTGTAACTCTAACTCTGTGGGCCTCCTTGGTCTCTCGGGTCCGTACCTACACAGGTGGACTCAAATGAGGACCAAACTTACTTAAACATAACTCCTACTATCTCCCCAAAACCCCTCTAAAACATCATAGGCATGCATGGAAAAATGGGCAAAAGAAGGCTGGACTGGGCACTTTCGGCGGCCGAAACCTCTCTCCAGAGACGAAACTCATGCATGTTCGGCGGCACCTTCGGCGGCCGAAAGTCTCGTCCAGAGACGAAACTCATGCACTTTCGGCGGCCGAACTCCCTCTTTCGGCGGCCGAAAGCCCCTTTCTCACCCAAAAGCCTAGCTTTCGGGGGCAAGGTTTGGCAGCCGAAACTGCCTCCACAAGGGGTTCGGCGGCCGAACCTTGCTTCGGCGGCCGAACCTGGATTCTCCAGAAAGGCAGAATCCGAGCACAACTCATGCTCTCAGCCTCCAAAATCCTATCAAACACCCATAACATGCATACCAACACTTCTGAACTAACATATAACATATCTCATGCATATAGAGGCCTAAAAACTAGTTCAAGCCCCAAAAACAACAACAAAACGCATATGAGCAACATATGCTCAAACTCATGCTTATACCCCAAAACATGCTATAAACTTCTCCAAAACTTCTAAAACTTGCTTTAAACATAAGGGGAGGTGAGGATCCATGCTTACCTCTTGCCGAACTAGAGGATTGAAGATCCAAGCTTGGAGATGGGGAAAAACTCAATCAAAATCTCCAAGTGCTCAACTTTGCTTCCTTTTGCTCAAATCTCTAAAACAAAACTCAAATCAAGTTAAAACATGCAAGATTTGAGGAAAACATGAGAAATCACACCAAGGAGAGCTTGAACCTACCTTTGACCCAAAAACAGAGTGTTTAACACTCACGTCTCGGGCAAAGGGGCTTTTGTAGTGACCAACCGACTCTTCCTTCGGCGGCCTAACGTGCATGCAAAACCATGCAACTTTCGGCGGCCGAACTTCACCTTCGGCGGCCGAACCTGGCTTTTGTCTCCTTGGCTTTTTCATTTCAAAACTCCATTTTCTTAACTCAAAACATGCAAACATGATAAAAACACTTAAAAACATCTTAACAACCTTTCTTATACCCTTAGGGCAAGCTCCGACATCCTCGAATCCCGCCTTCCAACGGAAAATCCGCCGGAACGTAGGAATTCCGATACCGGGGTCTAGCCAGGTATTACATTCCCTCTAGTCTTTGATTCTTTTTATTGGAAGATAATAGTTATCTTAATTATCTGGGGCACATGACTTGTTTAGGTTGGCCTTTCATACTCGCATCGTTTTGCATTCCCTAGTGGTCTGGTCACGAAATATGTCACGATCTTAGAGTGTAAATCATACTGACTGTCCCTAGTGGAACCGTGCAGCCTTAGTTTAGTCCGTCAAACCAAGTCAACCTCTATGCGGGCTGAGTGCATGATGTCCTTGCTTTCTTCTTACTTACCTTGCTGACCAGTTAGGTCTAAGATATTGTCTAGCAAAAATTGATTCGAGTGATGCAGTAATACTTTGATGAGTTTTCAAGCTTTCTCTAGCCCTAACTAGCCCTAAGAATCTTCCGAGCATTTTTTCAGCCCTGTCCAGCTTCTTGCCCCAACCAGCATTTTCGGGTTTTCGTGTATTTTCCAGTCTTGGCGAGATTTCGGGCATTTTCTATCCTTGTGAGCTCTTTGACATTTTTCAGCCCTAGCGTGTTTCCAGGCCTTCTCTAGCTCCAACCAGCCTTGGGGGTCTTTTGGGCATTTTCCAGTCCTAGCGAGCTTCCGAGCATTTCCTAACCCTTGCGAGCTCCTTGGCATTTTCCAACCTTGGTGAGTTTCTGGACATTTTCTTGCCTTGGTGAGTTTCCAAGCATTTTTCAACCCTAACGAGCTTTCGATCCTTTTCCTCATTGCAGTCTCCACTCGTTCGCTTAGCAGTTTGTCCTCACCAATTTTTAAAAGTCTCTCTCACTTACAATGCGCCTTCTTCCTTCACAAAAAGTTTTGAATTTTCGGGAGTGTTTGTAAGAGCACCGACAAATGCCTCAGAGTCTTTCTATGAAATGGGACCAATACTCGATCACATGACCTGACTCATACCTGCCTTGTGGCCTGGGTATGAAATACCTTAGAAACTTTTCGTAAAATGGGACTAACACCCATTCAATTGGTCTGGCCTATAACCGCCTTGTGGTCCAATATGAGATGCCTTAGGAACATCTTATGAAGTGGGGCTAACACTTGGTCGGTTGGCCTGGCATATTCTCGCCTTGTGGTTTGGCATGAAATGCCTTAGGAACATCTTGTGAAGCGGGGCTAACACCCAGTCGGTCAGCCTGGCATATTTCTGCTTTGTGTTCTAGCATGAAATGCCTTAGGAACATCTTGTGAAGCAAAACTAATACCTGGTTGGTCAGCCTGGCATATTTATGCCTTGTGGTAATATGAAATGCCTTAGAAATATCATGTGAAGCGAGGCTAACACCCGGTCGGTCGGTCGGCTTAGCATATTCCTGCCTTATGACCTAGTATGAAATGCCTTAGGAACACCTTGTGAAGTGAGGCTTACGCCCGGTCGGTCTGCTTGGTGTATTTTTACCTTGTGGCCTTATTTCCAACACCCGGATGGCCTGGCGAAAATTACCTTGTGGCCTTGTTTAGTGGGTTTAACGCTCGAATGACCTAGCGGAGATTGCCTCGTGGCCTATCATAAGTTTGTTTCTATCCCCACAGTCCAACGCCTGGATTATAGCCTGGCTGAAGTTGCTTTATGGCTTGACATGAGATGCCTTGTTACACGGGATCGACGCCCGAATGGCCTTGTGGCCTTTTATGAGTTTGTTTCTATTTTCACAGTCTATCGCCCGGATTATGGCCTGGCTGAAGTTGCTTTGTAGCCTAACATGTGATGCCTTGTTATACGAGACCGGCGCTTGAATGGCCTTATGGTCTTTTATGAGTTTGTTTCTATTTTCACAATCCAACGCCCAGATTATAGCTTGACTGAAGTTGCCTTGTGACCTGGCATG
Source organism: Manihot esculenta (assembly GCF_001659605.2). Lineage (NCBI taxonomy): Eukaryota > Viridiplantae > Streptophyta > Magnoliopsida > Malpighiales > Euphorbiaceae > Manihot > Manihot esculenta. The sequence continues at coordinate 18,105,251 of NC_035173.2, read as the reverse complement.
AGATGCCTCGTTATACATGACCGATGTCTGAATGGTCCTATGGCCTTTTATGAGTTTATTTCTATTTTCACGGTCCAATGTCTAAATTATGGCCTGGTTGAAGTTGCTTTGTCGCCGGGCATGAGATGCCTTATTATGCGGGACCGACGTCTGGATGGCCTTGTGGCCTTTTAGTGGGACTAACACCCGGATGGCCTAGCGGAACTCACTTTGTGGCCTTTATTCTTGTCTCCACACTTTCATCCATCCAACATCTCTAATTTTTCTATCAAACAAAGTTTGAAGAATGCATCATAGTTTTATAACATTTCCATAAATCACAAATATATTTAAGGATAAAATTAAAAAAACTCAGTCGTCTAACTTGATCAATTTTGAAATTTGGAGTTTGACTCAAGAGTTGAACATCTTTGGCATTCTTCTTATTGTCACCCTTATTAACATTCGGTCCTCCTGCAATTACATGAATAATCCCAACAGGTTCGTTGGCAGGGGTGGTTTCAAGAGTTGTTATCTCAAGCTCGGCCTTCTTATACCCTTAGGGCAAGCTCCGACATCCTCGAATCCCGCCTTCCAACGGAAAATCCGCCGGAACGTAGGAATTCCGATACCGGGGTCTAGCCGGGTATTACATTCTCCCCCCCTTAAGAACATTCATCCCCGAATGTTCCTCTCTAACTCAAAACAGAGTAAAAACATAACATAAAGCACATAAAGAACAAAAGAAGCTAACACTAACCTCAAAAGAGATGGGGGTACTGTTGGAGCATAGACTCCCGTGTCTCCCAGGTGCACTCTTCGATGTTATGGTGGTTCCAGAGGACTTTCACCATCGGGATCTCCTTGTTCCTTAGCTTTTTGATCTGGGTATCAATGATCCGCACTGGTTGTTCTACATACGTGAGATCACCTAGGATCTCCACATCTGGTTCGCTGAGAACCTTACTCGGATCTGACACAAACTTCCTGAGCATCGAAACATGGAAGACTGGATGGATTTTTTCCATAGATATAGGCAAATCAAGCTTATACGACATATTTTCGACCTTCTGCAAAATCTCAAAAGGTCCAATGTACCGCGGAGCCAGCTTACCTTTCCTCCCAAAACGAACCACCCCTTTCATTGGAGACACCTTCAACAAGACCAGATCCCCCTCCTCAAACTCTATGTGCTTTCTGTGAACGTCTGCATAGCTCTTCTGCCGACTAACAGCAGTCTTGAGCCTCTCTCTGATGATGGGCACCACCCTGTTCGTGATCTCTACTAACTCAGGTCCTGCTAGGGACCTTTCTCCAACTTCTTCCCAACAAACTGGTGACCTGCACTTCCTCCCATACAAAGCTTCATATGGGGCCATCCCTATGCTAGCATGCTGGCTATTGTTGTAGGCAAACTCCACTAAGGGTAGATGCTGCCTCCAAGATCCGCCAAAATCTAGCACACACATTCGAAGCATATCTTCTATGGTCTGGATGGTCCTCTCTGACTGTCCGTCAGTCTGTGGATGGAAAGCAGTGCTGAAGTCTAATCTTGTGCCCATAGCCTCTTGCAGACTTCGCCAAAACCGGGAGGTAAACTGGGGTCCTCTGTCAGACACTATAGAAACAGGAGCCCCATGTAACCTCACAACTTCCTCAACATATACCTGCGCTAGCTTGTCCACAGAGTAGCCACTCCTGACAGGAATGAAGTGAGCAGATTTAGTCAGTCTATCCACAATCACCCATATGGAGTCTAGTCTGTTGGACGTCGCCGGTAACCCCACTACAAAATCCATGGCTATATTCTCCCATTTCCATTCTGGAATCGGCAGTGGGTTAAGCATTCCAGCCGGCTTCTGGTGCTCTAGCTTCACCCTTTGACATATCTCGCAGGCTGACACAAACTGTGCCACTTCTCTCTTCATTGCTGGCCACCAATACACTCTCTTCAGATCTTGATACATCTTGGTGGCTCCAGGGTGAATGCTATATCTCGCATTATGAGCTTCCCTCATAATGTCTCCTTTCAAACTGATGTCGTCTGGTACACATAGTCTATGCCCGTAGCGGAGAATCCCTTGATTGTCGAATCTGAACTCTTCGCTCTTGCCTGACTGAACAGTCCTGGCAATCTTGATCAACTCTGGATCCTCATGTTGTTTCTGAGCCACCTGCTTCAGAAACACGGGTGTAACTTTCATCTGTGCAATCAAAGCACCTGTACCAGTTAACTCTAACTGTAGCCCTTCCTCAACTAACCTGTAGAAGTCCTTCACCACCGGCCTCCTTTCTGCTGTAATGTGGGAGAAACTGCCTAATGATTTCCGGCTCAAGGCATCGGCTACAACATTTGCCTTTCCCGGATGATACTGGATCTTGCAATCATAATCACTAAGCAATTCCACCCACCGTCTCTGCCTCAAATTTAACTCCCTCTGACTCAGGATGTGCTGTAGGCTCTTATGATCTGTAAAGATCTCACATTTCACCCCATAGAGGTAATGCCTCCACATCTTGAGTGCAAAGATAACAGCTGCCATCTCAAGATCGTGTGTTGGATAGTTCAGCTCGTGCTTCTTCAGCTGTCTAGAAGCATAAGCTATTACTCTGTCATTCTGCATTAACACACAACCTAATCCCACTCGGGACGCATCACAGAACACTGTGAAGTCTTCATCACTAGTAGGCAGAGCTAACACCGGTGCTGAAGTTAATCTTCTCTTTAACTCTTCAAAGCTCTCTTCACATTGGTCAAACCATGTGAATCTCTGGTTCTTTCTGGTTAATCTGGTCATAGGAGCCGCTATCTTAGAGAAGTCCTGAACGAACCTCCTGTAGTAGCCCGCCAAACCCAAGAAACTCTTGACCTCTGTCACTGTGGTGGGTCTAGGCCAATTGGCTACAGCTTCTATCTTCTTGGGGTCCACTGCTATACCTTGATCTGACACTACATGCCCCAAGAATGAAATGCTCCTTAGCCAGAACTCACACTTGGAGAACTTGGCATATAAACCATGCTCTCTCAAGGTCTGTAGGACTATCCTCAGATGATGGGCATGCTCCTCTGCATTCCTGGAATACACCAAGATATCATCTATGAAGACAATAACAAAGTGATCCAGGTACTCTCTGAAAACTCGGTTCATGAGATCCATGAATGCTGCAGGGGCGTTAGTCAACCCGAACGGCATCACTAAGAACTCATAATGCCCATATCTGGTCCTGAAAGCTGTCTTAGGTACATCCTCTTCCCTGATTCTCAGCTGATGATAGCCCGATCTCAGATCTATCTTAGAAAAACAACCTGCTCCTGCTAGCTGGTCGAATAGATCATCGATCCTGGGTAGAGGATACTTATTCTTGGTAGTGACTTTGTTCAACTGCCTGTAGTCGATACAAAGTCTAAGGGATCCATCCTTTTTCTTGACAAACAACACTGGAGCACCCCAGGGTGAGGTACTTGGACGGATGAAACCCTTATCTACCAACTCCTGTAGCTGCTCTTTCAACTCTTTTAGCTCTGCTGGAGCCATCCTGTAGGGAGGAATAGAGATCGGTCTGGTACCAGGCACTAACTCTATCTCGAACTCTATTTCCCTATCAGGTGGTAGTCCTGGAAGCTCATCTGGAAATACATCTGGGAACTCTCTGACTACGGGCACTGAACTGGGGTCCCTAACCTGACTGTCTAGCTCTCTCACATGAGCTAGATACCCCTGACATCCCCTCCTGAGCAACCTACGAGCCTGTAGGGCTGATATCAGACCTCTAGGCGTGCCCCTCCTGTCTCCTCTGAAGACAAACTCAGATCCATCCTCATCTCTGAACTTAACTACCTTGTCTCTGCAGTCCAAGGTAGCACCATATGCAGATAGCCAATCCATCCCTAGAATGACGTCAAAATCTGTCAACTCTAGAACCACAAGGTCAGCTGGAAGGCATCTACCATCTATAAACACTGGACTATGTCGACAGACTGTCTCTGCCAACGATGGATCACACTTAGGGCCACTGACCCATAGGGGACACTCTAACCCAGACGTCATCAAACCCACTCTCTCTATGGCTCTAGGAGCAACAAAGGAATGCGAAGCACCAGGGTCTAACAAAGCATACACCTCAGAACACCCAATGAGGAGATTACCTGACACCACGGTGTTAGAAGTGTTTGCCTCCTGCTGTGTCATCGTGAAAATCCGCGCCGGAACTGACGGACCTCCACCTCGGGGACCCGCAGATGAAGAGGCTGACCCTCTCCCTCTGCCTCTGCCCTGTGTCATAACTGAAACTGGTGGCTGTGGCATGCTAGCTGGAGCTGTCTGATGGGATGGTGCCGTGAAAGATGCCTGAGGGCACTCACGAGCCATGTGTCCCTCCTGGCCGCACCTGTAACATCCTGTAATCCCCAAACGACAAACTCCTCTGTGCGCTTTACCGCACCGAGCACACACTGGAACCTCTGAGCCTGAACTCATGCCACTGCCTAATCCCAGACCTGCTTTAATCTTATTCCAGAACTTATTCTTCCTCGACTTCTGCGTGGAACCACTCCACTTCTTACCACTGGAAGTTGCTGCACCCTGTGAAGAGGGATCTAACTTACCCCTACCTGGGGTCTTAGAACCAGAAGACTGTGCCGGCTGCTGTTTCACTGTACCCTGTATAATGGCACTAGCCTCCATCCTCCGTGCTAAATCCACCACGGTGTGGAAACTCTCCCTCTCGGCTGCATGGATCAAAGAGGCATATCTGGAATGCAGTTTCATAGCATACCTCCTAGCCTTTTTCTGTTCCGTATCATAGGCCTGTCCTGCATACCGCAGCAACTCCAGAAACCTGTCAGTAAACTCATCAATACTCATCTCCTCTGTCTGCTTGAGCTGCTCAAACTCTATCATCTTTAACTCTTTCGAACTATCTGGGAATGCCCATCCGGCAAACTCATTAGCAAACTCCTCCCAAGACATGTTCTCCAACCTAGGGTCCACATAGACGCCAAACCATTCCTTCGCCTTCTTACATTTTAACGTGAACCCTACCATCTGAATGGCTCTGGTATCATCTGCCCCTAGCTCATCTGCTATCACCTTGACTGCTTTAATGTACTCAAACGGATCATCTCCGGATTGATACTTAGGAGCATCTAACTTTAGGTAATCAGTCATCTTTACCTTGCTCCTCACAGATGGGCCAGGTTGAGGTGTTTGGATAACTGGGGCTTCTGGTTGTACCACTGGTGGTGGTGGGGGAGGTGCAGAACTTTCTGGTGTAGAGTATGCTGGACTGGGGTAAAAAGGTGAGGGTGGATACATGGGATATGGTGGATATAGGGGGTAATACGGTGGATAAGGCATATATGTGGGATATGGGTGAAAACTAGGATAATCCGATGTACCTCCCATCGAATATCCTGGGCCCTGTGGGTAGGGCTGATAGTGGGGTGGATAACCATACCCCGAGGCCTGACCGCCTCCCTGTGATGATCCCACATCCTCCTCCGTAGTGCCAACACCTAACCCTCCATCCCTTCTTGGATCCACATCCATCTCTTCCCTTGTATCATTAGATCTTCTTCTCTGTTCTGTCTCCCTCCTGCTTTCATCAAAAGACCTTCTAGGGTCCCTTGATGATCTTTCTCTGCCTGCCCTTTGGGACATAGCTCTTGGCAAAGCAGGGGGACGCCCTTCCATACCCTCATTCTCGGGCGGAGCTCCAGTCAATCTAGCTGATCGACGGGTTCCTCTCATCTTAGCTTCTGAAAACATAACATGAACGTTAGCATCATAGGATCCATGTAACAACATGAACCCTCAACTCATAGCATAGCATATCATTAAATGCACATGCATAACATCATGGCATTACACATCAAGACAGGACTCAACATCCTATCCTAGTGGACATGATCTTCCTATTGTGCTTGCCCTCTAAAACAACCTCTTTCCGATGTGAGATATCTCTAATCCCTGAGCATCTTAGCTCAGCACACCGTACTCTAGAGGCCCTATGCTCTGATACCAATCTGTAATAGCCCGCTTACCGGACCATCACCGGCACTAGGATCCAGATCGGCTTAGGGCCGCCGGGACCCGTAGTAAGCCTACTGTCAACTCTGTGTACCTGATAAATCCCATACATGATCATACTTAAGCTTAAAACTGTTACTTACTCTTCTTTTTTTTTAAAATTGCTTGACTATCTTTTCTTTTCTGTAACACTGAAACTTTTCTCATCAACTAAGCCTGGACTATGCATGCTCTGTCTGTATGCACTCGAAGAGTGATACCTGCTATGGTACCATACAGTAACTACAGAGATAGAAAGACTACCATGCACCAAGCCTAGCGCATCATAACAACATTATCTCAATCATAAAATAATCATGTGCAAAGGGATAAACATACACTAGGGCCAAGCACAATTCTATAACTCAATACATAACTTACTATTACATCATTTCTATACATTACATAAACTCTGTACTGTACATCATTCTCATGTCCACTATTCTATACTATTACATATACTTTTACCCTTGCTTTCTCTTTCTCTTTCTCTTCTCTGAGGCCCTGAAAAATTGGGGTTAGGGAGAGGGATGAGCTGCTAAAGCCCAGTGAGCGGAATCATAAAAAACATCACATGTAAAACATGCTATCATATGATGCAGCACTGCACAAAGATTTCACATCTCGGATTGGACATGATCCCAAAACTCCCTCTGTCAGTGCCCGGCCCCCAAAGGAGCTCACACAGGTCTTTCACTAACTACTCATGGTGCCCGACCCTATAAGGGCTCTCACAGGACTCATCCAAGGTAAATGCCCGGCCCCAAAGGAGCTCACACAGGACATACAATAATGACAGATTTATGGGCTATTGAGATCGCCTCGGTCCAATCCACATATACAAGTAATAATGCAATGCATCAACTTGGTGAATACTAATGCAAAGCATCCTACATAAACATGGCATTAATGATGCATGAATCATGCTAAAACAGTTCTTAACTTTTAAAATCAAGTTCTGTTCCACTCACCTCTGTCAACTGCTGAGCAGTCTCTGTAACTCTAACTCTGTGGGCCTCCTTGGTCTCTCGGGTCCGTACCTACACAGGTGGACTCAAATGAGGACCAAACTTACTTAAACATAACTCCTACTATCTCCCCAAAACCCCTCTAAAACATCATAGGCATGCATGGAAAAATGGGCAAAAGAAGGCTGGACTGGGCACTTTCGGCGGCCGAAACCTCTCTCCAGAGACGAAACTCATGCATGTTCGGCGGCACCTTCGGCGGCCGAAAGTCTCGTCCAGAGACGAAACTCATGCACTTTCGGCGGCCGAACTCCCTCTTTCGGCGGCCGAAAGCCCCTTTCTCACCCAAAAGCCTAGCTTTCGGGGGCAAGGTTTGGCAGCCGAAACTGCCTCCACAAGGGGTTCGGCGGCCGAACCTTGCTTCGGCGGCCGAACCTGGATTCTCCAGAAAGGCAGAATCCGAGCACAACTCATGCTCTCAGCCTCCAAAATCCTATCAAACACCCATAACATGCATACCAACACTTCTGAACTAACATATAACATATCTCATGCATATAGAGGCCTAAAAACTAGTTCAAGCCCCAAAAACAACAACAAAACGCATATGAGCAACATATGCTCAAACTCATGCTTATACCCCAAAACATGCTATAAACTTCTCCAAAACTTCTAAAACTTGCTTTAAACATAAGGGGAGGTGAGGATCCATGCTTACCTCTTGCCGAACTAGAGGATTGAAGATCCAAGCTTGGAGATGGGGAAAAACTCAATCAAAATCTCCAAGTGCTCAACTTTGCTTCCTTTTGCTCAAATCTCTAAAACAAAACTCAAATCAAGTTAAAACATGCAAGATTTGAGGAAAACATGAGAAATCACACCAAGGAGAGCTTGAACCTACCTTTGACCCAAAAACAGAGTGTTTAACACTCACGTCTCGGGCAAAGGGGCTTTTGTAGTGACCAACCGACTCTTCCTTCGGCGGCCTAACGTGCATGCAAAACCATGCAACTTTCGGCGGCCGAACTTCACCTTCGGCGGCCGAACCTGGCTTTTGTCTCCTTGGCTTTTTCATTTCAAAACTTCATTTTCTTAACTCAAAACATGCAAACATCATAAAAACACTTAAAAACATCTTAACAACCTTTCTTATACCCTTAGGGCAAGCTCCGACATCCTCGAATCCCGCCTTCCAACGGAAAATCCGCCGGAACGTAGGAATTCCGATACCGGGGTCTAGCCGGGTATTACATTCCCTCTAGTCTTTGATTCTTTTTATTGGAAGATAATAGTTATCTTAATTATCTGGGGCACATGACTTGTTTAGGTTGGCCTTTCATACTCGCATCGTTTTGCATTCCCTAGTGGTCTGGTCACGAAATATGTCACGATCTTAGAGTGTAAATCATACTGACTGTCCCTAGTGGAACCGTGCAGCCTTAGTTTAGTCCGTCAAACCAAGTCAACCTCTATGCGGGCTGAGTGCATGATGTCCTTGCTTTCTTCTTACTTACCTTGCTGACCAGTTAGGTCTAAGATCTTGTCTAGCAAAAATTGATTCGAGTGATGCAGTAATACTTTGATGAGTTTTCAAGCTTTCTCTAGCCCTAACTAGCCCTAAGAATCTTCCGAGCATTTTTTCAGCCCTGTCGAGCTTCTTGCCCCAACCAGCATTTTCGGGTTTTCGTGTATTTTCCAGTCTTGGCGAGATTTCGGGCATTTTCTATCCTTGTGAGCTCTTTGACATTTTTCAGCCCTAGCGTGTTTCCAGGCCTTCTCTAGCTCCAACCAGCCTTGGGGGTCTTTTGGGCATTTTCCAGTCCTAGCGAGCTTCCGAGCATTTCCTAACCCTTGCGAGCTCCTTGGCATTTTCCAACCTTGGTGAGTTTCTGGACATTTTCTTGCCTTGGTGAGTTTCCAAGCATTTTTCAACCCTAACGAGCTTTCGATCCTTTTCCTCATTGCAGTCTCCACTCGTTCGCTTAGCAGTTTGTCCTCACCAATTTTTAAAAGTCTCTCTCACTTACAATGCGCCTTCTTCCTTCACAAAAAGTTTTGAATTTTCGGGAGTGTTTGTAAGAGCACCGACAAATGCCTCAGAGTCTTTCTATGAAATGGGACCAATACTCGATCACATGACCTGACTCATACCTGCCTTGTGGCCTGGGTATGAAATACCTTAGAAACTTTTCGTAAAATGGGACTAACACCCATTCAATTGGTCTGGCCTATAACCGCCTTGTGGTCCAATATGAGATGCCTTAGGAACATCTTATGAAGTGGGGCTAACACTTGGTCGGTTGGCCTGGCATATTCTCGCCTTGTGGTTTGGCATGAAATGCCTTAGGAACATCTTGTGAAGCGGGGCTAACACCCAGTCGGTCAGCCTGGCATATTTCTGCTTTGTGTTCTAGCATGAAATGCCTTAGGAACATCTTGTGAAGCAAAACTAATACCTGGTTGGTCAGCCTGGCATATTTCTGCCTTGTGGTAATATGAAATGCCTTAGAAATATCATGTGAAGCGAGGCTAACACCCGGTCGGTCGGTCGGCTTAGCATATTCCTGCCTTATGACCTAGTATGAAATGCCTTAGGAATACCTTGTGAAGTGAGGCTTACGCCCGGTCGGTCTGCTTGGTGTATTTTTACCTTGTGGCCTTATTTCCAACACCCGGATGGCCTGGCGAAAATTACCTTGTGGCCTTGTTTAGTGGGTTTAACGCTCGAATGACCTAGCGGAGATTGCCTCGTGGCCTATCATAAGTTTGTTTCTATCCCCACAGTCCAACGCCTGGATTATAGCCTGGCTGAAGTTGCTTTATGGCTTGACATGAGATGCCTTGTTACACGGGATCGACGCCCGAATGGCCTTGTGGCCTTTTATGAGTTTGTTTCTATTTTCACAGTCTAACGCCCGGATTATGGCCTGGCTGAAGTTGCTTTGTAGCCTAACATGTGATGCCTTGTTATACGAGACCGGCGCTTGAATGGCCTTATGGTCTTTTATGAGTTTGTTTCTATTTTCACAATCCAACGCCCAGATTATAGCTTGACTGAAGTTGCCTTGTGACCTGGCATGAGATGCCTCGTTATACATGACCGATGTCTGAATGGTCCTATGGCCTTTTATGAGTTTATTTCTATTTTCACGGTCCAATGTCTAAATTATGGCCTGGTTGAAGTTGCTTTGTCGCCGGGCATGAGATGCCTTATTATGCGGGACCGACGTCTGGATGGCCTTGTGGCCTTTTAGTGGGACTAACACCCGGATGGCCTAGCGGAACTCACTTTGTGGCCTTTATTCTTGTCTCCACACTTTCATCCATCCAACATCTCTAATTTTTCTATCAAACAAAGTTTGAAGAATGCATCATAGTTTTATAACATTTCCATAAATCACAAATATATTTAAGGATAAAATTAAAAAAACTCAGTCGTCTAACTTGATCAATTTTGAAATTTGGAGTTTGACTCAAGAGTTGAACATCTTTGGCATTCTTCTTATTGTCACCCTTATTAACATTCGGTCCTCCTGCAATTACATGAATAATCCCAACAGGTTCGTTGGCAGGGGTGGTTTCAAGAGTTGTTATCTCAAGCTCGGCCTCCTATCTTTTCGACTATTTTTTATAAACTTTCAAAGTGTGTCGTTTCTTATTAACCTCTCGATCTCGTCTTTCAACTACTAGCGCACCTCCATTGTATGTCCATGATCTTCATGAAAACGGCAGTACTTGGTCTCATCTCTCCTTCCAGTTTTCTTAGGGTTTATTTTAGAAAGCCATCTTACTTTCTTGTCATTTTTCCTGATCCACACTAAAATATGTGTCCATGAGTCATTCAGTGGAGTGTAATTCTTATACTTACCTCAGTCATTCCTTTCTCGAGAGACTGAGTAACTTTTGTATTCTTCCCTATATCCTTGCTCTTTTGATTTTTGGTCTTGCTTTTGGCTCGTTGTCTTGTCCTCTTCCTATTCTTCCTAGTACCTTTGAGCGGTCTGTACCGGCTTCCAGTCGATATCTTTTGGAGCATTGTCTGATGACTCCCCTTACTTGAACTTGTCTTTGGATCGCATCTGGATTGCCCCTATCTGAGTCCTTGAGGTATCAACGAAGGCTTCCTCCCTTCCCCTGGGAGCCATGAGTGATGCCTCCTCCCAAGCTTTACATCGCTCGAAAGTAACCTGCATCCTTATGACGTACTGAAGCATTTGCTCAATGCTCAAGTTGTTGAGAGCTGCTTTGTTGAACATAGAGGATCTACTTTGTTCACTGCCAGGAGTGGAAGAAATGATGACGTCCTCATTGGCAGCAACCTTAGCAGCAGCTCATCAAATGCTGACCATTTTGAGAGATAAAAGAGAGATTTCTTTTTAAGAGAAAAGAGATAAGAGACCGATTTTAATCCAGATGAACGAAGAGAATTTAATGGATCTCCCGGCAACGGAACCAAATGATATTGTGGAGGCTAAATTGATGATATGACCGAAATGAAGCGGTGCAATAATTGGCTAAACCTGCAAGAAAAAGAATGTGAGGTGATTGGCGCCTATAGAAACAACTTCGACACTCAAGTTAACAAACTGGAGAATAGGCGAATGTATAACTTGAGAGTAGTTGTATGAGAGAATTGCATACCTTTGTCTTCTGTGAACCTTAGCTTTCATACTGTAAGAAAGTAGGGTTACTTATAGTATTTCTTAAAAATCCGATAATGATGCGACTAGCTCATTGATAAGGGATCTCGTGGTTATAGGCGTAAAGAGGATTTGCTAAATTATAGTCGTTAAAAGTAACTTCTTATGAAATCTCGCCCTTTAGTTGAGAGGGTGAGTCTTGACGAATTGAATCAATAACCCCCGAATCTTCTTTTCTCTCGATTCCAAGCACCACACTCATCTAGACTTTCGTTTCTATGGGTGAGATTGTATATTAATTTATTAAATTATTATCACGTGATCCGTTTTATGGTGACAACTGACCCACCATTGTGTTATAATATCACTTCTATTAAAATTTGAATTCAAAAACTTTGTATTCTTGAAAATTTTATTCTGTGAACTCCGTTAGTTTCTTCAAAAATAAAAATAATTTATATGCGAAAATATTTTTATGAAAATTTTTTTAAAAAATAATTTACTTTTTATTATTTAATCATGGTTCTAAAAATAAAGGATATTAAAAAGATTAATGAAAAAGTTTAATAATCTATCTTTAAAATTCAGAAAATAATTTCTAATTAAAAATATATATATTTTAAAAATTACTCAATTTTCTCTTTAACTAAAAAAATTTTCATTAATTATTTTAAATATTAAAATATAAAAAATATTTAATACAAAATATTTAACTGCAAAATAAATCAAATATTAAATTCATTTTATTTTATCCCCTCTCTTCATTTCTGTGTTCTTAGGTCTATGTTCTCTAGAAAGAGAAAAGAAAGTTAAAAAGTAAAAGTGAAGTTTAAATAATTTACTTTTTAAAATATAAAAACTTAATAATAAAAATATAAAAAATAAAAATTCGTTTATTTAGTGAAAAATAATTTACATTTAAAAAATAAAAAATACTTTATGTAAAAATATTTTTTTATTATTTAATTTTAATTTAAAAAATAAAATTTATTAATATATTTATATATAAAAATTTTAATAAAAATTTTAAAATGTGAAAAATAACTTTATTTCTTTAAAAAAAAATTTACATGAATCTCTCCGAGATTTAATAAAATTTAAAGAATAATTTTTCATTAAATTTGTAATAATAAATTAATTTTTAAATTCAATTTCTCTCTAATAAAATAATCTTTCTATTAAGTATAAATTAATGATTATTGATTAGAAATTTTATATTTTTTAATAATTAAAATATTTTTAAGTGGTTAATATTTTTTTAAAAAAATTATTATTTTTTATTATTTTAATAATAAAAAATTGAAATTATTATTTTAATTTATAAAACTTGATGAATTTATAGTTTTTGTTCATTATTATTTTTTCATTTATTATCATTATAAATAATTTTAATTTTTAAAATATAAAAATTAATATTTTATAAGTATACTTATAGAAAGGCAAATTTTAACTATAATATATAAGTATAAACATTAATTTTTAATTTTAGTTAAATATAAAAATTTTTATACGCATAAAAATTAATTTAGATGGACTTTTAAGTATAAAAATTAATTTTTTAGTTATATAAAAATTAATTTTTAGTTAAGTACAAATATTAATATTTAATTTTTAAATCTGTCATTTTTATATTTGCATAATATAAAAATTAATTTTTAAGAAAAATTAAATTATTCATTATTAATTTTTATACAAAATATTAATTTTATACTTTAAAAATTAAAATCATTCCTATAATAACAAGTAAAAAAATAGATAAAACTAAAAAATTTACTAATTTTTGAAAATTAAAATAATATTTTTTTAATTTTTATTATTAAAATAATAAAAATAATTTTTAATTAAAAAATTGACCACTTAAAAAAATATTTTAATCATTAAAAATATAAAACCTCTCATCAATAATAAACTAACATAAATTTATATTTTTTATTAATATAATAATTATTTTATTAAACAAAAATTAAATTTAAAGGGTAATAAAATTTAATTAAAAATTATTATATAGATTTTATTAAATTTCATAAATTTTTTTGTAAATTATCTTTTTAAAACGATTTATTTTTTATTAATTAAAATTTTTAAATGTCTTAATATTTATCTGAAAAATATTTTTCGAAGAAGGTAAAAGGTTGTCTTAAAACCAAAGGCATCCTGACCTTAAGAGTAAAACAAAACCAACCGACGCGCATCAGCAAAACAGCGTGGGAAGTGATTAAAATTGTCAAATTCTCGCGTGAATTTCCTCGGTCGGTCCAACGGCAGACTCTCCTCTTTTCTTTTCCTCCTCCACTTCTTCAACGTCCCTCTCCCTCAAAGCCCAATCCCACCGTTTCTGCACCAAACGTTCCTCTCTCCTCCTCCTCCGGTAAAAAGTACAATAAAATAAAATAATATAAAAATCAGATGTTTGATTTGGGGGATGAGCTTACAGTAGAAACCTACGGAATCCCATGGCTCATTATATGGATCCAAATCCTAATATTCTTCCTCCTAATCATTCTCCTTTGTTGTTTCAGTGTTTTTACTTCAGATCCTTCGCACTACGACACCAAAGCCATCTCCTCTTCCAACACCTCTTCTTCTTCCTCTCCCGCTGCTTCTTATTTAAACAAGTCACTTCTCGACCACGGTAGTACCACAACTCGCGCAAATCGGTTGCAGCATAACCAGGTGCGGAATCCTTAATTTTACCTCTACCTGTTTATTCGATGAATCGAAATTGTTTGGCTTATTATTGAAAAATTAACATATTCTGAAGAGCAATTTCTTCTTGGACTTCAAATTTTTTTTTTTTTTTTTTTATAATTTCTCTTAAATATTTTTCATCAAATTCTGCAAAAGTGGTTGGTAGTCCACTTCTTTCATAGGATTGGTGGGAATGCGTTGAATGATGTGTTCATTATTGGGGACCCAATTTTAACCATAATGGTGAAATATAGCATTCAAGATTGTACAACAACCTCAAAATTCAAAAATGGCTATGAAATGCTTGGATAATTGAAGCTTGGAAGTTCTTTTCCTATTTATTCAATCTGTGAATTCCTTTCGACTTTCTTTGAAGAAAACGGCAAGGTATATATGCTTATATTTTATAATTGAAATGCTTTATAATAAAATAATACTAAAATAATGATAATAATTTGAAATAACTATATTTTATATATATATTTTTTTTTGAAATAGGGGTTGGAAAGTCGAATCTTAAATCTTTCAAGACTACAGGATGCACTCTCCACCAGTCTAAGCCTTGAAGTGCAACTATATTTTATATTAGCTTACATAAATTTTAAATTTTTTTATAGATTTATAATTATATAATGTCGTGAAAAAGTAGTGTAAACAGAGTCTCCATCTGTTTCCGTTGTAAATTTTATAACCAAACTCATGAGTTATGACAATAAAATAGCATGATGTGCCATTGCCCATTTCTCTGTCCTTGTGAGCGCTAAAAAATAATGCGGCATTTCTTCTGAAACATTTCTCCATAATTTTCATCCATTTTTTTATTTAATTTTTTAAAATTATTATTTATTTTTACATTTTAAAATATAGTAATATATAAATTAATTATTATAAATATATTTAATTTTATTATATTTTTAAGAAATTTTTTAAACATTTTTTAAGTATTTAATATATTTAAAATGAATATAATAAAAAATTATATTTTATTAAAAATAAATAAACAATTATGAGCGGAAGTTTCTAAGTCGTAAACAATCTACAAGTACTTTCTAATTTGTAAAACCGACCTTATAGATTATATATATTTTTATAAAAAAGTATAATTATTTTTTATATTATAAATTAAAATTAATATATTTTATTAATAATAGCTAAAAGTGCATGCACTCTGGGTGAAATTTATTATTATTATTTTTTTAATCTTCTAAGCTTAAATCTAAATTTAATCTTCGTTGTGTATAAGCAAGCTAGCTAACCAATACTAATACTTGTTTCTTTAAATTTGGCTAATTAATATATTTTTCTCCGTCTTACAGTTCATAGTTGCCAAATTTTCTAATGCACATTAAATTAACTGGGTGTAAACTTTTTATATATTAGAAGTTTTTTTTTTTTTTGTTTTAAAGAAAAAAGAGTGAAATTATGGTGTTTGGTTATGATTGAAGAAGGAAAGAAAATGATGTCTCCACCCATTTGCATAATTCTGTGATAATGATAATCAGATGCCAACCCATGCTTGCATTTGTAATTTGTTGTTATCCCACCGCCTCCAATTTAATTATTTCTTCATTAGCAGCAGAGTTGGGGAATTATTATTACTATTATTTTAATTAAATATGCTGCTGGGTCTGCGTCTGCGTCATCGTCATCTCTGAATTTAAATATTTCACCATTAATTTTTATTTTATCACATCTAAGTTTCTTAAAATAAATTAAAGTATCATAATTTTAATTACTAATATCCAATGTTGTGAATGAGGTATATCATATTGCTATAAGACATTTTTTTAATAATAGTAATTTTTTATTATTTTATCATAATATTTCTTTAAGTGGAGGATATGGGCCATCAAAATAAACATTTTTTAAAAGGGAATTGCACATAGATTTCTTCATAAAAACAAACAAAGTGAAGACTCGATTTCTCTCCCTTTTGCTCCTTGTAATGTAAAAAGTCTTGTCTTTTTTTTTTTTTTTTGTTATAATGTATTTCGTGAAATTTAATAGTATTTACTAATTTAATAAAAAGCAATTTAATTTTTAAAATTTTATTCTATTAATAAAATAATTATTATATTAAAATTCAGATTATAACAATTTAATTTTTTAAATTTTACTTTTTATAACAAATTAATTTTTTTAATTTTAATAATTTATAATATTTAATCTTTATAATTTTATATTTATAATAATTTATTCCTTTTAAATTGAGTTGTATTATTCAATTAATAATTTTTAATAGTAAATTTAATAAAAATAATTATTTTGTCACTATAATAAAAATTTTTGAATTAAATTGTTTATCATTAGAAAAACAGAGAGTAAATTATAGATTTTACTAAATTTCAAGAACTATACTGTAAATTACCTTTTGTTTGGAAAAGAAAACCAAGGGATATGTGAGAATTTGAAAGATGATGTTTGCAGATAGGGGAGAGCCAAAGTATAAAAGGAGAGATAGCAACAGGCACAAGTACAAGAATGGTGACAGAAGAGAATACAGAAAGGGAAGGCATTTTAACAAACTCAATCGTTAATCTCCATCCCTGCAACTACTTCAGGCTTGCCAAACTGGCACTTCTCAAGTGTTTTGGATTAGATCCATCCTCTGATAGTTCTCCTAGCTGCGACTGGAAAAAAGACACATAGGCTTGCTGTTCTGGGAAGTGGAAATTTGTTGCCTAATTCTGCAGAAGCAAAGATTGAGCTATCTGCCATTATAATCCAGAGATAAAGGGATCAATGGAATGAAAAGCAAGTCAGAGATGCGGGCTCAATCCAAGGTAAATATACCCAGATTAAAGTGTTCAAAAAAAATCTAATTGTCGATATGCTTGGGACCCTCATTTTTAAGTGGAAAATCCAATTTCATTCATTAAAGAAGATCAAATTGATCGGAGCAATGCTCATTCCAACAATTGCCTGTGTAGCTTTGTACAGAGAACACAAGTTTTCTCTAGAACTCCAATAAACTCTGCATCAGCCGTCAGGTTTTTGTTTTTGAGTTCTAGGCTATGGCTGCCTATAATCTCCTCCTGGTTTTTTATCTGCTCTTAAGGAATTGACAATTTTGAAAGGGCTCTACATTGCTAATGGCAGCGGATTTTTTATTTAATTATATAATTTACGTTTAGAAGAATTTTCGGACTTCTTTTAAATATTTCTTTCTTAAATAAATAGATCCCAACGTATTTCTTTTTTGACCTGAAATAAAAATATTTTATCGTCTTTAGCAAAAGAAATCTCTCTTAATTTGTGAACGGCAATTTGATATACCTTTCATATGAACATCTACTTTCTAATAGTGGTGGTGGGTGGTGTGTGTTAGTTGTGTGTAGCTTGCTTATTGTTAGTACTATCTATTTTATATTTGTCCTCTTCAAATACACGAAAGGGAAAAAAAATTGGTATTATCACAAATATCTTAAGCCAACTAAATTGAAACTAAATTCACATTGGATCTGTTTATTAAGGGATAATATGCTCTCAAGGGAATGAAATTTTCAATTTAAGAGAAAAATGTCAAATTATTCATCCAACACTTATAGATAATTTAAATTTTATTATAGTAAGAAAATCTCTGCATAATTTAAAATAGTTTAGCTAAGCAATATATAAAACTTTATGTAATATAATATAATATATAATTTTTTTTGTATTTTAAATTTTAAAAAATTAATTAAAATTTTATTCTTTTAATTATGCCCGTTTAACATTTTGTACATTCTATACACTATTTATGAAAGACTTTTACATATTAATTTAGTTTGAATATTTAAATTTTAAAAAATAGTTAAAAAGTAAAAGATGCAGCAAATAATTTTTAAAGATCAATTAACTTAATATTATAAAACAATTTCTTAATTCTAATATATATTAGATACAATATTTATCCTATTTTGTTAAAATAAAAATGGTATGGGACTCGATTTGAGCCAACTCAAAATGGCATTTTTGTAATTATTTAAAATATTTTGTACATGATTATCCTTTTTAAATAATGCCATTTCTATCAAATTAGTAGTAAATAGCTTAGATCATGAGTCAATAGTTTAGAATAGAAGCCATGATAAATTGTTAAAATATCTCCTCATTTTAATAGCTCACCTAGCAGCTTTTTTTTTCAAAGACTGTATGGTTCCATACTAACTTTATTAATCATCATGCATATAAATAACTTCAACCTTCATGACTCTAAACAATTATCAATTTAATCTTTCATGGCAAATAATAGAAAGAAAGAAAAGTTTAATGTTGTCTTTAATGGTATTGGACCTGAGATGTTCAACTCATAGCAAGAATGCGCTTCACTTGTCCTTGGTGTAAGCAAGAGCTTGTACAGATCATATGACACAATGGAGGAGGTTGTTTATTCATTTAGACTTGCTAATAATATGCGTATGATCTCAAATCATTGTGGAGAAGGGATATGTCTTATTTCATCATCTGAAACCTTAACAGATATTAACAATGAACAATAACAATCTCTTCCTACAATCTATGTGGAGTCAAGAATATGTGGTATAACTTGCAATCGAAATGAAGAGTATTGTTTAGGAAGAATTATAGAGAAAAACATATGGATTGTATTAAACTTTTATATGCCTTTGTTGCTGATATTTACATTGTTTGTTGTATCTTTGTTTTTTCTCCATTTTACAAGTAGTGATAATCTACCTAAATTAATCTGTTAAAAATATAGTAAAATAACTAATTGAGATATTTGTAATATATTAAAACATTAAAATTAAATTTAATCTAAATAACTTAAATAGAAAAACTCTTACTAAATAAAACACGAAAGTTATCCATTCATTAAGAAAATCTAAAGATAAAATCAACATTTAAACAAACAAACATCATCATTTTTGAAATATATAGGTGTTTTTGAACAAAATATTTATCGACTTAGCAGACAATCACAAAATATATCCTTCAACGCATTGGCAAAATATATCACCCACTTAATTAGAACATCCTTCATTCTTCATCTGATAATGATTGAGCAAGAGATGATGGCTGAGCAGGGGGCAACGACTGAGCAGAAGTTGATGTATCAGATATGACAATAACATTATTATCATTGATTGTTTTATTATCAGTTGTTTTGGGTAACTGGAGGAATATATCATAAGACTTCATAAATGACATATCTTCTAATAAGGTGGTTGTTATGTATTCCTTTCTAAGATCATAAACTAATCCCTTCAGTAATTGATGACCGCTGGATTTCTCCATCCCATTACGAGGCCGGACCTATAGTAGCAGCCCACAATCAGGAGGCTCCTAAGCCCCCGAATAAGTCAGGCCCAACCGGTTCATCCTCCTGATCGGACTCCTATTTAAGTCACTCACTCAGACCGGCCCAACCCATTTCAGCCTTAAAGCCAGCCCTTTCCTAGGTTCTGGTCCTTTTCCCTCAAACCCGGTCACAAGAAGAAAAGATTGCGGGTCCAGTCATTTCGCAGCCCTGTCCTCTCATGCGCCGAAGGGAATTAAATGCTTGCCTGACACAGGGAAGGGGATGGGGTCATCCCTACGTACGGACCTACACCAAGGGGTAGGTGGTCCTATAGCGGAGAGGCCATCTCGCGTGAAGGAGAAGAAAGAGGATAAAAGGGAGGAGATACTCTCCTCTAGGTCTAAATTTTTCTAAATTCACAAAAACCCTTGTAAAACCCTATTTTTCTGGATCTCAGATCATCAATTGGCGCCGTCTGTGGGAACGAAGGAGATCTTTTCATCACTGGAGTTCCACTCTTGTAATACCCACTGAGATCCACGATGGCTAACCACAATGAAAACAACACCATTAACACTCCCAACGACTTGAACTCTGTCCAAGAGGGGCAGCAGTTCTCTTTTTCCAGTCCCACAATTCCAAACAACCAAACACCAATCCCCTTCAACCCCTCGCCAAGCTTGGCATGGAACGTGCCTGGAGCTACTCTATCCAACCAGGACCTTCAAACCATGACCCTCCAGCTACAAAATACCGCTCACTGGTTGGGGCAGATGATGCAACAAAGGGGCCTTAATACCCCGGTGAATGTGTCGCCAGTGGTAGAAGAACCCAGAACCAATGAACCTCGCCAACCTACCCTCAATCCTCCTCAAACAACCAGCCGAGAAACAGGAGAGAGAAGCAGAAGAGCTGGTGGAGAAGCAGAGCCAGAAGCAAGGGTTCACGGAAGGAGGGTGAGGGAGTTGATTGAGAATGACGAAGCCGACAATTATTCTGTCGGAACAACCAAATGGACGAGAAGCAAAGCGGAGGAAGAGGAGTACCGCCGGGAGAAGAAACCCAGGCAGGAGGAGGAGAGTGTAGACCAAAAGCTGCAAAAGATGAGAGAGCAGCTCTTGGCCGAGTTGGGAACGAAGGATCAGAATCAAACTCTCTTGCCCACCTCTTCACCCTTCTCGAAGTGGGTGCAGCAGGAGATCGTCCCCAAGAAGTTTATGATGCCTCCCATGGCAGCATATGACGGGGCTGGCAACCCGAGGGAGCATGTTCTCAACTACAAAACTTTTATGAAATTGCAGACTATGTCGGATGCCTTAATGTGCAAGGTATTCCCTACAACTCTGACAGGACCAGCGCGGGCGTGGTTCAACAGCCTGGAGGCGGGGAGCATCAGGAGTTTCGGGGATCTGGCCAACGCCTTCATCAGTCGGTTCATAGCCGGAGTGCTAGCGGAGAGAAAGACCAGTTACTTGGAGACGGTCAAGCAAAGGAAGGATGAATCGCTGAGGGAATACGTGGCCCGTTTCAACACAGAAGCCCTGCAGATCCCCGAGCTGGATGAGAGTCGGGCGGTAGAGGCCATGCAGAAAGGGACGACCTCGCCCGAGTTCTTTGGCTCGTTGAGCAGAAAACCCCCGACCTCACTGGCAGAGCTCATGAAGAGGGCGGAGAAATACATAAGGCAGGATGATGTCATAATGACGAGCAGGTTTGCCAAAGGGGTAGAAGACAGAGGAAAATCCCTCGAAGACAAAAGGTCAGAGAGGCAGGAGAAGAAGCAAAGCAGAAGGCCTGAAACCTACAGACAGCCCTGGGAGCGAAGAGACCAAAGACCACACCCTTCAAGGGTCCCAAAACAGAAATCGCTCCCTCCGTGGATTCTAGAAAGCTTGACCCCGCTCAACGCCTCCAGAGCCAAGGTGCTCATGGCAGTACAGGACAAGAAGTTCCTTCAATGGCCCAGACCTATGAAAGCTGAAGCAAACCAGCGAGATCCTGACAAATATTGTCAGTAGCATTGCACACACGGCCATGACACTAACAACTGCTACCAGTTGATTGCAGAAATTGAGAGGCTAATTGTAACAGCCCGGAAACCGAACTGCCACCGGCACTAGGATCCAGATCGACTTAAGGTCGCCGGGACCCGTAGTAAGCCTGCTATCCTGTCTGTCTACCTGTAAAATCCCATACATGATCATACATTTGCTGTAAAAACAT
The DNA here is from genome assembly GCF_001659605.2 of Manihot esculenta. Classification (NCBI taxonomy): domain Eukaryota; kingdom Viridiplantae; phylum Streptophyta; class Magnoliopsida; order Malpighiales; family Euphorbiaceae; genus Manihot; species Manihot esculenta. The sequence goes on along the minus strand of NC_035173.2, from coordinate 18,083,443 downwards.
AAAACTTTTCTTCATTCCAAGGCTTAACCTGTGCATGCACTCTCTCTGTGCTCTACCAATCCCTACTAGAGCTCCTCATGGCTCTAGGCGGATCAATCTCATAATGTTAAGCCTGGTTTTGCTCATAAACATACAACAATAAAGAAACATACATAAACTGATCATGTGACTCCAAGGGATTACAAGTCTTATAAATCAAGCACCATTCTATACACTATACATATACATTATCTCTATACATTTACATGTCCATACTAGCTATTACAAGACTCTTAACTCTTCCTGTACCCTGCTGAGTTCTCTCTGACCTCTGAACCTGCACAACTGAAGTTAGGGGAGAGGGATGAGCTACGATAGCCCAGTGAGTAGAATAGGCAAATACAGGTGATAAAACATGCTCTCATGGAATGCAACACATAATCACACATAACCTCGGCCGGACGGATCAAAACTCCCTCTATCTCATCTGGGGTACCTAAGTACCATGTGCCTGGTCCCCGTAGGGCTGTTCCAGGTCTTTATGCCTGGTCCTCGTAAGGCTGTTCCAGGTCTTTCCTCTGAGGGCTAATGAATCCTCACGAAGTCCGTGCCGTCTCACATAAGCAATGTACAAGGAGCAATGCCAAGTACAAGGATAAATGCAATGCATCATCTTTGTGTACACTAATGCACTCACCCTAAAGCATATTCATGATGCATGAAGCATGATAAAATATCAGTTTTCGTATTAAAACATTAAGTTAAATTCCACTCACCTGGTTATCTCTGAACTGACTCTGCAGGTTCTGACTCTGGACTCACTGCTGATGTCCCTGATTCCTCTGGTCCGTACCTACACAGGTGGACTCAAATGAGGGACTAAACTCACTCAAGAACATCTCTACGAAACTCCCCAAAACCCCTCTAAACAATCCTCAAACCATCACATAAAACATGCAAAAGAAAGCTGGACAGGGCACTTTCGGCGGCAGGTTCGGCGGCCGAAACCCCACTCCAGAGACGAAACTCATGCATGTTCGGCGGCACCTTCGGCGGCCGAAGGTCTCGTCCAGAGACGAAACTCACACACTTTCGGCGGCCGAACTCCCTCTTTCGGCGGCCGAAAGTCCCTGTCTAAACCGAAAGCCTAGCTTTCGGGGGCAACCTTTGGCAGCCGAACTGCCTCCACAAAGGGTTCGGCGGCCGAACCTTCCTTCGGCGGCCGAACCTGGTTTTGCCCGAAGGACAGAACCCTGCTCTGTTTCATGCAAACTTTGCCCAAAAACCTACCAACATGCACATCAACTACTCCCAACTAGCATATACACATATATATGCACAAAGGGGTCTAAAACTACCCTAAAACCCCAAACAAACATAACACACAACACTTAATCATGCTGGAACACCACAAATCACCAAAAACCTCACCTAAACCTAAACATGCTTACTACCCATACAAACTTAATAAAACCTTTCAAAACCATCAAAGAAGCTCAGGATCTTCACTTACCTCTTACACAACTTGAGGATGAAGGATCCTAACGTGGAGATATGAAGAAAAGCTCTTCCAAAGCTCCAAGCTTCAAAACTTGGTTCTTTTGCTCAAAACCTTCATAAATCACCAAAACTCTTAAAACTCTTGAAAGATTTGATGAAAATCATGGAAAACATGAAAGTCAACGTAGGAGAGGCTGAAACTCACCTCTGGCTGCAAGTGGAGGAGAAATAACCTCCTTCCACCGACCCTTGGCCCTTTTATAGGTGGCTGGCCAGACCACCTTCGGCAGCCGAACGTGAAGCCGCAACCATGCAATGTTCGGCGGCCGAAAGTGACCTTCGGCGGCCGAACCTTTGCATTTCTCCCTTGTTACTTTTCTTTCAAAACTCAAGTCTTTTAACCCTTCAAACCATGAAAACCAGTGAAAATACCTTAAAAAACATATATATTACCCTTCTCGAGGGTTCCGACACCCGAGATTCCACCGGACGACAGGAATGCCGATGCCGGACTCGAGCCGGGTATTACATTCTCCCCCCCTTAAGAACATTCGTCCCCGAATGTCCCTAACACAACAGAAACACATAGAAAAGGGAAAAAAACTAACCTTAAAACAGATACGGATATTGCTGGAGCATGGACTCCCGCGTCTCCCAAGTGCACTCTTCTAGGTTGTGGTGGTTCCACAAAACTTTCACCATTGGTATCTCCTTGTTTCTCAGCTTTCTGATCTGGGTGTCAAGGATCCGCACTGGCTGCTCTACATAGGTGAGATCACTTAAGATTTCCACCTCAGGTTCACTAAGAACCTTCTCTGGATCTGACACAAACTTTCTCAACATAGAAACATGGAATACCGGGTGAATTCTTTCCATAGAAGCCGGTAAATCTAGCTTATACGATACAGGCCCGATCTTCTGCAAGATCTCAAAGGGACCAATGTACCGTGGGGCCAGTTTACCCTTCTTTCCAAACCGAACCACTCCCTTCATCGGAGACACCTTAAGCAATACCATATCCCCCTCCTGGAACTCTATCTGCTTCCTACGGATGTCTGCATAACTTTTCTGTCTGCTTACAGCTGTTCTGATCCTCTCTCTGATGATAGGCACTAACTTGCTGGTTATCTCAACTAACTCTGGCCCTGCAAGAGTTTTCTCTCCTACCTCTTCCCAGCAAACAGGTGTTCGGCACTTCCTCCCATACAAAGCTTCATAAGGAGCCATCCCTATGCTAGCATGATGGCTGTTGTTGTAGGCAAACTCCACCAAAGGGAGATGCTGCCTCCAAGAACCGCCAAAGTCTAACACACACATTCTCAGCATATCTTCAATGGTCTGGATGGTTCTCTCAGACTGACCGTCTGTCTGTGGATGGAAAGCAGTGCTGAAATCCAACCTTGTGCCCATTTCATTTTGCAGACTCCGCCAAAACCTGGAGGTGAACTGAGGTCCTCGATCTGATACTATCGACACTGGAACTCCATGCAACCTTACTATCTCGTCTACATACACCTGCGCTAACTTGTCCACAGAGTAGTTACTCCTGACTGGAATGAAGTGAGCAGATTTAGTGAGTCTATCCACAATCACCCATATGGAGTCTAGTCTGTTAGACGTCGCCGGTAACCCCACTACAAAATCCATAGCTATGTTCTCCCATTTCCATTCTGGAATCGGCAGTGGGTTAAGCATTCCAGCCGGCTTCTGGTGCTCTAGCTTCACCCTTTGACATGTCTCGCAGGCTGACACGAACTGTGCCACTTCTCTCTTCATTGCTGGCCACCAATACACCCTTCTCAGATCTTGATACATCTTGGTGGCTCCCGGGTGAATGCTATACCTCGCATTATGAGCTTCCCTCATAATGTCTTCCTTTAAACTGCTATCATCTGGTACACATAACCTCTTACCGTGCCGAAGAATCCCCTCACCGTCAAATCTGAACTCTGCACTGTTGCCCGACTGAACAGTCCTGGCAATCTTCACTAACTCGGGGTCTTCATGCTGTTTCAGAGCCACTTGCTCTAGAAACACTGGTGTCACTTTCATCTGTGCGAGCAAAGCACCTGTACCAGATAACTGCAATTGTAACCCTTCTTCCACGAGCTTGTAGAACTCCTTCACCACCGGTCTTCTCTCTACTGCAATGTGGGATAAACTGCCAAGTGACTTTCGGCTTAAGGCATCAGCTACAACATTCGCCTTGCCTGGATGATACTGGATCTTGCAATCATAATCACTGAGCAATTCTACCCACCGTCTCTGCCTCAAGTTTAACTCTCTCTGACTTAAGATATGCTGCAGGCTCTTATGATCCGTATAGATCTCACATTTTACCCCATAGAGGTAATGCCTCCACATCTTAAGTGCAAAGATAACAGCTGCCATTTCAAGATCGTGTGTCGGGTAATTCAGCTCGTGCTTCTTCAGCTGTCTAGAAGCATAAGCTATCACTCGGTCATTCTGCATCAACACACAACCTAATCCCACTCGGGATGCATCACAGAACACTGTGAAATCTTCATCACTGATTGGCAGAACTAACACCGGTGCTGAAGTTAACCGTCTCTTCAACTCTGCAAAACTCTCCTCACATTCCTCTGACCACACAAACTTCTGATTCTTTCTGGTCAGTCTGGTCATAGGAGCAGCTATCTTCGAGAAGTCCTGAACGAACCTCCGATAGTAGCCTGCCAAACCCAGAAAACTCTTGATCTCGGTCACCGTAGTGGGTGTAGGCCAGTTGGCTACTGCCTCTACCTTTTTGGGATCTACTGCTATACCGTCCTCTGATATAACATGTCCCAAAAAGGAAATGCTCCTTAGCCAGAACTCGCACTTGGAGAACTTGGCATACAAGCCATGCTCTCTCAAGGTTTGCAGCACTATCCGCAGATGCTGGGCATGGTCCTCTGCATTCCTGGAGTACACCAAGATATCATCAATAAAGACGATCACAAAACGATCCAAGTACTCCCTGAAAACTCTGTTCATGAGATCCATGAATGCTGCAGGGGCGTTAGTCAACCCGAACGGCATCACAAGGAACTCATAATGCCCATATCTGGTTCTGAAAGCAGTCTTGGATACATCTCCTTCCCTGATCTTCAACTGGTGGTATCCGGATCTCAGATCTATTTTAGAAAAACAACCTGCTCCTGCCAGCTGGTCGAATAGATCATCGATCCTGGGTAAAGGATACTTGTTTTTGATAGTGACTTTGTTTAACTGTCTGTAATCGACACAAAGTCTAAGAGGTCCATCCTTCTTTCTGACAAATAATACTGGAGCACCCCAGGGTGAGGTACTCGGGCGGATGAAACCCTTAGCTACCAAATCCTGTAACTGCTCTTTCAACTCTCGCAACTCTGCTGGTGCCATCCTGTAGGGAGGAATAGAGATCGGTCTGGCACTGGGCATCAACTCAATCTCGAACTCTATTTCCCTATCCGGTGGCAGTCCTGGAAGCTCTTCAGGAAACAAATCTAGGAAATCTCTGACAACTGGTACTGAGGATGGTTCCCTAACTTGACTGTCTAGCTCTCTCACATAAGCTAGGAACCCCTGACACCCCTTCCTTAACATTCTACGAGCCTGGAGGGCTGATATCAAACCCCTAGGTGTCCCTCTCCTGTCTCCTCTGAAGACACACGCTGACCCATCCTGGTCTCTGACACTGACTACCTTGTCTCTACAGTTCAGGGTAGCATCATACGTAGATAACCAGTCCATCCCTAGAATGACATCAAAATCTGTCAACTCTAGAACCACCAGGTCAGCTGGAAGGTATCTACCCTCTATGCACACTGGACTGAACCGACAGACTGACTCTGCCAAAGATGGATCACATTTGGGTCCACTGACCCATAGAGGACACTCTAACTCAGACACTATCAGACCCAACCTCTCTGCAGCTCTAGAAGAAATGAAAGAGTGAGAAGCACCGGGGTCCATTAAAGCATACACCTCTGAACACCCAATGATGAGATTACCTGACACCACCGTGTTCGACGTGTCTGCCTCCTGCTGAGTCAGGGTGAAAATCCGTGCTGGGGCTGACGGACCTGCACCTCGGGAACCCATCCCTGATGAAGAGGTTACCCCTCTTCCTCTTCCTCTGCCACTGCTTGGTGGAATGGCTAAAGCTACTGGCTGTACTACACTGCCCGTACTCATCTGCTGGGATGGTGCAACCAAAGTCGCCTGAGGACATTCCCGTGCATAATGGCCCTCCTGCCCACATCTATAGCAGGCTGTGGATCCCAACTGACAAGCTCCTCTATGCTGTTTGCCACACCTCTTGCACACTGGAAAATCTACGCCAGAACTGGAGCCACTACTCATTCCTAGACCTGACTTAAGCCTGTTCCAGAACTTGCCTCTCTTTCCTCTGAATTTCTCCCATCTCCTCTTACTTGCACTTACTGTACCCTGTGAGGAGGAACCTGGTTTAGCACCAGAAGACTGTGCCTTAACTACACCTTGACTGATAGCACTGGCCTCCATCTTTCTAGCAGCATCCACAATAGAGTGGAAACTTTCCTTCTCCGCATGAAGAATCAAAGAGAAATACCTGGCATGAAGCCTTGTGGCATATCTCTTTGCCTTCTTCTGATCTGTAGCATATGTCTGACCAACATATGGCAACAATTCCAGGAACTTATCTGTATACTCATCAACGCTCATCTCCTCCGTCTGTCGCAACTGCTCAAACTCCACAACCTTTAGTTCCCTGGAACTGTCAGGAAAAGCCCATCCTGCAAATTCATTGGCGAACTCTTCCCATGTCATACTCTCAAGTCTCGGGTCCACATAATTCTTGAACCATTCTCTAGCTTTCTTACACTTTAACGTGAACCCTGCCATCTCAATGGCTCTACCGTCATCTGCTCCCAACTCACTTGTTATCATTCTAACTGCACTGAGATACTCAAAGGGATCATCTCCTGTATTGAATTTAGGAGCATCCAACTTTAAGTACTCGGTCATCTTCACCTTACTTCCCCCTGAAGAACTGGGTTGCTGTGCTTCCACAACAGGGGCTACTGGTTCCGGAGGTGGTGGTGGAGGAACTGGTTCCCTTACTTCAGGCTGTACTGGACTTGGATGAACAGGTGGGGGTGGATACATGTGATATGGTGGATAAAAGGAAGGATAGGGCATATATGGCATGTAGGGTGGATATGGGGCAAAGCTGGAGTAATCCGACGTGCCTCCCATCGGATACTCTGGGCCCTGTGGAAAGGGTGAATAACCAAACCCCGAGGCCTGCATACCTCCCTGGGACTCCCCCATACCTTCTTCTGACCTTCCTACACCCATGCTTGCATCTCTACTCTGATCCTCTTCCCTCACACCTCTTTCTTCTACTAACCTTCCCCCTCTACTTACTCCTCTCCTGCTCTCGTCAGAAGACCTTCTCGGGTCTCGTGACGTTCCTTCCCTGCTTGACCTGTGCGATCTTGCCCTTGGCAAGGCAGGTGGACGAGCAGCTGTACCCTCACTTACGGGTGGGACTCCAGTCAATCTCGCGGATCGACGAGTTCCTCGCATCTTCACTCTCTGGGAAACAACAAACACATAAAACATAAGCAACACATCAAAAAAATGCACATGCATAACTCATGGCATTGCACATCAGCATATAGACAGGACTGACATCCTATCCTAGTGGACATGTTTTCCTATGGTGCTTGACCTGCTAAACCTCTCTATGAGCCCAACTCTCTCTCTATAGGTCCGACCATATGAACCTAGGGCTCTGATACCAATCTGTAACAGCCCGGAAACCGAACTGCCACCGGCACTAGGATCCAGATCGACTTAAGGTCGCCGGGACCCGTAGTAAGCCTGCTATCCTGTCTGTCTACCTGTAAAATCCCATACATGATCATACATTTGCTGTAAAAACATAAAACTTTTCTTCATTCCAAGGCTTAACCTGTGCATGCACTCTCTCTGTGCTCTACCAATCCCTACTAGAGCTCCTCATGGCTCTAGGCGGATCAATCTCATAATGTTAAGCCTGGTTTTGCTCATAAACATACAACAATAAAGAAACATACATAAACTGATCATGTGACTCCAAGGGATTACAAGTCTTATAAATCAAGCACCATTCTATACACTATACATATACATTATCTCTATACATTTACATGTCCATACTAGCTATTACAAGACTCTTAACTCTTCCTGTACCCTGCTGAGTTCTCTCTGACCTCTGAACCTGCACAACTGAAGTTAGGGGAGAGGGATGAGCTACGATAGCCCAGTGAGTAGAATAGGCAAATACAGGTGATAAAACATGCTCTCATGGAATGCAACACATAATCACACATAACCTCGGCCGGACGGATCAAAACTCCCTCTATCTCATCTGGGGTACCTAAGTACCATGTGCCTGGTCCCCGTAGGGCTGTTCCAGGTCTTTATGCCTGGTCCTCGTAAGGCTGTTCCAGGTCTTTCCTCTGAGGGCTAATGAATCCTCACGAAGTCCGTGCCGTCTCACATAAGCAATGTACAAGGAGCAATGCCAAGTACAAGGATAAATGCAATGCATCATCTTTGTGTACACTAATGCACTCACCCTAAAGCATATTCATGATGCATGAAGCATGATAAAATATCAGTTTTCGTATTAAAACATTAAGTTAAATTCCACTCACCTGGTTATCTCTGAACTGACTCTGCAGGTTCTGACTCTGGACTCACTGCTGATGTCCCTGATTCCTCTGGTCCGTACCTACACAGGTGGACTCAAATGAGGGACTAAACTCACTCAAGAACATCTCTACGAAACTCCCCAAAACCCCTCTAAACAATCCTCAAACCATCACATAAAACATGCAAAAGAAAGCTGGACAGGGCACTTTCGGCGGCAGGTTCGGCGGCCGAAACCCCACTCCAGAGACGAAACTCATGCATGTTCGGCGGCACCTTCGGCGGCCGAAGGTCTCGTCCAGAGACGAAACTCACACACTTTCGGCGGCCGAACTCCCTCTTTCGGCGGCCGAAAGTCCCTGTCTAAACCGAAAGCCTAGCTTTCGGGGGCAACCTTTGGCAGCCGAACTGCCTCCACAAAGGGTTCGGCGGCCGAACCTTCCTTCGGCGGCCGAACCTGGTTTTGCCCGAAGGACAGAACCCTGCTCTGTTTCATGCAAACTTTGCCCAAAAACCTACCAACATGCACATCAACTACTCCCAACTAGCATATACACATATATATGCACAAAGGGGTCTAAAACTACCCTAAAACCCCAAACAAACATAACACACAACACTTAATCATGCTGGAACACCACAAATCACCAAAAACCTCACCTAAACCTAAACATGCTTACTACCCATACAAACTTAATAAAACCTTTCAAAACCATCAAAGAAGCTCAGGATCTTCACTTACCTCTTACACAACTTGAGGATGAAGGATCCTAACGTGGAGATATGAAAAAAAGCTCTTCCAAAGCTCCAAGCTTCAAAACTTGGTTCTTTTGCTCAAAACCTTCATAAATCACCAAAACTCTTAAAACTCTTGAAAGATTTGATGAAAATCATGGAAAACATGAAAGTCAACGTAGGAGAGGCTGAAACTCACCTCTGGCTGCAAGTGGAGGAGAAATAACCTCCTTCCACCGACCCTTGGCCCTTTTATAGGTGGCTGGCCAGACCACCTTCGGCAGCCGAACGTGAAGCCGCAACCATGCAATGTTCGGCGGCCGAAAGTGACCTTCGGCGGCCGAACCTTTGCATTTCTCCCTTGTTACTTTTCTTTCAAAACTCAAGTCTTTTAACCCTTCAAACCATGAAAACCAGTGAAAATACCTTAAAAAACATATATATTACCCTTCTCGAGGGTTCCGACACCCGAGATTCCACCGGACGACAGGAATGCCGATGCCGGACTCGAGCCGGGTATTACACTAATAAAAAGGGGACACCTCAGAAACTTCATGAAAAAGTCGGAGGGACAGAGGCCTCAACCTAACCCGGCAGCCCAAGCACCGAAGAGAACGGGAGGCGGACCGGTGAATGATGGGTCTAGTAGGACCATCAACATGATTGTTGGAGGCACAGGAGGTCAGATGAGCCGAAGGGGGAAGAAGAGGAGTCGAGAGGGGGAAAGCAGCAATGCTGAGGTCATGCAGGTCGTCGAGCACTCTCCGTTGGCCATCACTTTCTCTCCGGAGGATGCTCAGGGTATTCAGATGCCTCATGACGACGCCCTTGTCATTCAAGCCATCATTCACAACTTCCGGGTGAAGAAGATCTTAGTGGATGATGGAAGCAAGGTGAACCTGCTACCCTACAGAGTCTTCCAACAGATGGGAATTCCCGAGGAGCAACTAGTCCGAGACCAAGCCCCAGTGAAAGGGATCGGAGGAATCCCGGTGCCGGTGGAGGGGAAAGTAAAGCTGGCTCTCACTTTAGGAGAGGCACCAAGGACTCGCACTCACTATGTGGTGTTCTTAGTGGTCAAGCTCCCATTGAGCTACAACGCAATCCTGGGGAGACCTGCGCTGTTTGACTTTGAGGCCGTAACCAGCATCAGATATCTGGCCATGAAGTTCCCAACAGAGGCAGGAGTGGGCGTAGTCAGAGGAAGTCAAGAAGAGGCGAGAGCAGTGTATCTGGCCACTGTATCAGAGCCGAGCTTGGCAGCAGAAAGGCTTGACTCAGAAGTCCAGGAGGTTAGGGACGAGAAAAAAGAGGCCAGAACAGAGCCAGCCGGAGAGTTGGAAACTTTTCCTCTATCAGAAATCGAGACGGATAAAGTCTTCAGTCTTAACGCCGGCCTGACTGAGGAGCAAAAAACTGAAGTCACGGCCCTGATCCGAGGTCACGCGTCAAGCTTCGCCTGGAAGCCTTCTGACATGCCCGGGATTGACCCCGAGGTGATGACGCACAAGCTGAATGTCCTCCTCGAAGCTAGACCAGTGAAGCAGAATAAAAGGGTGGTAGGAAGGGAGAAGCAACAGGCCACCAGGGAGGAGGTACGGAAGTTAGAAGAGGCAGGCTTTATCAGGGAAGTCATGTACCCACTGTAATACCCGGCTAGACTCCGGCATCGGAATTTCTACTTTCCGGCGGAATCTCCGTTGGAAGCTGGGATTCAAGGATGACGGAGCCTTTCATAAGGGTAAAACAGAGGTGTTTAAAAATGTTTTTATATGTTTTTATGCTTTTGATTAAGAAAATTGAGTTTTGAAAAGGAAAAAGACCAAGGGAACAATCGCCAGGTTCGGCCGCCGAAAGTGAAGTTCGGCCGCCGAACGTTGCATGGTTTCGCATGCAGCTTTGGCCGCCGAAGGAGAGGCGGTTGGCCACCTATAAAAGCTCCTTTGACCTCAAATGGGGTGTGTTTTCACCCTCTTTTCGTGCAAAGGTGAGTTTGTGGCCTCCTTTGGCTGTTTTCACTATGTTCTTCAAATTATGCAAGCTTTAATGAGTTTTAACTTGTGTTTTTGAAGTTTTGAGCAAAAGAAGGCAAAGTTGAGAGTTTTGGAGATTTTGGATCGTTTTTCTCCACACCTCCGAGTTAGGACCATCGATCCTCTCGTTCTTTAAGAGGTAAGCATGGATCCTCACCTCCCCTTATGTTTTAAGCATGGTTGAAAAGGTTTGAGAGAGGTCTATGGCATGTTAGAGAATAGATCTTGAAGATTGAGTATATGTTGACCAGATGTTATGATGTTGTTGGAGTTTGAACTAGTTTTAAGCTCCTTTATGCATGGAAAAGGGTATAGGCATGTTATAACTAGTTGGTATGCTTGTTTTTGGGTGTTTTTAGGTTTTGGGAGGCTGAATATGCATGTTTGACTCGAGTTTTGCCTTCTGGGCAAAACTCAGGTTCTGCCGCCGAGCAAGGTTCGGCCGCCGAACCCCTTAAGGAGGCTATTTTGGCCGCCTAACCTTGCCCCCGAAAGTTGAGACTTTCGGCTCTGAAAGGTCTTTCAGCCCCCGAACCTTGCTCCCGAAAGTTTGGACTTTCGGCTCTGGAGGGGACTTTCGGCCGCCGAAGGTGCCGCCGAAAGTGCATCTTTCGGCCGCCGAACGTGCCGTCGAAAGTGCCCTGTCCAGCCTTCATTTGCCCATTTTTCCATGCATGTTTACGATGTTTTAGGGGGTTTTTGGGGAGATGTTTATAGCTATGTTAGAGTATGTTTGGTCCTCATTTGAGTCCACCTGTGTAGGTGCGGACCCGAGGAACCAAGGAGGCCCACAGAGTTAGAGTTACAGAGACTGTTCAGCAGTTGACAGAGGTGAGTGGAACTGAACTATGTTTTTCAATTAATGAAAGCTTTTAGCATGATTCATGCATCATAAATGCCATGTTATGTTAGGGTGTATTGCATTGCCTTAGTGTTCACGAAGATGACGCATTGCATTATTACTTGTTGATGGGGACGGACACAGAGTAGGACCCTTTAGCCCTCTGATGTTTATGTTTATGTAACAGAAGTCCTGAGGAGCCCCTTGAGGGCCGGGCACAGAGTTTATATGCATGTAACAGAAGTCCTGAGGAGCTCCTTTGAGGGCCGGACACAGAGCAGAGGGATTTTTGGGTCAGTCCGTCCGTGATGTGATTCATTTGTGATGTGACGCATTTCATGAGAGCATGTTTTTAAATGTGTTATTGTTCTGCTCACTGGGCTCGAGTAGCTCACCCCTCTCCCTAACCCCATGTTTTCAAGGCCATAGAGAAGGTGGAGGATCAGCAAGGGTAAAGTCTAAGTGTAATAATATAGAGTAGTGGACATGTAATGTATAAAGAGATAATGTAAAGTCATGTAATGTATATGGGGTTTGATGTTTAGAGCTTAGTGCATGCACAGGTCAAGCTGGGTAAGGATAAAATTCAAAATTTTTATGGACATGTATGATCATGTATGGGATTTATCAGGTACACAGAGTTCATAGTAGGCTTGCTACGGGTTCCGGCGACCTTAAGTCGATCTGAATCCTAGCGCCGGTAGCGGTCCAGTTTCCAGGTCGTTACAGATTGGTATCAGAGCCCTAAGTTCATATAATCGGACCTAGAGAGTGTCGGGCTCATAGAGGTTATAGAAGGGCAAGCACAATAGGAAAGATTATGTCCACTAGGATAGGATGTAGAGTCCTGTCTTGATGATGACGTGTAATGCCATGATTTTATGCATGTGCATTTAAGGATATGCTATGTATGATGAGGGTTCATGTGTTTCCACATGGACCATATGATGCTAATGTTTATGTGTTTATGTTATGTTTTCAGAAGCTAAAATGAGAGGGACTCATCGATCTGCTAGATTGACTGGAGCTCCACCAGAGAATGAGGGCATGGATGCTCGTCCTCCTGCTTTGCCAAGGGCAATGTCTCAGAGAATAGGCAGAGAAAGAGCATCAAGGGACCCTAGAAGGTCTTTTGATGAAAGTAGAAGGGAATCAGAGCAGGGTGGAGGATCTGAAGATGTGAGGGAAGCTATGGATGTGGATCAGAGAAGAGATGGAGGGTTAGGTGTTGGCACATCTGAGGTGGGTATGGGATCATCACAGGGAGGCCCTCAGGCCTCGGGGTTTGGCTATCCACCCCAGTATCAGCCCTTCCCACAGGGCCCAGGATATTCGATGGGGGGTACATCGGATTATCCTAGTTTTCACCCATATCCCACCTTTATGCCTTATCCACCTTTTCACCCACCATATCCACAGTACCCCATGTATCCACCCTCACCCTTCTACCCAAGTCCAGCATACCCTACTCCCGAAAGTTCTGCACCTCCTCCACCACCAGCAGAACCAGTAGCCCCTGTTATCCAAACACCTCAACCTGGCCCATCTGAGAGGAGCAAGGTAAAGATGACTGATTACCTGAAACTGGATGCTCCTAAGTACAAACCACAAGATGATCCATTTGAGTGTCTCAAAGCGGTGAAAATGATAGTAGATGAGCTGGGGGCAAGTGATACTAGAGCCATTTAGATGGCGGGGTTCACTCTCAAATGCAAGAAAGCAAAGGAGTGGTTTAATAACTATGTGGACCCCAGACTGGATAACATGTCCTGGGGGGAGTTTGCAAATGAGTTTGCTGGATGGGCGTTCCCAGATAGTTCAAGAGAGCTGAAGATGGTAGAGTTTGAGCAGCTGAGGCAAACAGAGGACATGAGTGTTGATGAGTACACTGACAAGTTCATGGAGTTGCTGCAGTATGTGGGTCAGGCCTATGATACAGATCAGAAAAAGGCTAGGAGGTATACTATGAGGCTTCATCCTAGGTATTCCTCCTTGATCCTAGCAGCAGAGAGGGAGAGTTTCAACACAGTGGTGGATATCGCACGAAAGATGGAGGCCAGTGCCATTATACAGGGGTCAGTTAAACAGCAGGTGGCACAGTCCTCTGGTGCTAAGACCCCAGGTAGGGGAACGGCAGATCCCTCTTCTCAGAGTGCAGCGGCCTCAGGCAGTAAAAAGTGGAGTGGTTCCACTAAGAATCCAAAGAAGAACAAGTTCTGGAATAAGCTAAAGGCAGGTCTGGGTTTAAGGAGTGGCTCGAGCTCAGGCTCAGAGGTTCCAGTGTGTGTGAAGTGCGGTAAGCTGCATAGGGGAGTTTGTCGGTTTGGAACTACAACATGTTTCAGGTGCGGCCAAGAGGGACACATGGCTCGTGAGTGTCCAAGAGCAGCTTTCACGGCACCGTCCCAGCAGACAGCTCTAGGCAGTATGCCACAGTCATCAGCTCCAGCCACGACTCAGGGCAGAGGCAGAGGGAGAGGGGCAGCCTCTTCTTCAGCAGGTTTCCGAGGTGAAGGTCCGTCAGCTCCAGCTCGGATCTTCACTATGACACAGCAGGAGGCGAACACATCTAACACAGTGGTGTCAGGTAATCTCATCATTGGTTGTTCTGATGTGTATGCTTTATTGGACCCCGGTGCTTCTCATTCATTTGTTGCTCCGAGAGCCATAGAGAGAGTGGGTTTGATGACTTCTGGGTTAGAGTGTCCCCTTTAGGTCAGTGGACCCAAGTGTGATCCATCAGTGACAGAGTCAGTCTGCTGTCATAGTCCAGTGTTTATAGATGGTAGATGCCTTCCAGCCGACCTTGTGGTTCTAGAGTTGACGGATTTTGATGTCATTCTAGGGATGGATTGGCTATCTGCATATGGTGCTACCTTGGACTGTAGAGACAAGGTAGTCAGGTTCAGAGATCAGGATGGATCTGAGTTTGTCTTCAGAGGAGACAGGAGGGGCACGCCTAGAGGTTTAATATCAGCCCTACAGGCTCGTAGGTTGCTAAAGAGAGGGTGTCAGGGGTTTCTAGCTCATGTTAGAGAGCTTGACAGTCAGGTTAAGGAACCCGCCTCAGTGCCCGTCGTCAGAGAATTTCCCGATGTTTTCCCAGACGAGCTTCCAGGACTACCACCTGATAGGGAGATAGAGTTCGAGATAGAGTTGTTGCCTGGTACCAGATCGATCTCTATCCCTCCTTACAGGATGGCACCAGCAAAGTAAAAGAGTTAAAAGAACAGTTGCAAGAGTTGGTAAATAAGGGTTTCATCCGACTAAGTACCTCACCTTGGGGTGCTCCAGTGCTGTTTGTGAGAAAGAAGGATGGATCCCTCAGACTTTGTATCGACTATAGGCAATTGAACAAAGTCACTACCAAGAATAAGTATCCTCTACCCAGGATCGATGATCTATTTGACCAGCTAGCAGGAGTAGGTTGTTTTTCTAAAATAGATCTGAGATCAGGTTATCACCAGCTAAGAATCAGGGAAGAGGATGTGCCAAAGACAGCTTTCAGGACCAGATATGGGCATTATGAGTTCCTTGTGATGCCGTTCGGGTTAACTAATGCCCCTGCAGCATTCATGGATCTCATGAACAGAGTGTTCAGACAGTATTTGGATCACTTTGTTATTGTCTTTATAGATGATATTTTGGTATATTCCAGAAATGCAAAGGAACATGCCCATCATCTGAGGATCGTCCTACAGACCTTGAGAGAGCATGGCTTGTATGCCAAGTTCTCCAAGTGTGAGTTCTGGCTGAGGAGCATTTCTTTCTTGGGGCATGTTGTGTCAGACCAAGGCATAGCAGTGGACCCCAAGAAGATAGAGGTTGTAGCTAACTGGCCTAGACCCACCACAGTGACAGAGATTAAGAGTTTTTTGGGTTTGGCAAGCTACTATAGGAGGTTCGTACAGGACTTCTCAAAGATTGCGACTCCTATGACCAGATTAACCAAGAAAAACCAGAGGTTTACATGGTCTGACCAGTGTGAAGAGAGTTTCGAAGAGCTTAAGAAAAGGTTGACTTCAGCACTGGTGTTAGCTCTGCCTACTAGTGATGAAGACTTCACAGTGTTCTGTGATGCGTCCCGAGTGGGACTGGGTTGTGTGTTGATGCAGAAGGACAGAGTGATTGCTTATGCTTCTAGGCAGCTGAAGAAGCATGAGTTAAACTATCCTACACATGACCTTGAGATGACAGCTGTAATATTTGCACTCAAAATGTGGAGGCATTACCTCTATGGGGTTAAATGTGAGATCTTCACAGATCATAAGAGCCTACATCACATCTTGAGTCAGAGAGAGTTGAATTTGAGGCAGAGAAGATGGGTAGAATTGCTGAGTGACTATGATTGCAAGATCCAGTACCATCCGGGTAAGGCAAATGTCGTGGCAGATGCCCTAAGCCGGAAATCACTTGGCAGTTTGTCCTATATCACGGCAGAGAGGAGGCCGGTGGTGAGGGAGTTCTATAAGCTCGTTCAGGAAGGGCTACAGTTAGAGTTATCTGGTACAGGTGCTTTGATAGCTCAGATGAGAGTTACACCCGTGTTTCTGGAGCAGGTGGCTCAAAAACAGCATGAGGACCCAGAGTTAATCAAGATCGCCAGGACTATTCAGTCAGGCAAGAGTGATGAGTTCAGATTTGACGACAAAGGGATCCTTCGCTACGGGACCAGACTATGTGTACCAGATGACATCAGTCTGAAGGGAGACATTATGAGGGAAGCTCATAATGCCAGATATAGTGTTCACCCTGGAGCCATCAAGATGTATCAGGATTTGAAAAGAGTGTATTGGTGGCCAGCTATGAAGAGAGAAGTGGCACAGTTTGTGTCAGCCTGCGAGGTATGTTAAATGGTGAAGCTAGAACATCAGAAGCCGGCTGGAATGCTTAACCCACTGCCGATTCCAGAGTGGAAATGAGAGAATATAGCTATGGATTTTGTAGTGGGGTTACCGGCGGCGTTCAACAGACTAGACTCCATATGGGTGATTGTGGATCGACTGACTAAATCTGCTCACTTCATCCCTGTCAGGAGTAACTACTCTATGGACAAGTTGGCGCAGGTGTATGTTGAAGAAGTTGTCAGACTGCATGGGGCTCCCGTTTCTATAGTGTCTGATAGGGGACCCCAGTTCACCTCTAGATTTTGGCGGAGTCTGCAGGATGCTATGGGCACAAGGTTGGACTTTAGCACTGCTTTCCATCCATAGACTGACGGACAGTCAGAGAGGACCTTCCAGACCATAGAGGATATGCTCAGAATGTGTGTGCTAGATTTTGGCGGTTCTTGGAGGCAGCATCTACCTTTAGTGGAGCTTGCCTACAATAACAGCTATCATGCTAGCATAGGGATGGCTCAATATGAAGCTCTTTATGGGAGGAAGTGCAGGTCACCTATTTTTTGGGAAGAGGTCGGAGAGAGGTCTTTGGCAGGGCCTGAGTTGGTAGAGATTACCAACAGAGTAGTGCCCATCATCAGAGAGAGAATCAGAACTGTTGTTAGTCGGCAGAAGAGCTATGCAGATGTCCGCAGAAAGCATATAGAGTTCTAGGAGGGTGATCTGGTATTGCTTAAGGTGTCTCCAATGAAAGGGGTGGTTCATTTTGGGAAGAAAGGTAAGCTAGCTCCACGGTACATCGGACCCTTCGAGATTTTGCAGAAGGTCGGGAATGTGTCGTACAAGTTAGATTTACCTGCTCTATGAAAAGAATCCATCTGGTTTTCCACGTTTCTATGATACGGAAATTTGTGTCAGATCCGGGAAAAATTCTCACTGAACCAGATGTAGAGATCCTTGGAGATCTCACCTATATAGAGCAGCCAGTGCGGATCATAGACACTCAGATCAGAAAGTTGAGAAACAGGGAGATCCCGATGGTGAAAGTCCTTTGGAACCACCATAATATCGAAGAATGTACCTGGGAGACACGGGAGTCTATGCTCCAGCAGTACCCCTACCTCTTTTAAGGTTAGAGTTTTTGTTCTTTTTATTGTTGTTTTTATGCTCTGCTATGTTCATGTTATGGCTTATAGTATGCATGTGATAGCAAGGAACATTCGGGGACGAATGTTCTTAAGGGGGGGAGAATATAATACCTGGCTAGAACCCGGCATCGGAATTTCTACTTTCCGGCGGAATCTCCATTGGAAGCTGGGATTCAAGGATGACAGAGCCTTCCATAAGGGTAAAACAGAGGTGTTTCAAAATGTTTTTACATGTTTTTATGCTTTTGATTAAGAAAATTGAGTTTTGAAAAGGAAAAAGACCAAGGGAACAATCGCCAGGTTCGGCCGCCGAAAGTGAAGTTCAGCCGCCGAACGTTGCATGGTTTCGCATGCAGCTTTGGCCGCCGAAGGAGAGGCGGTTGGCCACCTATAAAAGCTCCTTTGACCAGAAATGGGGTGTGTTTTCACCCTCTTTTCGTGCAAAGGTGAGTTTGTGGCCTCCTTTGGCTGTTTTCACTATGTTCTTCAAATTATGCAAGCTTTAATGAGTTTTAACTTGTGTTTTTGAAGTTTTGAGCAAAAGAAGGCAAAGTTGAGAGTTTTGGAGATTTTGGATCGTTTTTCTCCACACCTCCGAGTTAGGACCATCGATCCTCTCGTTCTTCAAGAGGTAAGCATGGATCCTCACCTCCCCTTATGTTTTAAGCATGGTTGAAAAGGTTTGAGAGAGGCCTATGGCATGTTAGAGAATAGATCTTGAAGATTGAGTATATGTTGACCAGATGCTATGATGTTGTTGGAGGAGTTTGAACTAGTTTTAAGCTCCTTTATGCATGGAAAAGGGTATAGGCATGTTATAGCTAGTTGGTATGCTTGTTTTTGGGTGTTTTTAGGTTTTGGGAGGCTGAATATGCATGTTTGACCCGAGTTCTGCCTTCTGGGCAAAACTCAGGTTCGGCCACCGAAGCAAGGGTCGGCCGCCGAACCCCTTAAGGAGGCTGTTTTGGCCGCCTAACCTTGCTCCCGAAAGTTGAGACTTTCTTCTCTGGAGGGAAGGTTCAGCCGCCGAACATGCTGCCGAAGGTGGGTGACTTTCGGCTCTGGAAGGTCTTTTAGCCCCCGAACCTTGCCCCCGAAAGTTTGGACTTTCGGCTCTGGAGGGAACTTTCGGCCGCCGAAGGTGCCGCCGAAAGTGCATGAGTTTCGGCTCTGGAGGGACTTTCGGCCGCCGAACCTGCAGCCGAAAGTGCCCTGTCCAGCCTTCCTTTGCCCATTTTTCCATGCATGTTTATGATGTTTTAGGGAGTTTTTGGGGAGATGTTTATAGCTATGTTAGAGTATGTTTGGTCCTCATTTGAGTCTACCTGTGTAGGTGCGGACCCGAGGAACCAAGGAGGCCCACATAGTTAGAGTTACAGAGACTGTTCAGCAGTTGACAGAGGTGAGTGGAACTGAACTATGTTTTTCAATTAATGAAAGCTTTTACCATGATTCATGCATCATAAATGCCATGTTATGTTAGGGTATATTGCATTGCCTTAGTGTTCACGAAGATGACGCATTGCATTATTACTTGTTGATGGGGACGGACACAGAGTAGGACCTTTAGCCCTCTGATGTTTATGTTTATGTAACAGAAGTCCTGAGGAGCCCCTTGAGGGCCGGGCACAGAGTTTATATGCATGTAACAGAAGTCTTGAGGAGCTCCTTTGAGGGCTGGGCACAAAGCAGAGGGATTTTTGGGTCAGTCCGTCCGTGATGTGATTTGTTTGTGATGTGACGCATTTCATGAGAGCATGTTTTTAAATGTGTTATTGTTCTGCTCACTGGGCTCTAGTAGCTCACCCCTCTCCCTAACCCCATATTTTCAGGGCCATAGAGAAGGCAGAGGATCAGCAAGGGTAAAGTCTATGTAATACCCGGCTAGAGTCCGGCATCGGAATTCCTGTCGTCCGGAGAAATCCTGGATGTCGGAATTCTCTAGAAGGGTAAGATTTATATTTTTCTAAAGTAATGTAGTCTGTTTTACTTTTTTAAGCTAAAATGAAAAGAGTTATCTACCAAATCCTGCAACTGTTCTTTCAATTCCTTTAACTCTGCTGGCGCCATCCTGTAGGGAGGAATAGAGAGAGGTCTGGTATCAGGCAGCAATTCTATTTCAAACTCTATCTCCCTATCAGGTGGTAGTCCCGGTAAGTCGTCTGGGAACACATCTGGAAATTCTCAAACTACTGGTACTGCAGCTGGTTCCCGAACCTGTCTATAAAAACCCCTGACAACCCCTCCTAAGCAAACGACGAGCCTGAAGGGCTGAAATCAAACCTCTGGGTGTACCCCTCCTGTCTCCTCTGAAGACACACTCTGACCCATCCTGGTCTCTGAAACTAACTACCTTCTCTCTACAGTCCAAGGTCGCACCATATGCAGATAAGCAATCCATCCCTAGAATGACATCAAAATCTGTCAATTCTAGAACTACAAGGTCAGCTGGAAGGCATCTACCCTCTATGAACACTGGACTGAAACGACAGACTGACACTGCCACTGATGGGTCGCATTTGGGTCCACTGACCCAGAGAGGATACTCTAACTCAGAAATGATCAAACCCAATCTCTCTATGGCTCTTGAAGCAATAAAGGAATGAGAAGCACTGGGGTCCATTAAAGCATACACATCTGAACACCCAATGATGAGATTACCTGACACCACTGTGTTCGACGTGTTAGCCTCCTCCTGTGTCACAGTGAAAATCCGTGCTGGGGCTACCGGATTTCCACCTCGGGAACCTGCTGCTGAAGTAGAGGCTGCCCCTCTCCCTCTACCTCTGCCACTACTCTGAGGCATGACTGGAGCTGCTGGCTGTACTACTGGCTATACCACACTGCCTGAACTCATCTGCTGGGATGGTGCAAAAGTCACCTGAGGACACTCCCGAGCAAAATGCCCTTCCTGTCCACACCTATAACAGGCTGAAGATCTCAACTGACAAGCTCCCTTGTGTGGTCTCCCATATCTTCTACATACTGGACTGCTTGCGCCAGAGCTTGAGCCACTACCCATTCCCAGAGCAGACTTGACTTTATTCCAGAACTTACTCTTTGTTCCTTTTGCCTTTTCCCATCTTTTGCTGCCTGACGTTGCTGCATTGGGGGCCTTAGAACCCAAAGCCTGTGCCTTTGACTGTCTCTGAATATTGGCACTTGCTTCCATTTTCCTGGCTGCATCCACTATAGTGTGGAAACTCTCCTTCTCTGCTAGAAGAATCAAGGAAGCATACCTGGGATGCAATCTCATAGTATATCTCTTTGCCTTCTTCTGATCAGTATCATAGGCCTGACCCACGTACTGTAGCAAATCCAGGAATTTATCTATAAACTCGTCAACACTCATCTCGTCTGTCTGTCTCAACTGCTCAAATTCTATTACTTTCATCTCCCTGGAGCTGTCAGGAAAAGCCCACCCTGTAAACTCATTGGCGAACTCTCCCCATGACATACTGTCCATCCTGGGCTCCATATAGTTCTTAAACCATTCTCGAGCTTTCTTACACTTAAGTGTAAACCCTGCCATTTCTATAGCTCTACTATCATCTGCGCCCAACTCATCAGTGATCATCTTCACAGTTTTAAGATACTCACATGGATCATCTCCTGGATTGAACTTAGGAGCATCCAATTTCAAGTACTCTGTCATTTGCACCTTACCTCCAGATGAGCTAGGTTGCTGTGCTGCAACAACAGGGGCTACTGGTTCTGATTGTGGTGGTGGAGGTACTGGGTCATTTAGCTCTGGGTGTGCTGCACTTGGATGACTAGGTGAAGGTGGATACATAGGATATGGTGGGTACTAATGAGGATAAGGCATATATGGCATGTAAGTAGGATATGGGATAAAACTAGAGTACTCCGACATACCTCCCATCGGATACCCTGGGTCCTGAGGAAAGGCTGGATACCCAAACCCTGAGGTCTGAGCGCCTCCCTGAGACTCTCCCATACCTTCTTCAGATCTGCCTACACTCATGCTTTCATCTATAGACTGGTCAAGCTCCATAGCCTCCCTCACTTCCTCTGATCTTCCTCCTCTCACTGTACCTCTTCTGCTCTCGTCTATAGACCTTTTAGGGTCTATTGACGTACCTTCCCTGCTAGATCTTTGTGACCTTGCCCTTGGCAATGTAGGAGGACGAGCAGCTATTCTCTCACTCTCTGGTGGGACTCCAGTCAATCGAGCTGATCGACGAGTTCCTCGCATTTTAACTCTGGAAAACAACACATAACATAACATATCAGCATAAATGTAACTCATATATCTCAATACTGCACATGCATATCATGGCATTTCATAGCATCAAATAGACAGGACTCAACATCCTATCCTAGTGGACATGATTCCCTATTGTGCTTGACTTCCTCTAACCTCTATGAGCCCGACACTCTCTCTGTAGGTCCGATCATGTGAACCTAGGGCTCTGATACCAATCTGTAACGACCCCAAAATGGACCGTCATCGGCGCTAGGATTCAGATCGGCTTAAGGCCGCCAGAACCCGTAGCAAGCCTGCTATACTCTCTGAGTACCTGTAAAATCTCATACATGGTCATACATTTTCTGTGAAAATAAAACTGTTCTCTGGACCAAGACTTAACCTGTGCATGCACTCTCTCTGTACTCTGTACCCCTGACTAGAGCTTGCTCTAGATGGGTTAATTCATACCTGTTAAGCCTGGTTTTTCACATACTCTGTAACACAGTTCTATAAACAGACCATGTATACAAACGATTTACAACACAAACATAACTAAGTCAAGCACAATTCTAACTTTATACACAACTGTTCCATCTCTGACATATTATATGTCCACAATATTCTATTACAAAACTCTTCTCTCTTCCTGTACTCTGCTGGACTTCCCCTGTACACTGTACACTGAACCTGCAAAACTGGGGTTAAGGGAGTGGGATGAGCTCTATAGCCCAGTGAGTAGAACAATAAAACAAGTTATTAAAACATGATCTTATGGAATGCATCATATCACAGACAATCCACATCAAGGGTAAACCTGTCACCACATAGTCCCAGTAACTGTTCCGTGCCAGGCCGTAGACTGGGGTCCTAGTCTTCCTGTACTGTATATGTATATGTGTATATAACACCTGTACTTACCATTTGCCAAGGCGTAGACTGGGCACCTGGTCTTTACTATACCTGCCAGGCCGTAGAATGGGGTCCTGGTCTTCCTGTACTGTATATGTATATGTGTATATAACACCTGTACTTACCATTTGCCAGGGCGTAGACTGGGCACCTGGTCTTTACTATACCTGCCAGGCCGTAGAATGGGGTCCTGGACTTTCCTATACTTGTCAGGCCGTAGAATGGGGTCCTGGACTTCCTGTCTGGAACTATTGGATCATTCAGCATTCACCCACATCAACATATAACTATGCAATGCAACATATTCGTGGATTCTAGTGCAAACAACCTACTGTATACTCATGATGCATGAATGATGCTAAAAGCATTTCATTTCTCAATTAAAAGAATTAAGTTTAGTTCCACTCACCTCTGGCTATCTGGACTGACTCTGTAGGCTCTGTAAAACGCTGGAGCAGTACTCACTGCTGCTCTCTCTGGTTCCTCTGGTCTGTGCCTACACAGATGGACTCAAATGAGGGACCAAACTACCTTATGAACAACTCTATTAAACTCCCCAAGAATCCCCTGACACTCACTCAAACATCCATGCAAAGCATGCAAAGGAAGGCTGGACAGGACACTTTCGGCGGCAGGTTCGGCGGCCGAAAGTCCTCTCCAGAGCCGAAACTCATGCACCTTCGGCGGCCGAATCTCAACTTTCGGCAGCCGAACCCTTTCGGGGGCAAGTTTCGGGGGCTGAAAGGCACTCCAGAGACGAAAGTCTCTAACCTTCGGGGGCATCTTCGGCGGCCGAAACTCCCCGCCAAAGCCGAAAGTCCAAATGCTCGGGGGCAAGCTTAGGCAACCGAAACCACCTCCTCAGCACATTCGGCGGCCGAACCATTCTTCGGCGGCCGAAGCTGGGTTTATCAGCAAGGCAGAACCTTGCTCTGCCTCACGCCAAAATGCACCAATCTTCCTCCAACTCAAACACATCAACTCCTCAACATGCATACACCCAAGTATATGCTCAAAGGGGTCAGAAACTATCTGAAAACCCCAACAACACAAAACATATAACACATATACAAGCTTTTCTCACAAAATCATCAAAAACTCTTTTACCCTAATCATGCAACTCTCTCCCAAAACCGCATAAAACCTTCAGAAATCATAAAAATAAGGTCAGGATCTTCCCTTACCTCTTGTACCCAAGAAGATAAACGATCCTAACGTGGAGTTTTGGAGCAACTCTCCTTCAAACTCTCCAAACTTCACAACTTTGTGTTTTTAGCTCAAAACCTTCAAAAAAGCATCAAAATCAATCAAATCTTTGTAAGATTTAATGAAAACATGAAGAAACCTTTAGGAGGACAGGGTCTCACCTCAGAAAGTGAAAGAAAACGGCAATACTTATCCTTTCAACCGACTGAGGGCCTTTTATAGGTGGCTGGCCAGACCACCTTCGGCGGCCTATCGTGAAACCGCAAGCCATGCATGTTCGGCGGCCGAACTTTCACCTTCGGCGGCCGAACCTGGCTTTTCTGCCTTGGTTCTTTTCTTGCAAAAACTCTTTTCATTTTAGCTTAAAAACAGTAAAACAGACTACATTACTTTAGAAAAACATAAATCTTACCCTTCTAGAGAATTCCGACATCCAGGATTCCTCCGGACGATAGGAATTCCGATGCCGAACTCTAGCCGGGTATTACATTCTCCCCCCCTTAAGAACATTCGTCCTCGAATGTTCCTAAAACAACAAATAAACACATAAAAAGGAGGAAAACTAACCTCGAAACAGATATGGATACTGTTGGAGCATAGACTCCCGTGTCTCCCAAGTGCACTCTTCTAGATTATGATGGTTCCACAGAACTTTCACCATCGGAATTTCCTTGTTCCTTAGCTGTCTGATCTGCGTGTCTAGAATCCGTACTGGCTGCTCTATATAAGTGAGATCTCTAAGAATCTCCACATCAGGCTCACTCAGAACCTGATTCGGATCTGACACAAATTGCCGTAGCATAGAAACATGAAATACTGGGTGAATTCTCTCTATAGAAACAGGTAAATCGAGCTTATACGACACATTCTCGATCCTCTGTAAGATCTCAAAGGGTCTAATGTATCGTGGAGCTAACTTACCCTTTCTGCCAAAACGAACCACTCCTTTCATGGGAGACACCTTTAGCAATACCATACTACCCTCCTGAAACTCTATCTGCTTCCTGCGTACGTCTGCATAGCTTTTCTGTCTGCTCTGAGCTGTTCTGATTCTCTCTCTGATCATGGGTACCACTCTACTGGTAATCTCTACTAACTCTGGCCCTGCAAGAGCCTTCTCTCCTACCTCTTCCCAGCAAACAGGTGATCTGCACTTCCTCCCATACAACGCTTCATAAGGAGCCATCCCGATGCTAGCATGATGACTGTTATTGTAGGCAAACTCCACCAGCGGTAGATGTTGCCTCCAAGAACCGCCAAAGTCTAACACACACATTCTGAGCATATCCTCAATGGTCTGGATGGTCCTCTCTGACTGTCCATCAGTCTGCGGATGGAAAGCAGTGCTAAAATCCAACCTCGTGCCCATCGCACTCTGCAGACTGCGCCAAAATCTGGAGGTGAACTGAGGTACTCTGTCTGAAACTATAGATACTGGAACTCCATGTAATCTCACTATCTCATCCAAATATACCTGTGCCAGTTTATCTACAGAATAGTTACTCCTAACTGGAATGAAATGAGCAGATTTCGTGAGTCTGTCCACAATCACCCATATGGAGTCTATCCTGTTGGACGCTGCCGGTAAGCCCACTACAAAATCCATCGCTATGTTCTCCCATTTCTACTCTGGAATCGGCAGTGGGTTAAGCATTCCAGCCGGCTTCTGATGTTCTAATTTCACCCTCTGACAAACCTCACAGGCTGTCACAAACTGCGCCACTTCTTTCTTGATGGCTGGCCACCAATATACCCTTTTCAGATCCTGATACATCTTGGTGGCTCCTGAGTGAACACTATACCGCGCATTATGAGCTTCCCTCATAATGTCTTCCTTCAGACTGCTACTAGCTGGTACACAAAGTCGACTCCCATAGCGAAGGATCCCTTTGCTGTCAAATCTGAACTCTGCACTGTTGCTTGACTGAACAGTCCTGGCAATTTTCATCAACTCTGGGTCCTCGTGCTGTTTCTGAGCTATCTGCTCCAGAAACACATGTGTCACTCTCATCTGTGCTATCAATGCACCCGTACCAAACAACTCTAGCTGTAACCCTTCCTCTATGAGCTTATAAAGCTCCATCACTACTGGTCTCCGCTCTGCTGCTATATGGGATAAACTGCCTAGTGACTTCCGGCTTAGGGCGTCTGCCACAACATTCGCCTTACCCGGATGATACTGGATCTTACAATCATAATCACTGAGCAATTCCACCCATCTTCTCTGCCTCAAATTCAGCTCTCTCTGGCTCAAGATGTATTGTAAACTCTTATGATCAGTGAAGATCTCGCATTTAACCCCGTAGAGGTAATGCCTCCACATCTTGAGTGCAAAGATAACTGCTGCCATCTCTAGGTCATGGGTGGGGTAATTCAACTCGTGCTTCTTCAACTGTCTAGAAGCATAAGCAATCACCCTATCACTCTGCATCAAAACACAACCCAATCCCACTCGAGATGCATCACAGAACACTGTGAAATCTTCGTTACTAACAGGCAGAGCTAACACTGGGGCTGATGTCAATCTCCTCTTGAGCTCCTCAAAGCTCTCTTCGCACTGATCTGACCAGAGAAACTTCTGGTTCTTCTGAGTCAGTTTGGTCATAGGAGCAGCTATCTTCGAGAAGTCTTGAACGAACCTCCTGTAGTAACCTGCCAGTCCCAAAAAGCTTTTAATCTCAGTCACTGTAGTGGGTCTGGGCCAGTTAGCTACAGCCTCTATCTTCTTGGGGTCTACCTCAATCCCTTCTGCTGATACCACGTGTCCCAAGAAAGAAATGCTCCTCAACCAAAACTCACACTTAGAGAACTTGGCATACAAGCCATGCTCTCTCAGTGTCTGCAGAACTATCCTCAGATGCTGGGCATGCTCCTCTGCATCTCTAGAATACACTAAGATGTCATCGATAAAAACAATAACAAAGTGATCCAGATACTCGCTGAAAACTCTGTTCATCAGATCCATGAATGCTGCAGGGGCGTTAGTCAACCCGAACGGCATCACTAAGAACTCATAATGCCCATATCTGGTCCTGAAAGCTGTCTTTGGCACATCTGCCTCTCTGACTCTCAACTGATGATACCCGGATCTCAGATCTATTTTAGAGAAACAACCTGCTCCAGCTAGCTGGTCGAATAGATCATCAATCCTAGGTAAAGGATACCTATTCTTGGTAGTGACCTTGTTCAACTGTCTATAGTCGATACAAAGTCTGAGGGATCCATCCTTCTTTCTGACAAAGAGCACTGGAGCACCCCAAGGTGAGGTACTAGGGCGGATGAAACCCTATAAAAGGCCCTCAGTCGGTTGAAAGGATAAGTATTGCCGTTTTCTTTCACTTTCTGAGGTGAGACCCTGTCCTCCTGAAGAGTGCATGCACAGGTTAAGTCTTGGTCCAGAGAAAAGTTTTATTTTCACAGAAAATGTATGACCATGTATGAGATTTTACAGGTACTCAGAGAGTATAGCAGGCTTGCTACGGGTTCTGGCGGCCTTAAGCCGATCTGAATCCTAGCGCCGGTGACGGTCCATTTTGGGGTCGTTACAGTCTAAGTGTAATAATATAGAGTAGTGGACATGTAATGTATAAAGAGATAATGTAAAGTCATGTAATGTATATGGGGTTTGATGTTTACAGCTTAGTGCATGCACAGGTCAAGCTGGGTAAGGATAAAATTCAAAATTTTTATGGACATGTATGATCATGTATGGGATTTATCAGGTACACAGAGTTCATAGTAGGCTTGCTATGGGTTCCGGCGACCTTAAGTCGATCTGAATCCTAGCGCCGGTAGCGGTCCGATTTTCGGGTCGTTACACCCGCAGTGGTTAGCAAATCCTGTATTAGTAAAAAAAGCCAATGGCAAATATAGGATGTGCATAGATTTTACTGACCTGAATAAGGCCTGTCCTAAAGATTGTTATCTCCTCCCTGATATTAATAAAATGGTCGATTCCACGGCTGGTTTGGATTACATGTCGTCTTTGGATGCTATGTCTGGGTATCACCAAATTCCAATGGATAGGACGGATGAAGAAAAGACCTCGTTCATAACAGAAGATGAGACTTATTGTTATAAGGCCATGCCCTTCGGGCTGAAGAATGCCAGGGCAACATACCAAAGACTGATGAACAAAATCTTCAAAAATCAGATCGGCAGAAATGTAGAAGTGTATGTAGATGATATGGTGGTCAAGAGCCCAACCTTCCAACAGCACATGGTAGATCTGAGGGAGGTATTCGAGGTGCTCGAACAGTACAGAATGAGGCTGAACTCAGCGAAATGTGCTTTCTTCATCAGGGGAGGAAAATTCCTAGGGTACATGGTAAGTGGAAAAGGCATTGAGCCCAATCCTGAGAAAGTGGAAGCTATCTTGAACATGCTAGAGCCAACTTGCATAAGAGACGTCCAGAGACTTACCGGGAGAGTGGTGGCGCTTAATCGCTTCATGTCGAGGTCGGCTGAAAGATGCTTGTCGTTTTTTAAGAAGTTGAGGAAAGTGCCGAACTTTGAATGGACCGAGGATTGCCGAGAAGCTTTCAAAGAGCTCAAAAGTTATCTTAGCTCGCCTCATGTGCTCAGCAGTCCGATGGAGGGAGAAGAGCTCCTAATTTATTTATCAGCCTCAGAACAAGTCGTCAGTGCCGTGTTGGTTAGGGTGGAAGAAGGGGAGCAGAAGCCTGTCTTTTATGTCAGCAAGGTGCTTAAAGATGCCGAGATCAGATATTTGAACATCGAGAAGATTGCATACGCTCTGTTGCTGGCAGTTTGGAAGTTCAAGGTCTATGTGGAAAGCCACCAGGGAGTAGTAATGACAAACCAACCTCTGAAGAAAATTCTGCACAGGCCGGAAACCTCAGGTCGGATGCTGGCTTGGTCCCTTGAGATTAGCCCTTACTGTCTAGAGTACCGACCTCAGACCGCTATAAAATCTCAAGCCCTGGCTGATTTCATAGCAGAGTGCACATTCAATGAAGAACAAAAGGAGCCAGGTAAGCTAGCTTCTGAAGCATCAGGAGAGGAGACAGAGGGGCAGTCCTCTTAGGAATTCGACTGGAAACTATACGTAGATGGGGCATCGGGCGCCGATGGCAGTGGCGCTGGGATACTGCTGAAGGGACCTGGAGAATTTAAGGTTTGCTATGCCCTACGCCTAGAATTCAAGGCCTCCAATAATGTAGCAGAGTATGAAGCCCTAATAAATGGGATGCTGGTAGCAATGGAAGTGGGGGCAACTGACCTCGAAGTGAATAGTGACTCCCAGCTGGTGATTAATCAGATAACCGGAACATATCAGGCCAGAGACCCAACCATGCAGAATTACCTGGCGAAGGTAAAAGCCATAGAAGCTGAGCTCAAGGGTCAGGGAGTCACAGTCAAATATCAAAGAATACCCCGAGAAGAGAATGAGGAAGCAGACTTGCTCAGTCGGTTGACTAAAGAAGAACTAGAACAACTTCCTGATGAGGTATACATACAGTATGTCAGCACACCTGCTTTTAATAAAACAGTCACTGTATTTCAGGTGGAGCAAAACCAGAACTGGATGACCCCGTACTTGGAATACCTGGAAAAAGGAAAGCTCCCTGAAGACGAGGGCGAAGCAAAAAAGATAGCGGCCCGAGCTGCCAATTATCAAGCAATAAGGGGAACTTTGTACAGAAGGGGGAAATCCAGTCTGTGGCTCCGCTGTGTGAGCCCAGAGGAGGCAATAAAGGTGATGTAAGAAATACATAGAGGGATGTACAGAGCTCACGAAGGAGCAGGAACACTGGCTAATAGGATATTCAGGCAAGGGTACTATTGGCCCACCGTTAAGAAGGAAGCAGATGAGTTTGTCTGAAGATGTGATGTCTACCAAAGGTTTGCCAACGCTATCAATGTCCCAACCACTCCTCAATCCAGTATCTCCAGCCCGTGGCCGTTCTCGCAGTGGGGAATAGACATCCTGGGACCCTTTCCCAAGACCACGGGGCAGAAAAAGTTTGTAGCAGTGGCTGTGGAGTACTTCTCGAAATGGCCAGAGGCGGAAGCAATCCCCACAATAACAGCCCGCAAGATGATAGATTTTGTATGGGGGAATATCATCTGCAGGTTTGGAGTACCGAGGGTGCTCATCTCAGATAACGGTAGACAATTCGACTGTAGTGTCTTCAGAGCGTTCACAACAAACATGGGCATATGGCACAAATTCTCCTCAGTAGCTCATCCTCAGACCAACGGCCAGACGGAGGTCACCAACAGAGCTATCCTCCAGGGGTTAAAGAAGAGGCTGGATGGGGCAAAGGCAAACTGGACAGAAGAACTCAATAGCATCTTGTGGACACTCCAAACTACCCCGAGGTCGTCCACTAAAGAAATGCCTTTTGCACTTGCATTTGGCACTGAAGCCGTAGTCCCAATTGAGTTACAAGTCCCTACACATCGGGTCCAGTTTCATGATGAGAACGCGAATAGTGATAAGCTGAGAAGTAACCTTGATGCCCTGGAGGAAGTCAGGGAGGAAGCCCAAATTCGAACCGCCGCTTATCAACAAAGAGCTGCCCGTTATTACAATCAAAGGGTCATGGAAAGAAGCTTGAAGGTAGGAGACCAGGCCCTGAGAAACCTAGAAGCTACAGGAAAAAGAGCGGCGATAGGCAAGTTGGCACTGACCTGGGAGGGCCCGTTCAGAATAGCAAAAGTAGTCAAGCCAGGGGTATATCGAATCGAGGATATGCAGGGAAACCCTGAGCCTCACGCCTGGAATATCCAGCACCTAAAGAGGTACTTCCCTTAGAATATTTGTAAAAAGAAATTATTGTACTATGAAAACATGAATGAATGGAATAACACCACCTTTTGACAAAGTAATGATTATCTCTATTTTTATGAGTATTAACTCTCTCAGAAAAAGAAAAGAACAGATCCCAGAAGACCCCAATGAGATAGGTGACCGGGCTCTCAAAGTACCCCTGCCACCACAAAACTGGCAGAGATGACGAAGCGGCAGTAAGGCCACAGAGCCCGAATCTTACAGAAGACCCCAAGGAGGTACAAGACCAGGATCCCCAAGATCTCCCGGAGCAAAAACGGCCAAGATCTCCCAGAGCAAAAATGGCCGGTGAGATCCACAAGATCTCCCGAAGCAAAAACGGCCGGAGAAATCCAAGATCTCACGGAGCAAAGACGGCCGGTGAGATCCCCAAGATCCCCCGGAGCAAACAAAAACAGCGGCATGCAATGACAACAAGCAAAAACAACTCATAAAAACACAGTAATGGGCCCAGAATCACTAATGAAAGACCAGATCCTGACCTCCCAAATGAGCTCGGGACCTAAGAGGAAGAGACTCTGATCTCGCAGCCAAAGGAGGCAAAGTGCCGTGCCGACCTCAAAAAGATACTAAGGCAGAAATAAAAAGTCTAAATCCGAACTCGGATTACAAGCTATTAAGGCGACGACCCCCAAAAATGCCGACCTGAAAACACGAACTCAGAAAACCGAGCAAAAAAAAGCCGAGCTCAGAAAGCTCAAAATTCAAACTGAAGAAAACACACCTCCAATAAGCCAAGAAAGAGTCTAATGGCGTGAGAAGATAAGGCCTCAACCTCAAATCTTGTCGGAACAGAACTAAAACTAAGAAGGCCAGCCCTGTTTATCCCTTTAAAAGGTACATGATCCATTTTACTTTGATTATACAAAGGCTATGCGCTTGAGATCATATGCATGAAGTAATGACAAGAAAATTGAGAATGGCTGGTCAACTATTAAAAACCGAGCTCAGGCTGAGGACCTAATAGGGTCAAAACCCGTAAAGGAGCACAGCTCAGAGTCTTATCCCTACGGTAAATCCAGCTCGGAAAAAGCCTACAGGTAAGAAGGCCCCCGTGAAATTGAAGAAATTCACAAGCCAGAAGCCAAATCTTGGGCTAAGTCTTCAGCCCTGGTTAGCTTAAAAGCAAGCAATAAGGGACTCTGTGCTCAATTCCTTATGAATTACGGGGAATAGTTTGAGTATTTCATTCTGAAAAAATTTTGAACAAATTGTGCTTGTAATAGTTTAGATAGCTCGGTAGAGTATTAAAAAACAGACAAAGGCAAGAACAATTCAAGCATAAACACAAGACATGAAATAACTGAGGTATGAACATGAAGTAAGAGACATAAATAAACTTTCATTAAAAGAAAAGTATATTACAGCCTATTCTCATCACCCATGAGGAATAGAAGGAAGACCGTCCTTAAAGGACTTACATGCCTAGGGGCGCTATCATCTACATAATCTGCATTTATACTATCTACATTGCTGATTGTGGGAGACCCAACACTCTTTGGCTCAAACCTCCCAGTACCCTCAAAAGGAGATTCAAGCTGGATAAAAGAGAACCTTCAACAACAACAAATGGGATATGACACTTGGCAAATTCAGTAGCGTTGTCACCCCTTTTGCTTACTCAAAGCAGCATAAGAAAGCCGGTAAATCATTCTGAAGGGCAATGGAACAAGTAAATGTTGCAAACCTACACACATACTATGTTGGGCTAATTTTAGCAAATTACCCTTGCTTCCTGGTTTAAACATAGCCATCAACGCATTGTCCCTACTTGCATATTTATAAGCTAAACTTTGAATATCATGAAACACATATCGGAAAGCATCAACAGAAGCTTGACTGAGTGCAGCAGATCTCTGTTTCTCATAGCGCAAGCGCTCTACATCAAAATCAACAGCAAACTGATCATCTTCACCATTCCCAGCAAGGAAATCCTGACACGAATTTACCATGATCTGCTTTATATTACATGTGTGAGCTGCATCTTGTATTCCATAATAAACTTCAGAAATCATGTTATTCCCTGAATTTGAGTCAGGAGCAGACATCAGAGACACCACGGGAGCGTCCTTTTTCTTCTCAAGAAGAGGGAGGACAGAAGCCGGTCTCCTAGAAGCCCGGGACTCCTTTGGAATGGGAACCGAGGCAGGCACTTCGGTAGGGGCAGGACGCTTGCCCCCGACCTCCTCCGCTACACTCCCGCCATCTGCAGAACCAGACTCCCTCTCCTCTGTAACCTGAACACCCTCGACTGGGGCCCCCTGAATATTCCCCACAGGCGCGATCTTAGTCTCACTTGCAAGGACCTTCACCTCAGCTGTGGAGGTCTCGAGTCCCCCTTCGAGAGCATCACCAGAGGATAAGGCAGGCTTCTTCTCCGTCAACCCGGAGTTCTCGCTCGATCTCAAAGTCCGTGGAGACCTAGGGGCTTGAACAGCTTGAGTGACCGAACCCGACTTGCTACAGCTTGATGACCTTGAAGATTTAGTATCTCGAGGGCCCGGCTTCGAAGCTCGGGCAGGAGCAGGGGAAGGAGGCCGAAAAGATGACTTAGACGATCTTACTTCGGCCACTTGTTGGGAAGTCTCCCCCTTCGGTCGCCCCGCTAGGAAGGTGCCCGAGGCAGTATTCATGTCTTACCAGGAGAGCACGAAATTCTTAGAGGGCTTAATCTGATCCATTTTCATTTCAGAAGCTACAAAAAACCCAAAATCGGGGCAAGTTAGAAGACTTCTCAGCGAAAATTACAAAAGCAAGATTGAAATGGGCCTCCACAAGGGACAAAGTAATAAGATTTTTTGCTCGTCTTGACCCCTCTGAAGAAGGCGATGAACGGATGCGCCGTGGGTGTGAACCCCCAGCTCAGACAAACAAATTCGAAGAAAGACAAAATCAAGCTCACATCTTTCTGAAAGTCGATTAAACCAGATCCGAGAGATTAGAGCTATTCCTGGTAAAAGAAGAAACGTACCGTGAAGATAAAGACAGGGGAACGCAGATAGCAACGTGCACGAATGACCGAGGAAAGCAGGAACTGGGAGAAGACGGAGAAAATTTGGAAATTGATATGATGATAAGGTGAAAGGGTGTTCTGAGGCAACCTGTATTTAGATGGCGCGGTCATAATGATTCTCGGTATTTACCCCCTCATCAGTCGGGCAATAACTGATGAGAAGGTAAAGGGGCATTTGATGACCGCTGGATTTCTCCATCCCATTACGAGGCCGAGCCTATAGTAGCAGCCCACAATCAGGAGGCTCCTAAGCCCCCGAATAAGCCAGACCCAATCCGTTCATCCTCCTGATCGGACTCCTATTTAAGTCACTCACTCAGACCGGCCCAGTCCATTTCAGCCTTAAAGCCAGTCCTTTCCTAGGTTCTGGTCTTTTTCCCTCAAACCCGGTCACAAAAAGAAAAGACTGTGGGTCCAGTCATTTCGCAGCCCTGTCCTCTCACGCGCCGAAGGGAATTAAATGCTTGCCTGACACAGGGAGGGGGATGGGGTCATCCCTACGTACGGACCTACACCAAGAGGTAGGTGGTCCTATAGTGGAGAGGCCATCTCGCGTGAAGGAGAAGAAAGGATAAAAGGGAAGAGATACTCTCCTCTAGGTCTAAGTTTTTCTAAGTTTACAAAAACCCTTGTAAAACCCTATTTTTCTAGATTTCAGATTATCAATAATTATTTCACTTTAGTTTTCATATCTTCCGATTGTTGCTTTGTGATACCCTATTTTTCTAGATTTCAGATCATCAATAATTATTTCACTTTAGTTTTTATATCTTCCAATTGTTGCTTTGTGATGGTGTACATTGCTCCATGTTATGGTGAAAACAAAGGAGAAGATTATCAAAGTAAAGAAAGTATGTTGTTTATTATTTGTTCTAGTAAGCTAACGTAAAAACTCCATATGTGTAGGATTAAAAAGTTGATATAAAATTTATATGAGGAGGATTATATAGTGGGAATGAACATTTTCTTCGTTTAACGTGTTATTTAATAAGACATGTTAGTGGCTAGAGGCTAGAGGCTAGATGCTAAATGCAGAATGCTAAAGTAAAAGTTGCTATCAAGTAGTGAACATTGATTCACGCGAAATGCTTAGTCTTATGTGCATGGTATGCATGCTTGACATGCAATATTTAATAGGTATGCACGCTACACATGCAATTAATAGCTCTGGAGCATTTATTGGGTACACATGCAATTAATAGCTATGAAGAAATCTTTTAAAAATGAAGGTTTCTTTGTCATCTCACTCTTCTTATATATATATTTTTTTCTTTTGTAGATCTCGGTACTATGCCATCACTTGCTTGTTTTTTTAGTCAAAGTTTTCAATTTGATTGGTAGATGGGAATGTTATATAGTTGTAGTACACTAGATATCCATAAATCTTATAAGTACAATTGATAGAGATTTATTACATTATATTATACTCTTGTGGGTCATGTTCATTTTTTGTGGTGTATTTTTGCTTTTTGGTTGATATGCAAATCATACACAATAAGTTATATATATACTAAAGTTTGTTTTCTTTTTTTTTTCAATTGATTCAGCTTGTCTTTAATATACTCAAATTACTATTTACATAAGTTGTGAATTATATACATTGTTAGATTGTCTATCTTGTATATTATATATTTGATTATAAAAAAAAAAAAAAAGCAAATATAGCAGCCAATACAGACTTTCTATAAATATAATAATATTTAAAAGGCATTCTAAGCCATAAGAAACATCCACAATTTGAAAAAAAAAAGGGAAAAAAACAAAAAAACATAGCATTCCAAGTTTATGTTAGGCCTTTTGAGACTAAAATTACAAACTGGCTTTTAAGCCTAATACAAGCCACCTTAAGCATCAAAATAAAGGTGACTTAAACTATAGTCCAGATCATTTAATAACAATGTAGAAGACAACCTTGTCACCTGCATAAACATCATATGCGTATTGCACTTCATCATCTTCTGTCAATAGGTTATCATTCACGAATACACATTATCCCTTCTCAAAACTCGCTTTTCTGAATACTCTATTTATACTGTGCCAAGTGACATATTTCACTATTCATTTCCTTCCTTAAGATCCTTGTAGCTTTGCCCACATCCTACTCGTGCGAAGAAACTCAATTGAGATATTCTAGCACAAAAGAAAATAAAAAAATTCGTATGAGTAATTTTTACAAAATTTCCACCATATCAAAAAAATAAATTATATAGTTTCATATAGCATTTTATACTTCCAATCAATTGTATTCATCACAGCTACAAAATTAGGTTGTTTTGAAGGTGGATTGATATCAGAATCGTCCGATATATTTTATTAAAAATAAAAATAAATAATCCTATTCTAATCAGAAAAATAAAAAAGAACAATAAAAAAATACTAGAATTTAAAAAAAAATAGTAAACAAAAATCTCATATATATATATATATATATATATATATATATATATATATATATATATATATATATATATATATATATATATATATATATATATATATATATATATTCTGGATTTGGTAGGGCTGTAAACGAGTCAAGCTATTCGTGAGCTATTTAAGACTCGACTCGATAAAAACTCGATCGGGCTTGATTCGATTTCTAAACGAGTTGAGTTCGAGCTTAATTTTTAGGCTCATTTATTAAATGAGCCAAACTTGAGCTCGTAGTATTTGGCTCGTTAAGGTTCGTAAGCTGTCTCATTAAGAGATTCGTGAGCTCGTTAAGAGGCTCGTGAATGAGTTCGTTAGGGCTGTAAACCAGCCAAGCTATTCGTGAGCTATTTAAGATTCGACTCGATAAAAACTCGATTGGGCTTGATTCGATTTCTAAACGAATTGAGTTCGAGCTTAATTTTTAGGCTCATTTATTAAATGAGCCAAACTTGAGCTCGTAGTATTTGGCTCGTTAAGGTTCGTAAGCTGTCTCATTAAGAGATTCGTGAGCTCGTTAAGAGGCTCGTGAATGAGTTCGTTAAGAGACTCGTGAACAGGCTCATTA
This sequence comes from Manihot esculenta, assembly GCF_001659605.2. Taxonomy (NCBI): domain Eukaryota; kingdom Viridiplantae; phylum Streptophyta; class Magnoliopsida; order Malpighiales; family Euphorbiaceae; genus Manihot; species Manihot esculenta. The sequence goes on along the minus strand of NC_035173.2, from coordinate 18,046,547 downwards.
AGAAATTTGTTAACAGACTCGTTAAGATACTCGTGAACAGGCTCGTTAAGAGACTCGGTAAACAGACTCGTTAAGATACTCGTCGAACAAGTTCGTTAAGATGCTTGTCGAATAGACTCGTTAAGAGACTCGACTCGATTACACCCCTAAAATGCCACTTAATCTATTTATCATATATATTGTTAATTTTTATATTTCTATCCCTTAATTATATAATTATATTATTAATTTATATATTTATTTTTCATTATATGGGTAGATACTCTTTTTAAACTATTAAATCTCTTAATAAACTATTATTATTATTATTATTTTCATATGTTTATATATATATTTGTATGATTATTTTCCTACTTAATATTATTCGCTTAATTTTATAAATTAATTTTTTTATATAATTTAAATATAAATCAATATGATTCTATTGATAAAATTTGAGTATAATATATATATATATATAATTATATAATTTAAATTGATTATGCTTATATTAATATATTTATTTTATGTAATATTTTATATTTATATTATATGTATAGTATTTTTTATACAATAAAATAATTTAATATGAATTATATATTTAAATAAAAATAAATAATGATATATAAATAATGAAATAATAACATATGAATAATTAATAATAATATATTAATAAATTTTATATAAAAATGTCTATTGATTCTAACAATAAAATTATACAGATTTAATTAAAATTATGTAATTTAAAAATAAATTCTCATTTTCTAACATGTATAGACCGTTTATATATAGATTTATATATTTATTATATATATTTTAATTAATTTTTCATATAATATAAATATTTAAATAAATAATTATTAAATTTATTATTATATCATTAATTTTATATTAAATATATTTTATATTATTAATTAAAATTTTATAATTAGTATTTGAATAATAAATATTATTTGATGTTATAAATAAATAAATAAATATTTAAATATTAAAATCTAAATAATAAAAAAATAAAAAATTTAAATATTAAAATCTAAATAAAAAAAAATTAATCATTTGTTGTTGATGGTACAAACCCAAAACTTTTGAAAATCACCATTTATTAACCCACAAATCCACTTTCGCAAAATCGTGTATTGAAATTTACTGAAATAATATTTTAAAACTCCCCTCTAAATAAAGATTTTATTTTTTATTGTATTTTAATTAAGAATTTGGTTATGGTAGATTTTAATTAAATTATATTTAATTTTATTAAAGTTTCTTTTGACTTTTTAGTTTATATAAAATTTTAATATTTAAAAATTTAAATTAATTAAGTTTTATTAACGAGCTTTTTAATCGAGCTTTCGAGCTCGAGTTTGAATTAGTCTCGTTATTAGTTTAAACGAGTTTTTTGATCGAGTTTTTGAATTTGAGTTTCAATTAGATTCGTTATTAGTTTAAACGAACTTTTTACAAGTCGAGCTTGATTATAGTATTTAATTTTTGAGTGAGTTCGAGCTAAATATTAGAGTTCGAGTCGAGCTCGAGTTCGAATTCGAGTTCGAGCTCGAACTTATAATATTTTTTAATAAACAGTCTAAACTTTACAAAACTCGGTTCGGTTCGATTTGATTACACCCGTAGAATTTGGTGGAGGCCCATAATTAATTTCAACTCCAAATCTATTGAACATCATGATCTCCAGTATTGAACATCAAAACTCGGTTCGGTTCGATGCAAAATTTACTTTTCAATTTGTAGTGGTTGATCATATCAGTGATACCATTTTGAAGATAAAATTTTCCATATCCATCTGCTTTGATTGAAACCTCCCATTTATGACCTTCTATTCCTTTACCAGTTAGGGTTACTCTATCAAAGGTGATCACATCGGTTATTTCCAAATTATGAGTTGGGATCTTTTATTGGATGAAAAAAAGAAGAAGTAAATGACATGGCGAGTTTAACAGACAATAATATATCATAAATCATTAAAAATAATGATTATCTTTCAAGAACAAAAAAAAAACAAAAAAAAAAAAAAAAAAAAAAAAAAAACTTACAATCCTCTCAGTGTTTTGCTAAAAAATGTAGTAAAACCCATGTTTTGTAGACACGATAATATGCGTTGAGTAAGAGATGAAATATCGCAGGCAAACAAACGATGGTATTTGGATCATAGATGACGAGTTTAGAGTATGTTTCTCCCTCAAGTAGTCAAACGGCATATGTATTTTCTCGATGCGTTTTAATTAATTGCTATTCAAGACATCCATTTAATACACATTAATTTATTTGATTAACTATAATTATAAATTGAATTAAATATCAGATAAGTTGCAATTAAGATAAGTTATCTAATTATAAATTAGAATTTTAATATAAAATAATAGGAAAATTTTATTTTTAAAATAATTATAAAATAGAATTTAATTTAATTGTAAATGTCACAAATTGTTAATATATTCGGTATTTTTCGATAGTAATAATATTAGACAATTTCGATTCACATCATCACGAGAAGTTCTGAAGTTCAGATTGTGAAGATTGTAACTAATTTTTTATATTAAGATATTAGGCACTATTGAAGGTTACAGATTAATCAGGGTAATTTCGATTTACATCGTCATGAGAAGTTCCGATTGTGAATATCGTAGCTAATTTCCAATATTAAAGATATTAGGTAGTAGTGAAGATTACAAATCAATCAAGGTAATTGCGATTATAAAGATCGTAGTCAGAAGTTCCGATTATCAAGATCGTAATTAATTTTTGATATTAAAGATATTAAGCACTATTGAAGGTTATGGATCAATCTAAGTAATTCCAATTTACATCATCATGAGAAGTTTTGATTGTGAAGATCGTAGCTAATTTTCGATATTAAAGATATTAAGCACTATTTTCGATATTAAAGATAGTAGGCACTATTGAAGGTTACAGATTAATCAGCTTAATTTTGATTTACATCATTATGAGAAGTTTCGATTGTGAAGATTGTAGCTAATTTCCAATATTAAAAATATTAGGCACTATTGAAGGTTACAGATCAATCGGGGTAATTTCGATTATGAAGATCGTAGTGAGAAGTTTCGATTGTCAAGTTCATAGCTAATTTCCTATATTAAAGATATTAGGCTCTATTGAAGGTTATGGATCAATAAGGGCAAATTCGATTTACATCGTCACGAGAACTTCAAGATACATTACATATATTGATCCGATCCATACTCGAATAAACTATATCTTATATCAATGACATAATAAGGCATGCTATACAAGTTTGCTGCTAATGATGAGTTCAGATATTAGACCGCCTGCTGTTTGGTGGCACAGGCCAGATGGCTAACAAAGGCCAAAAAGCGAGGCTCAGAAGCATTTGGGACCCCCAAACATCCTACCACACGGCATCTCAGCTACAGAGGCTGGTGTCGACTCAGCAGTCACCTCGGCAGTGTTCAGTAGCTGGTTGTCCGGGGTAGACGACAAGTTCTCCACTTCCTTTTTCCCCTTATTAATGGGAGGAGAAGGGGCTGCCCCTAAGTGTTTTGAAGTCCTAGCACGTTTAGCAGCTCTGCCCTTGACAGTAATGGCATCCACAGCTTTGATGGGAGGGACGTCCGAAGGAGCAAACCTAGTACCCTTGTCTGAGCTACTATCCGCCGACTCGCTAACCATGATGGGCTCCTTAGGGACTTCCTTCAGAGCGAGTGAAGCCTTAGAAGAGGCCGACACCTTGGGTGGGACCAACATCCTAAAGGCTGCAGAACGAGAACCCCCTGACATCGGCACTAGAGCTAGAGAAGGTTGGGGGTAGGAGCAGAGCGCTGAGCTGACAATGCGAGAGTTGCGGCCTGGAAAACCTCACAAGTCATATCAAAGATAGACTTATTAGCCTTGAAAGCGGCCAAAGTCTCCTTCATGCTCTCCCTGGACAAAGTAAAGTTCTTGGGGAGCTTGATAGTATCCATTGGCACACTGGAAGCTGAAAAGATAACAACTTCCTGGCAGTCTCGTAGGTTAGATATAATATGCACTTCTTGACGTCATACTTCTTCCTTACAGAGATCAGTCGAAGAAGGCAGATTTAGTCTATTAGGGTTAACATAGGAAAGTCGTTACAGTCCTGAGGAATCTCCCCTCAAGAGAGGTCAATGTTCCAGTTGATTCCTGAGCTCTCCTTCAGCTCGATGACAACAAACTGTTCTACCCAACCCTTGATAGAATCCTTATACTCCGTGAATATTGACAACCTAGCTCGGAGGCCAAAATAATAGAACCCGTGGTTAGATATGATCAAATGGAAGAAGGTGCAAAACAACTCGAGGGAAGGGGCAAAACCCTAGCACAAGCAAATAGACTCAAAATAGCACATGAATAAGATGGAGTTAGGAGATAACGTTCGAGGGGTCACTTTAAAGTGACAAAAAACCTTCGATGAAAAGGGGGTAAACAGAAAGGTAAGACAAAACTTGTGTTGCTTCACAAAAAAGACCAAATTACGCCTTTGTTGAGCATCTACCAGGCCTACTAGTGGTGGGTTAAGGAGAATTATTCATTCATTAGGCAAGGGAGCCCTAATTTTGATGATTGTAGTATCAGCGAAATCCCGAAAAAAATAGAGGGAGAAGGAAGAAGGAGGACAGAAGACACCAGACCAACCACATCAGGAATTCTAGTAGAAGCCATGAGAGGAGCAAAACATATCTCAGATTGGAAAATTAGGGATTACAAAGAAGAGAAAGAGCAAGATAGCAGAAGCAGTGCAAGAGGTAGAACAACGAGCGAAAGCAAGAGCATAAGTTTGAAATGGAAGAAGTCAAAGAAGGGAAGTTTTGACAGAATTTTCCTAGAGCCACACAGTAATAATTCGAATCTTAAAGTTTACCACATCATAAATCATAGAATAATTAATAAGCGGGTAAAAGAGCACTTGATGACGACCAGACTCAAGACGCTCTGACCTTGGCAAAGCCCATGCTAAAAAGACTGGGCCTAAGTTCAATTAGGGCCCAATGCATGGTTCTATGCCTTATGCAAGCCCAGACTCTATCCAAGCAAGCCAGACTGGGTAGAAACCTGTATGTGAGGGCCCTAGCCTCAAATATCCATTAGCCCACGTAGAACAACAAACCCAGTGACGCCCGAGATCATGTACAAGTAACGTGAAATTGAATTAAATAGTCTCCTGATAAAAGAAAAGGACGCAGTCTATCTATATGTACGGCTAGTACAAGTACAGGACGGTGGTTATACGTTGAAAAAAATAAAAGAGAAAGGGAAATAAAAGGAACAAGAGGGACAAACAAATCAAACTTACCAAAATATACTATGAATCTAGACCCATTTTTGAATTTCAGACGTTAATATGTATTAAGAAATATTTATTATTATTAAAATAATTCTTTGTTGGCTGTGAAAATCAAGATTCAAAAATATTATGGATTAACAAGTGAAAATTTTGAAATATGGAGGATCAGAGTAAATTTTATAAGACTATGAAAAGTGTTGAACACTAAAAATAATTATTTTGTAATTAGCATATTATTAGATTAAAAGGTACGCTTTTATGATTTTTTTATTGAGTTAATGAAAAAAATAGTATATTTTTTATTTTGTTGCAATTATAGCTATAGTTTTTTTGCTAATTAAATTTTAAATTTTTAAAATTATTTCAATTATATTTATACCTTTAAAAATTAATGGAATCCTCAGAATAGAAGTACAATAAAATTAAAAATATAAATCTTTTTTAGTATTTATTAATTAATTTTTTTTAAGAGATGGAGGAATAAAGACTAAATTTATAATTTCAAATAAATTATATATTTTTTTAATCACTTAATCGAGTCGAACTAAATAATTAAATATTTAATCTATATATTATTAATTATTTTAAAATTCACTTTAAATATTAGTATAATTTAAAAAAAATAGTGAATTAGAATTATATTTAAGAGTTAAAAAATAATTTAAAAAAACATCCTAAAATATTATTTTATTATTTTTGATATTTTTAAGTTGAATTATATTAAATATTATTTTAAATTATTTTTTAATATTTTTCAATTAATATATTTAATAAAGTTATTTTCTTAAAGATAGTTTTAAAAGTAATATTAAATAGTATGTATATTAAATAAATTAAAAAATTGATTAATAATAATTTTAACAAAAATAAAATAAATTTTTAAATACATTAAATAGTAATTTTTAAAAATATATTAAATAATAATTTTTAAATACATTTAATAATAAAACAAAGTAATTTGATAATTTTATAAATTTCTGATTATAAAATTAACGATAAGATGTATTTGATGAAATATTAAAAAAATATAATTTAATTAATAAAAAATAAAAATATTAGATAAAATTATAATAAAAATAAATAATATATATTTTTTTATAATTAATTTAAATTTTATTGATATAGCTTGCTAAAATGATATTTATGTAGCGATATACGTAATAATTTTGTTAATTTTTAATAATACAAATAGAATATATTTTAAAAATTAAAATTTAATTGATAGAAAGATTGGTATAATTGTAATAAAATTAAAATATTAAATTTTTTAATTATTATTGTTTTTTATTTTAATATTTTATTAAAAATATTTAATATGTTATATTCAATTCTTTCATATCAACATACGACAAAGATTGATGCTATAATAATCCTGTAATAGGAACCATGATTCGAGGGATTTTTTTTATATATTAGGTATTGAAAAAAAAATTATAGGGAAAAAAAGTATATGTAAAATAGGAATTGGTAGGAGAGAGCACTTGCCACCCAGCATATTCATATGAGCGGGAGGTTCTATTGCTCTTGTAAGGTGCGGCAAAATTTTTTTTTAATAAAAAGGATTGTTTATCTCGCGTTTCCTGCTAATCTTTTATTTATCTTATTTATTTTTTTAATTATTATTCTATACTAATATATTTTTATTATATTATTTATAATGTTTCATAATAAAAATATTTTTAATTATTTTTCATAATAAATTTTATTAAAATATATTTAATTATTTTTAACATATTAGTTTATAACATTATAATTAAATAATAGCTGTGACCTGTTCATTAATAAAAAATTTCATATTTATTTATAAAATTTTATCTATTTATTATATAAAAGGCTGGCGGAAGTTCTTTACTCTCCCTTTCCAATTCTTATTTCATAAATATTTTTTTTTATCTCTCTCCCCATAATTCTTTTTTTCAATACCTAATATATAAAAACCCTTGAGTGAAGCAACTATCGGAAACAACAGAGAAAAATTTTCATTGCAAAATTCAAAGTTGTTACTGCTTTGCAAAATTATAAGCCATTTCTAATAATTATAGGATAATTTTTCTTGTGTATATATGAAAGCAAAGGACAAGTCTCATACTCCTCTTTTTTTAGTATTCACATTATTTTTAGAAATTTTTGAATTTTTCTATATTTTAATTGGAATAATTAATATTTTTAAAATTAAAATTAATCATTATTTATATTTATATTTAATTATGTTTTTTGGTCTTCCATTGGTATTAATTATATCATTAAATAAAAAAAATTCATTGTATATTAATATAATTTTTTTTACTTGGTGACCTTTAATATTTACGATCTGTTAAATTTTTTTTTGAATAAAAACGTAAATTTTATTAAGGTTCAAAAATAATTATTTCAGAAATACAATGAGGATGTGAGAAAAAAAACCTCAACTAGGCTCGAAATACCATGGCTAGCTCAAGCAAGCGCATGAGTTACACCACCTACGAACAAAGTTAATAGAAATAGAAATTATCTCTGAAATAAGAGACTTACAATTAAAAACAAGACTACCAAATGATGACAAATCCTAATAATTGGGATCAGGTATAGCTCGAACCAAAAGTTGAGCATCTGACTCCACAATAACCGATGACCAACCATCATCCTTGAGCCAGCTTAAAGCTTCCCTAAAAGCCATGGCCTCAGCTGTAGAAGCATCAAAATTACCAAGAATTCGTTGTTGATGTGCTGCAATAAACTCACCATTCCATCCCTTTAAAACACAACCCATTCCCATAGCCTGATGTAGGAATAACGCAGCATCAACATTTAGCTTAAAACTTCCAATAGGTGGCTTTTTCTATTGGATGCAAACTGGAGCATTAACAACCAACTCCCTGCAACTTCTAGCCGCCTCCCAATCTTGAAAAAGAGACTTTGCACACCTAATCACAATATGAGGTGGACACCTTTTCTGCTTCCATACCACAACGTTTCTATTCTCCCATAAAACCCAAACTACCATAACCACCATGTGTAAAGTAGAAATAGAAATTGAATTGCATACCCGAACAAATCTATCACTAAACGACTGTATGTGGGGGAAGAGCCAACCATATTCAGTCATCATCCAACAATCACGGGCAAAAGGGCAAGAACCAAAGCATGTGTTATCGTTTCACTTTGACTAGAGAAAACATGACAAGACTCACTGACTTGGACATTCCTACGAATTAAATTAACCAAGTATGGAATAGCATTAAGGAAAGCTCGCCATACTAGATTCAAAACCTTCGGTGGAGTCCGAATATGGCAGAATTTCTTCCACATTAATCTAACCGCAACTGAGCAACTCAAGTGAATAGTCTATGTCAAGAATCTATAAGCACTTCGAACCGAATAGAATCCACGTTTCTCAAATTTTCATACCCAATTATTTGCTTGCCCAGTGATACTCAAAGGGACAGACAATATATTATGAGCATTAACCTAATTAAATATAGACAGAATCAAATCCCTTTTCCAGCATCCCTGTTGAATGAGATCAGAAACCAAAAACACATCACAATCTATCTATTGAGGAGTAGAAACCTTACCATTCAAATTTAATGGCACCCATGGATCCTCCCAAATCGAAATGCTTCTACTATGTTCAACTCTTTTGAGAGAACCTGACGCAATCAACTTCTTACTCTCCCACAAACTTCTCCACAAGTAGCTTGGATTACTCCCAATCTCCGAATCTAAAAAAGAGCCAAACGGAAAATACTTGGCATTGAGAGTTCTTGCCACCAATGAATTATCTCTAGTGAAAATTGCCCATGGGTGCTTCTCTAACATAGATAAATTGAACTTATGCAATTTCTTAAATCCCAACCCACCATCAAACTTCAATTTCGCCATCCATTCCCAGCTTACCCAATGCATACCTCGTTCGTGAGAGCTCCCTCTCCCCCACCAAAATCGAGCCATAAGTCGCTGCAATTCATAACAAATTGTTTGCGGCACCAAAAATAAATTCATAGTATACGTTGGAAGTGTCTGGAGAACAGTTTTTAACATCACTTCTTTCCCCGCCCTAGATATACATCTCCACTTTCAAGAGTTGAGTTTCTGCCACATTTTATCCTTCATAAACTGAAACACCTCACGCTTATTAATCCCTATTCGCGTTGGCAAACCCAAATATGCCCCCAAGTCTTTTTGCTCCATCACCCCCAATATAGAACATACGTCCTGTCGCACATCAAGAGGTGTATTACGTGAGAAGTTCAAAGAAGACTTGGAATAATTGATTAATTATCCCGATACCTCAGCATACCCATCCATAATCTCCTTCACCACACGTGCCTCTCTACCACTTACTTGGAAAGTAACTAAACTGTCATCTGCAAAAAATAAATGTAAAATAATAGGAGCTCTTCTTGTAATAGACCATCCTGTAATCAAACCCTGATTTATCTTAGCTGAAATCATACGAGACAAACCTTCAGCACAAAGAATAAAAAGGTAAGGCGAGATCGGATCTCCTTACCTTAACCCTCTGGATGGAACTATAGGACCCAACAACAAACTCCCAAATAGGACCGAATATTTCACAGTAGAAATACAGTGCATAACTAGATTAATCCAATTCTAGTTAAAACCCAAACTTTGAAGCATTGCTTGGTAAACCGCCATTCCATCATGTCATAAGCCTTACTAATGTCCATTTTCAATGTAGCAAAACAATCCTTATCTCTCTTTTTATTATTGAAATAATGCATCATTTCAAACGCTATAATGCTGTTATCCTGAATACTTCTGCCATGAATGAAAGCATTTTGTGTTGGAGAGACAATAGTATCCAACATAACCTTCAACCTATTCGCTATCATTTTGCTCATGATCTTGTAAATAACGTTACATAATGCAAGAGGCCTTAAGTCACTCATTACCTAAGGTGTTTGCTTCTTTGGTATGAGAACCAAAACTGTTTCATTCCAAGAGGTAGGAAAAGACCCCTCCTGCAGATACTGAATGCACACTCTAGACACTTCAGGACCCACAATCTCCCAATGACTTTGGAAAAATCCAAGATTAAAACCATCAATGCCTGGAGTTTTATCAGGTTTCATGCTAAACAATGTAGCTTTCACTTCCTCCATTAAATAAGACTCCACGAACTTCTGATTCATCTCCTCTGTAATACATGCAGTAACGTGTTCAAGGATAGGCTCCATATTGCCCATGCGTGATGTAAAAATGTCTTGAAAGTAGCCAACCATTAAATCTTCCAAGCCCGACCCTCTCAAACACCAGGCTCCCTCCGAATTCTGAAGCCTAAGCATATTATTTTTCTGCTTCCTGTCTGTAGCCATAGCATGGAAAAAACGTGTATTAGCATCCCCTTCCTGAAGCCAAAAAACTTTCGCCCTCTACTTCCACTGAACCTCACGGTCATGTAGCAGTTGAAAGAACTTTTGATATACTTCATGAATAGCATTATGATCCCGCCCCAAACGAGAGCTATGTCGTGCTTTAATTATATTCTGGCACTCTTCCAACTTCTTCCTATGTATCTCCTTCAGATCTATACCCCAGTGATACAAAGCCGACCTGCAAACCTTCAACTGATCCTCCAAATTCTTTATCACCCCAGAGTTCCAATTGTTCAGAACAATTTCCTTACATTGTGGAAAACGAAGCCAGTAATTCTCAAACTTGAATCTCCTAGCGTGATCGCGAGTGACCATAGACCGAACCTCCAGAAAGATTGGCAAGTGATCAGAAGTAGTGATATCCAATGTATATGCCTGAGCATAAGGGAATTTATACCTCCAACCGTTAGATATCAAAACCCTATCTAATTTCTCCTCAATCCAATGATCAGAATCCTTACCATACTCCCACGTAAAAGGATATCCTCCCATAAGGAAATTAGTCAAACCTGCATCACAAACAGCCTCACGAAAACCTTGAATTAAAGCACGTGGTTGTGGCCTCCCTCCTTTCTTCTCGTGGACAGCAAGTAAGTCATTAAAATCACCGAGACAAACCCAAGATAAGGGGCTACAATCCCTTAAGTTACGAAGGAGATTCCAAGTTTCATTTCTTCTCAAGCGATTAGACTAACCATTAAAACCCGTAAGTCTCCAAGCACCACTACCGTCAATAGAAACTTTAACATCAATGGAATGTGAAAATAAATTCAAAACAAAAACATGAGAGACTGAGTGCCAGAGTAATGCCAAGCCCCCACTATGCCCTATACAATCAGCAGCTACAAAGTCATCATAACCCAAACGAGTCTTTATTTCAGAAATTTTAGAAGACAAACAAAAAGTTTCTATTTTAAAAAATAAAAGTTGGTCTCCTATCTCTTACATAGAATTCCAACAACTGCAGTGTCCGAGGATTGCCCAACCCACGGCAGTTCCAACTAAGTGTACTCATTTCTTCTAGCAGGTTTGATTAACAAGACCAACCGATAAAATTTTCGCCATCTCCTCAAAGATAACATCATCATCTATGCGAACGCTCATGGCGAACAACGCTGGAAAAAAATCAAGAAAATAGCTAGAAAAATCCTAGAAAAAATGGGGCCAAAAAACTTTTCAGAGCGAGACAAAATCACCCTCCTTTGTTCAATTTTCTTTCATAAAATTTGTTAATTTTAAATTTCAAGTAATATAACATTATTATGTTATAGTGTTTAAGATAATAAACTGTTATTTTATTTATGACTGTATATATACACAAAACTTCTTAATTGAAATAACTTTTGAAATTATAAATATATATTTAACTATAATATATTTTTAAATATATAAATATAAATTTAAATGATAGGATATGATCATATATTCGGTATGCCATGACAACCTTTTATATTATATATATATCAAGCAACTGATGAAATATTATACAATATGATTTTTTATTATGATAGTAAAAATATAAAATTTTTAATGTATATGTTTATATTATAAAATATATAATATTATTATATTTAAAATAATTGATGTTGTGAAAATTAAATTGGTAATGTAACTGAAATAGGACTGCATTGTAATAGGATAGAACCTGTAAAGAAAAGAACGTGAGGTGGTGGTGGGTGTTCAGGCAGCCACTCCAAAAAGAAAATGAATGTAGTGAATTATTTAGAGTTTTTGTGTAAAATAATAGCATACATTTATTGCTGTGATCCTTTTCTTTTTATATTGTAAGAAAATGGTGATAAATATAAAATTTTCTGATAATTCGGCGATGATGTGGCCGACTACTTGATAAGGGATATCGTCAACAAATAAGTTGGTAATCCTATGATTATAGGTGTAATGGAATACGCTAGGTAGTCCCTGCTAAGGGTAACTTCATGCCGACACTCTCCCTGTTGAGAGATGGGCAATTCTTGATGAAAATCCGGGTGTTACGGTGTTCGAATCTTTCTAGCCCGCACTTCTTACTCATTTCCACGTGTGCCTATCTCACCGTGATAGCTCATGGTTTGTTTTGGGTGATTATTATGTAGCATCAGAGGTCCCTCGCTGGTCTTCAATTCTTCAGATTCGAAGGTGATGATTTTTCTTCTTGATTACGTGACACGATTTGATTGTTTGCGTTGTTTTGTCTTCCCTTGGTCACGATGGTGGGCTTATTTTTCAAGTCATATTAAAGATTTTATCGGCTATGCTACTGTATAAGAACACTCCTTTCTCTTTTGTATTTGCGACTACCGTCTACGGGATAAATGAAGTGGGGCACTTTCTTTCTTCTTTTTTAGAATAATCATATTTGTGCGGAGGATATCATTATGGTCTATGAAAAGCAGCTGAAGGTGGGTTTTCATGAAGGTGCTAGCATACTGTTTAGTACCATATCGTCCACGTACACTTTAACGATTGATCCAACCATGTCCTCAAAGATTCCTGACACCAACCTTTAGTACATGGCCTCTGTGTTTTTTAAACCAAAAGGCATTAACTTATAGCAGTAAACTCCCTCATCTGTTATAAACGTGGTCTTCTTTGCATTCTTGAGATCATGATTTGGTGGTATCCTAGATGGCATTAAAGAAGGAAACCACCGCATAACCCAAGGTTGAGTCCACTAATCTGTTAATGGATGACAATGAGTCATGATTTTTGGGACATGTTTTGTTTAGGTCAGTGAAGTCCACACAGATTCTCTACTTTCTGTTAGCTTTCTTCACCAGTATGACATTGGCCAGCCATATAGGATATTGGACTTTATCAATCCTGCACTCAAAAACTTATCAATCTCCTCTTTGATCACCTACTGCCTCTCTGGTGCAAACTTTCTTTTTTTTTTGTTAGACTAGTTTGACATTCTTATCAATAGATAACTTTTAGGTGATAAGAGCTCGATTTACACCCGTTACATCTTTTTGGAGATCAAGTGAAAGTTGTCACTCGGCTCTTTAGCAACTCTACTAAACAAGCCTTTATTTCACAAATTAACGTAGTGCCGAACCGTACCTTTTTATCTATCAGGACCTCCTCTACCAGTTCTGCTGGTTCTGATTTTACATGAGATTTCGATTTTTCCAGTAAGTTAATGGCATGATTGCTTTCTCAAGACTTTTTGCTGAGTATCTATAACCTTCCATGGCCAATCTCGGATCGTCTCCGACCACGGCTATTCCCCTTGAAGTGGAAAACCTAAAACACATAACACTCATATTAATAACAATGTTGTGAATATTAATAAAAAATATTGTGACAGTTTAGGATGAATATTACATTGTATACCTAAAGCTATTATTATAAATATTCATCATCAATCTTAAAATATGCGACTAAAATGCATTTGGAGATGATGAAGTAAAGTTCATATAAAAATTTATTATTAAATTTAAATTCTTATTTTAAATATTTTTTAAATTTATATACTACAATTTGTATTTATTTTATTGATAATTTTTGAAAAGAGGAAGATCGCGCAGATATTGGTTTTACTCAGCGTCTGGTAGAGGTGATTAAGAAGGGTCATTAACAACGAAAAGCAGTAAACACCACTTCTGCTTAATATTAAAACAAGAAGTGAGAACAGAAGAGATCTGCATTGACATTTACAGCTCATATTTACAGAATAATGCCCTCAATTTTCCCTACAAAATTCTTAAATGAATTCCCACTTTTCACCTTCACAACTATACCATCTATATTATCATATTTCATATTGCACCATCTTTCATTAATTTATCACCTATTTTTCTTCCTATTTTTGGCTTTTATGCCGTTGCTTTACAAACCTAGGGATGCAAAAGCCGTAAGTTCTGGAACACCATAAAACAGGGATTCCACAACCCACGAAGCAGCAACCGAAAAATTTATTACCGGCTAAGATTTCATGAAGCGAAGACATCCCAGGCAACGAGAAAATACAGAATATCAGACTTTAGATTCTGTTTTCGTCCATCTTAATGACCTTCAACACCGTTGCATTGCAAAAGAAACATCTATGGCAATTCAAAAGATGTCTTGTGATGCAGCCATAGCAAGAGATATGAGAACAAGGAATAAACTTCGCATCTGCTTTACATGTATAACAAATGCAGCAGATGCCATCATCTCCATCTGTTTCTCCACATCTCATCTTTTCAATTTGTTGCACCTCAATTCGGCTGATAAGAAGGCTCAAGAAGTTCTCAAGTTGCCCAAGCTTTCCCAGATAGGCATCCCCTCTGAGTGAACCAGCCTGCTAAAATGATTAGGGAAAGAAAGTAGATAAGATAAAAGAATATAATTTAGAAAAAAAGGAAGCAGCTAAACTTTGAAAGAATCCCGCTTCAATCACTTGGTTAAAGAACTTCAAAACCAAAACAATGATAAACAGATAAGCAAAATCACCACCAACACCCATGCACATGCACACATATACCATTTCTGTCATGATTATTTACAGCAACCATAGAAAAGCAAAACTCAAGAATGATAGGAGTAGAAGGAAAGACAACCAATGAATGCACAACAAAAAATTTGCCAACCAATATTTCGAGCAAATAAAACCAATATGTCCTAGTAAACACAGACACCCAATTTAAAGAAACCAAAATAATAATATTATTCTGAAGCCCATGTTTAAACACCAGAATAACATATTATCGCTCTTAATTCAGGGATTGTAAGATGAATTTTACAATATCCCCTCAGGGTCGTGTTCTTTCACTGCCTATTCTCATCCCATCTTTGGTCCAATATTAACGGAAGCTAGTATTTCAATGTCCTCAATTCTCTAAAGTTGGCTTTTGAACAAATGTACAGACTGCAGAAACAAGAACCAGTTCTGATCGTCGGGATTATCCAATGCTCATTACCAAGATCATCCTATTCTACTCAGAAACTCCCTTTTACTTTCTCTTGTTGTCTGCGAGATGAAATAAATTCGGAGTGCTAAAAGGGGAGCTAAGCCCTCTAAAAGAATGCCGTAAAAAGAAAGAGACAATAAGGCTCCGTTTATTTCACAGAAAATTTAGGAAAATATTTTCCGTATTTTGTAGAATTTGGGACACTTAGAAAATTTAGTTAACAGAAAATATTTTTCTCGTCAAATGAAAAAATAAGTCATTATAAGAACAATGACTTCCTCTTTTTTTTAAAAAAAAGTCATTTTCTGCATCTTAACATCTTTATTAAGGTTTTTATATATAAATTTTTTAATAAATTTTATTTTTTAAATTAAATTAAGTAATGAAAAATAAGTTATCTCATTGAAAATATTTTTCATATATGTCATTTTCTGTGAAACAAACCGAGCCTAATACTCATTATTTTTGCAAATGGCATATTGATAGGTCCACAGTAGCACCACAAGGCCCAAGACCATCTAAAGTCTATGTCAGAAGAATCAAAGGCAGAGAAAAAGGTAAAGAATCGGTTATAACAAGATAATAAGTATGTTTGGGACACCTGGACAGGGCAGGAATGTGTGTATATGGGGAGAGATTATGGCAGAGAATCATCTTCTCACAAGCCAAACTTTTCTTCTCCTGTTTGGGAGGGGCATATACATCTGCACGGGATTAAAGTCCTGGGAGACACTGGCCTGATTAATTTTTTTTTCCTGGTAAACAACAAATATTAATGAAGAGTTGCCTCTTTTCTTCTTTGACTTTGCTCCTCGGTTATCATAAATCTGGTTATTGAGAGTTTCTTTGATTTACAAATGGCGGTTTTTGTTCTTTACTCTATCAAATTGGTCAAACCCGTCGCTTATGTCCAAAACCCGAATGGAATCATAGGTAGATCAAGTAAGAGAGGATATGAAACCCAGCAGCTCGGGTACCTTGTGGGAATTGTTCCCACATTGGCTGGGAAAATATTTGAGAAAGAATATATATTAGCTGAGCTAGAAACTACTAAATAGTTTAAATTAACTATTTTGACTCAAAGCGAAAAATGAGTCTGAAAAGTTATTTAGATCAGTTTAGGTTGAACTATTATCAGTAGTATTACCCTGAGTCGGAAAAATCGTGTGGCCTAGTAAGGTCTGCGAAGAAAGGGCTATTCATGGGATGAGGTAGAGCTGCTTAAGGTACTAGCAGACCAATTGTTCCCACATCAGCTAGAAAAATATTTAAGAAAGAATATATATTAGTTAAATAACTTGAGTTAACCATTTTAGACCAAATTAAAAAATAAGTCCAAAAAATTACTGAGACCAGTTTGGGCTAGGGTATAACAGAGGAACACTTACCCTCTTCAGAAAGATTTTGAAGCTTTCTATCTAGAAAATGCAACATGGCTCTCCAAGAAAGATCAACGTTTCAATAGACATGAGTTTTTCAAGAAAGATCAACGTTTCAATAGACATGAGTTTTTCATTGCTTCTTTCATCATTCCACTTGATGATAAGATCCTTAATACTCATGAGGAAGAGGAACTCAAAATTTCTTTACTTGTGGTTTCTACTCAGGAGCTCTTTTACACTTGTTACAATAGCTCCATCAACGCAGCCCCAATATCACCTAGCTGAACCTTATTATTGAGCTTATGCAACACTATGGAGGTGATTTTGCAGGGAATCATTATGAGCATATTGATGCCACTCAACATCATGGATCTATTGCAGATAATATAGATGATTTTGTTGCTTGTGCCGTCCAATTTCCTTTCATTTAATGATTCTTATTGCCAAGGTTATTTTGAAATGGGTTATCCCTGAAGATTTATATCCGCTCCATTATCAAGAAACCAAGAACCTATATAACACCATGGAACTTGCACAAGAGATTGAAAGGGAGATCAATTTTGTTGGCTTGAGACACTTGGGGACGTGTAGATTAAATAGAGTAAAATTACAATACAATTCTCTTCTAAAGATAGCCAATATTCTTACAAGGAGATCCTTCTCTCCTTTCAGCACCATTAACTATCCAGGCTATTCAATAACTTTTTGATATTGATTTTGTGACCATCTTGTGGGCAACTAATGAGTTGCAATTCAGCCATCCTCCTAACCCTTCTTTAACCAATTCTCAACAATATGCCTCACTGACTCTCTAATTTCACCCCGAATCATCACATTCCACTTCAACCTAGTACCAACCCTATCAATATCAAACTTGATCGCTACGAACACATTCAAAAAGATGAAATTGAAAAATTAGCATTTAATGCAATATATGAGATCATTGGGTCGACTACAAGCCCTTTCTCTAGCCTAGTATTACTTGTTCAAGAAAATTATGAAAGTTGGCACTTTTGCTTAGATTATAGTTAGTTAAATAAAGGCACCACCAATGAATATCCAATTCCAGTTATTTAGGAGATGCTTGACGAATTACACCAGGGACTCTAGTTCCTTGGACACACAGTTGATTTCAGAATTGCATTCCACAATTACAAGGGGTATTCGGGAGCATATCAAACTTATAAAAGGGAGGCAACTTCTTTTAATTGCGAGGGTAGATGAAAATGATTCAATAATATGGCTTCACATTTGATTTGTCAACACCATAAATATGACTCTTTCCCCCATAGGTGATCTTCAAGCTCTACCCATTCCTCAAAACATTTGGGAAGACATTGCTTTAGATTTTATTACCGGTCTTCCTCAATCTAGTGGTATTAATGCTAGTGGTGTTGATTGCATTTTAGCAGTGGTTGACAAATTATCCAAATAAGGCCATTTTATTCCATTAAAGCACCCTTTCACAATAAAGATAGTAGCAGAATTATTTGCAAAGAGATAATCCACTTACATGGAGTTCCCCAGTCCATGGTGAGCAACCAAGACCCTATTTCTCTGATTTCATTTTGGACTGAGGTTATCGTTTGCAAGGGACCAGCTCAAATTCAATTTTGCATCCCCAAACGGACAGCTATACAGAAGCTTTAAACAAGACCATTGTATCTTATTTGCATTGCTTTTATTCTACGCAACCTAAGTTGTGGTCCAAAAGGCTTTGTTGGCAAAGCATTGGTATAATACCACTTTTCTTGGAGCTTTCGGAAAATCTCCTTTTGAAATTGTATATGGTCAAACTCTCTACTCTCATCAATATTCTTACTAGTGAAATTTGTGTGGAATCAGTCGCCATTTCTATGACATATCAACAAAAAGGGTTTCAGCAACTTAAATTTCACCTTACTAAAGCTCAACAAAAGTTGCAGTATTATGCCAACAAGCATCGTCAAGATGTTACATTTTTAGCGGGTGAAAGTTTTTCTTAAGCTTCAACCACATGGACAACAATATGTTGCTGGTAGAGCGAATAAATAGCTGGCAGCTCGTTATTGTGCGTCGTTCATCATTTAGAGTAATTGGTCCAAGTAGCTTATAAGCTTGATCTACCACCTTCTTCGCTGATACATTCTATATTCCATGTCTCACAACTCAAGAAATGAACCGGTGAGCAACCAATCCTTCCTGCTTTACCTATTGCCTGCCACCAAACAATCTCTAGTCCAATGGCAGGGGCAAACAATTGAAAGTGGTACTTGGATTGATGAGGCTGATTTTGTGGCCCAATTTCCTTACTTTAGCCTTGAGGACAAGGCTATTTTCCTTCAAGGAGATGTCTTGATAGGAGGGCCCCAGGGTACAACCACAAGACTAACACCATTTGAAGTCTATTCCAAAAGAATTAAAGGCAGGGATAATGGAAAAGAATTGGCGTAAGATAAGGAATAATTGGGTAATTTTTATATGTTTCTCCATTGAAGTAAGTGTGTGTATATACAGATTACAAGACCTTATTAAGGCAACTCTTAAGAATCCTCTATTAATCAATTAGACTATAATTATATAATCTCCTATGATTATGTACAGATTACGTTCACACTCTAACACTCCCCTCAAGTTGGACCATAGATGTTTATCATACCCAACTTGTTAGAAAGATATTCTATTTGAGACCCATTTCAAGTTTTGGTGAGTAAATCACCCAGTTGCTCTCCTATCTCCACATAATTGGTGAAGATTAAATTTTCTTGAATCTTCTCACGGATGAAATGACAATTTAATTTCAATATGCTTGGTCCGTTCGTGGTATACTAGATTGGAAGCAATATAAAGAGCAGCCCGATTATCACCCCAAAATTTCGTGGGTGACGCAACATCCATACCAACTTCCTCCGATAGATGAATTATATCTTAGATTATTATTAATTATTATTATATCTTATATTATTATATCTTATCTTATTATTATTATATTTTCTATATTATTATTTTTATATTATTAAATCCAATATATTATTAAATCAAAATTATACAAATTATACTAATAATACACTAAAATAATATACTAATTACAAATCAATCTTATAATAAATAATAAATCGTATAATAAATATTTATATATTAATTTAATATTTAATTATAATTTAATATTTAATTTATTTATTTAAATTTTTTTTAATTTTATTACAGATTTATCCACAAAATCTCACAAGTGGACTGAGACATGGCCTGTATTCTAACTTGGCACTGGATCTGGATACCACATTTTGCTTCTTACTTTTCTAAGACACTAGATTTCCTCTAACAAATACACAGTAGTCTGTAGTCGACCTTCTATCACTTTTGGATCCCACCCAGTCAGCATTAGAAAAACACTCAATATGCCCATGATCACTATAGAGTATATCGAGTCCATAATCCCTTTTAGATAACATAGAATCCCAATGTTTCACTGCAGGTGCAGACATGAACTCACTTACAACGCTTACTGCAAAAGCAATATCTGGCTGAGTCATCACCATAAGATAGTCCAAATTTCCAACCAACCTCCTGTACCTCTCTGGATCATCATAAGAGTCTCTGTCATCCTTTGTAAAATATATATTAGGAATCATTGGTGTGCTACATGGTTTAACTCCTATCTTCCCAGTTTCTGTAAGCAAGTCAAGGACATACGTCCTTTAAGACAGGAAAATTCCCCTTTTATTGCACAATATCATCAACATATACAACAAGGAGAATAATACAAGTATCTAAATTTCTATAGAAGACTGAATGGTCACACTTGCTTTTTTCCAACCCAAATTTTTGAACTTTACTGAACTTGCCAAACCATGCACGAGAACTCTACTTTAAACCATACAAAAACTTCTTCAAATAACAGACTTTCCCATACTCCCCCTGAGCAACAAATCCTGGTGGTTGCTCCATATACACCTCCTCTTGGAAGTCACCATGTAAAAATGCATTCTTGATATCTAACTGGTGTAAAGGCCAATGCTGAGAAGCAGCTAGGGAGATGAACAAGCAAACTGAGGTCATTTTTACCACGAGAAAAAGTATCAGAATAGTCAACACCATAGGCGACAAGACGGGCCTTAAGCCTCCCTATGGAGCTATCTGAATTGACTTTGATGGCAAAAACTCATTTACAGCCCATAGCCTTCTTGCCAGAGGGTAAATCAACTAGTTCCCAAGTATGATTTTTCATCTAGAGCATTGATCTCTTCAAACATTGAATCACGCCATCCAGAATGAGCCAGTGCCTCTTTAACTGTCTTAGGCAAAGAAATGAAATCTAGAAAGACAATTAAGGAGATAGAAGAATGAGACAAGTGATCATAAGATAGAAAGTTAGCAACATAATAGGTAGATTTACACTGTCGTTTACCTTTACGAAGACTAATGAGGATGTCAAGGTCACTCGGTAGTAGATCCGATGGCGAAGAAGATTCTGATGCAGAACATGTATCATCAGGTACTGGCCTCCGAGAGTAAACTTGAACAATTGACGGTTTAACAGGAGGCTGAGTACTAGGAGGAATGTTACCATCAGATTGTACAACAAAAGGCATACTCGAAGAGGTCCCACCATCAGATATGATTCCATAGATGAGCCACTCATCGTCCTCCTCTTGATCAGGAGAGGTTTGTGCAACAGGATAAAAAGGAATTTGCATGGAAAAGACTACATCTGTTGAGGCCAGATAGTTGTTGAGGTTTGGAGAACAACACCGATACTCCTTCTGAAGGAGAGAATATCCCAAAAAACACACTTCACAGTTTTAGGATCAAGTTTAGTCACATGAGGTCTGACATCCCGAACATAGCAAGTGCTGCTAAACAGTCATGGTTCGAGAGGAAATAATAACTTCTTAGAAAAGAGGACATTGTAAGGAGTATTACCATTTAGTACTGTGGAGGGCATGCGATTAATAAGAAAGCATGCAGTAGAGACAGCATCAGTCTAAAATTACTTAAGAACTTGCATTTGAAACAACAGAGCTCGAGCAGTCTCAAAGAGATATTGATTCTTCCTTTCAGTTACTCCATTTTGAGCGGGTGTATCAACTCATGATGATTGGTGAAGAATACTATGTTGAGTCATATAAGCCTGAAATGATTCTGACATGTATTCTTTAGCATTGTCGCTCCGCAAAATTTGCACAAAAATATTAAATTGAGTTTTGATTTCAACACAAAAGGCAGAAAAATGAGAAAATACTTTCGAACGATGCTTCATAAAATAAATCCAAGTCATTCTAGAGTAATCATCCACAAAAGTAATAAAATATCTAACTCTAGTCTTAAATCCAACCGGACATGGGCCCCAAACATCTTAATAAACTAACTCAAAAGCAGACTCAGCTCGTTTATTGACTCTAGGACTTAAAGAGCTTCGATGATGTTTTGCAAAATGACATGACTCACATTACAGTAAAGATACATCATGAAATTGAGGGCATAGCTTCTTCAAAACCGATAAAGAAGGGTATCTCAACCGACAATGTGCTTCAAACGGAGACACAACACTAGAGCAGGCAACAGACTGAGGCATCCATGCATCCAAAATGTAGAGACCCCAGATACATGTCATTTACCAATAATCTGCTTCGTCACAAGATCCTGAATGAGACAGATCAGGAAAAAAGGGAACACAACAATTTAGGTCTTTGATAAGTTTACTCACAGAGATTAAAATAAAAACAAGATTAGGTAAACTAAGCACAGATGATAAGGTGATAGAAGGAGTAGGTTTAACAGTCCCAAAACCCTCAACATTATAGGTTGACCCATCAGCTATAATAACAGGAGAATGTGCTTTATGAGATCGAAAGCTAGTAAAAATATGAGGATTACCTGTCATGTGATTTGTGGCACCAGAATCAATAACCCATTTATATGAAGAGGAAATAAGACATGTTTTACTTGTCTCAGCCGCTACTGAAGATGTTGGGATAATTTTAATAATATGGGTCTTATTGTCAGAAACTATTTCAATTAAAACCTATACTCCTATACCTTTAAACGAATTTAAGGAAGATAACAAAATCTAACCCAGTAAACAGTAACACAATGAAGAGTACCGGGCGTGAACAATATCAAAAACGCCTCAACCCAACACCCAAACGGCAAACGAACCACAGATATAACAAGGGGCCTGCAAGGCGACTCCAGCGTCCTCCCTAGATGAGCGGTGAGAGACAAATATTACCCTAGATGGGTAATCCAAAAGAATAGGAGTCCTAAGTCTCCAAAAAAATTTAAAACTCAACGGGAGAGAAAAAATTAAATCTCTACGGGAATGGCTCTGATAACATATAATAAGATAAAGAATAATTGGATAATTTCCGTATATTTCTCCATTGAAGTAAGAGTGTATATATACAGATTACAAGGCCTTGTTAAGGCAACTCCTAAGAATTCTCTATCAATCAATTAGCCTATAATTATGTAATCTCCTATGATTATGTATAGATTATGTTCACACTCTAATAAACATAATGAGTATTTTTATGTCCACTAACAGGGCAGGAATGTGTGCATATAGGGCGAGATTGTGGGAGAGAATCATCTTCTTCCTAGCCAAATTTTTCTTCTTCTATTTGGGAAGGGGCAGAAATCATCTGCACAGCATTCTTAGTCCTGGGAGGCATTGACCTTGTTAATTTCCTTTTCTTGTAAACAATAAATAAAAATGAAGAGTTGCCCCTTTTCTTCTTTGATTTTGCTCCTCTTATTCATAGATCTGGTTATCCAGAGTTCCTTTGATTTACAAATTTCTATTTTTGTTTACTCTACCACACATCTAGCAGGCAAAATAAATACTATCTCAATAAATTGTTCACAAAGCCAAATCAAGGAAAAGAATATCACATACATAGTATGGCCATCACGCATCTTTTAACCCTATCATTTCCACACCAAACTAAAATGTATGGAAGTTGTCAACTGTATTAATCTCATTTCTAGATGAAGTAAAAAATAAATAAATGAAATTAGGTCATCAAACCAGAAGCAGCTTAAAACAAGACAACTCAACTTTAAGCTTCTTACCATACATAAACGTTTGATTTTAATTGCAGATAAACCAAGTAGAATCAACAATAAGCATGTTATCTACAGCCATGGTTTTAAATAACGGCTGTTACGTAACGTAACGGCCGTTATGTAACAGGTTTTGGGGGGCCATTATCTGTTATCCCGTTATACAACAGCTCCTTCTAATTTGCAGGCATAATAGCCGTTACGGCCGTTACCGTTACCAATAATTAAAATTCTTTTATATCCTTTTATCTTCTGCTCCCTTTTTTCATTTTCATTAGTTTCTACACTTTTCAGCAGTTTCAAAAACTATATATTTTAAGTTTTCTCTTCCCTTTTTCTTTCAAATTTCAATCTTTCTTGCATATTTCTAGTATAAACTTAGATCCATTATAAACTACTCTATTTTCAAACTTATTTTTTCTAAAAAATTATTTAAATTTTATCTATTTTAGTTTTTAATTGTTGTTTTTTTCTTTTTTTTTTAAGTTTTTGTGGATTAAAATGATAGTTTTGAGTTAAAATTGTACTTTGAGCTATTAGTTTACTCGATCTATAAAAGTTATGTTGATTTTTCTTATTTTAAACTATATGATGTTTAACGTAAGTTAAATAATCTATATTTTATATATTTATGTTTATTATGCATTTGTATATATTGTTCTGAATTAAATCTCATCAATATCATTTTATTTATGAACTTTGCAAATTTTTTTAAAAAATTTGCGTAGCGCCAAGCCGTTATCATTACGTTACGGCCGCTACAGGTCTGTTTCCGTTACCCGCGACCACGACCGCGAACGTGGCAGCGCCCGCGATTTAAAACCATGTCTAAAGCAGATTCAATTTATGCATGACTACGTTCGTCGGAAGAGATTAAAGGGAGGGAGAGGAGGGGGGGAAACAGAAAGAGAGACAAAACTAACCCAGTTATACTCCAAGAGATACTGGAATCCACAATGCATGGTATCAGGGCAGTCCATGCTAGCAAAAACATCTACAATATCATTCTGCCCTCCAGATTCTGTCTCCACATTTGCATCCAACAAATTCAAAATGATCCCCATAAGAGGTGCTAATATCATGCATCGACTTACTTTTTCCAACAATTGACCATGTCTTCGAAATGACCTGCAATTACATTGCCACAACCAGGCAGGACAAAAGTTAAATAAATTATCATAACAATTCAATGTTTTTTTCTAATAAAATATAAAACAAGATGAATCCTCAGTTAATAAATTTTTTAAATCAACAAGCCACAAGAACCAAGAAGCCACCTTCTAAATAAACTCACAAAGAAGTATTTCCCCAACTAAAAGACTGCTGAAAAAAAAAATTTCAGATGAAACAACGATTAAAAAAATAAAGTGCAATATCTACAACATTTTGTAAAAATACAAATAAACCATGAAGATTTCTTAAATGTTAGACCATCACCTATACCAATTTTCTTAAATGCTTCTCTATCGGATTTGGAAATCAAAGACCAAATATCTTGAATGATGCAATGTATTTCTATCATTCAAAAGAACAATTAATACATCTGGGGAAAAGAGGAGAGAGAGAAAGAGTTCAATTCACTTTACAGAAACTTACAAGTCAAAAAATTCAGCATCCGCAGCGGAAGTTATGTGGTTGAGAATAAAAACAATTAATTCAGTTAACCTCCGGAGGTTTGTATCAGTTCCTGATATGAATGCTTGCGGAATCTCACAGGTACAGAACTCCAAAAGCCTTGCAAGGTTGCATGAGAGATCAAATACTACACAGCATTTCCTTTGCTGAAACTCCGATACCTGCCAAGCGTACCCAAAGGAATAAGATTAAAACTAAATAAATAGGAAAAGGAAGACAAAAAAAATAAAAAATTAAAGCCAGGCAAAATAATTGATAATTGCTTCAGAGTCCACATTACATTCATACCAGTATTACTAGTCAACCCAATAAGCAATCCCCAAATGCGACCAACCAATTATTATATACATGCATACTCGTGTATCAGTTTACATGATTTATAATGCAAAAACCTATAGAACTTTGAGCATGAGTAGATATGTTTCTGAAGAAAATTTGCTTCTCTTCCTTCCCTTCCCCTCTATCCAAATAACATAAAAGCATTTTCCCTCCTTTCCCTCCCTAACTAACTTTTGGCTTTACAAATGAACTATTGATAATCATCTCTCCTCCCCTCTCTATAACAACTTCCTTTCTCTTTCCCTCATCGCAACCATGTTTACTATAAAAGAAAAGGTACATCAAACAAAACGAGCATGAAACCTTGTAAAGCTCAACCTATGTCACCAATGCTTGGATTACAGTCAAATGCAAGTTAAGCAACAAAAGAATGATCATTATTGATAAATTATATTTTTGGGCCAATATTCATGTTTTCATTCACTGTTGAAATAGCGGGATTCATAAACTGAATACAAGATTTTGTACCTGGTGTTTTTCTTGCATTTCCCGAATAGAAACAGAGAACTCTGTCATTGTCCAGCTAAGAGTATTAAATAGGCGATTCAGAAAGGCTGAGAACAATTCTTCATCATTGGCGCAAGCTTCCCGCAACAAGTTCTGCGAAAATTAAGGAGCACAAATGTGTTCAAATTTATGGCCATTAGTTATCCATGCAAAGAGTTAAATATGAAGCCAAGAATTCATCAATTCACCTGAAAAACAACTGATGATGATGATTCTCCATATTTTGAAGAACCAAAGCGAGAACCCTTGCACAATCGCAGAAGAATGTTGGTGACTGGAATCCAAGATCTGTTATCAAAAGCTGACAGCAATGCTTTTGGCATTCTCTGCGTGGCTGCTTCATTGCTCTCCAAAACTGCCACATATTCCTTGTACTGTACCAAGACTGATATAGATTGGAGAAGGAGATCCTTGAGATCTGCGCTCAATATCCTTGGGTCATTGAAGTGGGTAACTATGAAAGTGACCTAAAGGACAAGTTATTAAAAAAATCAACTTATACATCCATTGGATAAATACCACACTCATCAAAGTATAATTTCACAATGACACAAATACAAGTGGATAATATACATGACAAGAATAAGTTTTCACAAAAAACTTTAAAGCTTATGCATGTACTCTAGCCACAACTGACAAATGCCCCAAACCAACTACAGTAGAAATTAGTCAAAGGAAAAACCCAAACTGATACTAGACATAAGTCAAAGCTTAGCAATCAATTACTTTGATTATAGAATGGGCAATAGAGATAAATGTGAATAATCCACTTCTCTACAATAAGATTACAAGAGTTACAAATGCAATGAAGGTCAGAACTTGGAACTTCATTCAAGAAAGCGTGAAAGGCTAATCCATCCATAATAGTTGAACCACAATTTGTTAGAGCCTAGTAGAATGACTACTGGACTGTAAAAACACCAAATCACTATGGCATTCAACCACTGTTACTAAAGCAAGAGTTGACACTAAGACAACAAGGTAGAAATGGTTTGAATTCTTGATTTGTTGCACAAAACATTGAGAAGAGGAGAAGAACAGGAGAGAGGCGAAGGAGGAAAGAAGAAAAAGAGGAGAAAAAGAGAGAGGAAGGATAATAAACCTCTTATGTTGTTTTCCTACAGCTGAAAGCTTGAAATGGAGAGGATAGAATAGAATTTCCTTTTTAAAAAATTTAATAGAAAAAAGGCATAGGTTATTTCAGAAAGACAGCACCTCGCCTCCCCTGGTGTCTCTCACCTCAGGGCCTGAGGCAAGCACCTCTCTATTCTAGGGCGAGACCCTTGCCTGTCTCACCTCACACCTCTTGTCACCATTAATAATGTTGCAGCTAGCCAACTACTACTATCCTGGAATCAACTATGGATTGGATCTTTTCTTCCATCATTCAACTTTGTTTGAAACTAATTCTGCCTCAATATCTAAAATGGCTAATGTTTTGATACTACTTCCCTCTACATCAGATCAGGTCTTCTCATTTGCCTTTTCACTTATTCCACCACTAACTTATCATACTTCTATGCTGGGGCATTTCTACACTGGACATGACTAAAATATCTTAACGGCCCTCTCTCATTTTATGTCCAATATGTGCTACATACATTTGGCGGACTTGGTCGTTCCTAATCCTATCCATATTGTTAGCATACAACCATCTTAACATTCGCATTTCAGCCACTCATTTTGTAATCATATCGTACTTTTAGTGCCCAACATTTATGCCAATACAACATAGCTGGCCTCACCATAATTTTATAGAACTCATCTTTCACTTGTCAAAGGCCCTATGCTTGCATAGCAATACCCATCACATCCCTCCATTTCACCCCTCTTGTTTTTTATCCTATAAATTACATCCTTATCTATTACTATCTAGATAATAGAACAAAAATATTTGAATTGATTGCATTTTGCACAAAAACTTCATCCAATGAAACCTCATATCCATTCCTTCTACAAGAGCTAAACTCCCAATACATACTGTCTTATTTGTAAATAGCCAAAACCCTTAATCTCTCAAGTGTTCTTCACAACTCCAACTTTTCCTTAAACAACTCTACTAACTTTATCCACTAAGACAATACCATCCTCAAAATAAGACATAACATAGGATATCGTATTAAATATGACTGACTGGCTATTCATACTCATGGGTATTTGATGACATTTCATAATGGTTGTCAACCTCTACCCGGGCCTGGGACCAGCTATTCTTTATTAAGGTAAGACAGGTGGAGCTGAGGTACTATGCATTAAACCAATTTTAGCTTCTTGCCAACATGTAAATTATCAAAAAAACTCAATTATATATCCCATATTTTCCTACAATCACTACTGGAATTACTAGCATCGTCAAATTCATTGGCTATTCATACTCATGAGAATTTGACTAAATTTCATAATGGTTGTCAACCTCTGCCCGGGCTTGGGACCAGCTATGCTTTACAAAGGTAAGACAGGCAGAGTTGATCTGCCATGCATTAAACAAATTTTTAGCTTCTTGCCAACGTGTAAATTATCAAAATACTCAATTATATATCTCATATTCTCCTACAATCACAACTAGAATTACTAGCATCACTAAATTGTAACATCAAGTGCACACTTTTTACATCAAACTTCAAAATAGCATTTCCAAAATGATATTATCACAATAAACAGAAATAGCTCATTCTAATCCATACCAAGAAGCTAGCATATTGTGGTTAACACAGCAACAGAGTTATTACATAAAGCAAGGAATAGTTAAGAGTTTGTAAGCTTCTAGAGACTTAAAACTTTCTAGAACAAAAGAAGGTTATTGACCAAGAATATTGAAACCAGCATCGAAATAAACGTAGTTTTGGCAACAACTCCATATCTATTACCCTTTGTTTCATTACTCCACCTCTTATTATACCCCCTCCTCCACCAAAGAAAAAAAAAAGGGTATAAGTAATGAACAGAACCTAGATCAATTTGTGATCAAAAACTCCGTCACACAACTTGACAAAAAATAAGGCATTTTTCAGAAGGTTGCACTACTGCACCCCTAACCAACGAATGTAAAATATAGATAGTGGAGCGAAGGTTGCTCTACTACACCCCTAATCAACCACACCCCTAATCAACAAATGTGATTAGAAATATAGATAATCAAGCGAAGCGAAGATTGTTCTACTATATTTCTAACCAACCAATGTGATTAAAAATATAGATAATCAAGCGATTTCATATTCGAGAACGCTACAACAAATTCTTCATAAGTTAACTAAGTATGGAGGAGATCCATATTAAAATGCCGCAAGGTTAAACCTTGATAAGTTACTAAATAACAGAGAAGAACCAAATTTTGTTTGTAACATCATCTTTTATTTCTTGGCTCTCGTGGCTGCCACCTTAAAGGTATTTTTATAACTTTCAAACCCTAATTTTAGGGTACGAAGGTGTAACTATAATATAGGAAGGGTATCTAGTCAAATAGTCAAATCTATATTATATTAAAGATCATTTTTCTAAATTGTCTAGGAGAAATCTCATTCCTAAATGTGCTACACGAATTTGATTTCTAATTTAAGCCAAATTAATTTAAAACAAATCGCACAAAATACTAAAATACCAAAATAACAAAATTGGCCTAAGTGCAATTCCACCATACATGCATTGCGCGATCTGAAATTGTGTTGTGTATCCATATGTGTTGAAGAGTATGTCGCTTATTTCCTTATTCTCCCATGCTTTTCAAATATAGTTCTCATCTCGTAAGCCTTGAATTAAGCGATGTCACTTGATTTGTCATGATTTGGAGCTTCTCATATTAAATCTGTATCATTCTCTCCTTCCTCGAAAAAATTCGTTCTCGAACCTTCAACTATAATGAGATTCCCTTTCAATTCAATATGAAATTTCGCGAATGAAGCGCTAAACTTTGACATCTCTCTTTTTTTTTAATCAAATAATTTAAACGATTTTGTTTTTCATCACTCTTCTTATTTTTCACTTTTTCTTTTAAATTTCACACACAACTGAAATGAAACTTTTATTTTCTTTTTTTTTAAGAGAAACTGTAAAATAAACAAAAATAACAAAATAATAAGATAATTTGGAAAACAAATTACGAAATAAATAAAAATAAATAAATAAGAATTTATCTAACACTGTGCACCGACTAATCCGGAATCCAGTATCAACTCGTGATCAAAAATTCCGTCACACAACTTGATTCTACCACACTCCTAACCAACGAATATGATTAGAAACATAGATAACGAAGCGAAAGTTGCTCTCCGACACCCCTAATCAACCAATGTGATTAGAAACATAGATAATCAACTAAAGGTTGCTCTACTATACCCCTAACCAATCAATGTGATTAAAAACATAGATAATCAAGTAATTTCAGCTTCAAGAAAGCCACAAGAAATTCTTGATAGGTTTAACTAGGCATGTAGGAGATCTATATTAGAATGCCACGAGATTAAATCTTGATAAGTTGCTAAATAATGGAGAAGAACCAAATTTTGCTCACAACTATCATCTTTTATTCATTTGCTCTCGTGATTGTCACCTTAAAGTTGTTTTTATAGTCTCCAAACCTTAATTCTAGTATAGAAAGGTGTAATTACAATAATTATAGGAAGGGTATCTAGTCAAATAGTCAAATTTAGATTACATTAAAAATCATTTTCCTAAATTGTCTTGGAGAAATCTCCTTCCTAAATAGGCTACGCGAATTTGGCTTCTAATTTAAGCCAAATTAATTTAAAATAAATCTCACAAAATACTAAAATACCAAAATAACAAAATTGGCTCAAGTGCAATTCGGCTATACATACATTACGTGATCTGAAATTGTGTTGCGTATCCACATGTGTTGAAGAGTGAGTGTGTCACTTATTTCCTTATTCTCCCATACTTTCTAAATACAATTCTCATCCCGTAAGCCTTAAATTAAGCGATAGTAACTTAATTTGTCATGATTTGGAGCTTCCCATATTAAATCCGTATCATAAAGGATCTC
This sequence comes from Manihot esculenta, assembly GCF_001659605.2. Classification (NCBI taxonomy): domain Eukaryota; kingdom Viridiplantae; phylum Streptophyta; class Magnoliopsida; order Malpighiales; family Euphorbiaceae; genus Manihot; species Manihot esculenta. Next base: position 18,015,096 of record NC_035173.2, on the reverse strand, counting down.
GAAAATGCAACTAAGAAAATAAATAATGAACTAGAGCTATAACAATGTGTTCTAAAACATTTTATGGTGATAATGGCCTAGATGCTCAAGTAGCACAAGTACAATTTCAAATCACATAAAATCTTCTCTTACCATACAAGCTTCCTTTTCTACAGATATAGCCTAGAATTCCAGATTAACAAGTTAACAACAACATAATAACATAATCACTAGCTAAGTTGTTATAGACATTTAGACCCCAGTCAAACGCAACAAAAAGATTGATCAAACCTCTATAAAATTAAAATAGATTAAGCAAAAAGTGAATGGAAGAAAAAGAAGAACAATGAAAAGAAGGTTTACAAACCAAACATACAAATGATGCGAGTCCTTGGTTAATAAATATTGCAGAAGGAACAAATGGAGGATCACTCTTGCGCAACACATGAAAAGAGTCAACCTGTAACACAATTTAACTGAATTCAGTAACAGCTAGGAATAAGTTGGTAAGTATAAAAGGTGACGAAGTCCATGAAAGCATTCCACATGCTAAGCCATTAACTCCAAAATCGTTGCTATATGTTGCACATTTTAAAAACTGCAATGCCTAATAGATTAAAAGAAAACTATATATACATAACTATAGATATAGACAATCTGCTATTCTATAATTAACATCGTGATCTCATAAGAATCCAATACACAAAAAGAAAACAATTTAGAACACTAACATACTGCAGATATTTACTCGATTTGCAAGAGATTTAACAATATTTGCAGCAATATCAAAGTTGTGAACAAGATTGTGGTGACACCAAGGACATAAGTGTGCCTGCAATGTAAGCAAATGTTGAAAAACATACAATAGAAGCAGAGGATATAACATAAACATGTCTATCTATAACTAAAAAAAAAAAAATTAACATACTTCTAATGTCATGTTCATAAGCACATTAGCATCCTTCCCAGTAGTTTCACGGAAGAACTTATTTACCAGAGTTTCAAGATAAAATTCAGGGATATAAATGAATAAAGAATCCACTTTGCTAAGAACCAGGAGCAGTTGGACTATCCACATGCATGTTGCATACATTCCTCTCTGCTTCCAACGTGAGAATAGGGAGATGCGATACCTGCAACCCATAACAAAAGACAAACAAAACTCAGAATATAAAAAAGCAAACTACTAAAACGAAGTTTTGAAATGCACATGCAATCCCTTCTAACTCGGTACAAACTAAACAGCCAGACAAGACACAACACCAAATTGGCATTCATTAATAATAATCAAATACAAAAATTTCAATAACAGCTGTCCTTAAAGTAGTTGCAAATGCAACCCACAAGAAATAGAAAGGGTGATGGACGATTGCAAAATCTCAAAATCATGAAAATATTATAACTAAGATTAATAGGCAATAGAATAACTTTTCACAGGTAAGAAATAGCCAAAATTTAATAAGGGTAAACTATCATTTATATACCTTTATGTCGTTTTCCAATTTTAGCCAATCCTCTTTTTCTTTTTACAATTTTATCCAAATTAAAAAGGTCATTAGCAATTTTAGCCAAGGGTCAATTGGAGATTAGAAATTGCTTATGTTGCATGATGAGTCAACAAAGAAAATAATACTTTATTGTGGGTCCCACCTGTTATAATATGATAAATTCTTATTTTAGCCAAATCTTTATGCACTCAAATTTAGCCAATTCTTCTATTTTTTGTCAATTTTAGACAAAAGATAAAAAAAAATGTATAATAGGAACTTACGTGACTGTTCAATTAGCATAAAAATTAATTTTTTAATACGAAATCCATTTGAATAGTTGTTCTATATTTTCTACTACTGCACCCACCTGAATATAGTTTGATACAATGAATTCAATAATTTACACTAATCTTATGCCAAGAAATAGGACAGAGATATTTTATTACCATACTAAAATAAATTCTCTTTTCACTCTAGATTAAAATTGAAGCAATCTTACAAATTACTTTTGTAAATAAGCCTCCTATTCAAAATTGACTGCTTACAGATATCAGAAATAAGCCTCCTGTTATAAAATTATTTTAGTCAAATAGTAATTTTTATCTTATTTTTACCCACTATTAAGCTGTGCTCAATGTGTAAATAAGTACCTAGCAATTTTAGGCTAAGCTGGTACTAAATTTTTATAGTGTAGTCCTATCCAGAAATAGTTTAATTAAACTATTTTTATTTTGGCAAATTCCTGAATGAACATGGTTTGCTTCAGGTGAGTATGAAAATTTTAATTAAATTGAAAAAACAATTGGCTAAAATTATGAAATTGCGTAAAAGATTGGCCAAAATATATAATTTATCTTTAGTAAAATGGGCTCCACAATTTGAAATTATATTTTTACTGACTCAGCATGCTACATAAGCATACTCCAACCCCTCAACCGAGCACTAGCTAAAATTGTTAACAACCTTTCTAATTTGGCTAAAATTGTTAAAAAAAAAAAAAGATTGGCTAAAATTGAAAAACAATGTAAAGATTTTGCTATAAATGATAGTTTACCCATTTAATAAATATGCTTTCAATTGCACATCTTGATATCCATACAAAAAATGGAATATTAGTTTATTCCTTTTACGAAAAAGGGAAGGAAAAAGTCATGAAGGAGTATGCATATCAATCATATGAAATCAATAATGTGCTTTAGTTTGGTTCAATATCATAAGTAGATTAAGACCAAGAATATCAAAGTGAAAGATAGTCTAAAAGCTATGAATTACGGTCAGCATACCATGCACAATGTCTAACACAATTGATAACTTCTTCTCGATAATCATTATGCACTTCCTTCAATCGTCGTAATTGTTCACTACAACCTCTTTCTCTTATTTGCTTATCAGTTTCTTCCAGAAGCGATATTGATTGTGATTGATGAGACATGTAGTATGATGCCTACAAACAAAGAACCATTTTAGATACAAAATCAACTAAAAAGTAACTATGCGACATAGACGTCTAACTGAGAGATAAAGAAAATCAACTAAAAAGTAACTATGCGACACAGACGTCTAACTGAGAGATAAAGTAACACCAAGAGCTTGTTTGGTTTAATTGTTCAATATATAGATAATTAATAGTTGATAGCTATTACTGTTAGGAGTGAGCAGTATTCGGTTCAAACCGAAAAAATCGACCGAACTGAACCGATTTGAAAATTTAGTTCGGTTTTTTATACATTTCAGTTCGGTTCGGTTTTTAATTTCAGAAATTTTGATTATTTCGGTTCGGTTCGGTTTTGATAAAAAAAAAATCGAAAAAACCGAACCGAACCGATTAGTGATAATAATATGTTTTTTCAATAATATAGAGAAATTAAATCATATTAAAATTAAAATATTTTAATTAAATTTTAAAATATTAAAAATAAAGTGTAAAAAATAAAAAAATTATTAAAAATCGAAACCGATCAAACCAAACCGAATCGAACCGAATCAGACCGGTTCGGTTCGATTCGGTTTCTGACCAAAATCGGTTCGGTTCGGTTTTCATAAACACTAAAATTTCGGTTTTCAGTTTATTCGGTTCGGTTCGATTTTGAACCGAACCGAACGAATGCTCACCCCTAATTACTGTTAGCTAATAGCTGTTACAAACAACTGATGGCAACTTATTTATAATGAGTGTTTGATAAAACTTTATGTAGTTGTTGATATTTGTATGTAATATTACTAATATGAATAAATATCATATAATTTATTTTAATATTAAAATAAGTATATATTATTAATTCATTAGAATCATTTATTTTTATGTTAAAATATATAAACAAAAATTACATATCATAAGAAAATAAGAGCATTGGTATGTGTGTGTGGATGTGTGTGTATAAAAGAATGATAAAGTGGTCTTTAAATGTTTGGTAAACTTTACACAACTGTTGAAGTTCATATGGTAAAACTACAAATAAGGATATATATAAACTTTACCTCCTTTTTTTGTACTTTTTCCTATTATTTATATTATTAAATAAATAAACAAAAAATAAATTATAAGAAAATAAGAGTATTACCGTGTGTGTGCGTGTGTATGAGTATTAGTGCGCGCGTGTGTGTATAATGAAAAGAAGGGTAAAGTGGCCTTTTTTATCTTGAAACAGTAGCAACTAACCGTAACCAACTCTAATTCACTATAGTTTAAGGTGTACATCAGCTGAACCATAGCTGTTTGATATTTTTACTAAGTGGTCATGGAGCAATAGTTGGGTATAAAACCTCCCATCAGCTACTCCAAACCTCTAAACCAACACCCACTGGATGGTTAAACTCATTCAGTAAGAAGCAATTCCTTGCATAAAATTCAGTTAGGAATGTTTACATGAATCTTTTTCCTACATGCTATCCTCAGCAATGCCTTACAAACAGCAAGCAATTCAGAAAATGCATCCTTTCTCCCACCATCTCAACAGTTATCAGTCTGGGTGTACCTTAGTTGGTAAGCGCTCAGAACTATATGCATTATTTCAAGAACAAGAGGCAGATTCTATTAAACAGAAAATAAGATTCATACTTGAGCAGCACAGGACATGGACAACACTACTAAACAAGCAAGCAGAACTAAAATAACATAAAGAATTAGCATTGCACTACAATTCAACTCAGTTTCATGTTTTTATAATCTGGTAAGAAAATCAGCAAAACGAAAACAATCGACCAATCGACAAGCTACAAGCTACAAAAAATAAATAGTTCAAATCTCAAGTGAGGCTGAGGCAAATTCTAAAATTACCTATTTCAACCATATTCAGAATTTCAGATTATCAAATAGAGCACACAGACAGTTTGACTCAGCATAGTCATTAAAATAGGCACATATATAATCAATTTTATCTCCACCACTAAATAATATTTTCTCAGCAAGACTGCCCTTCTTTTTGAACTTTTAAGAGAAAAATAATAAAGATTTTCAGACAGCAAGAAAAAATAATAATGAACAAGATCAAGACAGATATTGGCTAATTAAAAGAAAACCAAATGATAAAACACTAGGACTCTCTTTTAGTAAAGAGTGCCACTTTAAGAGAAACTTTCAGCTCAACATATTTTTTACCAGTTTGAACTTTGACGCTTACCTGTTTGAAGTTTGGCGCAACGCCTATGTGATACAAAAGTAACAAAGTATCTAAAAGTTCTTCTTCTCTTAGTGTAGCTGAAGAGATATTACTCTCCCTTGGCACAATCCTAATATCTTGCACTGGGCAAAAACCAAACTCCGACTCAGATTGATCACTGGTGCTAGGCTTATCTGCAATTTCATCATTCAAATTTCCTGCACTGCATTCTGCACCTATATGAGCAGACCTCTCTGGCATAGGTGTACAATGGACACGAGAACCTTTTGCTGTATATCTAATTGGATGCTTTGACATTTTTGAATACTCAACATCATAACTTGAACAACAACATGGTTTCTGCGTAGTTTTATGTGTTACTCTGGTTTCTTCATCATCCATACAGCCTTCTTCCCACCGAATTACTTCTGATTCCTGATCATGTACAGGATGAGATTTTGATAGATGACTAAATGATCCCCCTAGTCTTGAAATGTCAGTTCGATAAGAATCATTTTTCAGAAATAAATCCACCAGGAAACTCTGTTCACCACCTCTATGAAGAAATCCAACATTGTAATTATTTGTTTCACAGCTCTTCAACCAACCACAAATGTCCCTCATAGCAAATCCTTCAGATAGAAAATGTAGTATGACTGTATACAAAGAGACAAGAACAGACTTGCTTGAAACTCCAGGAGGTGGCAGATTGCGATCTGCGCCCCTATTCTTCAATAAAAGATTTTGTAAAAATGTCCTAAACACTGAACAAGGTAACTGGGGAGGTGTTGTAGGTGGTCTAAACTGTATAACCAAAAGACAGAGGTCCCTATGCTTCTCCTCAATCTACAATAAATAAATAAAACAAAATAAAATAAAAGATAAAGGCATTAGAAGGCTATCAAAATAGAAATTGACAGTTGCACTCAATGCAAAAGATTAATTCATTTAAACGTTCCCCACAGCAACAACAATACACAAAGAGTTTAAGAAAAATCCAGTGAGAAATAGTTTTCCATTGAATATCTTACATCATAATGATCACTGAAAAATGATCTTAAATTAAAATAAAGATATATTCACTGAAAATAGATATTATAACAATTACTTGTCAATTTCATATGTGAGTTTTACGTCACATATACATATTCACTATGAAGTGTTGACCAACATAAAAGGTTCTTGATCTTGATTAGGAGGATTCAAATCTTTGGGATCCTAATTAGACTTCATTTAAAAAATTTTATTCTTATTGTAAATATTCCTAATTTAAGTTGATTCTTTATGTATAAATAGAAGTCTTGCAAAGATTAATTCAATTGGAATAAAATCAAAAATTCCTTCCAAAATTCCTCATGGTATCAGAAGCTCCCCACAATGTTGGAACTCCCATGAATGTGTCCCGCTCTATTGTTCCAGTGTAGACTTGGGCACGAGGTTGTGTTGAATCCCACATCGGTTTTGGGAAAGGGTAACGTGCCCCTTGTATAGGCTATTGGCAATCATCTGTACATGGATGGCCCTTTTTCTGCTTATCTAGAGTCTAATGGGATACTGCATCAAACTAATTGTCCTTGCACTAGTGCCCAAAATGGTCTTACTGAAAGAAAAAATAGACACATGTTGGAAATAGCCCGATCTCTCCTTTTCACCATGAACCTTCCAAAAACCTATTAGGAAGATGCAGTCTTAGCCGCAGCTAATCTCATTAATAGAATGCCTCTCAAAACCATTGCCTTTATAAGCCCTTTAGAGGTGCTACAAGAGAAAAATGCTTATATTGTTCCACCCAAGGTGTTTGGATACACGTGTTTTGTTCATATTAGGGCAGGTGGAAAGCTCGATCCGAGAGTTATTAAATGTGTGTTTATTGGATACTCTTCCACATAAAAGGGTTACAAGTATTATCACCCTCCATCTAAAAAATATTTTGTCAATATGGATATTACATTTTGAAAGACTGAACTTTACTTCAGTACTACTCCATCACCTCTTCAAGGAGAGGACAATGAGAGAGAAGAGATGATTCCTAGTCCTATAACTCTAGAACGTTTTACTATAGAGGAGACTACTATAAGAGGGAGACTATTAGTAATCTGAAGACTATTATAGCGGGAAAAACTATTGGTGACCAAATTGGACATTTGGATAAACCAGATTTAAGGAGATACTCAAAAAGAGAAAAAACAAAAGCAGAAAAAGTCATTGTGCAACCTACTTAATGTCATGAATCTTCCTCTTCTCCATCTGATGAGTCATCCCTAAATCTTGAGCCCTTTGATGATCTAAATAAATCAATTGCTCAAATAAAAGGAATTAAATCTTGCACAAAGCACTCTATTTCTAACTTTCTCTCTTATGATTCTTTGTCTCCATCTTATAGAGCATTTGTCTTATCTATTTCCTCTGTGTCTATTCCACAATATTGGAAGAAAGCTCTTACAGATCCTAAATGAAAGAAAGCAATGATTGAAGAGATGAACGCATTGGCCAAAAATGAGATCCAAGATCACTCTCCCACATGGGAAGAAAAACTTGTTAGCTGCAAATGGGTGTTCACTGTGAAACACAAAACAAATGAATCAATTAAAAATTCAAGGCTAGGCTAGTCGCCAAGGGATAGACTCAAACCTATAGAGTGGATTAACAAGAGACATTTGCAACTGTTACCAAAATGAACTCAATCAGAGTATTGCTATCTTGCGTTGTCAATCTTGACTTGGATCTCCAACAATTTGATATGAAAAATGCATTCTTCCACAGAGACTTGGAGGAGAAAGTGTATATGGAAATCCCTCCTGGATTTGCTGATAAAAAAATATAAGGAAAGATGTGCAGGCTAAAGAAGGCTTTGTATGGGTTGAAGCAGTCACCCAGAACTTGGTTAGATCGATTCAGTAGAGCTATGATTTCTTTTGGCTATCAACAAAGCAATGCTAACTATATCCTATTTATCAGACATTACAAAGATAAAATTACTCTTCTTATAGTCTATATTGATGACATAGTAATGACAGGGGATGACACCGAAGAGATGACTCGCTAAAAAAACTTTTGGCTCAAGAGTTCAAAATTAAAGATCTAAGAAAACTATAATATTTTCTGAGAATCGAGGTTGTCAAGTCAAAAGAGGGAATCTTTATTGCTCAGAAATAATATATTATAAACCAATAGAAACTCCTATTGAGAGCAATCACAAGCTACAAGCAGAGATTGATGAATTAGTGGATATGGGCAGATATCAAAAGTTGGTAGGCAGACTGATTTATCTTTCGCATACTCGACCAGACAAAGCATATGCAGTCAGCTTAATCAGTCAGTTTATGTACGATTCTCGTGAGTCTCACGTACAAGCTGTTTTCGCATTTTGCTATACTTGCAGTCTGCTCCTGAAAAAGGTCTCATATTCTCTAAACACGGTCATCTTCGCATACATTCATTCACAATTGCAGATTGGACTGAATCCCTTAATGATAGAAGGTCGACTAATGGTTACTATACACTCGTGGGAGGAAACCTTGTCACTTGGAAAAGCAAAAAGCAAAGTATTGTTGCTCGATCAAGTGCTGAGGTAGCACAAGGCGTTTGTGAACCCCTATAGTTATAGAAATTGTTGAAGGAATTGAAACTATTGGAGAGGGACAAACTCTTCTTGTACTGTGACAACAAAGCTGCCATCAGTATAGCTCACAATCCAGTTCAATGACCGAACGAAGCAGATAGAGATTAATTGATACTTCATTAAAGAGAAGTTGATAAATGGTGTCTTTAAGTTAGATCATGTGACTTCCGGTGAACAGCTAGCCGATGTGTTTACCAAGGGGATCAACAACAAGATCTATTATACCTTGGTTTACAAGTTGTGTATGTGTGATATCTATACAACTTGAGGGGGAGTATTGACCAACATAAAAGGTTCCTAATTAGAAAGATTCAAATCTTTGGGATCCTAATTAGCCTTGATTTAAGGGATTTTATTCTCATTGTAAATATTCCTAATTTAGGTTAATTCTTTATATATAAATACTCAAATCTTATAAAGATCAATTCAATTGGAATAGAATCAAAAATTCCTCCCAAAATTCTTCATGAAGGTAATCTCACTTGCAGTTTCTTGTTCAGAAGGGATTAAATAATACAAAAAGATCATTGGATAAGACTGAGTATGATGCTTGAGATTGAGAATCATAAATACTAAATTTAAATGAGATATGTGTTTGCATTTATCATCCTTGCAATTAAGTTACAAGAAATGGCACTTCTTATGACATCATAAGAGTGAAAACGCCAAATATCTTACAAATGTAAACTTAGGTAAATACAAGCAGCATAGTTGCAAACATATTGGGGCATATTTTTTTTTCTAATGAAGAGTTCTTACCATCTAATATGATAAAACAAATGAAAAGCCTAAGACTCTCAGCTTGAAAAGTAATGGCCATTACACCTTTACATTATGGTCAGTAATGGTCATTACCTTTATATAACAGCCTTTATGGCTGCAATTTTAAAAATCCTTTAAATAAATGTTGTAAAGGTAGTGGTAACAGCAAGCCAGATTCTTTAAATAACAGCTGTTAAGCAATGTAATTGGCCATTAGTTAAAACCATATGCAGCAGATAAAAAAGAAACAAAGAGTTAGAGCAGGAAACTGAAAAGATGAGGAAATGACGAAGAAGAAAAGGATGAGGAAATGAAAAAGAAAAGGATGAGGAAATGAAGAAAAAGAACATATGGAGAGACAAATGAGGAAGTAGGAACCGTTGAAAGATCAAAAACAGGAAAATAGAAACCACGTTTTGTGGTTTGGTTTCTAATGGTTCTCATATAAAAACAAAGGTGCAAAAAGTAGATAAAACAGAAACCAATGCCTTTAAATGAATGCATTTCTATTTTTCTCAAAAAAAAATAAATAAATAAAAGGTAACATTACAGTTACCAAACAGGCTCTTACATTGAAACCATATTTAATTTTCTACCTAGACATTCTGCAAATACTTCACAGTGTTTTAGTCTAAAAATTACAATACAATAAATTACTTGCATATGGAAATTTAGGACTCAAAACACTAGGTATAAAGCACAAAATATAATAATACCACAAAAAGGGCTACAAAAACAATCCTAATTATTTGCTAGGAAACCATTAAGAAATCTTGATCAGAAAACACTATTGTTCTTATACTAATCCTTATCCCCAAGCTCAAACCTCAAACTCTAAATTGCCTTTCTTCCATGTCTAACATACCACTAACACCAGATTTTTCTACACCAATTATTTTATTCCAAATAATCCATCGAATGCAGCCACCATAACTGCAATCTTTCATACTAAGGCCATAGCAGGCATACCTAATGGTCTGTCGCATGCATCATACCCACAACCATCACCACCACTCAATGACCCAATCTCTTCTTTGTCTTTCCAAACCCAACTACCCTTCCCAACCCATACATGTACACTACTACATCCTCATCAAACATCATCAATTTCAACAATCTTTTCAAAAGAAAATGGAATTAAATCAAAAATCAAACTACTTACCCATTTTGTATTCAAACTATCATTATTTGTCACATACCTATTTCCATAATTTTTCAAATAAAAATAGTAAACTCAAGGGTTTTTTAGGGCTACACAAACACAAGGTAAGGATAAATACATTTTGACTCAGGAGTAAGAACTCTCTTGGTTCCATTCTAGGACATTGTGTGATTGGAGGTGAACCCATAATGAGGCTACAAGTTCAAATCCAGTAGCAACGCTTTTATCTTTAGGTGACGTACTGGTTGGAGGGCTTATGATGGAGGATTTGGTTTCAAGTGGAGTTTAGCAAACTCACTTGCACTGATAGAGGTGAGCAACTGAACCGCTTCCAATTAACCGAAATTTTAAACATCTCCAAAATAATAACTGTCCAAACCAAAATTAAGAGAAAGATATACACATTCTAAATCATTAGTCCCAATTGAACCAACCAAAAGAATATGCTTAATATATATATATATATATATATATATATATATATATACACACACACACATGTATATAATGTACATATATATCCACACACAAGCATTATTTGCATTATTAGCCAATAAAAAAATTTATAAAAATATTTTTATAATTATCTTTTATGTATAAAAATAAGTAATATAATATATTTTAGTAATCGAAAAATTTTAAATCAAGTAGTAATAATATTAAACAATAATAATTACAAATGATATATTATTAATAAAATTACAATATATATATATTAATTAATAAAATCTGATAAGTTTTGTTAATTGGTTATCAAAATTGATCTAATAATCGAAAACGAAAATTTCAGAGATTACAAAGACAACTGAACTAAAAACTAAACATTTTCTTATCGAAATAACAATTTCATCAGTTTGGTTGAGCTATTACTGAATGATGCACGAAGGCTGCAGCAGCAAATTTATTTAGTGCAGGTAGAGATAGTGGTGGTTTCAATTCTCATAGTAGTGTCACACAAGAACTGTATCATTTTAGTTTATGGATGCACGCCTCTTTAATCACCACTGCTTAATCTGTTCTAAACAGAGCAAAATGATAACCTTTAGTGGCAAGAAAGAAGAAGAGTTGAGTTAGAGAGGGAAGAAAGGCAATTGAAGAGCACAAGGGAAGTCACTACTCACTAGGTCAATGGGACAATGCCACACAGCTGGACAGCCCAAGCAACATAAAATGGAAGAAAATAAAAAAGAAGAGAAAGAAGAAAAACACAGACAGCAAATTACAAATTACATTGACGTTGATGCAAAAGGCATTGATCCAAGTGCAGTTACCTGCTATCCACTTTAGCATATTTTTCTCAATACACATAAAATAAGCTAAACTGCAAATGAAGACATCGAACTTGGAATTCTTTTTATTAAACTATAAGAATAACTCTTTATACTGTCTACTCCCAACGGTAATTTAATTAGTAGTGCTTAAATTAATAACTACAAGTGGTCAAAAGGCTAATGGTAAAAAAGAAAAAAGCAAAAAAATCACTGCTACAAGTCTCTTTAGCCCTTAATTATGACAACCTTCAATATGTTTATTTCACTATGAATGCTGCTAATTTAATTTGAAAACTAATTCAGAGGGCCTTTTTTCCAGTCATCTTATGCAAAACTACAGATGTAAAAATTGCAAAACAATAAAAGTATAGTACATCTAATAAAAACATTCATTGATCCATAATGGAGTATACCTTGTTGACTGCCTCAGATAAAGCTGTAGTTGTTAAGAACATGCTAGATTCATAGGAAATATCCTCACATGAACCAGGCCACCAAACAGAAGGCATCAAGATGGAAAGATCCTGCTTGCTTGGACTCTTTTGTGATAGAAAACCTTCAAACAAGAATTCAAAATCTGGCAACTTCCACCAGAGTACCATTAATTCTTCCCTTCTCAAAATATGACATGCCAATGCAAGATAAGAATAAGATCCTGAGTATGGGCATTCAGTTAAAACCAATGCTGCTGTTCTGCAGCAACTCGAAAGGGCATTGATGACACACTCAAACATCCCACACGATTCCTGAAACTCTAGAAACACATCTATAAATCTATCCAAACTTGAATAGTCATGATCTGGCTGCAACCTGAAGACCTCCATCATAAATGAAATAAGCGGACCCCACGCTACATACTCTATGTTCCCTGCATCTGCCTCAAGTATACAGAACAATTCCTCACATACCCCATGACAAACAGGATAAAATAGTTCCTCAAGTGATACAAACCTCTTTAATCTTCTTAATTTCCCAACTGAGGAACTATCGGATCGATCCATATATTGCATATCAAACATCGTGGATAAGCATCGAAGCAATTGTGTAGCCAAAAGATTTACTGAGGGAGGATCTTGAAGGGGAAGGAACCCCCTAATGGGGTATTTAAATGGTCGAGCCCCAAAATTTAATTCACATCTTTCGCCTTGAGAAAGAGAGATTGCAGGGTAATATCCAAATCCAGGTCCCATCTTGCGAATGCCACGAAAGGCTACCCCAAGAGATACACCATTTCTGTAAAACAATATCTCATCCTGGTCCAGATCAATGCAACACCCAATGACATCACCAACAACCCACGACTGACCGTAAGGCTCAGGCTCTTTATTCCATTTTTTAACCCTTTTTCCATCAAATGCATAAGAATCATCTGCATCGCCTACACCCTTATGGTCAGTGAAAGGGCAAGACAGGGTTGCCCATCCAAGCTGTTGTACACCAGAAGTTTCCAGTATAACTTCATACATCCACTTTCCTTTCCAAACAAAGACATTAGCCCTGGTGCTACTGAACATTGCTAAACTCTCCAGAAGAAAAGGGGGCTTAACAATTCTAATATCACCACAAATGCTTGATTCTTCAAGCCCAACTTTGTGAGGCCAACAGCCATCGTCAAAAATACATATTCCTTCCCTATTGCTAGCCAAAGTATCAGAATTCACATGAAATTTGGAGAACTTATTCTTGATAATAGAGCGGACTAAATCAGTGTCAACTGGACCAGTCAATGGACCAACTGATTTGTTAGGCAGACCAAAAATGTATTCAAGAGCCCGTTCCACAGGCTGACAACCAAAATCATCACAATATGAAACCAAATGGGTTTTCGAGGAATTCTCCTTCACATCTTCCCCACTCAATAATATAGCCAAGCCAGATGAAAGCCCACCAACCCTCATGCCATCATCTGCCATTGGAATAAGAAAAACACAATCTGTCCAGCTAACAGCACCCACTAAAATTTTTCAAATTGAAAACCTTGATAACCTTCCAAATTCAATTTTGCATCCAGAAATGCTAACCCGTACCGAATAAAACTCCCGCCATCCTTCTGATCCGGAACTTCAAAATTTTGCAAAATTCACAACTCGAACTATTACACCTAATCCTTTGTTGATAAAAAAAAAAATGCAGAAAATAATAAGAAACAATTAAAAATCGAAATTTCCAATGATTAAATTCAGAACAAAATCCTAAAAGACAACAACTCAATCGAGCCTACCTCACTCACGTAGTCAACCTAAAACTCAAAATTCCACTAAAACGTATACGTAAATATAGTAATCCAGGTATTAAGAACTAATGGAAGTAAACTTACAGGTCATTGCGTTGCTATGCTCCTTTTACTCGAAATAGCAAAGGCGGCGAGCCCATACTAGGGTTGTTATTGCCATTTAGAGAGAGAAAACATGCTTTTTAGAGAGAGTAATTTGGGGAAAAATAATGATTTTGAGAGGAAGAAAGGGGGGGGGGGGGGGGGGGAACTGGGAAGTGTGGACTCGAAAGGAGAATTCCTAGTTCATTTTGGTTCCTTTTTTTCCGTTTTTCCCTTTTTTTTTTTTTTTCTTTCCCAAGAGTCGAGGAAGGGAAACCCAGTAGCCCACCGTGGTGAGCCCTGCAACGAAGGTTGGCTCGAGCCCTTCAGGGAGGGGCAGCGAAACCGACACGTGCCGAGAATGTGGATCATGTTACCGGTAACTGATCTGGCGGCCATGCTATCGTGCCCCACTGGGGTACAGAAAGTTTGACAGAACCGTAACTTAGTTTTGTTTCTGGAGGAGGACAGCTTTTTTTCTATTTCCTATTGTGGGTTCCAGCCAGGTCAACGCGTGGAATTTATTATATGCGTTTCACTTGTACCATTAAAAATAATTTAAAATTAAAAATAACATCATCAACTTTTTAAAATAAGGGCTATTGTTAAAAAAAATTAATCATAAAAAAAAAATTTTGCAAATTTTTACCATTACATTATATATTAATTTAATTATTAATCAAATTTTAAATTTCATATATTATTTAAATGTACTCATATTATTATTTTTACCGTAAATATCTAATTAAATTATTACATTTTAGTAAATTTCAAAATATAATTAATAAAAATCTAAAATCTCAAAGTATAATTATAATTTTTTTTAAAATTTAAAAATTTTTTTATCATTTTATCTTTAAAATTTATAATAATTAAAATATTTAATATTATTATTATATTTATTTTAATTTTGTTAATAATTTAGATATATTAATTTACATTAATTCAATTTCGAGTTAATCCACTCCTAAATTACTTTTTCTAAAATCCACACTAATTATTATTTTAGTTAAAAAGTACATGTTTAATAATATGTAATGTTGATGAGATTAAGAAGATGACGTAGTCGGAACGACACCGTGTTGTGATTGGTAGAAATCTGAGAGAAACGAAACATGAGATAGTGGTATGTGTCCACGGCAGTCACTCCAACACTCAAGTCAATACCTTGAAGAATAGAGAGAATAGGTAACTTCAAAACTTTAATAGTATTAGAGATCATGTCCCTTTACCTTTTTGATCATGTTTCTTTTATATTGTAAGAAGATGGAGATAAATATAGTATTTCATGAAAATCCGGTAATGATGTGGCCGGCTACTCGATAAGAGACATCGTCAGCTAATGATAATCATGCGATCTGAGGCGAAATGAGAATGTATCTAACAACGGTAACTTTGTACCAAGACTCAGCCTATTAGGAGAGGGCGAGTCATGGTGGCAATCCGGGTATTAAAGTGTCCGGATATTCTTTTACTCGAGCGAGATCGTATTTTTCACTTGTCAGATCATTACCATATAGTTCATGTCTTGTGGTGACAACTTATAGCTTACTTTGAGTAGATGTTATGCAACATCAGAGGCCTCTCCACTAGTCTTTGTTTCTTCAAATTTGAAGGAACATCTTTTATCGAGGTCCGGGACATGTGGCCCCTTAAGATTGGCTCCTTGCTGCTCATGTCGTTTTGTCTATTGATCCTTTTGACGGTTGTTGCAATGTTTATCGTGACGCATTTAATGCCTGTTGCCGAAACCACCTTTATAAAGGTCCATCATCTCCTCCAAGCATTACTTTTTGCATTTTTATGCAACTTCTTTTTCAGAGGAATTTACTCTATGACAACCTTATCGTTTCTGACTTTCTATTGAAGTTCTTACTTATTTCACGGTAACTTTATTGTTGTAACGACCCGAAAATCGGACCGCTACAGGCGCTAGGATCCAGATCGGCTTAAGGCCGCCGGGACCCGTAGCAAGCTTGACATACATCCTGTATACCTGTTTAATCCCATACATGATCAACAATTACATAAAATTTAAAACTTTCTCATTTAATCATTCATTCATTCATTCATTCATTCTTTCACCAAGCTTAACCCGTGCATGCACAAACCATAACATAAAACCTCTCACTGGAGTCCTCATCAAATACTCCAATGGGGTATCATAACATACATTAAGCTTAGTTTATATAATCATCATTAAACATTTAAGATCATGTACTAAAGAGGGATTAACAACATACTATGGTCAAGCACAACTCTAAACTTCCATAAGCATCAATACATTACATTTCTATACTATACTTTTACATTACATCATATTCATGTCCACATCTAGCTATCACGTAAAACATAACTCTACTCCTGCTGACCTCCTGGTCTACCCTGTATTTGCAAATTTGGGGGTTAAGGGAGAGGGGTGAGCTATAAAGCCCAGTGAGCAGAATAAATAAACATTCAATTTAAATTTCATGCTTTCATAAAATGCAACACATCACAAACAAATCACATCAAGGATGGTATTGTCACCAATAGTCCTCTACATTCCAAGGTGTCGGGACGTAGAATGGGTCAACCGGACTTTCTCTTAAACATAACATATCATAACATTCCAACGTGCCGAGACGTAGAATGGGTCAACCGGTCTTTCTCTTACATAGTGCCGGGACGTAGAATGGGTCAACCGGACTTCCATACCATACCATACCTATCATATTGAGGACTAAGGATCATCCAACATCCATCCACATCATCATCAAATTATGCAATGCAACATATTCGTGAATTCTAATGCAAACAACCTATAATATCACATGGCATTCATGATGCATGAACATGCTCAAATCTATATTTATTTGCTTTAAAACATAAGTATTTATTCTACTCACCTCAGGTTAGCTCTGACAAAACACTGAAGCAGCTGTCTCACTGCTGGGGTCCTCGGTTCCTCGGGTCTAAACCTATACAGGTGGACTCAAATGAGGGACTAAACATTCATGAACATGACTCTAAAATACTCCCCAAAAACCCCCTAAAACACCTTAAAACAATCACATAAATCATGCAAAGGAAGGCTGAACAAGGCACTTTCGGCGACAGGTTCGGCGGTCGAAAGTCTCTCCAGAGCCGAAATTCATGCACCTTTGGCGGCACTTTCGGTGGCCGAAGGTTCCCTCCAGAGACGAAACTCATGCATGTTCGGCGGCACCTTCGACGGCCGAAACTCCCTTCCAGAGCTGAAAGTCCAATTTTGGGGGCAGGGTTCGGCAGCCAAAAGTTGGCCTCCACAGGCAGGTTCGGCGGCCGAAAGTCCCTTCGGCTGCCGAACCTGAGTTCTTCCAAAGGGCAGAACTCAGCCTCTTTCATGCACAAATGCCTCCCAATCCATTCCATCATGCATTTACCTAGTCTACAACATGCAAACTTAAGCCAACAAGCACATAGGGGTCTCAAACTAACTTAAACCCCAACCAAAACACATCAAACAACCCACATTGCTCATAAGCATAACATAAACCCATAAACTCAACAATAACCTAAACATGCATTTCTACCCCAAAGATCTTCATAAAACTTGTTTAAAACATACAAGGAAGGTTGGATCTAAGCTTACCTCTTGAAGATCGAGAGGAAAGACGATCCTAGCTTAGAGATGGGGAGAAATCAACTCTTTGGTCTCCAAGCTTCAAAACTTGCTCTTTTGCTCAAATATCTTCAAACCAAGTGAAAACTCATAAGAAAATCATGAAGATTCGAAGGAAGAAGCTCAAAATCGATGAGGGACGGCGGAGGACTCACCTTGGCCGAAAACGGGGAAAAAAGCTCACCCGTTCGGACATAAGGACCCTTTTATAGGTGGCTGGCCAGGCCACTTTCGGGGGCCTAACGTGCCTCCGCATGCATGCCATGTTCGGCTGCCGAACATAAGGTTCGGCGGCCGAACCTGGACTTCCCTCACTCATGCCTTCGGGGGCCTAAAGCACTCCCGAAATACATGCATGTTCGGCAGCCGAACTTGAGGTTTGGCGGCCGAACCTGGGTCTTCCTCCAAGGCTATTTTCATACAAAACTCATTTCCTTTCTTGCTTAAAACCATAAAATACATTAAAACATTTTATGAAAATATGGTTTTACCCTTCTAGAGGTTTCTGACATTCGAGATTCCACCGGACGATAGGAATTCCAATACCGGAGTCTAGCCGGGTATTACATTCTTCCCCCCTTAAGAACATTCGTCCCCGAATGTTCACCAAACAACATATACATGGCATAAAACATAGACATTCACATAAAACACATAACACTTACTTTAAAAGAGATGAGGATGTTGCTGGAGCATGGACTCCCGTGTCTCCCAGGTACACTCTTCGATGTTGTGGTGATTCCAATGGACTTTCACCATCGGGATCTCCTTGTTTCTCAACTTTCTGATCTGAGTGTCAAGAATCCATACTGGCTGTTCAACATAAGTGAGATCCTCTTGGACCTCCATATCAGGCTCACTAAGAACCTTACCCGGATCTGACACAAACTTTCGTAGCATAGAAACATGGAAAACCGGATGGATTCTCTCCATTGAAGCAGGTAAATCTAGCTTATACGATACATTCCCAATCTTTTGCAAGATCTCATAGGGTCTGATGTACCGTGGAGCTAGCTTACCTTTCTTTCTGAACCGAATCACCCCTTTCATTGGAGACACCTTGAGCAATACCAAATCCCCCTCCTAAAACTCTACTAGCCTTCTGCGGACATCTGCATAACTCTTTTGCCTGCTCACAGCAGTCTTGATCCTTTCTCTGATTATGGGCACCACTCTGCTGGTGATCTCTACTAGCTCAGGACCTGCCAAAGCCCCTTCTCTAACTTTTTCCCAACAGACAGGCGACCTACACTTCCTTCCATATAAAGCTTCATATGGAGCCATCCCGATGCTAGCATGATGGCTGTTATTGTAGGCAAACTCCACCAAAGGTAGATGCTGCCTCCAAGAACTGCCAAAATCCAGCACACACATTCTGAGCATATCCTCTATTGTTTGGATGGTCCTCTCTGATTATCCGTCCGTTTGAGGATGGAAAGCAGTGCTAAAATCCAACCTGGTACCCATAGCGTTCTGCAGACTCCGCCAAAACCTGGAGGTGAACTAGGGCCCTCTATCAGACACTATTGAAACAGGAACCCCATGCAACCTGACAACCTCATCAACATACACCTGCGCCAACTTGTCCACAGAATAGCCACTCCTGACAGGGATGAAGTGAGCAAATTTGGTCAGTCTGTCCACAATCACCCATATGGAGTCTAGTCTGTTGGACGCTGCCGGTAACCCCACCACGAAGTCCATAGCAATATTCTCCCATTTCCACTCTGGAATAGGTAGTGGGTTAAGCATTCCAGCCGGCTTCTGATGTTCCAGCTTCACCCTCTGACATACTTCGCAGGCTGACACGAACTGTGCCACTTCTCTTTTCATAGCTGGCCACCAATACACTCTCTTCAGATCTTGATACATTTTGGTGGCTCCAGGGTGAACACTGTATCTGGCATTATGAGCCTCTCTCATAATGTCTCCCTTCAGTCCCACATCATCTGGTACACACAATCTATTCCCATAGCAGAGGATCCCCTTGCTGTCAAACCTGAATTCTTCATTCTTGCCTGACTGAACAGTCCTGGCAATCTTTACTAACTCTGGGTCCTCATGCTGTTTCTGAGCCACCTGCTCCAGAAACACGGGTGCCACTCTTATCTGGGCTATCAAAGCACCTGTACCAGACAACTCCAACTGCAAACCCTCATTGATGAGCTCGAAGAACTCCCTCACTACTGGCCTCCTCTCTGCTGAAATATGGGACAAACTGCCAAGTGATTTCCGGCTTAAGCCATCTGCCACAACATTCGCCTTACCCGGATGGTACTGAATCTTGCAATCATAGTCACTGAGCAGTTTTACCCATCTTCTCTGCCTCAAATTCAGCTCTCTCTGACTCAGGATGTACTGCAGGCTTTTATAATCTGTGAAGATCTCACATTTTACCCCATAAAGGTAATGCCTCCACATCTTGAGTGCAAAGATTACCGCTGCCATCTCTAGGTCATGTGTAGGGTAATTCAACTCGTGCTTCTTTAGCTGCCTAGAAGCATAAGCAATCACCCTTTCATTCTGCATCAGCACACAACCCAGTCCCACACGGGACACCGGCGACGTCCAACAGATTGGACTCCATATGGGTGATTGTGGACAGACTCACCAAATCTGCTCACTTCATCCATGTCAGGAGTGGCTATTCTGTGGACAAGTTGGCGCAGGTGTATGTCGATGAGACCGTCAGACTGCATGGGGTTCCTATTTCAATAGTGTCGGATAGAGGGTCCCAGTTCACCTCCAGGTTTTGGCGGAGTCTGCAGGATGCCATGGGTACCAGGTTGGATTTTAGTACTGCCTTCCACCCCCAGACTGATGGACAGTCAGAAAGGACCATCCAGACTATCGAGGATATGCTCAGAATGTGTGTGCTGGACTTTGGCGATTCTTGGAGGCAGCATCTACCTTTGGTGGAGTTTGCCTACAATAACAGCCATCATGCTAGCATCGGGATGGCTCCATATGAAGCTTTGTACGGAAGAAAGTGCAGGTCACCTGTTTGCTGGGAGGAAGTTGGAGAGAAGGCCTTGGCAGGGCCTGAGCTAGTAGAGATTACCAGCAGGGTGGTACCCATAATCAGAGAAAGAATCAAGACTGCTGCAAGTAGACAGAAGAGTTATACAGACATCCGCAGACGGCAAGTAGAGTTCCAGGAGGGGGATCTGGTATTGCTCAAGGTGTCTCCAATGAAAGGAGAGGTTCGGTTTGGGAAGAAAGGTAAGCTGGCTCCGCGATACATCGGACCCTTTGAAGTCTTGCAAAGATTGGGAATGTATCGTACAAGCTGGATTTACCTGCTTCAATGGAGAGAATCCATCCGGTTTTCCATGTTTCTATGTTGAGAAAGTTCGTGTCAGATCCGGGCAGGGTTCTTAGTGAGCCTGACGTGGAGATCCAAGAGGATCTCACTTATGTTGAGCAGTCGGTACGGATCCTAGACACCCAGATCAGAAAGCTAAGGAACAAGGAAATCCCGATGGTGAAGGTCCTTTGGAACCACCACAATCTGGAAGAGTGCACTTGGGAGACACGGGAGTCTATGCTCCGGCAATATCCTCATCTCTTTTAAGGTTAGTCTCTATGTGTTTTATGTGTATGATGTGATGATTCTATGCATGTGCTAGTCGAGGAACATTCGGGGACGAATGTTCTTAAGGGGGGGAGAATGTAATACCCGGCTAGATTCCGGTATCGGAATTCCTACCGTCCGGTGGAATCTCGGATGTCGGAGACCTCTAGAAGGGTAAAACCATGTTTTCATAAAATGTTTTAATGTGTTTTATGTTTTAAGCATGAAAGGAAATGAGTTTTTGCATGAAAACAACATTGGAGGAAAACTCAGGTTCGGCCGCCGAACATACAGGCATAGGGTACTGTGTGTACTGTGGGTAGAAAGGTGGGTATGGCATCTGAGAGTGATAAGGGTTAAAACTGGGGTAATCCGATATACCTCCCATCGAATACCCGGGATTATGCGAAAAGGGTGGGTAATAAGGTGGCTGAACAAATCCCGAGGCCTAAGTGCCTCCTTGGGACTCTCCCATTCCCTCTTCCGACATGCTTACTCCGAGACTGTTATCGCTCCTCTGATCCACATCCATCTAATCCCCCACATCCTCTGACATATCCCCTTGCACTGTTCCCCTCACTGATCTGCTTCTACCCAGATCCAAAGACCTTCTAGGGTCTCTTACTGCTCTTTCTCTGCTGGACCTACTTGACATTACCCTAGGCAATGCAGGAGGACGGGCATCAGTGCCCTCGTCCTGGGGTGGTACTCTAGTCAATCGTGCAGATCGACGAGTTCCTCTCATCCTGTTTTCTGAAAAACAGCATACATCACATAAACATTAGATGGCAGAGCTAACACTGGTGCTGAAGTCAACCTCTTCTTAAGCTCTTCAAAACTCTCTTCGCACTGGTCAGTCCACATGAACTTCTGATTCTTCCTGGTCAGTCTGGTCAGAGGGGCTGCAATCTTTGAGAAGTCCTGAACGAACCTCCTGTAGTAACCTGCCAAACCCAAGAAACTTCTAATCTCTGTCACTGAAGTGGGTCTAGGCCAGTTAGCCACAGCTTCTACCTTCTTGGGGTCTACCTCTATACCATTTTCTGACACCACATGCCCCAAGAGTGAAATGCTCCTCAACCAGAACTCACACTTGGAGAACTTGGCATACAAGCCATGTTCCCTCAAGGTCTGTAGAACCAACCTCAGATGATGGGCATGCTCCTCTGCATTCCTGGAATACACTAGGATATCATCTATGAAGACGATAACAAAGTGATCCAGGTATTGGCTAAACACTCTGTTCATGAGGTCCATGAATGCTGTAGGGGCGTTGGTTAACCCGAACGGCATCACAAGGAACTCAAAATGCCCATATCTGGTCCTGAAAGCTGTCTTTGGCACGTCTTCTTCTCTGATCCTCAGCTGATGATACCCAGATCTCAGATCTATTTTGGAGAAACAACCTGCTCCGACTAGCTGGTCAAATAGATCGTCGATCCTAGGCAACGGGTACTTATTCTTGGTAGTGACTTTGTTCAACTGCCTGTAGTCGATATAAAGCCTAAGGGATCCATCCTTCTTCATCACAAACAAAACTGGAGCACCCCAGGGTGAGGTACTCAGTTGGATGAAGCCCTTGTCTACCAGCTCCTGTAACTGCTCCTTCAACTCTTTCAATTCTGCTGGCGCCATCCTGTAGGGAGGGATAGAGGTCGGTCGGGTTCCTGGCATCAGTTCTATCTCGAACTCTATCTCCCTAGCAGGTGGTAAACCTGATAGCTCGTCTGGAAACACATCTACGAACTCTCTAACCACTGGCACCGAGGCGGGCGCTCTGACCTGACTGCTAAGCTCTCTCACATGAGCCAAATACCCCTGACATCCCCTCCTGAGCAACCTTCGAGCCTGAAGAGCTGATATTAGACCTTTAGGTGCACCCCTCCTGTCTCCTCTGAAGACAACCTCAGACCCATCCTGACCTCTGAACCTGACTACCTTGTCCCTGCAGTCCAAGGTAGCACCATGGGTAGATAACCAGTCTATCCCTAGAATGACGTCAAAATCTGTCAAATCTAGAACCACTAGGTCGGCGGACAAGCATCTTCCCTCAACAAACACAGGACTACACTGGCAGACTGACTCTGCCACTGATGGATCACACTTGGGTCCACTGACCTAGAGAGGACACTCTAACCCAGAAGTCATCAGACCCAACCTCCCCACGGCTCTCGGAGCAATAAAAGAATGAGATGCACCAGGGTCCATCAAGGCATACACATCTGAACAACCAATGATTAAGTTACCTGCCACTACGGTGTTAGATGCATCTGCCTCCTGCTGTGTCATTGTGAAGATCCGTGCTGGAGCTGATGGACCTTCACCTCTGAAACCCGCTGAAGAAGAGGCTGCCCCTCTCCCTCTGCCTCTGCCACTGGCCTGAGTCATGGCTGGAGCTGCTAGCTGCGCTACACTGCCTGAGGCTGTCTGCTGGGACTGAGCCATCGGGACTGCTCTTGGACATTCTCGAGCCATATGTCCCTCTTGACCACATCTGAAGCAGGCGTTCGTCCCAAACCGACATACTCCCTTGTGTGGCCTACCACACCTCGCACAAACTACATTATCAGCACCAGAGCTTGAGCCACTCCCAAATCCCAGACTGGACTTGACTTTGCTCCAGAACTTGTTCTTCTTACCTTTGGGTTTACCCCATCTCTTACTGCCTGAGGCTGCTGCACTCAGGGTAGAGGGATCTAACCTTCCCCCACCTGGAGTTTTAGAACCAGAAGGCTGTGCCACTGTCTGCTTAACTGTCCCCTGAATGATGGCACTGGCCTCCATTTTCCTGGCCATATCTACTATGGCATGGAAGCTCTCCCTGTCCACGGACTGAATCAAGGAGGAATACCTGGAATGAAGTTTCATGACATACTTCCTTGACTTCTTCGAATCTGTATCCAGACTCTGCCCAGCAAAAGGCAACAGCTCCAAGAATCTGTCGGTGTACTCCTCTACACTCATATCCTCTGTCTGCCTCAACTGTTCAAACTCTATCATTTTCAGCTCCCTTGAACTATCGGGAAAAGCCAATCTTGCAAACTCATTTGCAAACTCTTCCCAAGACAAGCTTTCCACCCTCGGGCTCACATAACTCTTAAACCACTCTCGGGCTTTCTTGCATTTTAATGTGAACCTAGCCATCTGAATGGCTCTACTGTCATCCGCCCCTAACTCCTCTGTAATAGTCTTGACCCTCTCAAGATACACAAACGGGTCATCACCTGACTCAAACTGGGGAGCACCCAGCTTCATGTATTCAGTCATCTTGACCTTGCTCCTACTGGCTGAGCTAGGTCTCGAAGGTTGAGTAATTGGGGCTGCTAGTTCTGTAGTTGGTGGAGGTGGTGCAACATTTTCTGAGGTAGGGTTTGCTGGATTTGGATAGTAAGGTGGGGGTGGATACATTGGGTATTGTGAATATGGTGGGTAGTATGGTGGGTATGGCATCTGTGTGGGATAAAGGGTGAAGCTAGGGTAATCCGATGTACCTCCCATCGAATACCCGAGATGTTGTGAGAAGTGTGGGAAGTGGGGTGGCTGAACAAATCCCGAGGCCTGAGTGCCTCCTTGGAACTCTCCCATTCCTTCTTCTGACATGTTAACTCCCAGACTGCCATCCCTCCTCTGCTCTACATCCATATCATCCCCCATGTCCTCTGACATTCCTCCCTGAACTGTTCCCCTCACTGATCTGCTCCTACCCATATCCAGAGACCTTCTAGGGTCTCTTACTGCTCTTTCTCGGTTAGACCTACTAGACATTGCCCTGGGCAATGTAGGAGGACGGGCGCTCGTGCCCTCATCCTCAGGTGGCACTCCAGTCAATCGTGCCGATCAACGAGTTCCCCTCATCCTATTTTCTGAAAGGCAACACATAACAAGCAAACATTAGCATCATATGGTTCATGTGGGCACACATGAACCCTCATCACATACATCACACATCATAGCATATCATTAATGCACATGCATATTATCATGGCATTTCACATCATCATACAAGACAGGACTCCACATCCTATCCTAGTGGACATGATCTTTCCTATTGTGCTTGACCTTCTATAACATCTATGAGCCCGGCACTTTAGGTCCGACCATATGAACCTAGGGCTCTGATACCATTCTGTAACGACCCGAAAATCGGACCGCTACCGGCGCTAGGATCCAGGTCGGCTTAAGGTCTCCGGGACCCGTAGCAAGCCTAACATACATCCTGTGAACTTGTTTAATCCCATACATGATCAACAACATACATAAAAATTAAAACTTTCCTTTCCATATACATCAACAAAACTCAACCTGTGCATATACATTAACATAACATTGATCCCTCTGTGGGATCTCATTAGTGCCCCCAATGGGTGACATAACATGTGTTGAGTCGGTTTACATAAACATCATAAAAGTCTCTAAGATCATGTAATAAAAGGGATAACAACAATCTATGGTCAAGCACACCTCTAACATCCATAAACATCATCTCATTGCATATCTATACTGATTAAGACATTACATTACAATTTGATCATGTCCATTGCTAGCTATTACATAACCATGACTTCTTTACTCTATCCGGACTCCTGCTCTATACTGTACCTGCAAGCCTGGGGGTAAAGGGTGAGGGATGAGCTAAAAGCCCAGTGAGCAGAACTATAAAACATATTAACACTATGCTCTATGAAATGCATCATAACACAGACAATTCACATAAGGGTTGGGTGAACTTGTCACCAATTAGTCCAAGCTAACTCTGTGCCAGGCCGTAGCATGGGGTCCTGGTCTTCCTGTCATAACATACATTACTTACCATTGCCCCAGGGCCTCATCTGGGCTCCTGGTCTTCGAGTCCTATAACCGTGCCAGGCCGTAGAATGGGGTCCTGGTCTTTCCTTACTCTGTGCCAGACCGTAGAATGGGGTCCTGGTCTTCCTGTCATGGACTTGGGTCATCCAATATTCACCCACATCAACAACAATCGATGCAATGCGGCATATTCGTGAAAACTAATGCAATCATCCTATTGCATAATCATGATGCATGAAACATGATAAAACATTTAATTTCTCAATTTAAAAGATTAAGTTTAGTTCCACTCACCTCTGGCTGACTCTGACAACCCCGAAGCAGCTGAACTCACTGCTGGGGTCCTCGGTTCCTCGGGTCCGAACCTACACAGGTGGACTCAAATGAGGGACCAAACACACCTGAACATAACTATAAACTACTCCCTAAAAACCCCCTAAAACATCATGAAACAACCATAGAAAAACATGCAAAGGAGGCCTGGACAGGGCACTTTCGGCGGCAGGTTCGGCGGCTGAAAGTCCCTCCAGAGCCGAAAGTCAGGCAGGTTCGGCGGCACCTTCGGCGGCCGAACTCCCAGACAGATACGAAACTCATGCATGTTCGGCTGCACTTTCGACGGCCGAAACTGCCAGACAGAGACGAAAGTCTCCTTTCGGGGGCAGGCTTCGGCAGCCGAAAGGCTTGCCTCCCCAGCCATGTTCGGCGGCCGAAAGTCCTTCGGCTGCCGAACTTGGTTTCTGCCAAAGGGCAGAAACTTGGCTCCTTTTGCACATTTCGCCTCCCAACCTTCCAAACATGCAACAAACCTATTCTACAACACTCATACACAAGCATACATGTTCCTAGGGGCCTCAAACCATCATAAACCCCATCTACAACACATCAAGCATCCACATTGTTCATGAATATACATTTATACCCATAAACATAACCATAACCTAAACATGCATTCTAACCCATAGATCTACTTAAAACTTACTTAAAACATGCAATGAGCTTAAGATCGGCTCTTACCTCTTGAAGATCGAGAGAGAGAGACGACCTAAACTCAGAGTTGGGAGAGATTGGGTTCTTGAACCTCCAAGCTCCAAAAATTTGCTCAAAAGCTCAAATCTTCAAAACAAAGTGAAAACAAATGAAAATCTTGAAAGATCTAGAGGAAAAATATCAAAGATTGGTGAGGGACAGCGGAGAGCTCACCTTGGCCAAAAATGGGGAAAAAGCTCGCCCGTTTTCGGCTAAGGGATACTTTTATAGTGGCTGGCCAGGCCACGTTCGGGGGCCGAACGTGCCTCCGCGTGCATGCCATGTTCGGCGGCTGAACTTGGACTTCCTCACTTATGCCTTCGGGGGCCTAAGGCACACCCGAAATGCCTGTATGTTCGGCGGCCAAACTTGGGGTTCGGCGGCCGAACCTGAGTTTTCCTCCAATGTTGTTTTCATGCAAAAACTCATTTCCTTTCATGCTTAAAACATAAAACACATTAAAACATTTTATGAAAACATGGTTTTACCCTTCTAGAGGTCTCCGACATCCGAGATTCCACCAGACGGTAGGAATTCCAATACCGGAGTCTAGCCGGGTATTACAGCTCTAGTAGCTCACCCCTCTCCCTTAACCCCCAGGTTTGCAGGTACAGGGTAGACCAGGAGGTCAGCAAGAGTAATGAAGTCATGGTCATGTAATAACTAGATGTGGACATGAATGTGATGTAATGTAAAAGTATAGTATAGAATGTAATGTAATGAGATTTATTGAGGTTTATAGTTGTGCTTGACCCTAGTATGTTGTTAATCCCTTTGAGTACATGATTTTTAATGATGCTTATGTAACCAAACTCAATACATATTATGTCACCCCATTGGGGCAATGATGAGACTTCAAAGAGGGGTTAATGTTTATGATTATGGTTATGTATAGTGCATGCACAGGTTGAGTTTGGTGAATGAATGAAAGAATGAATGAATGAATGTAAGGAAAAGTTCAAAATTTGATGTATGTGTTGATCATGTATGGGATTAAACAGGTATACAGGATGAATATTTGGCTTGCTACGGGTCCCGGCGGCCTTAAGCCGATCTCGATCCTAGCGCTGGTAGCGGTCCGATTTGCGGGTCGTTACAGATTGTGACGCGGAACCCTATGGCACAAGCCTCAAACCCACACGCACAAGTAGATACGGAATCCAAAGATCTGATAAACCCACCTCCTATGGCACCCCAAACTTAGAGAAGCTGAAACACCAATGATCGAAGGATTTAGATGAGAATCCGACAAACGCCACAACGAATAGTTGATAAGTTAGCCAAGATTCCTGGTGCAATTGATGAAAGCAAATCCTCACTCTCACTCAAAGCAATACACGCCAAAGGCATGAAAGAAATTCTGAAAAGTTTGATTAAAAGCTGCCTCTTACAATTGTTTCTTATCCTTATATAGTAAGGAGAAAAACAAATAAAACCCTAAGACACTCTTCTTGGGCCTGACTTAAACACATAAGACCCAAGCCTAATCACACACTAAAATAACACATAGGTATTAAAATATAAGCCCACAACATGGCCCAACACTCTAAAACTTAAAAGATAAAATATGGCCAGAATACAAGCCCAAACAAAACTAAAATAAAACAAGTGTTTAAATAATAAAACTAGCAAGCCCATCCTAACAAAGTTGAATCTTCACAAAAGCCTTACTTGATCTTCACTTTAGGCTTTCCTTTATGTAGTTTTAGCCCATAGGTTTGATTAGGCTCCCTCAGCCTATGATTGCAAGTGTTGCACCAAATCTGTCCCATATGAATTAAAGCACGCCCCAAATATATATGGATTATATGAATATGATTTTGAACTACTCTTGGATCCATTGGAATGATATAAGTTTGCTCCACACCATTGTTAGAAATTTGTCCTATTGGATCCGTATCATTCCCTCTTTCTTTAGAAAAGATTCGTCCTCGAATCTTGCTGATATTTATGTCAAGAAGGAAAGCTTTAGGCACCCATGTATCTTCAAAGACCTCCTTTTGAATAGGTGGAAATAGTATAAAACTTTCATCATGGATGTTTTCATCAACAACCTGCACATCAAGAACAAATGAACTAGACATAAAAATATTAGTCATAGAAAGATCATGTGGATGTGACCCATTCTCCTCTACAACTTCCAAAACAGTCTTATTCATCTCCTCCACCTCATCAATCATGTGCTCCCCATGTCCACCATCATTCACAACCTCTTCTATAAGCTCATTAATGGAATCTTCAAGAACAACTACATTAGATGCATGCATTACAACTTCCTCTTCAATTTGAATCTCTATGGAAGTTGACATTGGAACTTTAGCCCCTTCTTTCTCCTTTTCTTTCTCCATCTTCCCTCCTTGAACTAGTCTTGATTCTTTTCCAGCCTCGTTACCCTCAAACTCACTCTTTTCTCTCATTTTTTCCACAGAACTCAAGCTCTCACTCACCTTTGTAGCCAAGGCCGAAGCCTCCCTCTCCCTCTCCAGCATTTTTATGTGATCGGCATATACCTCTTGAGGTGATAAAGGAGCGAGTATAAGCTTCTGTCCTTCATGAGTGAAGGAGTACTTGTTATTGAGCCCATCATGTTGCACCTTTCTATCATATTGCCACGGCCTACCCAACAATATATGGCTTGCCTGCATAGGTACCACATCGCACAAGATCTCATCCTTATACCTACCAATAGAAAATGGTATAACCACCTGGCGTGTAACTCTGACCTCACCACAGTCGTTCAACCATTGCAATCTGTATGGCTTAGGGTGTTTAATAGAAGCCAAGCCCAATTTCTCCACCATATACACACTAGCCACATTTGCACAACTACCTCCATCAATAATGACAGTACACACTTTTCCATTAACCAAACACCTAGTGTGAAATATGTTTTCCCGTTGTTTCAGGCTTTCTTCCTTAACCTGCATATTCAGAGCACGCCTAGCAACAAGCATCTCACAATGTGCAGCAAGCAACACATTATTAACAAACACATCCGAATCATCACAGTCATTATTGCAATTATGAGTTCTTTGAGGTATTCTTGTAGAAGTGGACGCTGGTGAGACATTTTGATCTTTACTCATCCTACCTTTAATCAACAAAGAACAAAGAGAACTAGCAAATATTGTGTTAGAAAAGAAAGAACTCAAGTGTTTGCACACTTACCACTCTTTTGCTGATTCTTCAATTGCACTTCAGAAACTAAGGTCAACCAACTAACCACAAGGTGCGTTTAGTGAAACAAAAAAAAAAAAAAGAAAACCTAAAGAAAGAACGAAGAGCGCAAAAACTAGAAAGAAGACACTGACAATTTGGAAAGTAACACACGAACTAGGTTTTGTGCTACTTGAAAATATCACCTAGAGTATAGACCCAAGCAAACAATACTCCAGCAATGTCAAGGAAGCAAAAAGGAAAGTATCAAAACACTGCAAATAGAATCAGAAAAAAAAATGTAAATTTCTGTCAGATCAGAGACATGGACGAAAATTCTGGTGTTAAAAGAAGGGATTGACATCAAATCAATGTAGATGCAATTGCCTTAAATGTGCACTTTAGGCAATAGGCAGAATTTCTTTTATCTCATAATCTGGATTCAACCCAATTCAAAATTCAAAATTCAAAATTAATTCCTATAATTTACTGCAATCAATTGAAATAGGTAAGGCAATATGGACGAAAAAGGAAGTATATCACAATTTCGGCCAGATCAAGGTAAATAAGGCAAAGGCGATTTTTTTTTTTTTTTTTGGATTTCAATTTTTTTTTTAATTTTTTTTTTTAGATTATTAATCAAAAAGGTGCAGCCATGGATACACAAGCTTTCACCGGAAAGAACAAGGAAGAAAAGGAAAACTCAAAAACCCTAGATCCTAAGATAAATCAGAATTTACCTCACTTTGGCTCTGATACCAACTGACGCGGAACCCTATGGCACAAGCCTCAAACCCACACGCACAAGTAGATACGGAATCCAAAGATCTGATAAACCCACCTCCTATGGCACCCCAAACTTAGAGAAGCTGAAACACCAATGATCGAAGGATTTAGATGAGAATCCGACAAACGCCACAACGAATAGTTGATAAGTTAGCCAAGATTCCTGGTGCAATTGATGAAAGCAAATCCTCACTCTCACTCAAAGCAATACACGCCAAAGGCATGAAAGAAATTCTGAAAAGTTTGATTAAAAGCTGCCTCTTACAATTGTTTCTTATCCTTATATAGTAAGGAGAAAAACAAATAAAACCCTAAGACACTCTTCTTGGGCCTGACTTAAACACATAAGACCCAAGCCTAATCACACACTAAAATAACACATAGGTATTAAAATATAAGCCCACAACATGGCCCAACACTCTAAAACTTAAAAGATAAAATATGGCCAGAATACAAGCCCAAACAAAACTAAAATAAAACAAGTGTTTAAATAATAAAACTAGCAAGCCCATCCTAACAAAGTTGAATCTTCACAAAAGCCTTACTTGATCTTCACTTTAGGCTTTCCTTTATGTAGTTTTAGCCCATAGGTTTGATTAGGCTCCCTCAGCCTATGATTGCAAGTGTTGCACCAAATCTGTCCCATATGAATTAAAGCACGCCCCAAATATATATGGATTATATGAATATGATTTTTGAACTACTCTTGGATCCATTGGAATGATATAAGTTTGCTCCACACCATTGTTAGAAATTTGTCCTATTGGATCCGTATCAGATTGGTATTAGAGCCCTAGGTTCACATGGTCGGACCTAGAGTGTCGGGCTCATAGATGTTCTAGAAGGTCAAGCACAATAGGAAAATCATGTCCACTAGGATAGGATGTAGAGTCCTGTCTTGAATGATGATGTGAAATGCCATGACTATTGTAATACCCGGCTAGACTCCGGTATCGGAATTCCTACCGTCCGGTGGAATCTCGGATGTCGGAGACCTCTAGAAGGGTAAAACCATGTTTTCATAAAATGTTTTAATGTGTTTTATGTTTTAAGCATGAAAAGAAAATGAGTTTTTGCATGAAAATAGCATTGGAGGAAAACTCAGGTTCGGCCGCCGAAACTGAAGTTCGGCCGCCGAACATACAGGCATTTTGGGTGTGCCTTAGGCCCCCGAAGGCATAAGTGAGGAAGTCCAGGTTCGGCCGCCGAACCTCAAGTTCGGTCGCCGAACATGGCATGCATGCGGAGGCACGTTCGGCCCCCGAACGTGGCCTGGCCAGCCATTATAAAAGGGTCCCTCAGCCGAAAACGGGCGAGCTTTTTCCCCATTTTCGGCCAAGGTGAGCTCTCTGCCGTCCCTCACCAATCTTTGATGTTTTTCCTCTAGATCTTTCAAGATTTTCATTTGTTGTAACTTTGTTTTGAAGATTTGAGCTTTTGAGCAATGTTTTGGAGCTTGGAGGTTCAAGAACCCAATCTCTCCGACCTCAGAGTTTTAGGTCATCTCTCTCTCGATCTTCAAGAGGTAAGAGCCGATCTTAAGCTCATTGCATGTTTTAAGTAAGTTTTAAGTAGATTTATGGAGTAGAATGCATGTTTAGGTTATGGTTATGCTTATGGGTATAAATGTATGTTTATGAACAATGTGGATGCTTGATGTGTTGTAGATGGGGTTTATGATGGTTTGAGGCCCCTAGGAACATGTATGCTTGTGTATGTGTATTGTAGAATAGGTTTGATGCATGTTTGGAAGGTTTGGAGGCGAAATGTGCAAAAGGAGCCAAGTTTCTGCCCTTTGGCAGAAACCAGGTTCGGCAGCCGAAGGACTTTCGGCCGCCGAACATGGCTGGGGAGGCAAGCCTTTCGGCTGCCGAAGCCTGCCCCCAAAAGGAGACTTTCGTCTCTGTCTGGTAGTTTCTGCCGCCGAAAGTGCCGCCGAACATGCATGAGTTT
Source organism: Manihot esculenta (assembly GCF_001659605.2). NCBI lineage: Eukaryota > Viridiplantae > Streptophyta > Magnoliopsida > Malpighiales > Euphorbiaceae > Manihot > Manihot esculenta. Next base: position 17,981,950 of record NC_035173.2, on the reverse strand, counting down.
CGTCTCTGTCTGGGAGTTTCGGCCGCCGAATGTGCCGCCGAACCTGCCTGACTTTCGGCCGCCGAACCTGCCGCCGAAAATGCCCTGTCGAGGCCTCCTTTGCATGTTTTTCTATGGTTGTTTCATGATGTGTTAGGGGGTTTTTAGGGAGTAGTTTAGAGATATGTTCTAGTATGTTTGGTCCCTCATTTGAGTCCACCTGTGTAGGTTCGGACCCGAGGAACCGAGGACCCCAGCAGTGAGTTCAGCTGCTTTGGTGTTGTCAGAGTCAGCCAGAGGTGAGTGGAACTAAACTTAATCTTTTAAATTGAGAAATTAAATGTTTTATCATGTTTCATGCATCATGATTATGCAATAGGATGATTGCATTAGTTCTCACGAATATGCTGCATTGCATCGATTATTGTTGATGTGGGTGAATATTGGATGACCCAATTAGTCCATGACAGGAAGACCAGGACCCCATTCTACGGCCTGGCACAGAGTAAGAAAAGACCAGGACCCCATTGTACGGCCTGGCACGGTTATGGGACTCGAAGACCAGGAGCCCAGAGGAGGCCCTGGGGCAATGGTAAGTAATGTATGTTATGACAGGAAGACCAGGACCCCATGCTACGGCCTGGCACAGAGTTAGCTTGGACTAATTGGTGACAAGTTCACCCAACCCTTATGTGAATTGTCTGTGTTATGATGCATTTCATAGAGCATAGTGTTAATATGTTTTATAGTTCTGCTCACTGGGCTTTTAGCTCACCCCTCTCCCTTTACCCCCAGGCTTGCAGGTACAGTATAGAGCAGGAGTCCGGATAGAGTAAAGAAGTCATGTTTATGTAATAGCTAGCAATGGACATGATCAAATTGTAATGTAATGTCTTAATCAGTATAGATATGCAATGAGATGATGTTTATGGAGGTTAGAGGTGTGCTTGACCATAAGATTGTTGCTATCCCTTTTAATACATGATCTTAGAGATTTTTATGATGTTTATGTAAACCAACTCAGCATATGTTATGTCACCCATTGGGGGCACTGATGAGATCCCACAGAGGGATCAGTGTTTATGATTTATGTTATATACAGTGCATGCACAGGTTGAGTTTGGTGTATGAATGTGACAGAACGGTTGTCGAAGCCGGTCAAAATAAATAACCTGTTTAACTACCAACAATATTAAAATTGCAGACAGTGGTAAGAGGATCGTATCCACAGGGAATTGATACTCGTTTACCTTCCTTGAATAGACCAAATTAAAGAGAGCAGAAAAGAAAAGAAAGTGCAAGTGCATGTAAAGTAAAAATGGGGGTATTGAGATTGATTTGATTAAGCTAATGAAAAGAGTAATTAAAAAGTAAGCAGAAAGTAAATTGAGGGTAAAACAATGATGGTAAAAGCTCTAGTTGAAGATTTAGATCCACTTTAGTTGATGGGATTGATCATTGACTCAAAAGTTCCTTTGTTGATTCAATAAATTGGCCATGGAGATTGAAGAAGCTTCTCACATCCATAGTCTCTCTTTTAGATTAAATTAATTAGGGAAAGTCCACCAATCAATTACTAATTAACAATTGCCAAAGAACGTCTTTGAGCCTTAGGCCTTTTGCAAAAGTCAATCGCATAAAGTAATGGAGAGAACCAATTCTAGTCACCCACATGCATGGAGACAACACTAGATCATGCAATTTCCTTGGTTGTGCACCAAGTGTTCTTATGTTTAAACGATTCAAGCAAATACGGACTTAAAATCATTCAAAACAACAATATATCACTTTGCAACAAAAATCAATGGAGATCTTAAATAACAAAGCAATAATATCCTTAAGCATGAAATCACAAGAATACTGAATAACAAAAGGTAAAACAATGAATGTCCAAGTCTCTCAATCCACAATACAATTAAAGCTTCACTTGATCTTCAACTAGAATGAAAGGTTTCAGCCACTCATGGCTGAAACAAAAACCATAAAGAAAGGTAGAAGAAGAAAAGAAGAAGCCGAAGGTGGTGGAGGCACGGCCTTGCTTGATCCGGATGGAGAAGGAGAAGATGAGTCTGAAAGTGTCCAAATTCGTGGCTGCCAAAGAGAGTACCTTTTTATAGAGTTTTGATGCTGCCTAGGTCTTCCTTATTAGTGTAGAGGCTGCCCAAGTTGCTGCCCAAACTCAACTTGCTGCCCAAGTTGTTGCAGAAGAGGAAAGAATCGTAGTGCATGCACTTCAGAAGGCAGGTGCGCGCAGATGGCTTTCAGAATAGGAAAGGAGCGTACCTTGTGTCTGAAAAGGAAGGAAGAGCGATCCAAGGATGCCAATAGAGGAAGAAAAGTCGTGGCTTGCTCTGCAGGAGAGAGGCATGCGCGCGGATAGCACTGAAAGGGAAGGAGGCGCGCGGATCAGGCTTTGCAGAAGAGGTAGGCACGCGGACAGCACTGTATAGGAAATATTTGCTGTCCAAACTTCCTATTTAGATGGATCCTCTATTGAATTATGAATCTGGACTGTATGAAGGCCAAGTGCATAGAGATCTCCTTCCTGAATAGGGAGTGGCGCGCAGATTGTGTTGCAAGAGGCAAGTGGTGCGCAGTCATTGAATGCAGAAGGGAAAGTGGATCTGCCAAGTCTTTCCTTTTTAGGTGGAGCCTTGGTTTGAATTTTAAACGTTGAACGCAGAAGAGGCAAGTGTGCCTTCATGAGATCTTGCTGCCTAAATTGGAAGATATGACTGCTGCAGTATGTGCACATCTTTGAATAAGGAAAGAAATATCTGCGATTTGAATTTTAAATAATCCTCTGACCGAGCTTTCCTTATTTGCTTTTGCCTCTGCACTTTCCTCATTTGAAGACTTTCCTTTTCTGAAAACTTGCCTTATTTGAAGACTTTCCTTTCTTGGCACACGTTCTAAACAAGGCAGGAAGGATTCTGCAGTTCGAATTTCGGACAGTTTGCTGGCTGCACTCTTTGACTCTTTCCTTGTTTGGCACTTTCCATATATGAAACTTTCCTTATTTGGAACTTTCCATATATGAAAACTTTCCTTTTCTGGAACTTTCCATATTTGGCACTTTTTGGCAGTTTTAACCACATTTTCTCCAGAATGTCTTTTCACACCTAGTTTCTGTAGAACATGAACAAAACAACCAAATTAGGCAGAAACTGTGCAAATAAACATCATTAAGATCATGATAATATGGCCTAAAATGCGCTCTGTCAGAATGGAAAGAAAAGTTTTAATTTTTATGTATGATTGTTGATCATGTATGGGATTATACAGGTTTACAGGTTATATGTCAGGCTTGCTACGGGTCCCGGCGGCCTTAAGCCGATCTGGATCCTAGCGCCGGTGGCGGTTCGATTTTTGGATCGTTACAACTATATGCATGTGCATTAATGATATGCTATGTATGTGATGTATGTGATGCGGGTTCATGTGTTTGCACATTGTAATACCCGGCTCGAGTCCGGCCTCAGAATTCCTATCATCTGGTGGAATCTCGGGTGTCGGAACCCTCGAGAAGGGTAAGACATATGTTTTCATGTGTGTTTTAAGAGTTTTGAATGGTTTAAAGTGTTAAAGGAAATGAGTTTTGAAAGAAAAGCAATAAGGGAGAAATGCAAAGGTTCGGCCGCCGAAGGTCACTTTCGGCCGCCGAACATTGCATGGTTTCGGATTCACGTTCGGCTGCCGAAGGTGGTATGGCCAGCCACCTATTTAAGGGCCAAGGGTCGGTGGAAGGAGGATATTTCTCCTCCACTTGCAGCCAGAGGTGAGTTCAAGCCCCTCCCAAGTTGACTTTCATGGTTTTCATGTTTTTCACCAAATCTTTCACAGTTTTTAAGAGTTTTGGTGTGTTTTGAAGGTTTTGAGCAAAAACAGTAAGTTTTGAAGCTTGGAGCTTTGGAAGAGGTTTTCTTCATATCTCCACGTTAGGATCACTCATCCTCAAGTTCTTAAGGAGGTAAGGGTGGATCCTGAACTTCTTTGATGCTTTTTAAAGGTTTTATGAAAGTTGGATGGGTAGTATGCATGATTAGGTTTAGGTGAAGGTTTTGGGAGATGTGTATGTTCAAGCATGTGAAGTTTGTTTGATGTGTTTGTTTGAGGTTTGAGGAGAGGTTTAGACCTCTTTAGGCATGTTTTATGGTATGTGCTAGTTGGGAGTAGTTGATATGCATGTTGGGTAACTTTTTGGGTGAGTGTGCATGAAACAGAGCAGGGTTCTGCCCAGCGGGCAAAACCAGGTTCGGCCGCCGAAGGAAGGTTCGACCGCCGAACCCCTTGTGGAGGCAGTTTCGGCTGCCAAAGCTTGCCCCGAAACTTGGGACTTTCGTCTCTAGAGGCAAGGTTCGGCCGCCGAAAGTGCCGCCGAAGGTTGAGTTTCGTCTCTGGACGAGACTTTCGGCTGCCGAAGGTGCCGCCGAACATGCATGAGTTTCGTCTCTGGAGAGGGGTTTCGGCAGCCGAACCTGCTGCCGAACGTGCCCTGTCCAGCTTTCTTTTGCATGTTTTATGTGATTGTTTAAGGATCGTTTAGAGGGTTTTTTGGGGTGTTTCTTAGAGATGTTCTTGAGTTAGTTTGGTCCCTCATTTGAGTCCACCTGTGTAGGTACGGACTAGAGGAACCCCAGAGAGCAGCAGTGAGCATTGTTTCAGAACCTGCCGAGTCAGCCAGAGGTGAGTGGAACTTCTCTTTTTAGACCTAACCTGCTTTGAGCATATATCATGCATCATAATGAGTCTAGTAGGATGATTGCATTAGTTTCACGAATATGATGCATTGCATAATACGATGCGTATGAGGCTGTGGATAGACCAAGGGGACTCCAATAGCCCAAACTCTGTTATAAGACCTGGCCGGGCCAGGCAGCCATCTGTAGGTAAGACCTGACTAGAGCAGGCAGCAAAGATAGTAAGACCTGGCTGGGCCAGGCAGGCAGAGTGGTAAGACCTGGCCGGGCCAGGCAGATTGAGGTTGTAAGACCTGGCTAGGCCAGGCATCCTTTGAGTGGGATTGTTGGTGGTCATGTCTGATCCCTGAGATGATGTGATGTAGTGCATTCCATGAGATCATGTTTTCACATTATGGTTTCTAGTTCTGCTCATTGGGCTTGCATAGCTCATCCCTCTCCCCTATCCCCCAGGTTTGCAGGTTCAGAGTCCAGAGGGAGTCCAGCAGGGTTTGCAAGAAGAAGAGTTATGTAATAGCTAGTGTGGACATGTATATATAACTAGATAATGTATAGTGTGTAGTTTTGTGCTTGACTTATAAAAGGTGTACTCCCTTGTTGTAGACACATGATCAGTTTATGTATGTTTTCTTTTATTGTTAATGAAGATGAGAAAACCAGGCTTAACATTATGAGTTGATAGACCAGAAAGAGTGCATGCACAGGTTAAGCCCTGGAGGAAAGAAAAGTTTTTAATGATTTGACAGAAAATGTATGATCATGTATGGGATTTCACAGGTACACAGACAGTATAGCAGGCTTACTACGGGTCCCGGCGACCTTAAGTCGATCTGGATCCTAGTGCCGGTAGCAGTTCGGTTTTCGGGCTGTTACAGATTGGTATCAGAGCCCTAGGTTCACATGGTCGGACCTAGATAAATAGAGTTGGGCTCATAGAGGTTTAGTGGGTCAAGCACAATAGGCAAACATGTCCATTAGGATAGGATGTTAATCCTGTCTATTTGCTGATGATGTGCAATGCCATGATGCATGTGTTGTTTTCCTCTATGTGTTGCTTATGTGCTCTGTTATGTGTTGTTTCCAGAGAGAGTTAAGATGCGAGGAACTCGTCGATCCGCGAGATTGACTGGAGTCCCACCTGAAAGTGAGGGTACAGCTGCTCGTCCTCCTGCATTGCCAAGGGCAAGGACTCACAGGTCAAGCAGGGAGGGAACGTCAAGAGACCCTAGAAGGTCTTCTGACGAGAGTAGAAGAGGAATAGGCAGAGGGGGAAGATCAGAAGAAGAGAGAGTTGCTATGGAGGAGGCTCAGAGTAGAGATGTAAGTATGGGTATAGGAAGGTCAGAAGAAGGTATGGGGGAGTCCCAGGGAGGCGTACAGGCCTCGGAGTTTGGCTATCCACCCTTTCCACAGGGCCCAGGGGATCCGATGGGAGGTACGTCGGATTTCTCCAGCTTTGCCCCATATCCACCCTACATGCCATATATGCCCTATCCTTCCTTTTATCCACCATATCACATGTATCCACCCCCACCTTTTTATCCAAGTTCAGCATCGCCTGAAGTCAGAGAAACAGTACCTCCACCACCACCACCTGAACCAGCAGCCCCTGTTGTTGAAGCACAACCCAGTTCTTCAGGGGGAACTAAGGTGAAGATGACGGAGTACTTAAAGTTGGATGCTCCTAAATTCAATACGGGAGATGATCCCTTTGAGTATCTTAGTACAGTCAAAATGATAACAAGTGAGTTGGGAGCAGATGAGAGCAGGGCCATTGAGATGGCAGGGTTCACATTAAAATGCAAGAAAGCCAGAGAATGGTTCAAGAACTATGTGGACCCCAGAATAGACAGTATGTCATGGGAAGAGTTCGCCAACGAATTTGATGGGTGGGCTTTCCCTGACAGTTCTAGGGAGCTAAAGGTTGTAGAGTTTGAGCAGTTGAGACAGACGGAGGAAATGAGCGTTGATGAGTATACAGATAAGTTCTTGGAATTGTTACCATACGTGGGTCAGGCGTATGATACGGATCAGAAGAAGGCAAAGAGATATGCCACAAGGCTTCATCCCAGGTATTTCTCCTTGATTCTCCACGCGAAGAAGGAGAGTTTCCACTCCATTGTGGATGCTGCTAGAAAGATGAAGGCCAGTGCCATAAGTCAGGGTGTAGTCAAGCAATTAAAGGCCCAGTCTTCTGGTGCTAAACCAGGTTCCTCCTCACAGAGTACAGCAAGTGCGAGCAAGAAGAGATGGGAGAAATTCAGAGGAAAGAGAGGCAAGTTCTGGAACAGGCTTAAGACGGGTCTGGGAATGAGTAGCGGCTCCAGCTCTGGCACAGATCTTCCAGTTTGCAATAGGTGTGGGAGACCGCACAGAGGAGCTTGTTTGTTGGGATCTACAGCCTGCTATAGATGTGGGCAGGAGGGACATTATGCACGGGAATGTCCTCAGGCGACTTTGGTTGCACCATCCCAGCAGATGACCTCAGGTAGTGTTGTCCAGTCAGCAGCTTCAGCCCGTCCACCAAACAGTGGCAGAGGTAGAGGAAGAGGGGCAGCCTCTTCATCAGGGATGGGTTCCCGAGGTGCAGGTCCGTCAGCTCCAGCACGGATTTTCACCATGACGCAACAGGAGGCAGACACTTCGAACACAGTGGTGTCAGGTACTCTCATCATTGGGTGTTCAGAGGTGTATGCTTTGATGGACCCCGGTGCTTCTCACTCTTTCATTTCTGCTAGAGCCGCAGAGAGATTGGGGTTGATTGTATCCGAGTTAGAGTGTCCTCTCTGGGTTAGTGGACCTAGATGTGACCCATCATTGGCAGAGTCAGTCTGTCAGTTCAGTCCAGTGTTTATAGAGGATAGATGCCTTCCAGCTGACCTTGTGGTTCTAGAGTTGACAGATTTTAATGTCATTCTAGGGATGGATTGGTTATCTACCTATAGTGCTACCTTGCACTACAGGGACAAGGTAGTGAGTCTCAGAGACCAGGATGGGTCAGAGTGTGTCTTCAGAGGAGACAAGAGAGGGACACCTAGGGGTTTGATATCAGTCCTCCAGGCTCGTAGGATGTTGAGGAAGGGGTGTCAGGGGTTCCTAGCTTATGTGAGAGAGCTAGACAGTCGGGTTAGGGAACCATCCTCAGTACCAGTTGTTAGAGAATTCTCAGATGTGTTTCCTGAAGAGCTTCCAGGACTACCACTTGATAGGGAAATAGAGTTCGAGATAGAGTTGATGCCCGGTGCCAGACCGATCTCTATTCCTCCCTACAGGATGGCGCCAACAGAGTTAAGAGAGTTGAAAGAACAGTTACAGGATTTGGTAGCAAAAGGTTTCATCCGCCCGAGTACCTCCCCTTGGGGTGCTCCAGTATTATTTGTCAGAAAGAAGGATGGCCACTGAGACTTTGTGTCGACTACAGACAGTTGAACAAAGTCACTATAAAAAACAAGTATCCTTTACCCAGGATCGATGATCTATTCGACCAGCTGGCAGGAGCAGGTTGTTTTTCGAAGATAGATCTGAGATCCGGATACCACCAGTTGAAGATCAGGGAAGGAGATGTATCCAAGACTGCTTTCCGAACCAGATATGGGCATTATGAGTTCCTAGTGATGCCGTTCGGGTTGACTAATGCCCCTGCAGCATTCATGGATCTCATGAACAGGGTTTTCAGGGAGTACTTGGATTGTTTTGTGATCGTCTTTATAGATGATATCTTGGTGTACTCCAGGAATACGGAGGAGCATGCCCAGCATCTGAGGATAGTTTTGCAAACCTTGACAGAGCATGGCTTGTATGCCAAGTTCTCCAAGTGCGAGTTCTGGCTAAGGAGCATTGCCTTTTTGGGACATGTCGTATCAGAGGAAGGAATAACAGTAGATCCCAAGAAGGTAGAGGCAGTAGCTAATTGGCCTACACCCATGACAGTGACAGAGATCAAGAGTTTTCTGGGTTTGGCAGGCTACTATCGGAGGTTCGTTCAGGACTTTTCGAAGATAGCTGCTCCTATGACCAGACTGACCAGGAAGAATCAGAAGTTCGTATGGTCAGAGGATTGTGATGAGAGTTTTGAAGAGTTGAAGAGACGGTTGACTTTAGCACCGGTGTTAGCTCTGCCGATCAGTGATGATGATTTCACAGTGTTTTGTGATGCATCCCGAGTGGGATTAGGTTGTGTGTTAATGCAGAATGACAGAGTGATAGCTTATGCTTCTAGACAGCTGAAGAGGCACGAGCTGAACTACCCGACACACGATCTTAAAATGGCAGCTGTTATCTTTGCACTTAAGATGTGGAGGCATTACCTCTATGGGGTAAAGTGTGAGATCTATACGGATCATAAGAGCCTGCAGCACATCTTAAGTCAGAGAGAGTTAAACTTGAGGCAGAGACGGTGGGTAGAATTGCTCAGTGATTACGATTGTAAGATCCAATATCATCCGGGTAAGGCTAATGTTGTAGCTGATGCCTTAAGCCGGAAATCACTTGGCAGTTTATCCCACATTGCAGTAGAGAGAAGACCGGTGGTGAAGGACTTTTATAGACTCATGGATGAAGGGCTACAGTTGCAGTTATCTGGTACAGGTGCTTTGATTGCACAGATGAGAGTTACACCAGTGTTTCTAGAGCAAGTGGCTCTGAAACAGCACGAAGATCCTGAGTTAGTGAAGATTGCCAGGACTATTCAGTCTGGCAACAGTGCAGAGTTCAGATTTGACAGTGAGGGGATTCTTCGGCACGGTAAGAGATTATGTGTACCAGATGATAGCAGTTTGAAGGAAGACATTATGAGGGAAGCTCATAATGCGAGGTATAGCGTTCACCCTGGAGCCACTAAGATGTATCAAGATCTGAGAAGGGTGTATTGGTGGCCAGCGATGAAGAGGGAAGTGGCACAGTTTGTGTCAGCCTGCGAGACATGTCAAAGGGTGAAGCTAGAACACCAGAAGCCGGCTGGAATGCTTAACCCACTGCCGATTCCAGAGTGGAAATGGGAGAATATAGCTATGGATTTTGTAGTGGGGTTACCGGCGACGTCCAACAGGCTAGACTCCATATGGGTGATTGTGGACAGACTGACGAAATCTGCTCACTTCATTCCAGTCAGAAGAACTATTCTGTAGACAAGTTAGCGCAGGTCTATGTAGAAGAGATAGTCAAGCTGCACGGAGTTCCAGTGTCGATAGTATCAGATAGAGGACCGCAGTTCACCTCCAGGTTTTGGCGGAGTCTGCAAGCTGCTATGGATACAAGATTGGATTTCAGCACTGCTTTCCATCCACAGACAGACGGTCAGTCAGAAAGGACCATCCAGACCATAGAAGATATGCTGAGAATGTGTGTGTTAGACTTTGGCGGTTCTTGGAGGCAGCATCTACCTCTGGTAGAGTTTGCCTACAACAACAGCCATCATGCTAGCATAGGGATGGCTCCTTATGAAGCTCTGTATGGGAGGAAGTGCAGAACACCTGTTTGCTGGGAAGAGGTAGGAGAGAAGGCTCTTGCAGGGCCAGAGTTAGTTGAAATTACCAGCAAATTAGTGCCTGTAATCAGAGAGAGGATCATAACAGCTGTAAGCAGGCAGAAAAGCTATGCAGACATCCGTAGGAAGCAGATAGAGTTCCAGGAGGGGGATATGGTATTGCTGAAAGTGTCTCCAATAAAAGGAGTGGTTCGCTTTGGAAAAAAGGGTGAATTGGCTCCACGGTACATAGGTCCCTTTGAGATCTTGCAGAAGATCGGGCCTATGTCGTATAAGCTGGATTTACCTGCATCGATGGAACGAGTTCACCCGGTATTTCATGTTTCTATGTTGAGAAAGTTTGTGTCAGATCCAGAGAAGGTTCTTAGTGAGCCTGAGGTGGAAATCTTAAGCGATCTCACCTATGTCGAGCAGCCAGTGCGGATCATTGACACCCAGATTCGAAAGCTGAGAAACAAGGAGATACCAATGGTGAAAGTCCTGTGGAACCACCATAATCTAGAAGAGTGCACCTGGGAGACACGGGAGTCGATGCTCCAGCAATATCCATATCTGTTTTAAGGTTAGGTTTTCCCCTTGCTATGTGTATATGTGTTTCGTTGTTTGAGGAACATTCGGGATGAATGTTCTTAAGGGGGGAGAATGTAATACCCGGCTCGAGTCCGGCCTCGGAATTCCTGTCATCTGGTGGAATCTCGGGTGTCGGAACCCTCGAGAAGGGTAAGACATATGTTTTCATGTGTGTTTTAAGAGTTTTGAATGGTTTAAAGTGTTAAAGGAAATGAGTTTTGAAAGAAAAGCAATAAGGGAGAAATGCAAAGGTTCGGCCGCTGAAGGTCACTTTCGGCCGCCGAACATTGCATGGTTTCGGATTCACGTTCGGCTGCCGAAGGTGGTCTGGCCAGCCATCTATTTAAGGGCCAAGGGTCGGTGGAAGGAGGATATTTCTCCTCCACTTGCAGCCAGAGGTGAGTTCAAGCCCCTCCCAAGTTGACTTTCATGGTTTTCATGTTTTTCACCAAATCTTTCACAGTTTTTAAGAGTTTTGGTGTGTTTTGAAGGTTTTGAGCAAAAATAGTAAGTTTTGAAGCTTGGAGCTTTGGAAGAGGTTTTCTTCATATCTCCACGTTAGGATCACTCATCCTCAAGTTCATAAGGAGGTAAGGGTGGATCCTGAACTTCTTTGATACTTTTTAAAGGTTTTATGAAAGTTGGATGGGTAGTATGCATGATTAGGTTTAGGTGAAGGTTTTGGGAGATGTGTATGTTCAAGCATGTGAAGTTTGTTTGATGTGTTTGTTTGAGGTTTGAGGAGAGGTTTAGACCTCTTTAGGCATGTTTTATGGTATGTGCTAGTTGGGAGTAGTTGATATGCATGTTGGGTAACTTTTTGGGTGAGTGTGCATGAAACAGAGCAGGGTTCTGCCCAGCGGGCAAAACCAGGTTCGGCCGCCGAAGGAAGGTTCGACCGCCGAACCCCTTGTGGAGGCAGTTTCGGCTGCCAAAGCTTGCCCCCGAAACTTGGGACTTTCGTCTCTAGAGGCAAGGTTCGGCCGCCGAAAGTGCCGCCGAAGGTTGAGTTTTGTCTCTGGATGAGACTTTCGGCTGCCGAAGGTGCCGCTGAACATGCATGAGTTTCGTCTCTGGAGAGGGGTTTCGGCCGCCGAACCTGCCGCTGAATGTGCCCTGTCCAGCTTTCTTTTGCATGTTTTATGTGATTGTTTGAGGATCGTTTAGAGGGTTTTTTGGGGTATTTCTTAGAGATGTTCTTGAGTTAGTTGGTCCCTCATTTGAGTCCACCTGTGTAGGTACGGACCAGAGGAACCCCAGAGAGCAGCAGTGAGCACTGTTTCAGAACCTGCCAAGTCAGCCAGAGGTGAGTGGAACTTCTCTTTTTAGACCTAACCTGCTTTGAGCATATATCATGCATCATAATGAGTCTAGTAGGATGACTGCATTAGTTTCACGAATATGATGCATTGCATAATACGATGCGTATGAGGCTGTGGATAGACCAAGGCGACTCCAATAGCCCAAACTCTGTTATAAGACCTGGCCGGGTCAGGCAGCCATCTGTAGGTAAGACCTGACTAGAGCAGGCAGCAGAGATAGTAAGACCTGGCTGGGCCAGGCAGGCAGAGTGGTAAGACCTGGCCGGGCCAGGCAGATTGAGGTTGTAAGACCTGGCTAGGCCAGGCATCCTTTGAGTGGGATTGTTGGTGGTCATGTCTGATCCCTGAGATGATGTGATGTAGTGCATTCCATGAGATCATGTTTTCACATTATGGTTTCTAGTTCTGCTCATTGGGCTTGCATAGCTCATCCCTCTCCCCTATCCCCCAGGTTTGCAGGTTCAGAGTCCAGAGGGAGTCCAGCAGGGTTTGCAAGAAGAAGAGTTATGTAATAGCTAGTGTGGACATGTATATATAACGAGATAATGTATAGTGTGTAGTTTTGTGCTTGACTTATAAAAGGTGTACTCCCTTGTTGTAGACACATGATCAGTTTATGTATGTTTTCTTTTATTGTTAATGAAGATGAGAAAACCAGGCTTAACATTATGAGTTGATAGACCAGAAAGAGTGCATGCACAGGTTAAGCCCTGGAGGAAAGAAAAGTTTTTAATGATTTGACAGAAAATGTATGATCATGTATGGGATTTCACAGGTACACAGACAGTATAGCAGGCTTACTACGGGTCCCGGCGACCTTAAGTCGATCTGGATCCTAGTGCCGGTAGCAGTTCGGTTTCCGGGCTGTTACACACATGAACCATTTGATGCTAATGTTTATGTGATGTATGCTGTTTTTCAGAAAACAGGATGAGAGGAACTCGTCGATCTGCACGATTGACTGGAGTACCACCCGAGGACGAGGGCACTGATGCCCGTCCTCCTGCATTGCCTAGGGTAATGTCAAGTAGGTCCAGCAGAGAAAGAGCAGTAAGAGACCCTAGAAGGTCTTTGGATCTGGGTAGAAGCAGATCAGTGAGGGGAACAGTGCAAGGGGATATGTCAGAGGATGTGGGGGATCAGATGGATGTGGATCAGAGGAGGGATGGCAGTCTCGGAGTAAGCATGTCGGAAGAGGGAATGGGAGAGTCCCAAGGAGGCACTCAGGTCTCGGGATTTGTTCAGCCACCTTATTACCCACCCTTTTCGCATAATCCCGGGTATTCGATGGGAGGTAGATCGGATTACCCCAGTTTTAACCCTTATCACTCTCAAATGCCATACCCACCTTTCTACCCACAGTACTCACAGTACCCTATGCACCCACCCCCATCTTTCTATCCAGGTACAGCAAACCCTACCCCAGGGGATGCTGCACCTCCTCCACCACCAGCAGCACCTACTGTCCCAGTAACCCAAATGCCTACGCCTAGCTCATCTGGGGGGAGCAAGGTCAAGATGACCGATTACATGAAGCTGGGTGCTCCCCAGTTTGAAACCGGTGATGACCCGTTTGCGTACCTTGAGAGGATCAAGACAATTACAGATGAGATAGGAGCTGATGACAGTAGAGCCATTCAGATGGCTGGGTTCACACTATAATGCAAGAAGGCCCGAGAGTGGTTTAAGAATTATGTGAACCCGAGGTTGGATAGTCTATCCTGGGAGGAGTTTGCCAATGAGTTTGCAGGATGGGCTTTCCCTGACAGTTCCAGGGAGCTGAAAATGATTGAATTTGAGCAGTTGAGGCAGACAGATGAGATGAGTGTGGATGAGTATACTGATAGATTCTTGGAGCTGTTGCCGTTTGCTGGACAGAATCTGGAAACAGATCAGAGGAAGTCAAGGAGGTATATCATGAGGCTCCATTCCAGGTATTCCTCCTTGATTCTAGCAGAGAGGGAGAGTTTCCATGCCATAGTGGATATGGCTCGGAGGATGGAGGCTAGTGCTATCATCGAAGGGAAAGTCAAGCAGTCAAAGGCACAGCCTTCTGGTTCCAAGACCCCAGGTGGGAGAAGGTTAGATCCCTCTTCTCTGAGTGCAGCAGCTTCAGGCAGTAAAAAGTGGGGTAAAGCCAAGACTAAGAAGAACAAGTTCTGGAGCAAAATCAAGTCAGGTCTGGGATTGGGAAGTGGCTCGAGCTCAGGTGCAGATAATGCAATGTGCAGAAAGTGTGGGAAGCCGCACAAGGGTGTATGTCTGGTTGGGACGACAGCCTGCTTCAGATGTGGGCAGGAGGGACACATGGCTCGGGAGTGTCCTAGAGCAGCTTTTGTGGCACAGTCTCAGCAGATAGCTTCTGGTAGTGTGGCTCAGCCAGTAGCTCTAGCCGCGACTCAGGCTAGTGGCAGAGGCAGAGGAAGAGGGGCAGCCTCTTCTTCAGCGGGTTTCAGGGGTGAGGGTCCGTCAGCTCCAGCACAGATCTTCACCATGACTCAGCAGGAGGCAAACACATCCAACACCGTGGTGTCAGGTAATCTCATCATTGGTTATTCTGATGTGTATGCATTAATGGACCCTGGTGCATCTCATTCTTTCATTGCTCCGAGGGCCGTCGAGAGGTTGGGATTGATGGTCTCTGGGTTAGAGTGTCCCCTATGGGTCAGTGGACCCAAGTGTGACCCGTCAGTGGCAGAGTCAATATGCCAGTGTAGTCCAGTTTTTGTGGAGGGAAGATGCCTGTCCGCCGACCTTGTGGTTCTAGATTTGACAGATTTTGACGTCATTCTAGGGATGGATTGGCTATCTACCCATGGTGCTACCTTGGACTGCAGAGACAAGGTAGTCAAGTTCAAATGTCAGGATGGGTCAGAGGTTGTCTTCAGAGGAGACAGGGGGAGTACACCTAGAGGTTTGATATCAGCCCTTCAGGCTCGTAGGTTGCTCAGGAGGGGTTGTCAGGGTTTTCTGGCTCATATGAGGGAGCTGGATAGTCATGTTAGAGAGCCCGCCTCAGTGCCCGTGGTCAGTGAGTTCTTACACGTTTTCCCAGATGAGCTGCCAGGTTTACCACCTGCTAGGGAGATAGAGTTCGAAATCGAGTTGATGCCTGGAAGCATACCGATCTCTATTCCTCCCTATAGAATGGCACCAGCAAAATTGAAGGAGCTTAAGGAGCAGTTGCAAGAGTTGGTAGATAAAGGATTCATCCAACCGAGTACCTCACCTTGGGGTGCTCCAGTGCTATTTGTGAAAAAGAAGGATGGATCTCTCAGACTTTGTATCGACTACAGGCAGTTGAACAAAGTCACTACCAAGAATAAGTACCCGTTGCCAAGGATCGACGATCTATTTGACCAGCTAGCCGGAGCAGGTTGTTTCTCCAAAATAGATATGAGATCGGGGTACCATCAGCTAAGGATAAGAGAAGAGGATGTGCCGAAGACAGCCTTCAGGACTAGATATGGGCATTATGAGTTCCTTGTGATGCCGTTCGGGTTAACCAATGCCCCCACAGCATTCATGGATCTCATGAACAGAGTGTTTAGCCAGTACCTGGATCACTTTGTTATTGTCTTCATAGATGATATCTTAGTGTACTCCAGGAATGCAGAGGAGCACGCCCATCATCTGAGGTTGGTTCTGCAGACCTTGAGGGAACATGGCTTGTATGCCAAGTTCTCCAAGTGTGAGTTCTGGCTGAGGAGCATCTCTTTCTTGGGGCCTGTGGTGTCAGAACATGGAATCGACGTAGACCTCAAGAAAGTGGAAGCTGTAGCTAACTGGCCTAGACCCACTACGGTGACAGAGATCAAGAGCTTCTTGGGCCTAGCAGGTTACTACAGGAGGTTCGTTCAGGACTTCTCTAAGATTGCAGCTCCCATAATTAGATTGACTAAGAAGAACCAGGGGTTCGTGTGGACCGACCAGTGTGAAGAGAGATTTAAGGAGTTAAAGAAGAGGTTGACTTCAGCACCGGTGTTAGCTCTGCCGACTAGTAATGAGGACTTCACGGTCTTCTGTGATGCGTCCCGTGTGGGACTGGGTTGTGTGCTGATGCAGAACGAAAGGGTGATTGCTTATGCTTCTAGGCAGCTGAAGAAGCACGAGTTGAATTACCCTACACATGACCTAGAGATGGCGGCGGTAATCTTTGCACTCAAGACGTGGAGGCACTACCTTTACGGGGTAAAATGTGAGATCTTCACCGATCATAAAAGCCTGCAGTACATCCTGAGTCAGAGAGATTTGAATTTGAGACAGAGAAGATGGGTAGAACTGCTTAGTGACTATGATTGCAAGATCCAGTACCATCCGGGTAAGGCGAATGTTGTGGCAGACGCCTTAAGCAGGAAATCACTTGGCAGTTTGTCCTATATTTAGGCAGAGAGGAGGCCAGTAGTGAGGGAGTTCTTTGAGCTCATGAATGAAGGTCTACAGTTGGAGTTGTTTGGTACAGGTGCTTTAGTTGCCCAAATGAGAGTGGCACCCGTGTTTCTGGAGCAGGTGGCTCAGAAACAACATAAGGACCCAGAGTTAGTGAAGATTGCCAGGACTGTTCAGTCGGGCAAGGATAGTGAGTTCAGATTCGACAGCAAGGGGATCCTCCGCTATGGAAACAGATTGTGTGTACCAGATGACGTAGGGCTGAAAGGAGACATTATGAGAGAGGCTCATAATGCCAGATACAGTGTTCACCCTGGAGCCACCAAGATGTATTAAGATCTGAAGAGAGTGTATTGGTGGTCAGCTATGAAGAAAGAAGTGGCACAATTCGTGTCAGCCTGCGAAGTGTGTCAGAGGGTGAAGCTGGAACATCAGAAGCCGGCTGGAATGCTTAACCCACTACCTATTCCAGAGTGGAAATGGGAGAATATAGCTATGGACTTCGTGGTGGGGCTACCGACGACGTCCAACAGATTGGACTCCATATGGGTGATTATGGACAGACTGACCAAATCTGCTCACTTCATCGCTGTCAGGAGTGGCTATTCTGTGGACAAGTTGGCGCAGGTGTATGTAGATGAGATTGTCAGGCTGCATGGGGTTCCTGTTTCCATAGTGTCTGATAGAGGACCCCAGTTCACCTCCAGGTTTTGGCGGAGTCTGCAGAACGCTATGGGTACCAGGTTGGATTTTAGCACTGCTTTCCATCCACAGACGGACGGACAATCAGAGAGGACCATCCAAACAATTGAAGATATGCTCAGAATGTGTGTGCTAGATTTTGGCGGTTCTTGGAGGCAGCATCTACCTTTGGTGGAGTTTGCTTACAATAACAGTCATCATACTAGCATAGGGATGGCTCCATATGAAGCTTTGTATGGAAGGAAGTGCAGGTCGCCTGTCTGTTGGGAAGAAGTTGGAGAAAAGGCCTTGGCAGGGCCTGAGCTAATAGAGATCACCAGCAGAGTGGTGCCCATCGTCAGAGAAAGGATCAAGACTGCTGCAAGTAGGCAGAAGAGTTATGCAGACATCCGCAGAAGGCAAGTAGAGTTTCAGGAGGGGGATTTGGTATTGCTCAAGGTATCTCCAATGAAAGAGGTGATTCGGTTTGGGAAGAAGGGTAAGCTAGCTCCACGATACATCGGACCCTTTGAAGTCTTGCAAAGGATTGGGAATGTATCGTACAAGCTGGACTTGCCTGCTTCAATGGAGAGAATCCATCCGATTTTCCATGTTTCTATGTTGAGAAAGTTCGTGTCGGATCCGGGCAAGGTTCTTAGTGAGCCTGATGTGGAGATCCAAAAGGATCTCACCTATGTTGAACAGCCAGTACGGATTCTAGACACCCAGATCAGAAAGCTAAGGAATAAGGAAATCCCGATGGTGAAAGTCCTTTGGAATCACCACAACATCGAAGAGTGTACCTGGGAGACACGGGAGTCTATGCTCCGGCAATATCCTCATCTCTTCTAAGGTGAGTTTTATGTGCTTTGTATGAATGTTTATGTTTTATGCCATGCTATGTTTGTTTGGTGAACATTCGGGGACGAATGTTCTTAAGGGGGGAAGAATGTAATACCCGGCTAGACTCCGGCATCGGAATTCCTACCGTCCGGTGGAATCTCGAATGTCAGAAACCTCTAGAAGGGTAAAATCATGTTTTTATAAAATGTTTTAATGTATTTAATGATTTTAAGTAAGAAAGGAACTGAATTTTGAATGAAAAAGGACCAAGGAGGCATTTCCAGGTTCGGTCGCCGAACCTCAAGTTCGGCCGCCGAACATTGGATGGTTTAGGGGGGCAAGTTAGGCTTCTAAAAGTCTCAAAGGTTCGGCCGCCGAACTTGCATGAGATGTGGGGGCACGTTCGGCTGCCGAAAGGTGGTCTGCCAGCCCTATATAAGAGCTCCATGGCCGAAACGGACGAGTTTTCTCCCCATTTTTGGCCACGGTGAGTTCATGCTCTCCTATGGTTCGTTTTTGATGTTTTTCCTGCGATCTTTCATGTTTTAACAAGCTTTATGTTGATTTGAAGAGATCTGAGCAAAAAGAGCAAGTTTTGGAAACTTGGAGACCAAAGAGTTGAGATCTCTCCCATCTCCAAGTTGGATCGTCTCTCCTCTCGTTCTTCAAGAGGTAAGAGTAGATCCATAGTCCCTTTAATGTTTTAAGTAAGTTTTATGAAGTTTCTTGGGGTAGAGATGCATGTGTAGGTTTATGTGGAGTTTATGGGTTTACTGTCTGTTTATGAACAATGTATGTTGGATATGCATGTTTGATGTGTTGTAGATGGGGTTTAGGATAGTTTGAAGCCCCTAGGGGCTTGTATGCTTGAGTATGCATGTTGTAGAATAGGAAAATATTTGATTGAATGAGTTGGGAGGCGTTTATGCATGTTGAGTTGAGTTTCTGCCCTTTGGGAGAAACCAAGTTCGGCAGCCGAAGGCTCTTTCGGCCGCTGAACCTGCCCGTAGTGGCATGTATCGGCTGCCGAACCCTGCCTTCGAAAGTGGACTTTCGGCTCTGGAAGGGAGTTTCGGCCGCCGAAGGTGCCGCTGAACATGCATGAGTTTCGTCTCTTGAGGGAACCTTCGGCAGCCGAAAGTGTCGCCGAAGGTGCATGACTTTCGGCTCTGGAGGGCCTTTCGGCCGCCGAACCTGCCGCCGAAAGTGCCCTGTTCAGCCCTCCTTTGCATGTTTTCTATGATTGTTTTAAGGTGTTTTAGGGGGTTTTTGGGGAGTATTTCAGAGTCATGTTTTTGTATGTTAGGTCCCTCATTTGAGTCCACCTGTGTAGGTTCGGACCCAAGGAACTGAGGACCTCAGCAGTGAGATAGCTGCTTCAGAGTCATTAGAGCTTCAGCCAGAGGTGAGTGGAATAACTCCTTATGCTTTAAGATAAATAAATCAGTTTTAGCATGATTCACGCATCATGAATGCCATGAGATATAATAGGATGTTTGCATTAGAATTCACGAACATGTTGCATTGCATATTATGTTGATGATGTGGATGAATGTTGAATGATCCTCTAGTCCTCGTATGGTATGACATGATGTGATATGGTATGGTATGGAAGTCCAGGTCGAGGCCCATTCTACGCCCCTGGCACTATAGTAAGAGAAAGACCAGGTCGAGGCCCATTCTACGCCCCTAGCATTATTGGAATGTTATGTTATGTATGTTATGATAAGAGGAAGACCAGGTCGAGGCCCATTCTACGCCCCTGGCACTATTGGAATGTGTGGAGGACTATTGGTGACAAATTCATCCTTGATGTGATTAGCTGTGATGTGATGCATTCCATATTACCATGTGTTTTAATTATAATGTTCCATTATTCTGCTCACTGGGCTCTAGTAGCTCACCCCTCTCCCTTAACCCCCAGGTTTGCAGGTACAGGGTAGACCAGGAGGTTAGCAAGAGTAATGAAGTCATGGTCATGTAATAACTAGATGTGGACATGAATGTGATGTAATGTAAAAGTATAGTATAGAATGTAATGTAATGAGATTTATTGAGGTTTATAGTTGTGCTTGACCCTAGTATGTTGTTAATCCCTTTGAGTACATGATTTTTAATGATGCTTATGTAACCAAACTCAATACATGTTATGTCACCCCATTGGGGCAATGATGAGACTCCAAAGAGGGGTTAATGTTTATGATTATGATTATGTATAGTGCATGCACAGGTTGAGTTTGGTGAATGAATGAAACAATGAATGAATGTAAGGAAAAGTTCAAAATTTTATGTATGTGTTGATCATGTATGGGATTAAACAGGTATACATGATGAATGTTTGGCTTGCTACGGGTCCCGGCGGCCTTAAGCCGATCTGGATACTAGCGCCGGTAGCGGTCCGATTTGCGGGTCGTTACAACATACATCACATACATAGCATATCATTAATGCACATGCATATAATCATGTCATTTCACATCATCATTCAAGACAGGACTCTACATGCTATCCTAGTGGACATGATTTTCCTTTTGTGCTTGACCTTCTATAACCTCTATGAGCCCGACACTCTCTAGGTCCGACCATATGAACCTAGGGCTTTGATACCAATCTGTAACGACTCGAAAATCGGACCGCTACCGGCGCTAGGATCCAGATCGGCTTAAGGCCGCCGGGACCTGTAGCAAGCCTGACATACATCCTGTATACCTGTTTAATCCCATACATGATCAACAATTACATAAAATTTAAAACTTTCTCATTTAATCATTCATTCATTCATTCATTCATTCATTCACTAAGCTTAACCTGTGCATGCACAAACCATAACATAAAACCTCTCACTGGAGTCCTCATCAAATACTCCAATGGGGTATCATAACATACATTAAGCTTAGTTTATATAATCATCATTAAACATTTTAAGATCATGTACTAAAGAGGGATTAACAACATACTATGGTCAAGCACAACTCTAAACTTCCATAAGCATCAATACATTACATTTCTATACTATACTTTTACATTACATCATATTCATGTCCACATTTATCTATCACGTAAAACATAACTCTACTCTTGCTGACCTCTTGGTCTACCCTGTACCTGCAAATCTGGGGGTTAAGGGAGAGGGGTGAGCTATAAAGCCCAGTGAGCAGAATAAATAAACATTCAATTTAAATTTCATGCTTTCATGAAATGCAACACATCACAAACAAATCACATCAAAGATGGTATTGTCACCAATAGTACTCTACATTCCAAGGTGCCGGGATGTAGAATGGGTCTACCAGACTTTCTCTTAAACATAACATATCATAACATTCCAACGTGCCGGGACGTAAAATGGGTCAACCGGTCTTTCTCTTACATAGTGCCGGGACGTAGAATGGGTCAACCGGACTTCCATACCATACCATACCGTATCATATTACATCGTATCATATTGAGGACTAAGGATCATCCAACATCCATCCACATCATTATCAAATTATGCAATGCAACATATTCGTGAATTCTAATGCAAACAACTTAGAATATCACATGGCATTCGTGATGCATGAACATGCTCAAATCTATATTTATTTGCTTTAAAACATAAGTGTTTATTCTACTCACCTCAGGTTAGCTCTGACAAAACATTGAAGCAGCTGTCTCACTGCTGGGGTACTCGGTTCCTCGGGTTCGAACCTACATAGGTGGACTCAAATGAGGGACCAAACATCCATGAACATGACTCTAAAATACTCCCCAAAAACCCCCTAAAACACCTTAAAACAATCACATAAATCATGCAAAGAAAGGCTGAAAAGGGCACTTTCGGCGGCAGGTTCGGCGGCCGAAAGTCCCTCCAGAGCCGAAAGTCATGCACCTTCGGCGGCACTTTCGGCGGCCGAAGATTCCCTCTAGAGACGAAACTCATGCATGTTCGGCGGCACCTTCGACGGCCAAAACTCCCTTCCAGAGCCGAAAGTCCACTTTTGGGGGCAGGGTTCGGCAGCCAAAAGTTGGCCTCCACAGGCATGTTCGGCGGCCGAAAGTCCCTTCGGCTGCCGAACCTGAGTTCTTCCAAAGGGCAAAACTCAGCCTCTTTCATGCACAAATGCCTCCCAATCCATTCAATCATGCATTTACCTAGTCTACAACATGCAAACTCAAGCCAACAAGCACATAGGGGTCTCAAACTAACTTAAACCCCAACCAAAACACATCAAACAACCCATATTGCTCATAAGCATAACATAAACCCATAAACTCAACAATAACCTAAACATGCATTTCTACCCCAAAGATCTTCATAAAACTTGTTTAAAACATACAAGGAAGGTTGGATCTAAGCTTACCTATTGAAGATCGAGAGGAAAGACGATCCTAGCTTGGAGATGGGGAGAAATTAACTCTTTGGTCTCCAAGCTTCAAAACTTGCTCTTTTGCTCAAATATCTTCAAACCAAGTGAAAACTCATAAGAAAATCATGAAGATTCAAAGGAAGAAGCTCAAAATCGATGAGGGACGGCGGAGGACTCACCTTGGCCGAAAATGGGGAACAAAGCTCACCCGTTCGGACATGGGGACCCTTTTATAGGTGGTTGGCCAGGCCACTTTCGGGGGCCTAACGTGCCTCCGCATGCATGCCATGTTCAGCGGCCGAACATAAGGTTCGGCAGCTGAACCTAGACTTCCCTCACTCATGCCTTCGGGGGCCTAAAGCACTCCCGAAATGCATGCATGTTCGGCAGCCGAACTTGAGGTTCGGCGGCCGAACCTGGGTCTTCCTCCAAGGCTATTTTCATACAAAACTCATTTCCTTTCTTGCTTAAAACCATAAAATACATTAAAACATTTTATGAAAACATGGTTTTACCCTTCTAGAGGTTTCCGACATCCGAGATTCCACTGGACGGTAGGAATTTCGATACCGGAGTCTAGCCGGGTATTACAATTGTCCTTTTAATATGAATAGGAACACATCTTCCTCCCCTAGCAGGGCCTCTGTTTCTAGCTCTTTCTCTGATGGCCCCATCCGTGTGCCAGCCCTATTGCTCCATTGAGAGAAACCTCCGAGAACGTGGGCAGATCCCTTAGTGATATCTCGTCTGTCTTCTCAAATAGCGACATGGACCGTTTGTATGATACCTATCACATTTCTCGGGATTCTTTTTGAATTTATGCTCCTTCTCCCCGCGTTCATGCTAATGACTTGATTCTTACTAATGACACTATCATGGTCTTGGAGGAGCAATTGAAAGTGAGTCTTTGTTTCCCTTTAGACCCCTTCTTTGTGGAGATCCTTCGATTTCACAAGTTTTCTATCGCTCAACTTCATCCTAACAGCTAGAGAATCTTGGTAGCCTTTTCGGTTCATGTATTTTAACAATCACATTGAACCTAGTGTAGCACTTCTCCCAGTTATACCAACTGGGTACTCGTAAGAATGAGGAGTTTTGGTACTTTAGCAGTCGAAAGTACTTGAACATTTTTAATCGGATGCCTTCTTCTTTAAAATGGTAGAAAAATAAGTTTTTTATCCTTCGTCATCATACCCCGAGGGGTTTTGGGCGCCTTCAAACTAGCTAACACTACTGGGTAGAGCTGAAGAAGGATGGGGTCTGCTTGAGGAAAGAGAAAGATGAGGCTTTGGCTTCCCTTATGGCAATGGATAAAGCCTTAAGGAAGATTGATATTACTTAAGTAGTGAGGGACGGCGTCTTATCCTAGCAGAGTCATCTGCCGACAAGCTAGACCCACGCTCCTCACCCGCCCATTCTTCCCGAAAGTGCATCCCTACCTCAGGATCAGGGTACTTCTTTTTTTATCATTTTTATTTTTCGAATTGACTATCTTACTTACTTTTCCTTTTGTTTGCAGATTTGGTTGGGTCAAACAGATTCATCGATGTGATACGTGCTACTCAAAAGGGCAAGGTTATTGCTACTAAGGTTGCTAATCCTCCTGCTAAATGTGCTCACCCTTCGGAGGAGGTGATTGTACTTCCCCCTCCCCCTTCCTAGCCTACGGCCGAGAAGCTGGCACCTCTTCAGCCTGAATCTTTAGTCCTGGGTATTTCTGCTCCTACCTCAGCCCCTGTGCTCCCTGTTGATGCCCCTTCTTCCTCTACTCCTGTGAATGCTGAGGTCGAGTCTTCCTGGCCCACCAGCATTCAACGTTTGGCCTTAGCGTTAAACAAGGCACCTTCTCTCCTTGATGACCCTTCTCTGGGTCTTATACTAATCAAGAATGCCCTGAGACTCGTAGATCGCCATTACTTGAATGAGGTTGAGACGGACGAGCTGTTTGTTAATGTTATTCATTTTGCACTGAAAGGTGCCCTTTGTGCTTATGTGGTCAAGGAGCATTTTAGAGCCTTGAAGCGGGAATTTGGTCCAAATGAGACACATAGGGAGCTTTTGGCGGAGGAATGTTCAAACTTGAAGGCCCGGGTGGGCGAAGTTGAAGTTACAATACAAGAGACCCTAGAATTAGTGGACAAGCTTCAAGCTAACCTTGACACAGCCCTTGCCTCTAACCTGGGCCATGAGAATCGGGCTAAATCTGCCGAGGATTAAGTGACCTATTGCAACGCCAGGTATTGGAGCTGCAGGCTCAAGTTGAGGAGGCCCGGGCTGCCTCCACCGGGGTAGCCGAGCTTGAGGTGAAACTCTAGGAGACAGTGGCTCAGGGCGGGGATATGTTTGTTCAAGGCTAGAATTCCGTGAAGAAGGAGTTAATGAAGTGTTTTCTTTTTGAGAATTTTTCCTGGATAGATGATATCATCCCCGAGGAAGAAAACAAGGATGGAGGGGAGCATGCTGAAGATACTCCCCTTGAGGATGAGCGTGATGAAGATGTACCCTTTGTCCCGGTCTCTCCTATAATAAATGCTGAAAATATCAATGTAACAGAGACTTGGGCAGATGAGGTTAATTATCTTGTCCTTTTGTAAACTTTTCATATTTTTTAATGAGAATGTTGCCTTTATTTCCGTTAGGCTTTTATATTTTCTGCATATAATATTTTTTCAAGGGAAAAAGGTTTGCTCAAGGGGCTAACACCCGTTTATGATGCCTAGTCACTGAACCGTCTTGGGGCCATGAAATAAAAAACTTAGTGAATTTCTAGAGTAGAGCTAATGCCCCAAACACAAGGTCTGACAGATGCCCACCTTGTGGTTATAATTTGTGGCTTGGTGAAAATTGCCTTGACTTGTGGGATCAACGCCCGAGTAGTTTGACGGAAATTGCCTTGTGCTCTGGCCTGTCGAAAATTGTCTTATGGCCTTAATTAGTGGAGCTAGTGCTTGAGTGGTCTTAATGGGAGTCGCCTTGTGACCTGGCCTTGCGAAGACTGCCTTATGGCCTTGATTAGCGTGACTAGTGCCCAAGTCGTCTTAGCGGGAATCGCCTTATAACCTAGCCTGGCGAACTACCTTGTGGCCTTAACTCGTGAGACCAATGCCCGAGTGATTTGGCAAAAACTGCCTCGTGATCTGGTTTGGCGAAAAATGCCTTATGGCCTTGATTTGTGGGACCAATGCCTGAGTGATTTGGTGAAAATTGCCTCATGATCTAGCTTGGTGAAAATTGCCTTGTGGCCTTGATTAGTGGGACCAATGCCCGAGAGATCTGACATGAACTACCTTGTGACCTGGCCTGGTGAAGATTGTCTTATAGCCTTGATTAGTGAGATCAACGCTCAAGTGGTCTAGCGAGAATCAAGTTGTGACCTAGCCTGGCAAGACTACCTTGTAGCCTTGATTAGTGGGACCAACGCTTGAGCAGTTTGTTGTTCCTTTTCACCAAAGAACATACCATATAAAAAAACTTCGTTGGCTTTATTATTAAAACAATATCCTCCATTTACATACGAGCGTAAAACTAAATTGTTGTCAACATGTGAACAATACTAGAATTCTTATGATATTTCTGGCGGATGACCCTTATAGGAGAATGTTTTTCCAAGTCTTATAAACTTCCCTACCTTTCTGGTAATTAAGTTTGTAATTTGTCTATGCGTTGCCGAGTCTTTTTGTTATCACATGTATGACTCCTATGTGTTCTTTATCAGGAGTTGTCTTATGAGTTGTTTTCTTGGGCTCTGACTTTTGCCCTTATTTTTTTTTTCTCGTGAATTTTTGGAGGATATCATCCCTTATAAGTCTCTCAATCTCGTCCTTTAATTGCTGATTCCATTGTGTGGCCATGACCTTCATGGAAGCGATAATTCTTAGTCCTGTACAGTTTTTCCGCCTTCTTGGGATTGAGTTTGGACGGCCACCTGATTTCATTATCATTTTTCCTGATCCACATCATGATACGAGTTCGTGAATCACTTAGCAAGGAGTAATTCTTATACTTACTCTATTCGTCCTTCTTTCGCGAGATGGGGTAGCTCTTGTGACCTCCTTCATGGGTTCGTCTCTTAGGCTTTTGACTTGCCTTCTTGCCTTCTTTTAGTGCCTAAATCTCATCATCCAAATTGATATACTTCTGGGCCTTGTCTATCACCTATTGGTATATCGCAATTGGATTTTTGATTAAGGAATCCATGAACTTAATGTTACGGATTCCTTTCTTCAACGCCTCACATGCTATCTCATGATTCAGTTCTTTTACCTATTTAGCTTCAATATTAAAACGTGAAATAAAAATCTTTAAAAGCTCGCCTTTTCCCTGGCGAATCTTTCGCAGGTCCAAAGAAAGCTTTTTGGGAGGTATGCAAGTGATAAATCTATATTTGCATATCGTAGCAAACTGTGTAAAGTCTTGGATTGGACTTAAACTTAGGTGTTGATACCATTTCTGAGCTAAACCTGTGAGTGTTGACAGGAACACTAGGCATAACACAATATCATTTATATCTTGAACATGCATGGTTGTCCTGAAAATGGCTAGATGACTTCAGGGGTTTGCCGTTCTATCATACTTATCTAAGTTGTGCAACTTGAACTTGGCGAGAAGGGTTTCCATTAGTATTTCTTTCGAAAGAGACGAGACACCATCTAAACTAAAATCCTCTTCCTGTTCTTTTTGGTATATTTGCATAGCCCATACTAGCTTCCAATGCACTCCTTTCAGAGCCTCATCCGATTCATCTTCAAATTCGAACTTACCTTTATCCCGCAATTTGGATGCTTCTGTTTGGGCCCTTGGGGTGTATACGGAGGCTTTATTCCTTCTTCCAGGGTCTATCTTAAACGCCTCTTTCCGAGCCTTATACTGCCTGAAAGTAGCCTGCAACCTTTGGATATACTGAAGTATCTGCTCGTTGTTTAAATTATTAAGGTCTGCTTCATTGGTCACTGAGGGCGTGTTCTCCTAGTTATCTGGGGCATAGAAAATGATGACTCCCTTGTTAGTAATGATATTATCAGCATCTGTAGGGCTTCCGACCATTTTGAGTGAGGGAAGACGATAGGGAACTGGTCGTGATTCAAAAGAGGGTTTAATGGATATCTCGGCAATGGAACCAAATGATGTTGATGAGATTAAGATGATGACATGACTGGAACAATACCGTGCTGTGGTTGGCGGAAACCTACGAGAAAGGAAACGTAAGGTGGTGGTGGGTGCTCATGGCAACTACTCCGACGCTCAAGTCAGTACCTTAAAGAATAGAGAGAATAAGTGACTTTAGAGTTTTAGTAGCATTAGAGATCGCATCCCTTTGCCTCTGTGATCGTTCCTCTTTTATATTGTAAGAAAATGAAGATAAATATAGTATTTTCTGAAAATCTGGCAATGATGTGGCCAGCTACTCAATAAAAAGCATCGCTAGCTAATAAATTGGTAATTCCGTTATCTCAAACAAAATGGGAATGTGCCTGAAAATAGTAACTTTGTGCCAAGACTTGGTTTATTAGAAGAGGGCAAATCATGACGGTAATTCGGGTATTAAAGTGTCCGGGTCTTCTTTTACTCAGACAAGACCATATTTTTCACTTATCAAATCTTTGTTACGTGATCCCTATCTTGTAGTAATAGCTCATAACTTATTTTAGACGGATGTTATGTAACATTAATATGGTTGAAAATATTTTATAAAAAAATATATTTAAGAAAATATATTGTAAGGATAGAATTTAATTGTCATTAAATTAACATACAGTGCAATTGCAACCATATCGTAAATCATATTTTTTAAAACTATAATAATATTTAAAACAGATTTTTTAAAAAATAGTTTAGGAGGTAAATTAATTTGAAATTGAATTAATATAAAATAGTATACCTAAATTAATTATTAATAAAATTAAAAAAATATTATAATAATAATATAAATTTTTAATATTATAAATTTTAATTTTAAGTAATATAATAAAAAATTATAAATTTAAAAAAATTACAATTACACCATAATCTTTTAAATTTTTATCAATTATATTTTAAAATTTATTGATGTGGTAATATGACGTGATAATTCTATTAAATACTAACAACAAAAGTAACTATAAGTATATTTAGTTAGATAATATTTGAAGTTCAAAATTTAATTGGTAATTAAATTAGTATAGAGTACAATTATAAAAATTTGAAAAGGATAATTTTTTTAATTAATTCTTGAAAAATCATAATTTTATAATTTTTTATATTTATAATCAGAATTTTTCTAAATTTGAATTTGTTATAATTATAGCATTTTCTTAAATTAATTTTGATTAGATTTAAATTAGCTCATATCATATGTCATGAATCATTATTTTTATCATATAAATAATTTATTTAACTTGAATTAAATTTTGATTAAAATTTTAAACCCTTATACCTAAGATACTTAAACAATATTTTTATTTAAATAATAGAGAATTAAATATTTCAATTATATAATTTAGAGATTTTCATGTAATTAAAAAGTTAAGATTTTAACTAAGATTTAACTCTAATTAATCAAATTACTTATGTGATAAAAATACTGACATATCATATAAATTAATTTAAATTTAATTAAATTTAATTTAAAAAATGGCTACAATCACAATAAATTTAAAAATTTAGACTTTTTGATCTAAAATTAAAAATTTTAACTATAAATGTAGAAACTGCCAAGTTGTGATCTTTTTAAGCTAATAACCTTTTTAAAAAATTAATTTATTCAATATACAACAAAGTTTGAGTTATGTTGGACACTATCTTTAAGAATTTATTTTGTAATTTCCTAAAATTAAATAGGTCCTTCTGAAATTTAATTTACAGGATCAAAACAATAAAAATTTATCTCTAATTTATAAATCAGCAAAAAGCATAGAGAATGAAAGAAATAAAATAGAAAATACAAGTGTATTTTTTTGTAAAGATATATGGTATTTATAGTGAAACAAATAGTCATTATAAACTATTATAAAAACTTAAAAATAATATAATAAAATCATAACTATTAGATTTAATATTAGATTTAAATGTCAAACCTGCAATAATAAAAAAATCTCACAAATAAAATCTTTAACGACCATAAATTTTCAACGATCACAAGATTTTTTGAAATTTAAATTCATTTTACAACAATCCCCATATATTTCAAAAGATTTTTCATTTCTGGATTTAAAAATTTAGTGTATATATTTTGAATCTGGTGTATTTTGAACTATAAACCAGACCTAAATTAATAAGACTTAACATATAAAGTAATTAGTGAAACTTTTGTTTCTATGAACCAAAAACTCTTTTTTGTATGCTAATATCCCATCAATCTCATAACACTCCACAGATCTTATTGTCAACGTTGTTTTGCGCTAATAGATCATGCGCACCCCTGGTAGTTAATAAATGTTCTAGAAATTATGCCACAATCTCATAGAAGCTGTAACGACCCCAAAATGGACCGTCACCGGCGCTAGGATCCAGGTCGGCGTAAGGCCGCCAGAACCCGTAGCAAGCCTGCTATACTCTCTGTGTACCTGTAAATCTCATACATGATCATACATTTTATGTGAAAATAAAAACTCTTTTTCCTGATCCAAGGCTTAACCTGTGCATGCACTATCTCTGTCTGTACCCCTGACTAGAGCTGGCTCTAGATACGTGGCCCCATGGCAAGAATCTGAGGCCAACATCTGTCAAAATACATGACTCAGCTGACCAGCCAACTCAGCTTCGGCTGCCCAATCGCATGCATAACCATGCAACATTCGGGGGCCGAACTTACCTTCGGAAACCGAACCTTGAGCACTTTCGGCGGCCGAACTTACCTTCGGCGGCCGAACTTGGCTCATCTGCCTTGGTTCAGTTTAGCTCAAAACTTGGTTCCATTTAACTTGAAAACATTAACACAAATCACACCACTTAGTAAAACGTAAATCCTACCCGTCTAGAGAATTCCGACATCCCGGATTCCATCGAACAACAGGAATTCCGGTGCCGGATTCTAGCCGGGTATTACAGAAGCAGCCCCACTCCACAATTATATAGGTGATATCATCAAGTATATACTGCAATTTATACACTATCAATAAGGAATATCATTTAGAGCTTTCAGTTCATCTTCTCATTAATGCAGTCTAGCACTTCTTACACCATAGGAAATGACAACATTAAATAGTACTAGCAGAATTAACAAGTGACTTGTTATTACCCATATAAATCTTTTTCATAGGATCTCCAATCACAAAGGTTGAGTTTCTATTACTGTTAATTCATATTAGTCAAGTCTCATTACCCTTGATGTTTCATTTATTAATTTCTTTCTTAAAAATATAGTCAAAGAATTAGCCAAATTCACTTTGACTTCACATAATTAATAGATATAATTTCATTTCTCAGTAGCTGCTTAACCATATTATGTCTTAGACAAATATGTTTATTTTTACTAATGAAAGTTTTATTCTTTGCAATAGCTATTACCGTTTGGCAATCACAATACACGAATGATGTTGATTTTATTCTCAACATAGTATTTGCTAAGAAACTTCTTAGCCACTCAAGTCTCATTGTCATATAATTTCAAAACAATAAATTCTAACTCCATGGTAGTTTTGATAATAATTGATTTTTAAATAATTGCACCACTAATTAAATACATAATTACTAGTGGATTTTATCTCATTTGAATTTAAATTTTAATTAACATCACTATATTCTTCTAATACCTTCGGATATTCACTATATAGAATACCATAACTCATGGTGCCTCTAAAATAATTTTTAACTACCTAGATTCTTTACATGTTCTACAAGGTTAACGCCTTTTGATATTCATTGTCGTTTGGGGCATCATTCTCTCTCGGCTTTGAAGAAGTTATGTCCATAGTTTCACTCTTTGTCTACTCTAGATTGTGAGTCTTGTCAATTTGCCAAACATGACCATTTACTTACAGTGTCTCGAATCAATAAACGGGTTTCGTCCCCTTTGAGTTAGTTTATTCAGATGTTTAGGTTTCTTGTCCTATCGTATCTAAATCTGCTTTAAGTACTTTGTTACTTTTATTGATGATTTCTCTTGCACTACTTGGTTATTTTTAATGAAGAGTCATTTAGAATTATTTTATATCTTTTGTGCTTTTTATGCTGAAATCCAAACTCAATTCAATATTTTTATTTGAATTTTGCAAAGTGATAATGTTAAAGAGTATATTTCTAGGAAATTTCAATCTTATTTGTTATAAAAAGGGATTCTTCATCAGTCTTCCTATGTTGACACTCCTTCACACAATGAAGTTGACAAAAGAAAAAATTGACATTTTCTTGAAGTAGCTAGAGCTCTCTTATTCCGAATGAAAGTGCCTAAATGCTTTTGGGCTGATACTGTATCTACTGCTTGTTTTTTTATCAATTATATGCCCTCCTCCGTTCTTCATGCAGATATCCCTTATAATATTTTATTTTCTAATAAATCTTTGTTTCCTATTGAGTCACGTATCTTTGGTTGTACTTGTTTTATTCGTGGTGTTCGTCCACATGTTACTAAATTGGATCTGAAATCACTTAAATGTGTCTTTCTTGGCTACTCTCAACTTCAAAAAGAGTATTATTATTTTTCTCCTAATCTTAATTGGTACTTTGTGTCTGCTGATGTAACATTCTTTGAGTCCACTCTATTCTTTCCACCATCATCTGTTTATAACACTCAGAGAGAGGAAGATGACATCTTGTTATACATTGTTCGCTCTTTGTCTCCTCAGACTCTTCCTACACCTTCCGCTCATGTGCTAGGTCGCCGTCCCATTTATCATGTTTATTCTAGACGCTTAGAGGACTCTGACTCTGCTCTGCTACCAGCTTCTTTTTCAACAGATCCTGCTCCCAACAATCCTTCACCGTCTAATTTGGATTTGCCCATTGCTCTTCGCAAAGGTAAAGGTACTTGCACTCATTCCATTTCATTTTTTATCTCTTATAGTCAATTATCCTCTTTGATACGAATCCAATAGGGCAAATTTCTAACAATAGTGTGGAGCAAACTTATGTCATTCAAATGGATGTAAAAGGAGTTCAAAATCATATTCATATGATCCATATATATATGGGGCGTGCTTCAACTCATATGGGGCAGATTTGGTGCAACACTTGCAATCATAGGCTTAGGGAGCCTAATCAAATCTATGGGCTAAAACTAAACAAAGGGAAGCCTAAAGTGAAGATCAAGAAAGGTTTTTGTGAAGATTCAGCTTTGTTATAATGGGCTTGCTATATTTTATTATTTAAACACTTATTTTATTTTAGCTTTATTTGGGCTGGTATTCTGGCCATATTTTATCTTTTAAGTTTTAGAGTGTTGGGCCATGTTTTGGGCTTATATTTTAATACTTATGTGTTATTTTAGTGTGTGATTAGGCTTGGGCCTTATGTGTTTAAGTCAGGCCCAAGAAGAGTGTCTTAGGGTTTTATTTGTTTTTCTCCTTACTATATAAGGATAAGAAACAATTGTAAGAGGCAGCTTTTAATCAAAATTTCCAGAATTCTTTCATGCCTTTGGCGTGTATTGCTTTAAGTGAGAGTGAGGATTTACTTTCATCAATTGCACCAGGAATCTTGGCTAACTTATCAACTATTCGTTGTGGCGTTTGTCAGATTCTCATCTAAATCCTTCGATCATTGGTGTTTCGGCTTCTCTAAGTATGGGGTGCCATAGGAGGTGGGTTTATCAAATCTTTGGATTCTGTATCTACTTGTGTGTGTGGGTTTGAGGCTTGTGCCATAGGGTTCCGCGTCACTCTTCTTCTCATTATTTTGCCACTACTTTAGATTCTATTTCATTCCCTAAAATTATTATTGAGACTTTATCTCATCATGGTTGGTGTGCTGAAACGAAAGAGGAAATGATGGCCCTAGACACTAATGGTTCTTAGGATTTGATATCCTTGCCCCCAGGAAAGCAGACTATTGGGTTTAAATGGGTGTTTATAGTGAAAGTAAACCCTGATGGATCTGTTGCTTGCCTCAAGGCCTATTTAGTGGCCAAAGGTTATGCTCATACTTATGGCATTGACTATTTTGATACATTCTCTCCAGTTGCCAAGCTCGCATCTATTTGATTATTTATTTTTTTAGCAGCTACACATGATTGGCCTTTGCATCAACTGGATATTAAAAATGCTTTTCTCCATAGTGACCTTCAAGAGGAGGTTTATATTGAGCAATTACCTGGTTTTGTTGCTCGGGAGAGTTAGGCAAGGTTTGTAGACTTTGAAAATCCCTTTATGGCTTGAAACAGAGTCCTCAGGCATGGTTTGGCAGGTTTAATGAGGTGGTCCAACAATTTGAAATGAAGATGAGTAAGTGTGATCACTCAGTATTTTATAGAAATTCTGATAGTGGAGTAATTCTGCTTGTAGTATATGTGGATGATATTGTTATCACAAGAAGTAACATTGCTGGTATTATATCCCTAAAAGAATTTCTCAAAACACAGTTTCATACAAAAGGATTTGGGCTCCTTGAAATATTTTTTTGGCATCGAAATTATACGGTGTAAGAAAGGCATTTTCTTATTTTAAGAAAATATGTTCTTGATTTGTTGGCAAAAACAAGAAAATTGAGTGTTAAGCCTTATAGTGCACCAATGACCCCTAATCTTCAAATTACCACAGAAGACAGTGAGCTATTTGCAGATCCTGAAATATATAGAAGATTAGTTGGCAAGCTGAATTATTTGACGGTGACTCGTCCAAATATTGCATATTCAGTGAGTGTGGTAAGTCAGTTTATGTCTTCCCCTACTGTTGCTCAGTGGGATGCTTTGGGACAGATTCTTTGCTACTTGAAAAGAGCTCCAGGAGGTCAACTACCGGATATTATGTTTTTGTGGGAGGCAACCTGGTCTCATAAAATGTGGTCTCTCATTCTAGTGCTGAATCTGAATATTGAGTCATGACACAAACCATATGTGAAGTCTTATGGGTGCGTCAACCGTTAAAAGAGGTTGGGTTTACAAATTCGCTGCCTACTAAGTTGTGGTGTGATAATCAAGCAGCTATCCATATTGCCTCCAATCCAGTATTTTATAAGAGGACTAAACACATCAAGATTGACTGTTACTTTGTTTGTGTGAAGGTCCAACAAAAGATAATCTCAACAGGACATATCCGAATTGGAGAACAACTAAGAGATATCTTCACTAAGGCTCTAAATGGGACTTGAGTTGATTATATATGTAACAAGTTGAGTATGATTAACATCTATGCTCCAACTTGAGGGGGAGTGTTATAGGTTATAGGAAGTAAATATGTTAATATAAGAAGTAAATATTTATAGATGTTAGTTGCTTAATCTTAGAGATTGCATGATCATAGACTTGATTTCCTTTTCTTTCTAGATTCGGTTTCTCATGTATAAATATGTTGTAATCTCTATTGTAATTGATAACAAATATTACCTTTCTATAATAAGAAAATCCTCTAAATATGCACTAATTTATGATTGGTTGTACATGAGGTCCTCAACTCAGCCATGGTTGCATTGTGTTACAGAGGAGGAAGGCCAAAAAATCCTAAAGGACATTCATAAAGGTGATTGTGGAAGCCATAAAGGAGCTCGGACTATCACCCAGAAAGCATTCAGACAAGGGTTACTGGCCAATGATAATGCAAAATGCAAAGCAGTTTGTGTAGAAGTATCGAAATTCTCAAATACATGCTAACATCCTAAGGACCCTGGGAGAGATGAAAGCAGCAATTGGAAGCCCCTGGCCTTTCTTTCAGTGGGGGGACAAACATCCCAGCCTGTTCTCGAAGGCAACTGGGTCGAGAAAGTTTGTAATCGTGACAGTGGATTATTTCAACAAGTGGGTCGAGGTTGAGTCAATATAGTCCATCACCACCCAACAAGTGATCTCCTTCATCAACAAAAATATCTTCACTCAGTTTAGAATCCCAAAGGTAGTAATCATCGACAACTGAACTCAGTTTGCAAGGTCCAGGTTCAAAGATTTCTGTAGAAAATAAAAGATTGACTTAAGGTTTAGCTCGACCTACCACCCACAGACTAATGGAATCACTGAGGTTACAAACAAAACTGTCCTATAAGGGTTAAGAAAAAGGCTCGACAAAGCCAAGGGCAACTCGCCTGAGGAATTGCCCCATATATTATGGGCATATAAAACAACCCCGAGGACAGCCGGACGAGAAACTCCATTTTCTCTTGTATATGGGGCCGAGGCAGTTATCCTCGTGGAAATCTAAGTAAACAGCTTCAGGATGCAACATTCTGAGATTTCAGAAAACCTCGAAGAATGCAATTCAATTTAGATCAAGCCAAATTTCTATGAGAGAAGGCCTCAATCAGAATGGCGGTTTACAAAAATAAAATTTCTACAATATTCAATAATAAAGTCGGGCCGCATGCTTTTAACATGGGAGACCTAGTCCTTAAAAGAAAAAAATGTAACAAGCGGTAATTCTGGGTCTAGTAAGTTGGACAAAAATTAGAGAGGACCGTTTAAGGTCTCGAAGGTCATTCACCCAGAGTCTTATAAGCTGGCCAAGTTAGATAGTCGAGTCATTTCCCACTTCTGGAATATTTGTAATCTAAGAAAATTTTATCAATAACAATTAACAAGGCATTTTTTTCATACGTTGTGTTCATCAGAGACAAGGAATAAAGGGTTGCCTTCTTAAAAAAAGATTAAGAAACATTCATTGAAGGCTATAAGGCGCCGAGACAATTATCTCCATGAAAATCTAAGTAGTTTCAAGATGCAACACCCTGAGATTTCAGAAAATTCCAAAGAAATATAATTCAATTTGAATCAAGCTGAATTTTTATGAGAGAAGACTGCAATCAGAATGGCGATTTATAAAAACAAAATGTCCAGAATATTCAACAGTAAAGTCAAGACACGTGCTTTTAATGTGGGAGACCTAGTCCTTAAAAGAATAGATGTAACAAGCGATAATGCTGGATATGGCAAGTTGGGCAAAAATTGGAAAGGACCATTTAAGGTTTCGAAGGTCATTCACCCAGGGTTCTATAAGCTAGCCAAGTCATTTCTCACTTCTGGAATATTTGTAATATAAGAAAATTTTATCAATAACAATTAACGAGATATTTTTTCATATGTTGTATTCATTAGTGACAAGAAACGATGGGGTTGCCTTTTTAAAAAAATATTAAGAAACATTCATTGAAGGCTACAAGGCAGATTCCTCCAGGCCACAATATGGGCATTGGTCATTCATGCCAAGCCACAATGTGGGTTTCGCTAGGCTTGAAGACCAAGAGTTGGTCCTACTAATCAAGACATTTATGCCAGGCCATAAAGCGGGTTCCGCTAGGCCACAATTTGGACATTGGTCCCACTAATCAAGGCATTCATGCCAGGCTACAAGGCGGGTTCTACCAGGCCACAATTTGGGCGTTAGTCTCACTAATGAAGGTATTTATGCTAGGCCACAATCCGGGCATTGGTCCCATTAATCAAGGCATTCATGCTACGCTATAAGGTGGGTTTTTTCAGGCCAGAAGATCAGACATTAGTCCCACTAATCAAGGCATTCATGCTAGGTTATAAGGCAAGTTTCACCAGGTCACAATCAAGATGTTAGTCTTACAAAACAAAGCATCTTATGTTGGGCTATTGGGCAAGCAATCGACATGCGAACCTGTGGTTGCGAATCCCCAAAAGACAAAGGTGTCAATCAGAGATTAAAGTTGATGGGACAATTCTTATGACCCAGCCTCAAGACGCATGATCGGGTGTAAGTCCCATATTGTAAAATTTCTCTAAGGTATTTCATACTTAGAAGGTAGGAGTCCACCAGGCCACATGTCCAGGTATTGATTATGTTTTGCAAAATTTCTCCAAATTATTTTATGACCACTAATTGGGTGTTAGGCCCCTGCTAAGTGAACCTACCTTAGCCTCCTTTTTTGGGCAAAAAACAGTGACCACTATTGTAATACCCGGCTAGAATCCGGTATCGAAATTCCTACCGTCCGGTGGAATCTCGGATGTCGGAAGCCTCTAGTAGGGTAGAAACATGTTTACATAAAATGTTTTAAGGTATTTCATGATTTTAAGTAAAATGGAAATGAGTTTTTTTTTTGCATTAAAACAACCTTGGAGGAAAACTCAGGTTCGGCCGCCGAACCTCAAGTTCGGCCGCCGAACATGCATGCCTTTGGGAGCACCTTTAGGCCCCCGAAAGCATAAGTGAGGAAAGTCCAGGTTCGGCCGCCGAACCTCAAGTTCGGCCGCCGAACATGGCATGCATGCGGAGGCACATTCGGCCCCCGAACGTGGCCTGGCTAGCCACTATAAAAGGGTCCCTTAGCCGAAAACGGGCGAGCTTTTCCCCATTTTCGGCCAAGGTGAGCTTTCTGCCGCCCCTCACCGATCTTTGATGTTTTTCCTCTAGATCTTTCAAGTTTTTCACTTGTTTTAACTTCGTTTTGAAGATTTGAGCTTTTGAGCAAAGTTTTGGAGCTTTGAGGTTCAAAAACTCGAATCTCTTCCAACTCCAAGTTTGGTCGCCTCTACTCTCGATCTTCAAGAGGTAAGAGTCGATCTCTAGCTTATATTATGTTTTAAGTAAGTTTTATGAAGTTCATGAGGGTAGAATGCAAGTTTAGGTCATAGTTATGTTTATGGGTTTTTGATGTGATTTTTGAACAATGTGAGTTGCTTGTGTGTTGTAGTTGGGGTTTTTGATGGTTTGATGCCCCTAGGAACTTGTATGTTTGCTTGTGTATGTTTGGGAATGTTGTAGAATAAGTTATGCATGTTTGGATGAGATTGGAGGCACAAATGCATAGGGGAGCTGAGTTTCTAACATTATGGGCGAAACCAGGTTCGGCAGCCGAAGGAACTTTCGGCCGCCGAACATGCTTGTGGAGGCAGCCTTAGGCTGCCGAAGCTTGCCCCCGAAAGGAGACTTTCGTCTCTGTCTGGGACTTTCGGCCGCCGAAGGTGCCGCCGAACATGCATGAGTTTCGCCTCTGTCTGGGAGTTTCGGCCGCCGAAGGTGCCGCCGAACCTGCCTGACTTTCGGCTCTGGAGGGACTTTTGGCCGCCGAACCTGCCGCCGAAAGTGCCCTGTCCAGCCCTTCCTTGCATGTTTTTCTATGATTATTCCATGATGTTTTAGGGGGTTTTTGGGGAGTAGTTTAGAGTTATGTTCATGTATGTTTGGTCCCTCATTTGAGTCCACCTGTGTAGGTTCGGACCCGAGGAACCGAGGACCCCAGCAGTGAGTCTGTTGCCCCAGTGTCTGGTCAGAGCTATCCAGAGGTGAGTGGAATAACCTATTATGTTTTAAAACAAATAATGTACTTTTTAGCATGCTTCATGCATCATGAATGCCATGTGATGAATTAGGTTGCTTGCATTAGAATTCACGAATATGTTGCATTGCATATGTTAAATGTTGATGTGGATGAATGTTGGATGATCCATAGCCCTCGATCTATGATATGACGATGTGATATGTACGGTATGGAATGTAAGACCAGTGTGACCCATTCTACGTTCGCTGGCACTATGTAAGGGAAAGACCAGGACCCATTCTACGTTCTGGCACAGTTGGACGCTGTTATGTTATGATATGTAAGGGAAAGACCAGGACCCATTCTACGTTCTGGAACAGTTGGACACTGTTATGTTATGATATGTAAGGGAAAGACCAGGACCCATTCTACGTTCTGGCACAGTTGGACCATGTAGAGGGCTATTGGTGACAAATTCATCCTTGATGTGATTAGATGTGATGTGATGCATTCCATGATCCATATGATTTAAATGTTTTTCTATTATTCTGCTCACTGGGCTCTAGTAGCTCACCCCTCTCTCCATTTCCCCAGGATTGCAGGTACAGGGTAGACCAGGAGGTTTACAAGAGTAATGAAGTCTGGTTTATGTAATAGATAGTGTGGACATGATAAATGTATTAATGTTATGTAAAAGTACAGTTTCAGTCATGTAATGATATTGAGGTTTAGATATTGTGCTTGACATTGTGTATGAGGTATCCCTTTTGTTACATGATCAAAAATGTTTTATAATGTTCATGAAAGCCAACTCATCTCATGTTGTATCGCCCGTTGGGGCATTGATGAGATCCCACAGAGGGATCACGATTATGATTATGACTATGTACATGTAGCTTCAGGTTGAGTTGGATGTTTGAAGGAAAAGTTTTAAATTTTTATGCATGTTGCTGATCATGTATGGGATTATACAGGTTTACAGGTTGTATGTTAGGCTTGCTACGGGTCCCGGCGGCCTTAAGACGATCTGGATCCTAGCGCCGGTAGCGGTCCGATTTTCGAGTCGTTACAGAATGGTATCAGAGCCCTAGGTTCATAGGATCGGACCTAGAGTGTCGGGCTCATAGATGTTCTAGAAGGTCAAGCACAATAGGAAAGATCATGTCCACTAGGATAGGATGTGGAGTCCTGTCTTGTATGATGATGTGAAATGCCATGATTATATACATGTGCATTGATGCTATGATATGAATGATGTATATGTGATGAGGGTTCATGTGTGCCCACATGAACCATATGATGCTAATCTTTGTATGATGTGTACTGTTTTTCAGAAAACAGGATGAGAGGAACTCGTCGATCTGCACGATTGACTGGAGTACCACCTGAGGATGAGGGCACGAGCGCCCGTCCTCCTACATTGCCTAGGGCAATGTCTTGTAGAGCCAACAAAGAAAGAGTGTCAAGGGACCCTAGAAGGTCTTTTGATGCTAGCAGAAGGGGGACAGATAGAGGAGGAAGTTCTTCAGATGTGAGGGAGGTTGTGGAAGAGGATCAGAGGAGGGATGGGAACCTGGATGTGAGCATAGAGGAAGAAGGGACAGGGGAGTCTCAGGGAGGCGTTCAGGCCTCGGGGTATGGTTTTCCACCCCATTATCCACCCTTTCCACAGGGTTCAGGGTATCCGATGGGAGGCACATCGGACTATTCCAGCTTTAACCCCTACCCTACCTACATGCCTTATCCACCTTTCTATCCACCTTATACACAGTACCCAGCTTATCCACCCTCACCCTTCTATCCAAACCCGGCAAACCCCACCTCGGGGAATGCTGCACCCCCACCTCCACCACCTACAGAACCAGCAGCCCCAGTTACTCAACCTCCTAGACCTAGCTCAGCTGGTGGGAGCAAGGTAAAGATGACAGATTACCTCAAGCTGGATGCTCCCAAATACAAGTCAGGGGATGACCCCTTTGAGTATCTGAGAGTGGTGAAGACAATAACTGATGAGCTAGGGGCAAGTGACAGCAGGGCCATTCAGATGGCAGGGTTCACTTTAAAGTGCAAGAAGGCATGGGAATGGTTCAAGTGTTATGTGGACCCGAGACTAGACGGCATGACATGGGAGGAATTTGCGAATGAGTTCGCTGGATGGGCTTTTCCAGACAGTTCTAGAGAACTGAAGATGATTGAGTTTGAGCAACTGAGGCAGTCAGAGCACATGGGTGTAGAGGAGTTCACGGATAAATTCTTGGAGCTATTGCCTTTTTCAGGGCAAGCTCTAGATACAGATACGAAGAAAGCCAGGAGATAAGTTATGAAGCTGCATTCTAGGTACTCCTCGTTGATTCAGTCAGCTGAGAGAGAAAGTTTCCACACTGTGGTGGATATGGCTCGAAGGATGGAGGCGAGTGCTATAGTTGAGCGGTCAGTGAAGCAGTCAGTGACCCAGTCTTCAGGGGTTAAGACCCCAGGCAGAGGAGGACCAGGTTTCTCTTCTCAGAGCTCAAGTAAGAAGAGGTGGGATAACACCACCAAGAAGCCGAAGAAGAATAAGTTTTGGAACAAGTTGAAATCCGGTCTGGGATTTGGCGGTGGCTCGAGCTCAGGCTCAGATGGTACAGAATGCCAGAGATGTGGAAGACCACACAGGGGAGTGTGTCGAGCTGGGACTAATACATGTTTCAGATGTGGACAGGAGGGACACATAGCTCGGGAGTGTCCTAGAGCATCTTTTATGGGTCAGCCCCAGCAAACAGCTTCTGGTAGTGTGGCACAGCCATCAGCTCCAGCCACAACTCAGGGCACTGGCAGAGGTAGAGGGAGAGGGGCAGCCTCTTCTTCTGGTTCCCGAGGTGAAGGTCCATCAGCTCCAGCCAGGATCTTCACCATGACTCAGCAGGAGGCTAACACATCCAACACCGTGGTGTCAGGTAATCTCGTCATTGGGTGTTCTGATGTGTATGCATTAATGGACCCGGGTGCATCTCATTCATTTATTGCTCCGAGAGCCGTCGAGAGGTTGGGTCTGATAGTCTCTGGGTTAGAGTGTCCCCTATGGGTCAGTGGACCCAAGTGTGACCCATCAGTGGCAGTGTCAGTCTGCCAGTACAGTCCAGTTTTTGTTGAGGGAAGATGCCTCTCCGCCGACCTTGTGGTTCTAGATTTGACAGACTTTGACGTCATTCTAGGGATGGATTGGCTATCTACCCATGGTGCTACCTTGGACTGCAGAGACAAGGTAGTCAAGTTCAGAGATCAGGACGGGTCAGAGGTCGTCTTCAGAGGAGACAAAAGGGGTACACCTAGAGGTCTGATATCAGCTCTTCAGGCTCGTAGGTTGCTTAGGAAGGGATGTCAGGGGTACTTAGCTCATGTGAGAGAGATTAGTAGTCAGGTCAGGGAGCCAGCCTCGGTGCCAGTTGTCAGAGAGTTTCAGGATGTCTTTCCAGACGAGCTTCCAGGTTTACCACCTGCTAGGGAGATAGAGTTCGAGATAGAGTTGGTGCCTGAAACTAGACCGATCTCTATCCCTCCCTACAGGATGGCCCCAGCCGAGTTGAAGGAGTTGAAAGAACATTTGCAAGAGCTGGTAGAGAAGGGCTTCATCCGACAGAGTACCTCACCTTGGGGTGCTCCGGTCTTGTTTGTGAGAAAGAAGGATGGATCCCTTAGACTTTGTATCGACTACAGGCAGTTGAACAAAGTCACTACCAAAAATAGGTACCCTCTATCAAGGATCGATGATCTATTCGACCAGCTAGCAGGAGCGGGTTGTTTCTCCAAAATAGATCTAAGATCAGGGTACCATCAGCTAAGGATAAGGGATGAAGATGTGCCGAAGACAGTGACGCGGAACCCTATGGCATAAGCCTCAAACCCACACGCACAAGTAGATACGGAATCCAAAGATTTGATAAACCCACCTCCTATGGCACCCCAAACTTAAAGAAGCTGAAACACCAATGATTGAAGGATTTAGATGAGAATCCGACAAACGCCACAACGAATAGTTGATAAGTTAGCCAAGATTCCTGGTGCAATTGATGAAAGCAAATCCTCACTCTCACTCAAAGCAATACACGCCAAAGGCATGAAGAGAATTCTGAAAAATTTGATTAAAAGCTGCCTCTTACAATTGTTTCTTATCCTTATATAGTAAGGAGAAAAACAAATAAAACCCTAAGATACTCTTCTTGGGCCTGACTTAAACACATAAGACCCAAGCCTAATCACACACTAAAATAACACATAGGTATTAAAATATAAGCCCACAACATGGCCCAACACTCTAAAACTTAAAAGATAAAATATGGCCAGAATACAAGCCCAAACAAAACTAAAATAAAACAAGTGTTTAAATAATAAAACTAGCAAGCCCATCATAACAAAGTTGAATCTTCACAAAAGCCTTACTTGATCTTCACTTTAGGCTTTCCTTTATGTAGTTTTAGCCCATAGGTTTGATTAGGCTCCCTCAGCCTATGATTG
Source organism: Manihot esculenta (assembly GCF_001659605.2). NCBI lineage: Eukaryota > Viridiplantae > Streptophyta > Magnoliopsida > Malpighiales > Euphorbiaceae > Manihot > Manihot esculenta. The sequence continues at coordinate 17,938,857 of NC_035173.2, read as the reverse complement.
CAAGTGTTGCACCAAATCTGTCCCATATGAATTGAAGCACGCCCCAAATATATATGGATTATATGAATATGATTTTGAACTACTCTTGGATCCATTGGAATGATATAAGTTTGCTCCACACCATTGTTAGAAATTTGTCCTATTGGATCCGTATCATTCCCTCTTTCTTTAGAAAAGATTCGTCCTCGAATCTTGCTGATATTTATGTCAAGAAGGAAAGCTTTAGGCACCCATGTATCTTCAAAGACCTCCTTTTGAATAGGTGGAAATAGTATAAAACTTTCATCATGGATGTTTTCATCAACAACCTGCACATCAAGAACAAATGAACTAGACATAAAAATATTAGTCATAGAAAGATCATGTGGATGTGACCCATTCTCCTCTACAACTTCCAAAACAGTCTTATTCACCTCCTCCACCTCATCAATCATGTGCTCCCCATGTCCACCATCATTCACAACCTCGTCTATAAGCTCATTAATGGAATTTTCAAGAACAACTACATTAGATGATTGCATTACAACTTCCTCTTCAATTTGAATCTCTATGGAAGTTGACATTGAAACTTTAGCCTCTTCTTTCTCCTTTTCTTTCTCCATCTTCCCTCCTTGAACTAGTCTTGATTCTTTTCCAGCCTCGTTACCCTCAAACTCACTATTTTCTCTCATTTTTTCCACAGAACTCAAGCTCTCACTCACCTTTATAGCCAAGGCCGAAGCCTCCCTCTCCCTCTCCAGCATTTTGATGTGATCGGCATATACCTCTTGAGGTGATAAAGGAGCGAGTATAAGCTTCTGTCCTTCATGAGTGAAGGAGTACTTGTTATTGAGCCCATCATGTTGCACCTTTCTATCATATTGCCACGGCCTACCCAACAATATATGGCTTGCCTGCATAGGTACCACATCGCACAAGATCTCATCCTTATACCTACCAATAGAAAATGGTATAACCACCTGGCGTGTAACTCTGACCTCACCACAGTCGTTCAACCATTGCAATCTGTATGGCTTAGGGTGTTTAATAGAAGCCAAGCCCAATTTCTCCACCATATACACACTAGCCACATTTGCACAACTACCTCCATCTATAATGACAGTACACACTTTTCCATTAACCAAACACCTAGTGTGAAATATGTTTTCCCGTTGTTTCAGGCTTTCTTCCTTAATCTGCATATTCAGAGCACGCCTAGCAACAAGCATCTCACAATGTGCAGCAAGCAACACATTATTAACAAACACATCCGAATCATCACAGTCATTATTGCAATTATGAGTTCTTTGAGGTATTCTTGTAGAAGTGGACGCTGGTGAGACATTCTGATTTTTACTCATCCTACCTTAAATCAACAAAGAACAAAGAGAACTAGCAAATATTGTGTTAGAAAAGAAAGAACTCAAGTATTTGCACACTTACAACTCTTTTGCTGATTCTTCAATTGCACTTCAGAAACTAAGGTCAACGAACTAACCACAAGGTGCGTTTAATGAAACAAAAAAAAAACCTAAAGAAAGAACGAAGCGCGCAAAAACTAGAAAGAAGACATTGACAATTTGGGAAGTAACACAAGAACTGGGTGTTCTGCTACTTGAAAATATCACCTAGAGTATAGACACAAGCAAATAATACTCCAGCAATGTCAAGGAAATAAAAACAAGCTTAAACCAAAAAGGAAACTTAGAATTCAAATAAAAACGAATCTGGAAAAATTTGAATTTAATTCACTTCAAAGCAAATTAAATATGGATCTATATAAATCTACCCAAAAAGGAAAGTATCAAAACACTGCAAATAGAATCAGAAAAAAAATGTAAATTTCTCTCAGATCAGAGACATGGACGAAATTTCTGGTGTTAAAAGAAGGATTTGACATCAAATCAATGTAGATGCAATTGCCTTAAATGTGCACTTTAGGCAATAGGCAGAATTTCTTTTATCTCATAATCTGGATTCAACCCAATTCAAAATTCAAAATTCAAAATTGATTCCTATAATTTACTGCAATCAATTGAAATAGGTAAGGCAATATGGACGAAAAAGGAAGTATATCACAATTTCGGCCAGATCAAGGTAAATAAGGCAAAGGCGATTTTTTTTTTTTTTTGGATTTCAACTTTTTTTTTTTAGATTAATAATCAAGAAGGTGCAGCCATTGATACACAAGCTTTCACCGGAAAGAACAAGGACGAAAAGGAAAACTCGAAAACCCTAGATCTTAAGATAAATAAGAATTTACCTCACTTTTGCTCTGATACCAACTGACGCGGAACCCTATGGCATAAGCCTCAAACCCACACGCACAAGTAGATACGGAATCCAAAGATTTGATAAACCCACCTCCTATGGCACCCCAAACTTAAAGAAGCTGAAACACCAATGATTGAAGGATTTAGATGAGAATCCGACAAACGCCACAACGAATAGTTGATAAGTTAGCCAAGATTCCTGGTGCAATTGATGAAAGCAAATCCTCACTCTCACTCAAAGCAATACACGCCAAAGGCATGAAGAGAATTCTGAAAAATTTGATTAAAAGCTGCCTCTTACAATTGTTTCTTATCCTTATATAGTAAGGAGAAAAACAAATAAAACCCTAAGATACTCTTCTTGGGCCTGACTTAAACACATAAGACCCAAGCCTAATCACACACTAAAATAACACATAGGTATTAAAATATAAGCCCACAACATGGCCCAACACTCTAAAACTTAAAAGATAAAATATGGCCAGAATACAAGCCCAAACAAAACTAAAATAAAACAAGTGTTTAAATAATAAAACTAGCAAGCCCATCATAACAAAGTTGAATCTTCACAAAAGCCTTACTTGATCTTCACTTTAGGCTTTCCTTTATGTAGTTTTAGCCCATAGGTTTGATTAGGCTCCCTCAGCCTATGATTGCAAGTGTTGCACCAAATCTGTCCCATATGAATTGAAGCACGCCCCAAATATATATGGATTATATGAATATGATTTTGAACTACTCTTGGATCCATTGGAATGATATAAGTTTGCTCCACACCATTGTTAGAAATTTGTCCTATTGGATCCGTATCAGACAGCTTTCAGGACCAGATATGGGCATTTTGAGTTCCTTGTAATGCCGTTCGGGTTAACCAACGCCCCTGCAGCATTCATGGATCTCATGAACAGAGTATTTAGCCAATACCTGGATCACTTTGTTATTGTCTTCATAGATGATATCTTAGTGTATTCTAGGAATGCAGAGGAGCATGCCCATCATCTGAGGTTGGTTCTGTAGACTTTGAGGGAACATGGCTTGTATGCCAAGTTCTCTAAGTGTGAATTCTGGCTGAGGAGCATTTCGTTCTTGGGACATGTAGTGTCAGAGAATGGTATAGAGGTAGACCCCAAGAAGACAGAAACTGTGGCTAACTGGCCTAGACCCACTTCAGTGACGGAGATCAGGAGTTTCTTGGGTTTGACAGGTTACTACAGGAGGTTCGTTCAGGACTTCTCAAAGATAGCAGCTCCTCTGACCAGGTTAACCAGGAAGAATCAGAAGTTTCTGTGGACCGACCAGTGCGAGGAGAGTTTTGAAGAGCTTAAGAAGAGGTTGACTTCAGCACCAGTGTTAGCTCTGCCATCCAGTGATGAAGACTTTACAGTCTTTTGTGATGCGTCCCGTGTGGGACTGGGTTGTGTACTAATGCAGAATGAGAGGGTGATCGCTTATGCTTCTAGGCAGCTGAAGAAGCATGAGTTGAATTACCCCACACATGACCTGGAGATGGCAGCAGTAATCTTTGCACTCAAGATGTGGAGGCACTACCTCTATGGGGTTAAATGTGAGATCTTTACAGATCATAAAAGCCTGCAGTACATCCTGAGTCAAAGAGACTTGAACTTGAGACAGAGGAGATGGGTGGAGCTGCTGAGTGACTATGATTGCAAGATTCAGTATCATCCGGGTAAGGCGAATGTCGTGGCAGACACCCTAAGCCGGAAGTCACTAGGTAGTCTATCCCACATCACGGCAGAGAGGAGACCAGTGGTGAAGGAGTTTTACAAGCTCATTGAGGAAGGTCTACAGATGGAGTTATCTGGTACAGGTGCCTTGGTGGCCCAGATGAGAGTGGCACCCGTGTTTCTGGAGCAGGTGGCTCAGAAACAGCATGAGGACCCGGAGTTAGTGAAGATTGCCAGGACTGTTCAGTCAGGCAATGATAGTGAGTTCAGATTCGACAGCAAGGGGATCCTCCGCTATGGGAGTAGACTATGTGTACCAGATGACATAGGGCTAAAAGGAGACATTATGAGAGAGGCTCATAATGCAAGATACAGCATTCACCCCGGAGCCACCAAGATGTATCAAGATTTGAAGAAGGTTTATTGGTGGCCAGCTATGAAGAAAGAAGTGGCACAGTTTGTGTCAGCCTGCGAAGTGTGTCAGAGGGTGAAGCTGAAACATCAGAAGCCGGCTGGAATGCTTAACCCGCTACCTATTCCATAATGGAAATGGGAAAATATAGCTATGGACTTCGTAGTGGGGTTACCGGCGACGTCCAACAGAGTGGACTCCATATGGGTGATTGTGGACAGACTCACCAAATCTGCTCATTTCATTCCTGTCAGGAGTGGCTACTCTGTGGACAAGTTGGCGCAGGTATATGTGGACGAGATCGTCAGGCTGCATGGGGTTCCTGTTTCGATAGTGTCAGATAGAGGGCCCCAGTTCACCTCCAGATTTTGGCGGAGTCTGCAGAACGCCATAGGTACTAGGTTGGATTTTAGCACTGCTTTCCACCCACAGACGGACGGACAGTCAGAAAGGACCATCCATCCAGACCATAGAGGATATGCTCAGAATGTGTGTGCTGGACTTTGGCGGTTCTTGGAGGCAGCATCTACCTTTGGTGGAGTTTGCCTACAATAACAGCCATCATGCTAGCATCGGGATGGCTCCATATGAAGCTTTATATGGAAGGAAGTGCAGATCACCTGTTTGCTGGGAAGAGGTTGGAGAAAAGGCCTTGGCAGGGCCTGAGCTTGTAGAGATTACCAGCAGAGTAGTACCCATAATCAGAGAAAGGATCAAGACTGCTGCAAGCAGGCAGAAGAGTTATGCAGACATCCGCAGAAGGCAGTTAGAATTTCAGGAGGGGGATCTGGTATTGCTCAAGGTGTCTCCTATGAAAGGGGTGGTTCGCTTTGGGAAGAAAGGTAAACTAGCCCCACGATACATCGGACCCTTTGAAGTCTTGTAAAAGATTGGGAATGTGTCGTACAAGCTAGATTTACCTGCTTCAATGGGAAGAATCCATCCGGTTTTCCATGTTTCAATGTTGAGGAAGTTTGCGTCAGATCCGAGCAAGGTTCTTAGTGAGCCTGCTGTGGAGGTCCAAGAGGACCTCACCTATGTTGAACAGCAAGTACGGATCATAGACACCCAGATCAGAAAGTTAAGGAACAAGGAAATCCCGATGGTGAAAGTCCTGTGGAACCACCACAATTTGGAGGAATGCACTTGGGAGACACGGGAGTCTATGCTCCAGCAGTACCCTCATCTCTTTTAAGGTTAGATCTCCTTGTGTTTATGTGCTTTGTATGTATGTTATGTTTCATGCCATGCTATGTGCTAGTTGAGGAACATTCGGGGACGAATGTTCTTAAGGGGGGGAGAATGTAATACCCGGCTAGACTCCAGTATCGGAATTCTTACCGTCCGGTGGAATCTCGGATGTCGGAAGCCTCTAGTAGGGTAGAAACATGTTTACATAAAATGTTTTAAGGTATTTCATGATTTTAAGTAAAATGGAAATGAGTTTTTTTTTTTTGCATTAAAACAACCTTGGAGGAAAACTCAGGTTCGGCCGCCGAACCTCAAGTTCGGCCGCCGAACCTCAAGTTTGGCCGCCGAACATGCATGCCTTCGGGAGCACCTTTAGGCCCCCGAAAGCATAAGTGAGGAAAGTCCAGGTTCGGCCGCCGAACCTCAAGTTCGGCCGCCGAACATGGCATGCATGCGGAGGCACATTCGGCCCCCGAACGTGGCCTGGCCAACAACTATAAAAGGGTCCCTTAGCCGAAAACGGGCGAGCTTTTCCCCATTTTCGGCCAAGGTGAGCTTTCCGCCGCCCCTCACCGATCTTTGATGTTTTTCCTCTAGATCTTTCAAGTTTTTCACTTGTTTTAACTTCGTTTTGAAGATTTGAGCTTTTGAGCAAAGTTTTGGAGCTTTGAGGTTCAAGAACTCGAATCTCTTCCAACTCCAAGTTTGGTCGCCTCTACTCTCGATCTTCAAGAGGTAAGAGTCGATCTCTAGCTTATATTATGTTTTAAGTAAGTTTTGTGAAGTTCATGAGGGTAGAATGCAAGTTTAGGTCATAGTTATGTTTATGGGTTTTTGATGTGATTTTTGAACAATGTGAGTTGCTTGTGTGTTGTAGTTGGGGTTTTTGATGGTTTGATGCCCCTAGGAACTTGTATGTTTGCTTGTGTATGATTGGGAATGTTGTAGAATAAGTTATGCATGTTTGGATAAGATTGGAGGCACAAATGCATAGGGGAGCTGAGTTTCTGCCATTCTGGGCGAAACCAGGTTCGGCAGCCGAAGGAACTTTCGGCCGCCGAACATGCTTGTGGAGGCAGCCTTCGGCTGCCGAAACTTGCCTCCGAAAGGAGACTTTCATCTCTGTCTGGGACTTTCGGCCGCCGAAGGTGCCGCCGAACATGCATGAGTTTCGCCTCTGTCTGGGAGTTTCGGCCGCCGAAGGTGCCGTCGAACCTGCCTGACTTTCGGCTCTGGAGGGACTTTCGGCCGTTGAAACCTGCCACCGAAAGTGCCCTGTCCAGCCCTTCCTTGCATGTTTTTCTATGATTATTCCATGATATTTTAGGGGGTTTTTGGGGAGTAGTTTAGAGTTATGTTCATGTATGTTTGGTCCCTCATTTGAGTCCACCTGTGTAGGTTCGGACCCGAGGAACCGAGGACCCCAGCAGTGAGTCTGTTGCCCCAGTGTCTGGTCAGAGCTATCCAGAGGTGAGTGGAATAACCTATTATGTTTTAAAACAAATAATGTACTTTTTAGCATGCTTCATGCATCATGAATGCCATGTGATGAATTAGGTTGCTTGCATTAGAATTCACGAATATGTTGCATTGCATATGTTAAATGTTGATGTGGATGAATGTTGGATGATCCATAGCCCTCGATCTATGATATGACGATGTGATATGTACGGTATGGAATGTAAGACCAGTGGGACCCATTCTACGTTCGCTGGCACTATGTAAGGGAAAGACCAGGACCCATTCTACGTTCTGGCACAGTTGGACCATGTAGAGGGCTATTGGTGACAAATTCATCCTTGATGTGATTAGATGTGATGTGATGCATTCCATGATCCATATGATTTAAATGTTTTTCTATTATTCTGCTCACTAGGCTCTAGTAGCTCACCCCTCTCCCCATTTCCCCAGGATTGCAGGTACAGGGTAGACCAGGAGGTTTACAAGAGTAATGAAGTCTGGTTTATGTAATAGATAGTGTGGACATGATAAATGTATTAATGTTATGTAAAAGTACAGTTTCAGTCATATAATGATATTGAGGTTTAGATATTGTGCTTGACATTGTGTATGAGGTATCCCTTTTGTTACATGATCAAAAATGTTTTATAATGTTCATGAAAGCCAACTCATCTCATGTTGTATCGCCCGTTGGGGCATTGATGAGATCCCACAGAGGGATCCCGATTATGATTATGACTATGTACATGTATGTTCAGGTTGAGTTGGATGTTTGAAGGAAAAGTTTTAAATTTTTATGCATGTTGCTGATCATGTATGGGATTATACAGGTTTACAGGTTGTATGTTAGGCTTGCTACGGGTCCCGGCGGCCTTAAGCTGATCTGGATCCTAGCGCCGGTAGCGGTCCGATTTTCGGGTCATTACAACTATGTTCTTAGGTTGATTGGGCGGTAACCCCTTAGTCAATTATTAAAAGATTATTTAAGCCGTTAGTGGCAAAGATTAGATGAGGGTATGGGAAAAATATAGAACATACAAACACCTACTGAGAATAATGACGAGATATAAAAAATATATATTTTCATTACAAAATATAACAGGAAAAGAGAGAGGACTTCAGTTTCCTCCTTACAAGTCTCTATTACATCAATATTACATCTATTACATTATTAGCGGAGACCTGGTCGGTGGGATTTTCCTTAGCTTACCCCTCGCCCTTTTGCTTGACCTCATCCTCTAGGAAGATGTCGTTCATCCAGGTAAAAGCCTTATAAAGAGAATTGTCTCTCTAGCTGCCCTTTTAGCCTAGCCCTCTTGTTTTATTGGTTTTGCCCTGGGGAGGACATTGAGCTTATGGGTCATCACTTCGGGGTCTATTCCTGGCATGTCAGAGGGCTTCCAGGCGAAGCTTGAGGCATGTCCTTGGATTAGGTCCATCGCTGCCGCTTTCTGTTCTTCGCTCAGGCTTGAGTTGAGACTAAAGACCTTGTCTGACTCTTCTTTTGATAGTGGGAAGGTCTCCAACTCTCCGAAGGGCTCTATCCGAGCTTTTTTTTTTCTCATCCCTTACTTCCATGACCTCCAGGTTTATCCCCTCGGCTGTTGTGTTCGGCTCTGCCACTGTGGTCAGATACACTGCTCTTGCCTCCTCATGTCGTCCCTGGACTATTCCCACCCTTGCCTCAGTTGGGAACTTCATGGTTAGGTATCTGATGCTGGTCACTACTTCAAAGTTGTACAACATAGGCCTTCCTAGGATTGCATTATAGCTTAACGGGAACCTCACCACCAGGAATACTGCGTAGTGAGTTCGAGACAGGGGCGGCTCTCCCAAAGTCAAGGCTACCTTCACCTTCCCCTCCACAGCCACCGGGGTTCCTCCAATCCTCTTCATCGGGGCTTGATCCCTTACTAGCTGCTCTTCTGGTATCCCCATCTGCCGGAAAACCGTATAGGGTAGCAAGTTCACTTTGCTCACATCATCGACTAGGATCTTTCAAATCCGATAGTTGTGAATGACGACTTTGATGGTCACTGGGGAGTGCTCTACCACTTGCAAGACTTTATTACTGCTCCCCTCCCCGCATTGGCTTCTCTTCCTTCCTCTTCTACTCATCTGGCCTCCAGTCCCTCCTACGATCATATTTATGGTTCCGCTGGAGCCGTCATTCACGGCCCTACCCCCTGTTTACGGGGCCTGATCATTCCAAATTTAGACCATTTTATCATGATGTTATTGATGTTAATTTAAACTTTTTCTGCCTAATTTTGTGATTTTGATCTTATTTTGCAGAAAATGGTTAAAGAGGTAATATGGAGAAAATGCCCTTAAAACTGCCTAAAATGGAACAAAGGAGAGCAAGCATGCCAAGTTGCAACTGAAGAGGAGATAAACAAGGAAAGTAATTTGAAATTCAAATTTCAAATTTCCATGAGCGTTCAAAGTTCAAAATTCAAGATTTAGCTTATTAAGAAAAGTGCTAAATAAGAAAAGTGGCAAATAAGGAAAGTGGCAAATAAGGAAAGTGACAAATAAGGAAAGTGCAGTCAGCAAAGCAATTTGAAATTCAAATTTCAAATCTTCAAGAATCCCTTTCCTTATTCAGGAAGCCAAATCTCAAGAAGATGCACATTCAAAATTTGAAATTCAAAATTCAGCTTGTTAAGGAAGCCAAAGAAGACATACTTGCCCCCCAAGTCTTGCACATTCAAAGTTCAAAATTCAAAAGAAGGCTCCACCTCATTAATGTACACTTGGGCGGCAAGGGCAGCAAGGAAGACCAACTTGGGCAGCAAGGAAGACCAACTTGGGCAGCAAGGAAGACCAACTTGGGCATCAAAGAGACCTAGGGCAACACTTTCAACTATAAAAACACACATAAGGAGCCGCCTCACGCTTTTTCTACTCTCCCTTGGACATATATACGGGATTGCAAGTGGCCACATCTCTTCTTCATCACTTTCTTTATTTTTGGTTTTGTTTCAGCCATGAGTGGCTGAAACCTTTATTTCTAGTTGAAGATTGGTTGATACTTTAGTTGGTTTATGGATTGGGAGATCTGAATACACATTGTTTAACTTTTGTTTTTCAATATTCATGCAATCTCGTGATTAATTCCATTGTTTCTTTGTTATTTTGATCAATATGGCCAATTGATTCTTGATTGCAAGGTAATAATTTGTTAGTTTGAATAGTTTTAAGTCCGTAATTGCTTGGATTGTTCAAAAACAAGTAACTCTTGGTGTATAAACTAAGGAAATTGCATGATCTAGAGATATCACCATGCGTTTGGGTAGCTAGAATTAGGTCTCTCTATTTCTTCATGCAATTGACAGTTGTTAGATGCCTAAGGCCCAAGGACGTTCCTTGGCAACTTGTTGATTAGTGATTGGTTAGAGGACGTTTCCTAATTAATTTATACTTAAGGAGAGATATGGTGGTGAGAAGCATCTTCCATCTCCATAACTAATTTATTGAATCAAACAAAGGAACTTAAGTATCAATGATCAATCCCAACAACTGAAGTGGATCCAATTCTTCAACTAGAACTTTTCTTATATTTGAATTTCTTTATTTTATTATTCGCTTTTCTTTATTGTTTTCATTATTAATTTAATTGAATTAATCTCAAAACCCCCCTTTATTTTACTTTCAGTTTATTTACCTTTAGTTTATTTTGCTTTCAATTTATTTTCTTGGTCTTAATAAGGAAAATAGGTGTAATACCCGGCTAGAGTCCGGCATCGGAATTCCTGTAGTCCGGTGGAAGCTCGGGTGTCGGAACCCTTTAGAAGGGTAGTACATATGTTTTTCTAAAGTGTTTTACCTTGTTTTAATGTTTTAAGTATAAAGGAAATGAGTTTTTAAGTGAAAAGAGCCAAGGGAGGAAATAGCAAGTTCGGCCGCCGAAAGTGAGTTTCGGCCGCCGAACCTTGCATGGTTTCGGAAGCACGATTGGCCGCCGAAGGTGATCTAGCCAGCCACCTATAAAAGGCCACATGTCGGTGAAATGGATAGAATTTTTCGTCCATCAGCCGCCATAGGTGTGTTCCTCTCCTTCCTCATGTGCTTTTTATGTTTTCCTTTAAATCTTTCAAGGTTTTGAGAAGTTTTACGTTTGTTTTGAAGTTTTGAGCTCAAAGACCAAGTTTGAGAGTTTGGAAGCTTTGGAAGTTTGGTTCTCCATCTTTCCACGTTAGGATTACCTATCCTCAAGTATTCTCAGAGGTAAGTGTAGATCCTAAGCTTCTAGCATGTTTTCTAAAGGGTTTATGGAGTTTTTATGGGTAGAGATGCATGTTTAGGGTAAATATGGTTGATGTGAGTTTTGTGCAAAACTATGCTTATGTGTTGTATTGATGTTGTTGTTTGGGGTTTTACGTTAGTTTTGGACCCCTTTGTGCATGTACATGCGTATATGCGAGTTGTGGTTTGGTTGGTTGCATGTTTGAGTGTGTTGGAGGAAGTTGTGCATGAGAATAGCAGGATTCTGCCTAAATGGCAAATCTAGGTTCGGCCGCCGAAGGAAGGTTCGGCCGCCGAACACACTAAGGAGGTGGTTTCGGCTGCCTAAGCTCGCCCCCGAAGGTTTGGACTTTCGGCTCTGGAGCGGGGTTTCGGCCGCCGAAAGTGCCGCCGAAGGTGAGAGACTTTCGTCTCTGGAATGCCCTTCAGCCCTCGAACCTTGCCCCCAAAAGGGTTCGGCTGCCGAAAGTAAAAGTTCGGCCGCCGAAGATGCTTGAGTTTCGTCTTTGGAAGGGACTTTCGGCCGCCGAACCTGCCGCCGAAAGTGCCCTGTCCAGCTTTCTTTTGCATGCTTTATGTGATTGTTTTAGGGTCTTTTAAGGGGGTTTTGGGGAGTTTTATAGAGTTATTCTTGAGCTAGGTTTGGCCCCTCATTTGAGTCAATCTGTGTAGGCTCAGACCAGAGGAACCAAAGAGATCAGCAGTGAGCACTGCTCTAGAGTCAGTCTGGACTTAGCCAGAGGTGAGTAGAACTCAAGTTACTCTTGTCTTTTAACGACTAAAATGCTTTTAGCATGTTTCATGCATCATGATAGTTATAGTAGGTTACTTGCACTAGATTCACTAATGTGGCGCATTGCATAATATGATGCATATGATGATGTGGATGGACCAAGGCGACCCCAATAGCCCTAGAGATGTTGTAAGACCTGGCTGGGCCAGGCATACACATGTTGTAAGACTTGGCTGGGCCAGGCATACAGATGTTGTAAGACCTGGCCGGGCTAGGCATACTGAAGTTATAAGACCTGGCCGGGCCAGGCATACTGACACTGGAGGGAGTTTTGGTGGTCATGTCCATCCGTGATGTGGATTGTTAGTGATGTGATGCATTTCATGAGAGCATGTACTTAATGAACTGTTTTCCGTGTTTCTACTCACTGGGCTTTATAGCTCACCCCTCTTCCCTCACCTAGTTTTGCAGGTTCAGTGTGCAGGGGAGTCTAGCAGGGTACAGGAAGAGAAAGAGTAAGAGCTGTGTCATAGCCTAGTGTGGACATGTAATGATGTAAAGAAAACTAATGATGTAAAGAGATGTAATGGTTTTATATAGTATTGTGCTTGACCCAGATGTATTGTAAATCCCTTTTGTTATATGGTCTGTTATGCATATGTCCAGTTGAGGAATATGTATGACCAGGTTTAACATATACTGTGTGGACTCAGTTAGAGCTTTGATGAGTGCTCTGACAAGGGGAGTCTGTGTATAGAGATAGTACATGCACAGGTTGAACCATGGTATGGAATGGTAGAGGTTTACAGGTTATGTTTGATCATGTATGGGATTTTACAGGTACACAGAGAGTATAGCAGGCTTGCTACGGGTCCCGGCGACCTTAAGTCGACCTGGATCCTAGCGCTGGTAGCGGTCCGATTTTCGGGTCGTTACAGATTGGTATCAGAGCCCTAGGTTCATATGGTCGGACCTAGATAGAGAGTGTCGGGCTCATAGAGGGTATAGGAGGTCAAGCACAATAGGAAAACATGTCCCCTAGGATAGGATGTTGAGTCCTGTCTAATTGCTGTGTAATGCCATGAGTTATGCATGTGCCTTGTTGTTATGTGATGTTTCTATGCTGATGTGTGCTGTATATTGTTTTCCAGAAAGTTAAGATGAGAGGAACTCGTCGATCTGCACGATTGACTGGAGTCCCACCTGTGAATGAGGGTTCAGCTGCTCGTCCTCCTGCATTGCCAAGGGCAAGGTCTCAGAGATCAAGCAGGGAGGGTACGTCAAGGGACCCTAGAAGGTCTTTTGACGAGAGCAGAAGAGGAGCAGATAAAGGAGGGAGCTCAGAGGAAGTGAGGGAGGCTATGGATGTGGACCAGTCAAGAGAGGAAAGCATGGGTATGGGCAGGTCTGAAGAGGGTATGGGAGAGTCTCAGGGAGGCGCTCAGGCCTCGGGGTTTGGTTATCCACCCCAGTATCCACCCTTTCCACAGGGCCCCGGGTATCCAATGGGAGGTACGTCGGATTACTCTGGTTTTACCCCATATCCCACCTACATGCCTTACATGCCTTATCCTCCTTTTTACCCACCATATCCTATGTATCCACCCACACCTTTCCATCCCAGTACAGCATATCCAGAGTCAAGTTCAGCACCTTCTCCACCAGGACCAGAACCAGTAGCACCTGTTGTCCATGTACCTCAACCTAGCTCAGCTGAGGGAAGCAGAGTGAAAATGACAGAGTACCTGAAGTTGGATGCTCCCAAGTTCAACACGGGAGATGATCCATTTGAGTACCTCAGAACGGTTAAGATGATAACCGATGAGTTAGGAGCTGATGATAGCAGAGCCATTGAGATGGCAGGGTTCACACTCAAATGCAAGAAAGCTCGAGAGTGGTTCAAAACTTATGTGGACCCCAGGTTGGACAGCATGTCCTGGGGAGAGTTCGCCAATGAGTTTGTAGGGTGGGCTTTTCCTGACAGTTCCAGGGAACTGAAAGTGATCGAATTTGAGCAGTTGAGGCAGACTAAAGAGATGAGTGTAGATGAATACACAGACAAGTTCCTGGATCTGTTACAGTATATGGGACAGGCTTATGACACGGACCAGAAGAAGGCAAGGAGATATACCATGAGACTGCATCCCAGGTATTCCTCCTTGATCCTTCCAGCAGAGAAAGAGAGTTTTCACTCTATTGTGGATGCCGCCAGGAAGATGGAGGCGAGTGCCATTATTCAGGGAACAGTCAAATAGCAAGTGGCACAGCCTTCGGGTTCTAAGACCCCCAGTGCAGCAACTTCTGGCAGCAAGAAGGGAGAAAAGTTTAAGGGTAGGAAGGGCATGTTCTGGAATAAGATCAAGTCTAGTCTGGGAATGGGTAATGGCTCAAGCTCTGGCACAGGTAGTACAGTGTGCATGAGATGTGGAAGGCTGCACAAAGGAGTTTGTCGCATGGGATCTACAGCCTGCTTTAAGTGTGGGCAGGAGGGACATTTTGCTCGGGAATGTCCTCAGGCGACCTTTGTGGCACCATCCCAGCAGATGAGCTCAGGTAGTGTAGCACAGCCAGCAGCTCCAGCCATGCCTTTGAGCAGTGGCAGAGGTAGAGGAAGAGGGTCAGCCTCTTCTCCAGCAGCAGGTTCCCGAGGAGGAGGTCCAGTAGCCCCAGCACGGATCTTCACTATGACTCAGGAGGAGGCTAACACGTCGAACACTGTGGTGTCAGGTAATCTCATCATCGGGTGTTCTGATGTGTATGCTTTGATGGACCCCAGTGCTTCTCATTCCTTTATTGCTTCTGGAGCCGTAGAGAGGTTGGGTTTAATCATTTCTGAGTTTGAGTGTCCTCTCTGGGTCAGTGGACCCAAATGTGACCCATCAGTGGCAGTGTCAGTTTGTCGCTTCAGTCCAGTGTTCATAGAGAGTAGATGCCTTCCAGCTGACCTAGTGGTTCTAGATTTGACGGATTTTGATGTCATTCTAGGGATGGATTGGCTATCTACATATGGAGCTACCTTGGACTATAGAGATAAAGTAGTTAGTCTCAGAGACCAAGATGGGTCAGCGTGTGTCTTCCGAGGAGACAGGAGGGGTAGTCCTAGAGGTTTGATCTCAGCCCTTCAGGCTCGTCGTTTGCTTCGGAAGGGTTGTCAGGGGTTTCTCGCTCATGTGAGAGAGCTAGATAAACAGGTTAGGGAACCAGCCTCAGTTCCAGTAGTTCGAGAATTTCTAGACGTCTTCCCAGATGAGCTTCCTGGACTACCACCTGATAGGGAGATAGAGTTTGCAATAGAATTGCTGCCTGGTACCAGACCTATCTCTATTCCTCCCTACAGGATGGTGCCAGCAGAGTTAAAAGAGTTGAAAGAGCAGTTGCAAGACTTGGTAGACAAGGGTTTCATCCGCCCTAGTACCTCACCTTGGGGTGCTCCAGTTCTATTTGTCAGAAAGAAGGATGGATCCCTCAGACTTTGTATCGACTATAGACAGTTGAACAAGGTCACTACCAAGAATAAGTATCCCCTGCCTAGGATCGATGATCTATTTGACCAGCTAGCTGGAGCAGGTTGTTTTTCTAAAATAGATCTGAGGTCCGGGTATCATCAGTTGAGAGTCAGAGAAGCAGATGTGCCAAAGACAGCTTTCAGGACCAGATATGGGCATTATGAGTTCTTAGCAATGCCGTTCGGGTTGACTAACGCCCCCGCAGCATTCATGGATCTCATGAATAGAGTTTTCAGCGAGTATCTGGATCACTTTGTGATTGTCTTCATTGATGATATCTTAGTGTACTCCAGAGATGCAGAGGAGCATGCCCAGCATCTGAGGACAGTTCTGCAGACTCTGCGAGAGCATGGCTTGTATGCCAAGTTCTCTAAGAGTGAGTTTTGGTTGAGGAGCATTTCCTTCTTGGGTCATATGGTATCAGCCGAAGGTATTGAGGTAGACCCCAAAAAGATAGAAGCTGTGACTAACTGGCCTAGACCCACCTCAGTAACAGAGATTAAAAGTTTTCTGGGTTTGGCAGGTTACTACAGGAGGTTCGTTCAGAACTTCTCAAGGATAGCTGCTCCTATGACCAAACTGACTCAGAAGAATCAGAGGTTCGTGTGGACAAACCAATGCGAAGAGAGCTTTGAGGAGCTAAAGAAAAGATTAACATCAGCACTGGTGTTAGCTCTGCCTGTCAGTAATGAGGACTTCACAGTGTTCTGTGATGCGTCCAGAGTGGGATTGGGTTGTGTTCTGATGCAGAATGACAGGGTGATTGCTTATGCTTCTAGACAGCTGAAGAAGCACGAGTTGAATTACCCCACCCATGACCTAGAAATGGCAGCAGTTATTTTTGCACTCAAGATGTGGAGGCATTACCTTTATGGGGTTAAATGCGACATCTTTACTGATCACAAGAGTTTACAGTACATCTTGAGTCAGAGAGAGCTGAATTTGAGGCAGAGAAGATGGGTAGAACTGCTCAGTGACTATGATTGCAAGATCTAGTACCATCCGGGTAAGGCGAATGTGGTGGCAGACGCCCTAAGCCGGAAATCACTTGGCAGTTTATCCCATATAGCAGCAGAGCGAAGACCAGTGGTGATGGAGTTTTATAAGCTCATCGACGAAGGGATACAGCTCGAGTTGTCTGGTACAGGTGTGTTGATAGCATAGATGAGAGTGACACCAGTGTTTCTTGAGCAGGTGGCTCAGAAACAGCATGAGGACCCTGAGTTAGTGAAAATTGCCAGGACTATTCAGTCAGGCAACAATGCAGAGTTTAGATTTGATAGCCAAGGGATCCTCCGCTATGGGAATCGCCTATGTGTACCAGATGACATGAGTTTGAAAGAAGACATTATGAGAGAAGCTCATAATGCAAGGTACAGTGTTCACCCTGGAGCCACCAAGATGTATCAGGATCTGAAACGAGTGTATTGGTGGTCAGCTATGAAGAAAGAAGTGGCACAGTTTGTGTCCGTCTGTGAAGTTTGCCAGAGGGTGAAACTGGAACATCAGAAGCCGGCTGGAATGCTTAACCCACTGCCGATTCCAGAATGGAAATGGGAGAACATCGCTATGGATTTTGTAGTGGGCTTACCGGCAGCGTCCAACAGGATAGACTCCATATGGGTGATTGTGGACAGACTGACGAAATCTGCTCATTTCATCCCTGTTAGGAGTAACTACTCTGTGGACAAGTTAGCACAGGTTTATTTGGAAGAGATAGTAAGGTTGCATGGAGTCCCAGTGTCTATAGTGTCAGATAGAGGACCTCAATTCACCTTCAAATTTTGGCAGAGTCTGCAAAGTGCTATGGGTACTAGGTTGGATTTCAGCACTGCTTTCCATCCACAGACTGATGGACAGTCAGAGAGGACCATCCAGACCATAGAGGATATGCTCAGAATGTGTGTGTTAGACTTTGGCGGTTCTTGGAGGCAGCGTCTACCTTTGGTGGAGTTTGCCTACAACAACAGCCATCATGCTAGCATAGGGATGGCCCCTTATGAAGCTTTGTATGGAAGGAAGTGCAGATCACCTGTTTGCTGGGAAGAAGTAGAAGAGGCGGCTCTTGCAGGGCCGGAGTTGGTTGAGATCACCAGCAGAGTAGTGCCCATGATCAGAGAGAGAATCAAGACTGCTCAGAGCAGACAGAAAAGCTATGCAGATCTCCGCAAAAAGCAGATAGAGTTTCAGGAAGGTGATATGGTATTGCTAAAGGTGTCTCCAATGAAAGGAGTGGTTCGGTTTGGGAAGAAAGGTAAACTAGCCCCACGGTACATTGGACCGTTTGAGATTTTGCAGAAGATCGGGAATGTGTCGTACAAGCTGGATTTACCTGCTTCTATGGAAAGGATTCACCTGGTTTTCCATGTTTCTATGCTCCGAAAGTTCGTGTCAGATCCGAGTAAGGTTCTTAGTGAGCCTGAAGTAGAGATCCTTGGAGATCTCACCTATATAGAGCAACCAGTGCGGATCCTTGACACACAGATCAGACAGCTAAGGAACAAAGAAATTCCAATGGTAAAAGTCCTTTGGAACCACCACAATCTAGAAGAGTGCACCTGGGAGACACGGGAGTCTATGCTCCAGCAATATCCATATCTGTTTTAGGTTAGTTTTTCCTCTTCTTTCTGTGTTTTTGGTTTGAGGAACATTCGAGGACAAATGTTCTTAAGGGGGGGAGAATGTAATACCCGGCTAGAGTCCGGCATCGGAATTCCTGTAGTCCGGTGGAAGCTCAGGTGTCGAAACCCTCTAGAAGGGTAGTACATATGTTTTTCTAAAGTGTTTTACCTTGTTTTAATGATTTAAGTATAAAGGAAATGAGTTTTTAAGTGAAAAGAGCCAAGGGAGGAAATGGCAAGTTCGGCCGCCGAAAGTGAGTTTCCGCCGCCGAACCTTGCATGGTTTTGGAAGCACGATTGGCCGCCGAAGGTGGTCTGGCCAGCCACCTATAAAAGGCCACATGTCGGTGAAATGGATAGAATTTTTCGTCCATCAGCCGCCATAGGTGTGTTCCTCTCCTTCCTCATGTGCTTTTTATGTTTTCCTTTAAATCTTTCAAGGTTTTGAGAAGTTTTACGTTTGTTTTGAAGTTTTGAGCTCAAAGACCAAGTTTGAGAGTTTGGAAGCTTTGGAAGTTTGGTTCTCCATCTTTCCACGTTAGGATTACCTATCCTCAAGTATTCTCAGAGGTAAGTGTAGATCCTAAGCTTCTAGCATGTTTTCTAAAGGGTTTATGGAGTTTTTATGGGTAGAGATGCATGTTTAGGGTAAATATGGTTGATGTGAGTTTTGTGCAAAACTATGCTTATGTGTTGTATTGATGTTGTTGTTTGGGGTTTTACGTTAGTTTTGGACCCCTTTGTGCATGTACATGCGTATATGCGAGTTGTGGTTTGGTTGGTTGCATGTTTGAGTGTGTTGGAGGAAGTTGTGCATGAGAATAGCAGGATTCTGCCTAAATGGCAAATCTAGGTTCGGCCGCCGAAGGAAGGTTCGGCCGCCGAACACACTAAGGAGGTGGTTTCGGCTGCCTAAGCTCGCCCCCGAAGGTTTGGACTTTCGGCTCTGGAGCGGGGTTTCGGCCGCCGAAAGTGCCGCCGAAGGTGAGAGACTTTCGTCTCTGGAATGCCCTTCAGCCCTCGAACCTTGCCCCCGAAAGGGTTCGGCTGCCGAAAGTAAAAGTTCGGCCGCCGAAGATGCTTGAGTTTCGTCTCTGGAAGGGACTTTCGGCCGCCGAACCTGCCGCCGAAAGTGCCCTGTCCAGCCTTCTTTTGCATGCTTTATGTGATTGTTTTAGGGTCTTTTAAGGGGGTTTTGGGGAGTTTTATAGAGTTATTCTTGAGCTAGGTTTGGCCCCTCATTTGAGTCAATCTGTGTAGGCTCAGACCAGAGGAACCAAAGAGATCAGCAGTGAGCACTGCTCTAGAGTCAGTCCGGACTTAGCCAGAGGTGAGTAGAACTCAAGTTACTCTTGTCTTTTAACGACTAAAATGCTTTTAGCATGTTTCATGCATCATGATAGTTATAGTAGGTTGCTTGCACTAGATTCACTAATGTGGCGCATTGCATAATATGATGCATATGATGATGTGGATGGACCAAGGCGACCCCAATAGCCCTAGAGATGTTGTAAGACCTGGCTGGGCCAGGCATACACATGTTGTAAGACTTGGTTGGGCCAGGCATACAGATGTTGTAAGACCTGGCCGGGCTAGGCATACTGAAGTTATAAGACCTGGCCGGGCCAGGCATATTGACACTGGAGGGAGTTTTGGTGGTCATGTCCATCCGTGATGTGGATTGTTAGTGATGTGATGCATTTCATGAGAGCATGTACTTAATGAACTGTTTTCCGTGTTTCTACTCACTGGGCTTTATAGCTCACCCCTCTTCCCTCACCTAGTTTTGCAGGTTCAGTGTGCAGGGGAGTCTAGCAGGGTACAGGAAGAGAAAGAGTAAGAGCTGTGTCATAGCCTAGTGTGGACATGTAATGATGTAAAGAAAACTAATGATGTAAAGAGATGTAATGGTTTTATATAGTATTGTGCTTGACCCAGATGTATTGTAAATCCCTTTTGGTTATATGGTCTGTTATGCATATGTCCAGTTGAGGAATATGTATGACCAGGTTTAACATATACTGTGTGGACTCAGTTAGAGCTTTGATGAGTGCTCTGACAAGGGGAGTCTGTGTATAGAGATAGTACATGCACAGGTTGAACCATGGTATGGAATGGTAGAGGTTTACAGGTTATGTTTGATCATGTATGGGATTTTACAGGTACACAGAGAGTATAGCAGGCTTGCTACGGGTCCCGGCGACCTTAAGTCGACCTGGATCCTAGCGCTGGTAGCGGTCCGATTTTCGGGTCGTTACAGATTGGTATCAGAGCCCTAGGTTCATATGGTCGGACCTAGATAGAGAGTGTCGGGCTCATAGAGGGTATAGGAGGTCAAGCACAATAGGAAAACATGTCCCCTAGGATAGGATGTTGAGTCCTGTCTAATTGTTGTGTAATGCCATGAGTTATGCATGTGCCTTGTTGTTATGTGATGTTTCTATGCTGATGTGTGCTGTATATTGTTTTCCAGAAAGTTAAGATGAGAGGAACTCGTCGATCTGCACGATTGACTGGAGTCCCACCTGTGAATGAGGGTTCAGCTGCTCGTCCTCCTGCGTTGCCAAGGGCAAGGTCTCAGAGATCAAGCAGGGAGGGTACGTCAAGGGACCCTAGAAGGTCTTTTGACGAGAGCAGAAGAGGAGCAGATAAAGGAGGGAGCTCAGAGGAAGTGAGGGAGGCTATGGATGTGGACCAGTCAAGAGAGGAAAGCATGGGTATGGGCAGGTCTGAAGAGGGTATGGGAGAGTCTCAGGGAGGCGCTCAGGCCTCGGGGTTTGGTTATCCACCCCAGTATCCACTCTTTCCGCAGGGCCCCGGGTATCCAATGGGAGGTACGTCGGATTACTCTGGTTTTACCCCATATCCCACCTACATGCCTTACATGCCTTATCCTCCTTTTTACCCACCATATCCTATGTATCCACCCACACCTTTCCATCCCAGTACAGCATATCCAGAGTCAAGTTCAGCACCTTCTCCACCAGGACCAGAACCAGTAGCACCTGTTGTCCATGTACCTCGACCTAGCTCAGCTGAGGGAAGCAGAGTGAAAATGACAGAGTACCTGAAGTTGGATGCTCCCAAGTTCAACACGGGAGATGATCCATTTGAGTACCTCAGATCGGTTAAGATGATAACCGATGAGTTAGGAGCTGATGATAGTAGAGCCATTGAGATGGCAGGGTTCACACTCAAATGCAAGAAAGCTCGAGAGTGGTTCAAAACTTATGTGGACCCCAGGTTGGACAGCATGTCCTGGGGAGAGTTCGCCAATGAGTTTGTAGGGTGGGCTTTTCCTGACAGTTCCAGGGAACTGAAAGTGATCGAATTTGAGCAGTTGAGGCAGACTAAAGAGATGAGTGTAGATGAATACACAGACAAGTTCCTGGATCTGTTACAGTATATGGGACAGGCTTATGACACGGACCAGAAGAAGGCAAGGAGATATACCATGAGACTGCATCCCAGGTATTCCTCCTTGATCCTTCCAGCAGAGAAAGAGAGTTTTCACTCTATTGTGGATGCCGCCAGGAAGATGGAGGCGAGTGCCATTATTCAGGGAACAGTCAAACAGCAAGTGGCACAGCCTTCGGGTTCTAAGACCCCCAGTGCAGCAACTTCTGGCAGCAAGAAGGGAGAAAAGTTTAAGCTTAGGAAGGGCAAGTTCTGGAATAAGATCAAGTCTAGTCTGGGAATGGGTAATGGCTCAAGCTCTGGCACAGGTAGTACAGTGTGCATGAGATGTGGAAGGCTGCACAAAGGAGTTTGTCGCATGGGATCTACAGCCTGCTTTAAGTGTGGGCAGGAGGGACATTTTGCTCGGGAATGTCCTCAGGCGACCTTTGTGGCACCATCCCAGCAGATGAGCTCAGGTAGTGTAGCACAGCCAGCAGCTCCAGCCATGCCTTTGAGCAGTGGCAGAGGTAGAGGAAGAGGGTCAGCCTCTTCTCCAGCAGCAGGTTCCCGAGGAGGAGGTCCAGTAGCCCCAGCACGGATCTTCACTATGACTCAGGAGGAGGCTAACACGTCGAACACTGTGGTGTCAGGTAATCTCATCATCGGGTGTTCTGATGTGTATGCTTTGATGGACCCCAGTGCTTCTCATTCCTTTATTGCTTCTGGAGCCGTAGAAAGGTTGGGTTTAATCATTTCTGAGTTTGAGTGTCCTCTCTGGGTCAGTGGACCCAAATGTGACCCATCAGTGGCAGTGTCAGTTTGTCGCTTCAGTCCAGTGTTCATAGAGGGTAGATGCCTTGCAGCTGACCTAGTGGTTCTAGATTTGACGGATTTTGATGTCATTCTAGGGATGGATTGGCTATCTACATATGGAGCTACCTTGGACTATAGAGATAAAGTAGTTAGTCTCAGAGACCAGGATGGGTCAGCGTGTGTCTTCCGAGGAGACAGGAGGGGTAGTCCTAGAGGTTTGATCTCAGCCCTTCAGGCTCGTCGTTTGCTTCGGAAGGGTTGTCAGGGGTTTCTCGCTCATGTGAGAGAGCTAGATAAACAGGTTAGGGAACCAGCCTCAGTTCCAGTAGTTCGAGAATTTCTAGACGTCTTCCCAGATGAGCTTCCTGGACTACCACCTGATAGGGAGATAGAGTTTGCAATAGAATTGCTGCCTGGTACCAGACCTATCTCTATTCCTCCCTACAGGATGGTGCCAGCAGAGTTAAAAGAGTTGAAAGAGCAGTTGCAAGACTTGGTAGACAAGGGTTTCATCCGCCCTAGTACCTCACCTTGGGGTGCTCCAGTTCTATTTGTCAGAAAGAAGGATGGATCCCTCAGACTTTGTATCGACTATAGACAGTTGAACAAGGTCACTACCAAGAATAAGTATCCCCTGCCTAGGATCGATGATCTATTTGACCAGCTAGCTGGAGCAGGTTGTTTTTCTAAAATAGATCTGAGGTCCGGGTATCATCAGTTGAGAGTCAGAGAAGCAGATGTGCCAAAGACAGCTTTCAGGACCAGATATGGGCATTATGAGTTCTTAGCAATGCCGTTCGGGTTGACTAACGCCCCCGCAGCATTCATGGATCTCATGAATAGAGTTTTCAGCGAGTATCTGGATCACTTTGTGATTGTCTTCATTGATGATATCTTAGTGTACTCCAGAGATGCAGAGGAGCATGCCCAGCATCTGAGGACAGTTCTGCAGACTCTGCGAGAGCATGGCTTGTATGCCAAGTTCTCTAAGAGTGAGTTTTGGTTGAGGAGCATTTCCTTCTTGGGTCATATGGTATCAGCCGAAGGTATTGAGGTAGACCCCAAAAAGATAGAAGCT
This sequence comes from Manihot esculenta, assembly GCF_001659605.2. Taxonomy (NCBI): domain Eukaryota; kingdom Viridiplantae; phylum Streptophyta; class Magnoliopsida; order Malpighiales; family Euphorbiaceae; genus Manihot; species Manihot esculenta. The sequence goes on along the minus strand of NC_035173.2, from coordinate 17,915,458 downwards.
GTGACTAACTGGCCTAGACCCACCTCAGTAACAGAGATTAAAAGTTTTCTGGGTTTGGCAGGTTACTACAGGAGGTTCGTTCAGAACTTCTCAAGGATAGCTGCTCCTATGACCAAACTGACTCAGAAGAATCAGAGGTTCGTGTGGACAAACCAATGCGAAGAGAGCTTTGAGGAGCTAAAGAAAAGATTAACATCAGCACTGGTGTTAGCTCTGCCTGTCAGTAATGAGGACTTCACAGTGTTCTGTGATGCGTCCAGAGTGGGATTGGGTTGTGTTCTGATGCAGAATGACAGGGTGATTGCTTATGCTTCTAGACAGCTGAAGAAGCACGAGTTGAATTACCCCACCCATGACCTAGAAATGGCAGCAGTTATTTTTGCACTCAAGATGTGGAGGCATTACCTTTATGGGGTTAAATGCGACATCTTTACTGATCACAAGAGTTTACAGTACATCTTGAGTCAGAGAGAGCTGAATTTGAGGCAGAGAAGATGGGTAGAACTGCTCAGTGACTATGATTGCAAGATCTAGTACCATCCGGGTAAGGCGAATGTGGTGGCAGACGCCCTAAGCCGGAAATCACTTGGCAGTTTATCCCATATAGCAGCAGAGCGAAGACCAGTGGTGATGGAGTTTTATAAGCTCATCGACGAAGGGATACAGCTCGAGTTGTCTGGTACAGGTGTGTTGATAGCACAGATGAGAGTGACACCAGTGTTTCTGGAGCAGGTGGCTCAGAAACAGCATGAGGACCCTGAGTTAGTGAAAATTGCCAGGACTATTCAGTCAGGCAACAATGCAGAGTTTAGATTTGATAGCCAAGGGATCCTCCGCTATGGGAATCGCCTATGTGTACCAGATGACATGAGTTTGAAAGAAGACATTATGAGAGAAGCTCATAATGCAAGGTACAGTGTTCACCCTGGAGCCACCAAGATGTATCAGGATCTGAAACGAGTGTATTGGTGGTCAGCTATGAAGAAAGAAGTGGCACAGTTTGTGTCCGTCTGTGAAGTTTGCCAGAGGGTGAAACTGGAACATCAGAAGCCGGCTGGAATGCTTAACCCACTGCCGATTCCAGAATGGAAATGGGAGAACATCGCTATGGATTTTGTAGTGGGCTTACCGGCAGCGTCCAACAGGATAGACTCCATATGGGTGATTGTGGACAGACTGACGAAATCTGCTCATTTCATCCCTGTTAGGAGTAACTACTCTGTGGACAAGTTAGCACAGGTTTATTTGGAAGAGATAGTAAGGTTGCATGGAGTCCCAGTGTCTATAGTGTCAGATAGAGGACCTCAATTCACCTCCAAATTTTGGCAGAGTCTGCAAAGTGCTATGGGTACTAGGTTGGATTTCAGCACTGCTTTCCATCCACAAACTGATGGACAGTCAGAGAGGACCATCCAGACCATAGAGGATATGCTCAGAATGTGTGTGTTAGACTTTGGCGGTTCTTGGAGGCAGCATCTACCTTTGGTGGAGTTTGCCTACAACAACAGCCATCATGCTAGCATAGGGATGGCCCCTTATGAAGCTTTGTATGGAAGGAAGTGCAGATCACCTGTTTGCTGGGAAGAAGTAGGAGAGGCGGCTCTTGCAGGGCCGGAGTTGGTTGAAATCACCAGCAGAGTGGTGCCCATGATCAGAGAGAGAATCAAGACTGCTCAGATCAGACAGAAAAGCTATGCAGATCTCCGCAAAAAGCAGATAGAGTTTCAGGAAGGTGATATGGTATTGCTAAAGGTGTCTCCAATGAAAGGAGTGGTTCGGTTTGGGAAGAAAGGTAAACTAGCCCCACGGTACATTGGACCGTTTGAGATCTTGCAGAAGATCGGGAATGTGTCGTACAAGCTGGATTTACCTGCTTCTATGGAAAGGATTCACCTGGTTTTCCATGTTTCTATGCTCCGAAAGTTCGTGTCAGATCCGAGTAAGGTTCTTAGTGAGCCTGAAGTAGAGATCCTTGGAGATCTCACCTATATAGAGCAACCAGTGCGGATCCTTGACACACAGATCAGACAGCTAAGGAACAAAGAAATTCCAATGGTAAAAGTCCTTTGGAACCACCACAATCTAGAAGAGTGCACCTGGGAGACACGGGAGTCTATGCTCCAGCAATATCCATATCTGTTTTAGGTTAGTTTTTCCTCTTCTTTCTGTGTTTTTGGTTTGAGGAACATTCGAGGACAAATGTTCTTAAGGGGGGGAGAATGTAATACCCGGCTAGAGTCCGGCATCGGAATTCCTGTAGTCCGGTGGAAGCTCAGGTGTCGAAACCCTCTAGAAGGGTAGTACATATGTTTTTCTAAAGTGTTTTACCTTGTTTTAATGTTTTAAGTATAAAGGAAATGAGTTTTTAAGTGAAAAGAGCCAAGGGAGGAAATGGCAAGTTCGGCCGCCGAAAGTGAGTTTCGGCCGCCGAACCTTGCATGGTTTTGAAAGCACGATTGGCCGCCGAAGGTGGTCTGGCCAGCCACCTATAAAAGGCCACATGTCGGTGAAATGGATAGAATTTTTCGTCCATCAGCCGCCATAGGTGTGTTCCTCTCCTTCCTCATGTGCTTTTTATGTTTTCCTTTAAATCTTTCAAGGTTTTGAGAAGTTTTATGTTTGTTTTGAAGTTTTGAGCTCAAAGACCAAGTTTGAGAGTTTGGAAGCTTTGGAAGTTTGGTTCTCCATCTTTCCACGTTAGGATTACCTATCCTCAAGTATTTTCAGAGGTAAGTGTAGATCCTGAGCTTCTAGCATGTTTTCTAAAGGGTTTATGGAGTTTTTATGGGTAGAGATGCATGTTTAGGGTAAATATGGTTGATGTGAGTTTTGTGCAAAACTATGCTTATGTGTTGTATTGATGTTGTTGTTTGGGGTTTTACGTTAGTTTTGGACCCCTTTGTGCATGTACATGCGTATATGCGAGTTGTGGTTTGGTTGGTTGCATGTTTGAGTGTGTTGGAGGAAGTTGTGCATGAGAATAGCAGGATTCTGCCTAAATGGCAAATCTAGGTTCGGCCACCGAAGGAAGGTTCGGCTGCCGAACACACTAAGGAGGTGGTTTCGGCTGCCTAAGCTCACCCCCGAAGGTTTGGACTTTCGGCTCTGGAGCGAGGTTTCGGCCGCCGAAAGTGCCGCCGAAGGTGAGAGACTTTCGTCTCTGGAATGCCCTTCAGCCCCCGAACCTTGCCCCCGAAAGGGTTCGGCTGCCGAAAGTAAAAGTTCGGCCGCTGAAGATGCTTGAGTTTCGTCTCTGGAAAGGGCTTTCGGCCGCCGAACCTGCCACCGAAAGTGCCCTGTCCAGCCTTCTTTTGCATGCTTTATGTGATTATTTTAGGGTCTTTTAAGGGGGTTTTGGGGAGTTTTATAGAGTTATTCTTGAGCTAGGTTTGGACCCTTATTTGAGTCAATCAGTGTAGGCTCAGACCAGAGGAACCAAAGAGATCAGCAGTGAGCACTGCGCCAGAGTCAGTCCGGACTTAGCTAGAGGTGAGTAGAACTCAAGTTACTCTTGTCTTTAACGACTAAAATGCTTTTAGCATGTTTCATGCATCATGATAGTTATAGTAGGTTGCTTGCACTAGATTCACTAATGTGGCGCATTGCATAATATGATGCATATGATGATGTGGATGGACCAAGGCGACCCCAATAGCCCTAGAGATGTTGTAAGACCTGGCTGGGCCAGGCATACACATGTTGTAAGACCTGGCTGGGCCAGGCATACAAATGTTGTAAGACCTGGCCGGGCCAGGCATACTGACACTGGAGGGAGTTTTGGTGGTCATGTCCATCCGTGATGTGGATTGTTAGTGATGTGATGCATTTCATGAGAGCATGTACTTAATGAACTGTTTTCCGTGTTTCTACTCACTGAGCTTTATAGCTCACCCCTCTTCCCTCACCTAGTTTTGCAGGTTTAGTGTGCAGGGGAGTCTAGCAGGGTACAGGAAGAGAAAGAGTAAGAGCTGTGTCATAGCCTAGTGTGGACATGTAATGATGTAAAGAAAACTAATAATGTAAAGAGATGTAATGGTTTTATATAGTATTGTGCTTGACCCAGATGTATTGTAAATCCCTTTTGGTTACATGGTCTATTATGTATATGTCCAGTTGAGGAATATGTATGACCAGGTTTAACATATACTGTGTGGACTCAGTTAGAGCTTTGATGAGTGCTCTGACATGGGGAGTCTGTGTCTAGAGATAGTACATGCACAGGTTGAACCATGGTATGGAATGGTAGAGGTTTACAGGTTATGTTTGATCATGTATGGGATTTTACAGGTACACAAAGAGTATAGCAGGCTTGCTACGGGTCCCGGCGACCTTAAGTCGACCTGGATCCTAGCGCCGGTAGTGGTCCGATTTTCGGGTCGTTACAATAGGTAAGTATCAATTCCCTGTGGATTTGATCCTTTTGCCACTATCTACAGTTGTAAAATTGTTGATAACCAAAAAGGTTCTTTTTGACCGGCTTCGACAACTGCACAGTAAAAAATTGACACCGTTGCCGGGAATTGATTTAACTAATTTATTTTTCTTTCATGACCAGATCTGAACTGAAGGAAACTCTGCCTTACGATCCATAAATTGAGCGAACAATCAGATGACTTGGGAAGCAAGTCACCACCGAATCCGCCACAGAGGAGCCTGCCATCGCAGAATTGATTCATGTCTAAGGTAAGTATATCTATTCTCACTGCTCAAATTTCTAAACTAACCTCTGCTGTAAAAAGTTATGTCATAGGTCAAGCTCAACAACTTCAGCAATCTTGGCTATGTGGGATTTGCGCATAAGTAGGATACCCAACTGATCAATGTCCTATACTTCATGAGGATGACCAGCAAGTATATGCATTTGGAGGATTCAATAGCCAGCCTAGACATGATCCATACTTTAACACATACAATCCAGGTTGGAGAGACCATCCGAACTTTAGTTATGCAAGGGCTAACAACTACCAAAATTATCAAAGAAATCAAGCCCAAGTAGGACCTCTAAGTTCCAATATGCACCTTGTAACGACCCGGAAATCGGACCGCTACCGGCGCTAGGATCCAGATCGGCTTAAGGCCGCCGGGACCCATAGCAAGCCTCACATACAACCTGTATACCTGTTTAATCCCATACATGGTCAACATATCCATAAAAACTTTGAACTTTCACATTCATTTACCAAACTTAACCTGTGCATGCACAACTCAAGCATAACCATCAACCTCACACTGGAGTCCTCATCAATACTCCAATGGGGTAACATAACATATAATAAGTTTGGTTTACATAAACAATAATAAAACATTTTACATGCCATGTACCAAGGGATTAACCAACATATTAGGGTCAAGCACAACTATAAACCTCAATAGACATCATTACATTATAATATTGTACTATACTATACATTACATCATTTTCATGTCCACCACTAGCTATTACATAAGCACAACTTCTAATCCTACTGATTTCCTGGACTAGCCCGTACCTGCAAACCTGGGGGATTCAGGGAGTGGGGTGAGCTACTAGAGCCCAGTGAGCAGAATAATAAAACATTATATTTAAAGTTCATGCTTTCATGGAATGCGTCACATCACAGACAGTTCACATCAAGGATGAACTTGTCACCATTTAGCCCTCTACACAGTCTAATCATGCTAGGGGCGTAGTGCAGCCACGCCTGGACTTCCATATCATATCATACATATCCAATAGTGCCGGGGGCGTAGTGCAGGCACGCTCAGACTTTCTCTTACATAGTGCCAGGGGCGTAGTGCAGGCACGCCTAGACTTCCATATCATATCATCATGTCATAACATATGAGGGCTAATGGATCATTCAACATTCATCCACATCAACAACATAGTATACAATGCAACATATTCGTGAATTCTAATGCAAGCACCCTAATATAGCTCATGGCATTCATGATGCGTGAATCATGCTAAAACTGATTTATTTACTTGGAACATAAAGAGTTATTCTACTCACCTTAGGCTAGCTCTGACAAGTCTCTGAAGCAGCTGACTCACTGCTGGGGTCCTCGGTTCCTCGGGTCCGAACCTACACAGGTGGACTCAAGTGAGGGACCAAACATACATGAACATAACTCTAAAATACTCCCCAAAAACCCCCTAAAACACCTTAAAACAATCATAGCAATCGTGCAAAGGAAGGCTGAACAGGGCACTTTCGGCGGCAGGTTCGGCGGCCGAAAGTCCCTGCAGAGCCGAAAGTCGTGCACCTTCGGTGGCACTTTCGGCGGCCGAAGGTTCCTTCCAGAGACGAAACTCATGCATGTTCGGCGGCACCTTCGGCGGCCAAAAATCCCTTCCAGAGCCGAAAGTCCACTTTCGGGCGCAGGGTTCGACAGCCAAAGGCTGGCCTCCACAGGCAGGTTCGGCGGCCGAAAGTCCCTTCGGCTGCCGAACCTAAGTTCTTCCAAATGGCAGAACTCAGCCTCTTCAATGCACAATTGCCTCCCAAACCTCACAACTCAAAACAACACTTTCACAACATGCATACACACATACATAAGCTTCTAGGGGCTTCAAACTATCCTAAACCCCAACTACAACACATCAAACATGCATAAACAACCCACATTGCTCAAAACTCAACATAAATCCATAAACTCCATGAAAATCTAAACATGCATTTCTACCCCATAAACTTTCATAAAACTCATTTAAAACATAAAAGAAAGGTGGGATCTAAGCTTACCTCTTGAAGATCGAGAGGAAAGACGATCCAACTCGGAGATGGGAGAAATCTCACTCCTTGGGTCTCCAAGCTCCAAAACTTGCTCTTTTGCTCAAATATCTTCAAACCAAGGTAAAACTTGTTAAAACTTGAAAGATTGGAGGAAAAATCATCAAAAACGACCGTGGGAGAGCATGAACTCACCGTTGGCTAAAAATGGGGAGAAAACTCGCCCGTTTAGGCCATGGGGTCCTTATATAGGGGCTGGCCAGACCACCTTCAGCAGCCTAAGGTGCCTCCAAAACTCATGCAAGTTCGGCAGCCGAACATGAGGTTCGGCGGCCGAACCTGAGCCACTTTCGGAAGCCTAACTTGCCCCCCTAAACTATCCAATGTTCGGCGGCCGAACTTGAGGTTCGGCGGTCGAACCTGGAAATGCCTCCATGGCCTTTTTCATTCAAAACTCAGCTTCTTTCTTACTTAAAATCATAAAATACATTAAAACATTATCTTACCCTTCTAGAGGTTTCCGACACCCGAGATTCCACCGGACGGTAGGAATTTCGATACCGGAGTCTAGCCGGGTATTACACACCTTGAGGAGATGGTGAAATCATTGGCAAATTCTGTGCAAAGCCTCCAACAGCAAATGGATCAAATAGCCACCTCAGTAAGTGCAATAATGTTAAGAAGTGAGGAAGAGCTTCAAGATGTCATGACTGATGATGAAAGTTTGCAAGTACAAGGACAAGCCGCTAAAGAAAAACAGCCAGAAAACTGTTTGTCCAAACAAACTGGTCAAACAGAACCTGTTGATGGTTTAGATATCATTGATTGTTTGAGCCAAGAAGATTTTTATATAAATCAAAAGGATATGCTAAACAATGATTTTTGCAGGGAGGCTAGCCAAAAAGATGAAGAAAGCCAAAAAGAGCCAAAACTGAAAGATAAAGTTTGCAGCATTCAGCAAGTGGACTGCGACCAAACGCAGAAAGACGAAGGTCCACCCGCACCTCTTCAGCTCAGTTCGCAGACAGGCCATGCGCACAAGAAACAAATGGAATTCCAAGCGCCCAAACCAAAAGAGCTTGCAGAACAATGCCTGCCCAAACCATCAGATAAGGTAGAATTTGTTTTGCCCAAATTCAATACCAAATTGCAGCCACCTATGGAGAAATATGAAGTGGAGTTCGAAGTGCTGCTCAATCATCTCAAAAATGCAAACATAAGGGCTAGAGACACACCTCACCTGAAAGAGGAGAAGCTAATCATGTTACTTCATGAGTACATGAAAGAAATAGGATGTGTTATGACCAAATTAAAAGGCGTGCTACACTTTTTACTTAATTCAGTTGGGACCCTTTTTCCTCCCCCAATTACTTGAGCCTTGATCAAGTAGAAAAGGTCCAGCCTGTGACCTTAAACTAGGGCGCTACTGGGAGGCAACCCAGCAGAGGCAACTTGCCTAGTGGATCGCTGTGACGACCCGAAAATCGAACCGCTACCGGCGCTAGGATCCAGATCGGCTTAAGGCCGCCGGGACTCGTAGCAAGCCTGACATATAACCTGTAAACTTGTATAATCACATACATGATCAACAACATACATAAAAATTAAAACTTTTCTTTCCATTCATACACCAAACTCAACCTGTGCAAGTACTATATATAACATTGATCCCTCTGTGGGATCTCATCAATGCCCCCAATGGGTGACATAACGTATGCTGAGTTGGTTAACATAAACATCATATAAAAATCTCTAAGATCATGTATAAAAAGGGATACAACAATCTATGGTCAAGCACACCTCTAACATCCATAAACATCATCTCATTACATATCTAAACTGTACTTTGACATTACATCATAATCATTTATCATGTCCACACTAGCAATTACATAACTAAGACTTCATTACTCTATCCGGACTCCTGCTCTATCCTGTACCTGCAAGCTTGGGGCTAAAAGGGAGAGGGGTGAGCTAAAAGCCCAGTGAGCAGAACTATAAAACATATTAACACTATGCTCTATGAAATGCATCATAACACAGACAATTCACATAAGGGCTGGGTGAACTTGTCACCAATTAGTCCAAGCTAACTCTGTGCCAGGCCGTAGCATGGGGTCCTGGTCTTCCTGTCATAACATACATTACTTACCATTGTCCCAGGGCCTCCTCTGGGCTCCTGGTCTTCGAGTCCCATAACCGTGCCAGGCCGTAGAATGGGGTCCTGGTCTTTCCTTACTCTGTGCCAGGCCGTAGACTAGGGTCCTGGTCTTCCTGTCATGGACTAATTGGGTCATCCAACATTCACCCACATCAACAACAATCGATGCAATGCGGCATATTCGTGAAAACTAATGCAATCATCCTATTGTATAATCATGATGCATGAAACATGATAAAACATTTAATTTCTCAATTTAAAAGATTAAGTTTAGTTCCACTCACCTCTGGCTGACTCTGACAACACCGAAGCAGCTGAACTCACTGCTGGGGTCCTCGGTTCCTTGGGTCCGAACCTACACAGGTGGACTCAAATGTGGGACCAAACATACTAGAACATAACTATAAACTACTCCCCAAAAACCCCCTAAAACATCAAGAAACAACCATAGAAAAACATGCAAAGGAGGCCTGGACAGGGCACTTTCGGCGGCAGGTTCGGCGGCCGAAAGTCCCTCCAGAGCCGAAAGTCAGTCAGGTTCGACGGCACCTTCGGCGGCCGAAACTCCCAGACAGAGACGAAACTCATGCATGTTCGGCGGCACTTTCGGCGGTCGAAACTGCCAGACAGAGACGAAAGTCTCCTTTCGGGGGCAGGCTTCGGCAGCCGAAAGGCTTGCCTCCTCAGCCATGTTCGGCGGCCGAAAGTCCTTCGGCTGCCGAACCTGGTTTTTGCCAAAGGGCTGAAACTTGGCTCCTTTTGCACATTTTGCCTCCAAACCTTCCAAACATGCATTAAACCTATTCTACAACACACAAACACAAGCATACATGTTCCTAGGGGCCTCAAACCATCATAAACCCCATCTACAACACATCAAGCATCCACATTGTTCATGAACATACATTTATACCCATAACATAACCTAAACATGCATTCTACCCCATAAATCTACTTAAAACTTACTTAAAACATGCAATGAGCTTAAGATCGGCTCTTACCTCTTGAAGATCGAGAGAGAGACGACCTAAAACTCGGAGGTGGGAGACATTGGGTTCTTAAACCTCCAAGCTCTAAAACTTTGCTCAAAAGCTCAAAATCTTCAAAACAAAGTTAAAGCTAATGAAAATCTTGAAAGATCTAGAGGAAGAACATCAAAGATTGGTGAGGGACGGTGGAGAACTCACCTTGGCCGAAAATGGGGAAAAAGCTTGCCCGTTTTCGGCTAAGGGACCCTTTTATAGTGGCTGGCCAGGCCACATTCGGGGGCCGAATGTGCCTCCGCATGCATGCCATGTTCGGCGGTCGAACTTGAGGTTCGGCGGCCGAACATGGACTTTCCTCACTTATGCCTTCGGGGGCCTAAAGCACTCCCGAAGTGCATGCATGTTCGGCGGCCGAACCTGAGTTTTCCTCCAATGCTATTTTCATGCAAAACTCATTTTCTTTCATGCTTAAAACATAAAACACATTAAAACATTTTATAAAAACATGGTTTTACCCTTTTAGAGGCCTCCGACATCCAAGATTCCACCGGACGGTAGGAATCCCGATACCGGAGTCTAGCCGGGTATTACATTCTCCCCCCCTTAAGAACATTCGTCCCCGAATGTTCCTCAACTAGCACATGCAAGGCATACAACATAACATACACATAAAACTCATAAGAAACTAACCTTAGAAAAGATAAGGGTACTGCTGGAGCATAGACTCCCATGTCTCCCAGGTGCATTCTTCCATATTGTGGTGGTTCCACAGGACTTTCACCATCGGGATTTCCTTGTTTCTCAGCTTCCTGATTTGAGTGTCCAGAATCCGTACCGGCTGCTCAACATAGGTGAGATCCTCTTGGATCTCCACATCAGGTTCACTAAGAACCTTGCCCGGATCTGACACGAACTTTCTCAACATAGAAACATGGAAAACCGGATGGATTCTCTCCATTGAAGCAGGTAAATCCAGCTTGTACGATACATTCCCAATCTTTTGCAAGACTTCAAAGGGTCCGATGTACCGCGGAGCCAGCTTACCTTTCTTCCCAAACCGAACCACTCCTTTCATTGGAGACACCTTGAGCAATACCAGATCCCCCTCCTGGAACTCTACTTGCCTTCTGCGGATGTCTGCATAACTCTTTTGTCTGCTTGCAGCCGTCTTGATTCTTTCTCTGATTAAGGGTACCACCCTGCTGGTGATCTCTACTAACTCAGGCCCTGCCAAGGCCTTTTCTCCAACTTCTTCCCAGCAAAGAGGGGACCTGCACTTCCTTCCATATAAAGCTTCATATGGAGCCATCCCGATGCTAGCATGATGGCTATTATTGTAGGCAAACTCCACCAAAGGTAGATGCTGCCTCCAAGAACTGCCAAAGTCCAGCACACACATTCTTAGCATATCTTCTATGGTCTGGATGGTCCTCTCTGACTGTCCGTCTGTCTGTGGATGGAAGGCAGTACTGAAATCCAACCTGGTACCCATGGCATCCTGCAGACTCCGCCAAAACCTGGAGGTGAACTGGGGTCCTCTATCTGACACTATAGAAACAGGAACCCCATGCAGTCTGACAATCTCATCAACATACACCTGCGCCAACTTGTTCACAGAATAGCCACTCCTGACAGGGATGAAGTGAGCAGAATTGGTGAGTCTGTCCACAATCACCCATATGGAGTCCAATCTGTTGGACGTCGCCGGTAACCCCACAACGAAGTCCATAGCTATATTCTCTCATTTCCACTCTGGAATAGGTAGCGGGTTAAGCATTCCAGCCGGCTTATGATGTTCCAGTTTCACCCTCTGACACACTTCGCAGGCTGACACAAACTGTGCCACTTCTCTCTTCATAGCTGGCCACCAATAAACCTTTTTCAGATCTTGATACATCTTGGTGGCTCCGGGGTGAACGTTGTATCTCGCATTATGAGCCTCTCTCATAATGTCTCCTTTTAGCCCTATGTCATCTGGTACACATAAACGACTCCCATAGCGGAGGATCCCCTTGTTGTCGAATTTGAACTCGCTGTCTTTGCCTGACTGAACAGTCCTGGCAATCTTCACTAACTCTGGGTCCTTATGCTGTTTCTGAGCCACTTGCTCTAGAAACACAGGTGTCACTCTCATCTGGGCCACTAAAGCACCTGTACCAGACAACTCCAACTGTAGACCTTCATCAATGAGCTTGTAAAACTCCTTCACCACTGGTCTCCTCTCTGCCGTGATGTGGGATAGACTGCCTAGTGACTTCCGGCTTAGGGCGTCTGCCACGACATTCACCTTACCCGGATGATACTGAATCTTGCAATCATAGTCACTCAGCAGCTCTACCCATCTCCTCTGTCTCAAGTTCAAATCTCTTTGACTTAGGATGTACTGCAGGCTTTTATGATCTATGAAGATCTCACATTTTACCCCATAGAGGTAGTGCCTCCACATCTTGAATGCAAAGATTACTGCTGCCATCTCAAGGTCGTGTGTGGGGTAATTCAACTCATGCTTCTTTAGCTGTCTAGAAGCATAAGCAATCACCCTCTCATTCTGCATTAGTACACAACCCAGTCCCACACGGAACGCATCACAAAAGACTGTAAAGTCTGCATCACTAGATGGCAGAGCTAACACTGGCGCTGAAGTCAACCTCTTCTTAAGCTCTTCAAAACTCTCTTCGCACTGGTCAGTCCACATGAACTTCTTATTCTTCCTGGTCAGTCTGGTCAGAGGAGCTGCTATTTTCGAGAAGTCCTGAACGAACCTCCTGTAGTAACTTGCCAGACCCAAGAAACTTCTAATCTCTGCCACTGAAGTGGGTCTAGGCCAGTTAGCCACAGCTTCTACCTTCTTGGGGTCTACCTCTATACCATTTTTTGACACCACATGCCCCAAGAATGAAATGCTCCTCAACCAGAACTCACACTTGGAGAACTTGGCATACAAGCCATGCTCCCTCAAGGTCTGTAGAACTAACCTCAGATGATGGGCATGCTCCTCTGCGTTCCTGGAATACACTAAGATATCATCTATGAAGATAATAACGAAGTGATCCAGGTACTGACTAAACACTCTGTTCATGAGATCCATGAATGCTGCAGGAGCGTTGGTTAACCTGAACGGCATCACAAGGAACTCAAAATGCCCATATCTGGTCCTGAAAGCTGTCTTCGGCACATCCTCTTCCCTTATCCTCAGTTGATGATACCCAGATCTCAGATCTATTTTGGAGAAACAACCCGCTCCTGCTAGCTGGTCGAATAGATCGTCGATCTTTGGCAGTGGGTACCTGTTTTTGGTAGTGACTTTGTTCAACTGCCTGTAGTCGATACAAAGTCTGAGGGATCCATCCTTCTTTCTTACAAACAAAACTGGAGCACCCCAGGGTGAGGTACTCGGTCGGATGAAGCCCTTGTCTACCAGCTCCTGTAACTGGTCCTTCAACTCTTTCAATTCTGCTGGCGCCATCCTGTAAGGAGGGATAGAGATCGGTCGGGATCCAGGCATCAATTCTATCTCGAACTCTATCTCCCTAGCAGGTGGTAAACCTGGCAGCTCGTCTGGGAACACATCTAAGAACTCTCTAACCACTAGCACCGAGGCGGGCTCTCTAACCTGACTGCTAAGCTCTCTCACATGAGCCAAATACCCCTGACATCCCCTCCTAAGCAACCTTCGAGCCTGAAGAGCTGATATCAGACCTCTAGGTGTACCCCTCCTGTCTCCCCTGAAGACGACCTCTGACCCATCCTGACCTCTGAACCTGACTACCTTGTCCCTGCAGTCCAAGGTAGCACCATGGGTAGATAACCAGTCCATCCCTAGAATGATGTCAAAATCTGTCAAATCTAGAACCACTAGGTCGGCGGACAAGCATCTTCCCTCAACAAACACAGGACTACACTGGCAGACTGACTCTGCCACGGATGGATCACACTTGGGTCCACTGACCCAGAGAGGACACTCTAACTTAGAGGTCATCAACCCCAACCTCTGGACGGCTCTCGAAGCAATAAAAGAATGAGATGCACCAGGGTCCATCAAGGCATACACATCTGAAAAACCAATGACTAAGTTACCTGCCACCACGGTGTTAGATGCATCTGCCTCCTGCTGTGTCATTGTGAAGATCCGTGCTGGAGCCGATGGACCTTCACCTCTGAAACCCGCTGAAGAAGAGGCTGCCCCTCTCCCTCTGCCTCTGCCTCTGCCACTGGCCTAAGTCATGGCTGGAGCTGCTGGCTGCGCTACACTGCCTGAAGCTGTCTGCTAGGACTGAGCCATCGGGACTGCTCTTGGACATTCTCGAGCCATATGCCCCTCCTGACCACATCTGAAACAGGCGTTCGTCCCAAACCGACATACTCCCTTGTGTGGCTTACCACACCTCGCACAAACTGCATTATCCGCACCAGAGCTTAAGCCACTTCCAAATCCCAGACTAGACTTAACCTTGTTCCAGAACTTGTTCTTCTTACCCTTGGCCTTACTCCATCTCTTACTGCCTGAAGCTGCTGCACTCAAGGTAGAGGGATCTAACCTTCCCCCACCCGGAGTTTTAGAACCAGAAGGCTGTGCCACTGTCTGTTTAACTGTCCCCTGAATGATGGCACTGGCCTCCATTTTCCTGGCCATATCTACTATGGCATGGAAGCTCTCCCTGTCCACTGACTGAATCAAGGAGGAATACCTGGAATGAAGTTTCATGACATACCTCCTTGACTTCTTCGAATCTGTATCCAGACTCTGCCCAGCAAAAGGCAACAGCTCCAAGAATCTGTCGGTGTACTCCTCTACACTCATATCATCTGTCTGCCTCAACTGCTTAAACTCTATCATCTTCAGCTCCCTTGAACTATCGGGAAAAGCCCATCCTGCAAACTCGTTTGCAAACTCTTCCCAAGACATGTTGTCCACCCTCGGGTTCACATAATTCTTAAACCACTCGCGGGCCTTCTTGCATTTAAGTGTGAACCCAGCCATCTGAATGGCTCTACTGTCATCAGCCCCAATCTCATCTGTGATCACCTTAACCCTTTCAAGATACACAAACGGGTCATCCCCTTTTTCATACTGAGGAGCACCCAGTTTCGTGTAGTCGATCATCTTGACCTTGCTCCCACTGGCTGAGCTATGTCTCGAAGGTTGAGTAATTGGGGCTGCTGGTTCTGTAGGTGGTGGAGGTGGTGCAACATTTTCTGAGGTAGGGTTTGCTGGATTTGGATAGTAAGGTGGGGGTGGATACATTGGGTATTGTGAATATGGTGGGTAGTATGGTGGGTATGGCATCTGTGTGGGATAAGGGGTGAAGCTAGGGTAATCCGATGTACCTCCCATCGAATACCCGGGATGTTGTGAGAAGTGTGGGTAGTGGGGTGGCTGAACAAATCCCGAGGCCTGAGTGCCTCCTTGGGACTCTCCCATACCTTCTTCTGACATGCTAACTCCCAAACTGCCATCCCTTCTTTGCTCTACATCCATATCATCCCCCATGTCCTCTGACATTCCTCCCTGAACTGTTCCCCTCACTGATCTGCTTCTACCCAGATCCAGAGACCTTCTAGGGTCTCTTACTGCTCTTTCTCGGTTAGACCTACTAGACATTGCCCTAGGCAATGTAGGAGGACAGGCACTCATGCCCTCATCCTCATATGGCACTCCAGTCAATCGTGTAGATCGACGAGTTCCTCTCATCCTGTTTTCTGAAAAACAGTACACATCACAAACAAACATTAGCATCATATGGTTCATGTGGGCACACATGAACCCGCATCACATACATCACATATCATAGCATATCACTAATGCACATGCATATTATCATGGCATTTCACATCATCATACAAGACAGGACTCCACATCCTATCCTAGTGGACATGATCTTTCCTATTGTGCTTGACCTTCTATAACATCTATGAGCCTGACACTCTAGGTCCGACCATATGAACCTAGGGCTCTGATACCACTCTATGACGACCCGAAAACCGGACCGCTACCGGCGCTAGGATCCAGATCGACTTAAGGCCGTCGGGACCCGTAGCAAGCCTGACATATAACCTGTAAACCTGTATAATCCCATACATGATCAACAACATACATAAAAATTAAAAGTTTTCTTTCCATTCATACACCAAACTCAACCTGTGCATGCACTATATATAACATTGATCCCTCTGTGGGATCTCATCAATGCCCCCAATGGGTGACATAACGTATGCTGAGTTGGTTAACATAAACATCATATAAAAATCTCTAAGATCATGTATAAAAAGGGATACAACAATCTATGGTCAAGCACACCTCTAACATCCATAAACATCATCTCATTACATATCTAAACTGTACTTTGACATTACATCATAATCATTTATCATGTCCACACTAGCTATTACATAACTAAGACTTCATTACTCTATCCAGACTCCTGCTCTATCCTGTACCTGCAAGCCTGGGGGTAAAAGGGAGAGGGGTGAGCTAAAAGCCCAGTGAGCAGAACTATAAAATATATTAACACTATGCTCTATGAAATGCATCATAACACAGACAATTTACATAAGGGCTGGGTGAACTTGTCACCAATTAGTCCAAGCTAACTCTGTGTCAGGCCATAGCATGGGGTCCTGGTCTTCCTGTCATAACATACATTACTTACCATTGTCCCAGGGCCTCCTCTGGGCTCCTGGTCTTCGAGTCCCATAACCGTGCCAGGCCGTAGAATGGGGTCCTGGTCTTTCCTTACTCTGTGCCAGGCCGTAGACTGGGGTCCTGGTCTTCCTGTCATGGACTAATTGGGTCATCCAACATTCACCCACATCAACAACAATCGATGTAATGCGGCATATTCGTGAAAACTAATGCAATCATCCTATTGCATAATCATGATATATGAAACATGATAAAACATTTAATTTCTCAATTTAAAAGATTAAGTTTAGTTCCACTCACCTCTGGCTGACTCTGACAACACCGAAGCAGCTGAACTCACTGTTGGGGTACTCGGTTCCTTGGGTCCGAACCTACACAGGTGGACTCAAATGAGGGACCAAACATACTAGAACATAACTATAAACTACTCCCCAAAAACCCCCTAAAACATCAAGAAACAACCATAGAAAAACATGCAAAGGAGGCCTGGACAGGGCACTTTCGGCGGCAGGTTCGGCAGCCGAAAGTCCCTCCAGAGCCGAAAGTCAGTCAGGTTCGGCGGCACCTTCGGCGGCCGAAACTCCCAGACAGAGACGAAACTCATGCATGTTCGGCGGCACTTTCAGCGGCCGAAACTGCCAGACAGAGACGAAAGTCTCCTTTCGGGGGCAGGCTTCGGCAGCCGAAAGGCTTGCCTCCCCAGCCATGTTCAGCGGCCGAAAGTCCTTCGGCTGCCGAACCTGGTTTTTGCCAAAGGGCAGAAACTTGGCTCCTTTTGCACATTTTGCCTCCAAACCTTCCAAACATGCATTAAACCTATTCTACAACACACAAACACAAGCATACATGTTCCTAGGGGCCTCAAACCATCATAAACCCCATCTACAACACATCAAGCATCCACATTGTTCATGAACATACATTTATACCCATAACATAACCTAAACATGCATTCTACCCCATAAATCTACTTAAAACTTACTTAAAACATGCAATGAGCTTAAGATCGGCTCTTACCTCTTGAAGATCGAGAGAGAGACGACCTAAAACTCGGAGGTGGGAGAGATTGGGTTCTTGAACCTCCAAGCTCCAAAACTTTGCTCAAAAGCTCAAAATCTTCAAAACAAAGTTAAAGCTAATGAAAATCTTGAAAGATCTAGAGGAAGAACATCAAAGATTGGTGAAGGACGGCGGAGAACTCACCTTGGCCGAAAATGGAGAAAAAGCTCGCCCGTTTTCGGCTAAGGGACCCTTTTATAGTGGCTGGCCAGGCCACGTTCGGGGGCCGAATGTGCCTCCGCATGCATGCCATGTTCGGCGACCGAACCTGAGGTTCGGCGGCCGAACCTGGACTTTCCTCACTTATGCCTTCGGGGGCCTAAAGCACTCCCGAAGTGCATGCATGTTCGGCGGCCGAACCTGAGTTTTCCTCCAATGCTATTTTCCTGCAAAACTCATTTTCTTTCATGCTTAAAACATAAAACACATTAAAACATTTTATAAAAACATGGTTTTACCCTTCTAGAGGCCTCCGACATCCAAGATTCCACCGGACGGTAGGAATCCCGATACCGGAGTCTAGCCGGGTATTACAATCGCACCATACAAACCACATCAGGAGAGTACTCAGTTTCCTTTGAACTTTAATTTTTCCAATACATTGAGGAAAATGCATGAATTAGGTGTGGGGGTGCATATCTCTGAACTTTTATTTTTAGTCCATTTTTGCTTTAATTCTTAGTTTGAATAGCCACAGTTTGATTTTTTTTTTTTTCTTTCTATACACACACATGTAGCCACAGTTTTTTTTCTTTTTTTTTTTCTGTTTTGATATGCTTACTCAAACACATAGGCTATGCTGGATGAGCTTTCTTTCCATGACCCCATTGATGTGATGACTCTTTAAACTTAAGTTGAATCAATTGCAGTGAGTTGTATTCATTTTTGGAAATTTCCTTTTGAATTGAATCTTTGAGCTTGCCATGGTGAAAAATATATATTACTCGTTAGAGAGAATAAATTGAAAGATGTGTGAATAATGAGATATGACTTGTTTTAGCAATTGGTATTGATTTGCCCAACTCGTTGAGATGAGAAATTCAATAAAGGCAAAGACTTCAAAAGCACAAATTTAAAATTGTTCCAATGGTTGAAAGACTATGAACAGAGCTAGTAGCCACTTGAACAGGTGACCAACTGAGTAACTGGGGGTGGATATCACCAATATGTACTTTCACGTTAAAAGGATGGTGACTTTTTCAAGCAAGATTAAAGTGCAAAATGCTGAATAAAGTTCTTCAAGGTAAGGGCAAGTTATTCTGGAAGCTAAAAAAAGTCTTAACTGAACAAGAACATGTGCATGTATAATCTCTTTCTTGAGTAAAATAAATACTAGCACAAATACTAGCCATGGTAGGTAAAGGGAGACAATAAAAGAAGGTGAGTAACCTTGGTGCATACATTCTTCACTGCAATGCTTCAAAGTAGGGATCTAGAGTAAGAGCTTAAATGGAAGTAAAGGATCAAGTAGTAAAGAGAGCTTGTTTGACTAAGTTTATTTGCTTGAGGACAAGCAAAAGGCTAGGTGTGGGGGTATTTGATCAGTCCAAATTTAGACCATTTTATCATAATGCTATTGATGTTAATTTACATTTTTTCTGCTTAATTTTGTGATTTTGATCTTATTTTGCAGAAAATGGTGTAAAGAGGTAATTTGGAGAAAATGCCCTTAAAACTGCCTAAAATGGAACAAAGGAGAGCAAGCATGCCAGTTGCAACTGAAGAGGGGATAAACAAGGAAAGTAATTTGAAATTCAAATTTCAAATCTCCAAGAGCGTTCAAAATTCAAGATTCAGCTTATTAAGGAAAGTGGCAAATAAGAAAGTGGCAAATAAGAAAAGTGCAGTCAGCAGAGCAATTTGAAATTCAAATTTCAAATCTTCAAGAATCCCTTTCCTTATTGAGGAAGCCAAATCTCAAGAAGATGCACATTCAAAATTTGAAATTCAAAATTCAGCTTGTTAAGGAAGCCAAAGAAGACATACTTGCCCCCCAAGTCTTGCACATTCAAAATTCAAAATTCAAAAATAGGCTCCACCTCATTAATGTGCACTTGGGCGGCAAGGGTAGCAACTTGGACAGCAAGGAAGACCAACTTGGGCATCAAGGAGAGTTAGGGCAACACTTTCAACTATAAAAACACACATAAGGAGCCGCCCCATGCTTTTTCTATTCTCCCTTGGACATATATACGAGATTGCAAGTGGCCACATCTCTTCTTCATCTCTTTCTTTATTTTTGATTTTGTTTCAGCCATGAGTGGCTGAAACCTTTATTTCTAGTTGAAGATTGGTTGATACTTTAGTTGGTTTATGGATTGGGAGATCTGAACACACATTGTTTAACTTTTATTTTTCAATATTCATGCAATCTCATGATTAATTCCATTGTTGCTTTGTTATTTTGATCAATATGACCAATTGATTCTTGATTGCAAGGTAATGATTTGTTAGTTTGAATAGTTTTAAGTCCGTAATTGCTTGGATTGTTCAAACACAAGTAACTCTTGGTGTAAAAACTAAGGAAATTGCATGATCTAGTGATATCACCATGCGTTTGGGTAGCTAGAATTAGGTCTCTCTATTTCTTCATGCAATTGACAGTTGTTAGATGCCTAAGGCCCAAGGACGTTCCTTGGTAACTTGTTGATTAGTGATTGGTTAGAAGACGTTCCCTAATTAATTTATGCTTAAGGAAAGATATGGTGGTGAGAAGCGTCTTCCATCTCCATAACTAATTTATTGAATCAAACAAAGGAACCTAAGTATCAATGATCAATCCCAACAATTGAAGTGGATCCAATTCTTAAACTAGAGCTTTTCTCATATTTGAATTTCTTTATTTTGTTATTCACTTTACTTTATTGCTTTCATTATTAGTTTAATTGAATCAATCTCAAAACCCTCCCTTTATTTTACTTTCAGTTTATTTACCTTCAATTTATTTTGCTTTCAGTTTATTTTCTTGGTCTTGATAAGGAAAATAAGTAAGTATCAATTCTCTGTGGATTTGATCCTTTTGCCACTATCTACAGTTGTAAAATTGTTGATAACCAAAAAGGTTATTTTTGACCGGTTTCGACAATTGCACAGTCAGGGCCTCTCTGCTGCGGGGTTCTACTGGGGCCTCTCCCCTTCTAGTTTCTTCATAAAGTTTCGGAGGTGTCCCCTTTTTATCAGTCTCTCGATCTCACTGATCAACTGGTAGCAGTTGTTGGTGTCATGGCCATGGGTGTGGTGGTATTGGCAGTACTTGTCAGGATCTCTCCAGCTTGCGTCTGCCTTCATGGGCTTAGGCCATTGGAGGAAATCTTTATCTTGTACTACCATGGACACTTCGGCTCTGGACGCGTTGAGGGGAGTTATTGCATCAGGGACCCGAGGTGGGTATGGCCTCTGCTCCCTCCTGTCCCAAGGCTGTCTATACGCCTCTGGACCTTTATTCTGTCTTCTTTCAGGTCTTTCCAACCTCCTTTCTTCTGATGCTTTCCCTCTGTCTGCAGCCTCCCTGGCGAATTTGCTGGTTGTCAAGGCGTCATCTTACCTTATATATTTCTCCACTCTCTTCATCAGTTTGGCCAGGGTTGTGGGTGGCTTTCTGCACAGCGACCCAAAGAACTCAGGGGATGTGGTCCCCCTTTTGCATGGCCTCCACAGCCTGGCTTTCATCCAGCTCCGGGATCTGCAGGGCTTCTGTATTAAAACGGGCCGCGTACTCTCTTAGGGACTCGTTCTTCCTCTGCCTGACCGTCTCCAAATAGCTGGTCTTCCATTCAGTCGGGACTCCTGCTATGAACCGACTGATGAAGATATTAGCGAGATCCCCGAAGCTCTTAATGCTTCTAGTCTCCAGACTATTGAACCAGACTCTCGCTGGTCCTGTGAGCGTTGTGGGAAATACCTTGCACATCAAGGTATCCGACAAAGTTTGGAGCTCCATGAATATTTTATAGGTAAGAATATGCTCCCTTGGTTCCCCGCTTCGTCGTACATTTCCATAGGTGGCATCATAAACTTCTTAGGGATGGTTTCCTATTGGATCCACCCTGAAAATGGTGAGGATGTGGGCAAGAGGGTCTGGCTATAGTCTTTTGCCCCCAACTCGGCTAAGAGCTGCTCCTTCATTTTCTACAGTTTCTGATCTACGTCTGCCTCTTCTTGTCTCGGCCTCTCTCCAAGTGATACTCATCCCTCCATTCTTCACTCTCTGTCCTCCTAGTTGTTCCTGTAGAGTAGCTCTCTGCCTCATCATTCTCGATGAGCTCTCTCACCCTTCTCCCTCGGGCCTTGGCTGCTGGCTCTTCTTCTCTATCAGCTCCTCTGCTCCCTTCTCCGGTCCTCTGGCTACTTTGCTGAGGGATTTGATAGTTAAAGGTGGGTTGAGACTCGATGGTGTGGACCCCTTCAGCTACAGGGGGTATATTTAATGGGGTATTGAGACCCCTCTGCTGCAGCATCTGCTCCAGCCAGTGGGCAGTATTTTGTAGCTAAAGTGCCATGGTTTGAAGTTCTTAGTTGGATATGGTGGTTCTGGGTACATTCCCTGCCGAGCACGGCAAGGGATTAAACAACACTGGTGGTTGGTTGGAGGGGGTCGTAGGACTGGAAAAAGAGAACTGCTGCCCTTCTTGAGTAGAGCTCAGGTTGTTTGGGGTGTTATTGATGTGGTTTTCGTTATGGTTTGCCATGTAGATCTCAGTGGGTATTAGGAGAACAAAACTTCGGTAATGAAAAGGTCTCCTTTGTCCCCACAGACAGCGCCAAATGATGTTCTGAGATCCAGAAAGTAGGGTTTACAGTGGTTGTGTAAACTTAGATGGAGAGGAAGACGTCCCTCCCCTTTTATCCCTTTCCCTTTTGTCCTCTAGTAATGTCTAACTATCTCTCTATAATGACGCCACCCGTCTCAGCCACTTAGATCCGTACGTTTGGATGTGTCAGAGCCCCTCTACATGCCAGACGGCCATTTAATTTCTCCCGGCGCACATGCGAGCAGGGCTGCAAAGTGACTAGGTCTGCCCTCCTTACCTCCTGTCACGTCACCGGGCTAAACTTCCAGAGAATGGATTTGTGCACGTGCCTGATCCGACCTGCCTCATGTTACCGGATTGGAGCGCTTCATGTGGGCTGGTTTGTTTATGAGAAAAGCCTGATAGGTCTTAAGTCTGAATCTTTCCCTAAAGCTTGGCCTTACTCCAATAGTAGAATGTTTGGCAGTCATCACCATTTAATCATAATAATTATTATTATATTTTAAAATATAATATAAATAATATTAAATTATTGGTGATAAAAGTTTAAAAATTTTTGTTTTTTATTTTTTATAATTATACTCTGACTTTTTAATTTTGCATGATAAGACTCATCATTTCAATTTTGTTTTAATTAGACAAATACTTAAATTATATATTTTTTTAACCAAAGCTGAATCATGCCACATGCCATATCCAAGTGGGCTTTTCTTTAATTTTTAATAACTAAAAATTTCACAACATTAACTTGGTTAACCATAGTTAAAGGATTATCCGAATACACTTAAATCAGCCAAAACCACCCCTTCCCCCAATTTGAAAACCTAAATCCCTAAATCATATTTGATAGAAACCCAAAAAAGGTTGTTGATGAGAAATTTAATTGTTTAATGAAAAATGTTGTTGACGAGAAAAATGAAGGAAATATCTCTCTTTCTAAACTTACTTTTATGTATTGACTCAGTTGGAGTCACGAGGAGGTGTCAATTTTATTACCATGGAATAGAAAATTTCAAGGGAAATGGCAGAAGAATTTCATCCAATCCTTATGTCAGTATATATACAAGAAAGGAGATTAAAAATCATAAATTTCATGATTTGAACGTGTTTAATATATCACGAAGAAAAATTAAATAGTACATATGTATAAATATATATTTAATCACATTAAAATATTATTCTTCAGTAAAATATAAACCAATCCAATCCAATCCAAAAAAATATGAATTAGTAATTATTTTGATAACTTAGAAAATATGAAAGATGTTAACGTTTAGCGTGGCCATGGCATTGGAGTGTGGTTTTTTTGTCAATATAATTAAGGGATTCAAATTAGGATTTTGGATGAGTTTTAGATAATATTTTAAATTAATGATATGAAATTATTAGGTATTAAAAAATTAAAGAAAAGTTTTTTACAAAATTAATTTTAACCAAAGCTGAATAGGCTTAGTCATCGGAAATTAGAAAATCAGATTATAATTATAAAAAATATAATATTTTGTACTTTTACATTGACTATAATATAATTATTATCTTTTTATTATTAGAAAAATATTTTATCATTAATTTGGAAATAATTATTATGGTCGTTGGATTCTGATTTTGATACTATTCTTGTTAAGGACTAAAATCAAAATCAGATCTTCGACTCTTTCATTTTAGAAATCATATTTAAATTAGATTTTACAGTTATAATTCTAACTAATATAGTTTCACTTCGATTCTCGTTTTTATTTTAATTTTTTTAATTTTAATTTTTATAAATAAAATTATAATATTATTACATTTATTTTAAAATAATAAATAACTAATATTGAAATAATAATAAAAATAATAATATTAATATTTAAATAATAATAATATCAATATTAATATATATTCTATATAATTCTGAATCAAAATATTATATTATTTTATATATAATTATTAATTATATATTTTTAATATAAATATATATATATATTCTATTTAGATAGCATAAATTATTATTAACTAATTAAATGTATTGTTAAAAATTTTTACTAACTAATTAAATTATATAATTATTTTATAATATTTTTAATAATTATTTAATAATTAAAAAAATTATATTTAAATTATATGAATAAGTTAATTTATAAAAATAGTTACGTAATATTAAATATAAAAATAATAAAAAGTATATATACACATGAGAAACTAAACTTTATTAAATTTAAAATGATTATTAATTAACTATTTTATTTATATTTTTATTTATTTATAATTTTTTATTATATATTATTTAATAATTTATAAAATTAATACTTAAATTTATTAAATAAACTCCTATAATTTTAATAATATAAATTATAAAATCATATTAAAAATATACAAAATATAAAATATATTACTGAAATTATATAATATAACCATAATATTACTAAAATTATTTAAAATATATATATACAATATTAATTTTTCGATATAATTTCGATTCAGTTCGGTTTTAGTATAGTTCTTGACAAAAAATTAAAATTAAAATTAAAACTAAATATAAATAGATAAATAAATTCAGTTCAATATAATTTAATTCCTATAATACCAATTTTTTTTACAGTTGAATATGATTATTCAGTTTGATTCGAGATTAAAAACTGTGCAGTCCTAATAATTATAACAACTTTATCTAATTTTATTATTGTTTTACTAAAATCAACCAAACAGTTCTTTTTTTTTTTTTAAAAAAAATGGTAACATAATTTTAATGCCAATAGATTTAATATGTTTTTTTTTTAAAATGCCAACATTTTTATCCTTCTTTAAATAAATAAGCTTTATAAGTCTGAAAGCAAATTGTCATTCCGAACTTTAAATAATACAATCCAACTAATAGCACTTATGTGAGAATATGTGATCCAAGCCAAGTTAGGAGCCATGTTATAGTCCCAGATTATGGATCTGGTTATGGGTCCGTGGACTAAGAGTATGGCAGGAGTTTGAGTGTTTGAGTTAAGAGTCTTTTTACGACCTCTGGTCATTAACAGTTCAGGTTTTAAAAGAGGGAACCTGAAACCTCTGGGACTTAAAACGCTCAAGACTTAACTGATTTTGAAAGTTATCATTCTTCATTGATGTTATTGCTTAAATACAGAAAATAAGTATAAATGCTTCCTACATCAAAGGAGCACTACTTCAACATGGAGGAACACCCTCCTCAACTAACCACATGAAATAAAAAGTGGAGGAATACAATCCTACAAACAGGAAATCATTAAAACAATTAACTAAAAGATATCTGAAAGATAGCTGAAAGATAACTGAAATATTTGACTAATTCAGAGACTCAATATGTGGCTGCTTTGACTTGGATCCATGACTGAATCGGGTGTAGACTTGCAGTGGTTTGGTAACATTACTTTTTGGCCCCAAAGGAAGCTTGTCCTCAAGCTGAATATCTAAATATTTGGCGGAGAATGCCTGTACCTTCTCCCATAAAGCATCGACAGGAGAAGAATGATTCCAGTGGACGAGAACCTCCTGACTTCCTGCTTTAATACGGTGGTCTAGAATGGCCAAAGGATGAACAAGTGCTGGCAGCGGAAAAGATGGCAGCAATGGTGTAAGAGCAGACTGACCTTCATGATAAGGTTTTAGACTTGAAATATGAAACACTAGATGGAGCTTTGAATCGGCAGGAAGATCCAACTTATAGGCCATGGAACTGACACGTTCCACTATCACAAAGGGGCCATAGAATCGTGCCGAAAGTTTATGATTCCTCCTTTTAGCAATTGAAGTTTGACGATAAGGCTGTAAACGTAGTAGAATCTTATCCCCCATCTTAAACTCCAAGGGCGATGAGATTGATCATATGTATGCTTCATTTTTTGCTGGGCCTACAGTAGGTTTTCACGAAATGAGAGCAGCATCTCATCTCTTATCCTTAAAACAGTATCGACAGCTTCAATGATGGAACTACCAAGTAGATATGAAAATAATATGGGAGGAGCACGGCCATAAACCATTTCGAAAGCAGTAGTTTTAAGATAAGAATGGTAGCTGGTGTTGTAACAGAACTCAGCCTAGGACAACCAATCAATCCATTTGTTCGGAGTAGAACTTGTGAAACAGCGAAGATACATTTCAATGGTGCAGTTTACCACCTCCGTTTGGCCATCCGACCATGGGTGATAAGAGGAACTGAAACATAGCTTGGTACCACTCAAACGGAAAAGTTCTTTCCAAAAGAAACTTGTAAATGTCACATCTCTATCATTGACCACAGTTTCTAGCAAGCCATGTAATTTAAAAATGTTGTCAAAGAAAGAGCGAGCAACACTTACAGCTGTATATGGATGAGACAAAGCCAGAAAATGCCTGACTCGCGGTTGTCGAAGCCGGTCAAAAATAACCTTCCTGGTTATCAACAATTTTACAACTGCAGATAGTGGTGAAAGGATCGAATCCACAGAGAATTGATTACTTATTTATTTTTCTTAACAAGACCAATAAAATGAACTGAAACAATAATAAATTAAAGATGAGATAAAAGACTGAAAGTGGGATCAAATGAGATAAATTGGGAACATAATAAAAATAAATTGCAATAAAAGTAAAATGGGGGGTTTGAGATTGATTGTAATAACTAATAATGAGAGTAATAATAGAAAGCAAATAATTAAAATAAAAGAGTAAATCAATATGAAAAAAGCCTAGTTGAAGATATGGATCCACTTTGGTTGTTTGGGTTGATCATTGAAACTTAAATTATCTTGATTGGTTCAATAGATTAGTTATGGGGGTGGAAGACGCTTCTCACCACCATGTCTCTCCTTATGATTAAATTAATTAGGGAACGTCCTCTAATTAATTACTAATTAACAAATTGCCAAGGAACGTCCTTGGGCCCTAGGCATCAAACAATTGTCAATTGCATAAAGAAATAGAGAGATCCAATCCTAGCTACCCAAACGTATGGAGATAACGCTAGATCATGCAATTTTCTTGGGTTTTATCCCAAGTGTTCTAAGGTCAGAATATTTCCAGCAATTACGGACTAAAAATAATCCCAACTAACAATCAATTAACTTTGCAATTAAAATCAAGTGGCCAATTTGATCAAAACAACAAAGTAATCATGTAATTAAAGCATCAATTGCATAAATATTGAACAAAACCAAAGACAATAATTTATGTTCAGATCTCACAACCCATTAAACAACCTTAGTTTCAACCAATCTTCAACTAGAATTAAGAAATTAGCCACTCATTGGCTAAATTAAAAACAGAAAATTAAAAGGAAAAGAAAACGAAACCGAAGACAGGAATCTGCCCTGTGCGCCGAACTTGCCGAATTTGAAGATTGGAGAGAGTTTGTTTGTCTGCGCTTGAGTGTCCCTTAAATAGTGAGAGACGTGCGCCCTAGGTTTCAATTGCCTCCCACGTGTGCGTGACTTCGTGAGGCGCGGGCCCTGTGCGTGAGATTGCGAAGGCGGGTCATGTGCTGGTCTTGCGTGAGAAAGTGGTGAAGCGTGGCCCACGATGGATTGGTCCGCGTGTGGATGATCGGGCCACGTGAAGAGACGTGTGGGAGTTGCGTTGTTTTGAGCTTGGAGTTGATGACGCGAGCGACCCATGTGCTGGAGTTGAAGCCCGTGAGTGCTGGCATGTGCGGTCCACGGGAGATGAGCGCTGGGCTTGATTGTACGTGGACCGGTCCACTGGAGGGGTTGGTGGACTTGCGGCCATTTGCTGTCCGCTGCTTGGTCCATATGCCTTGGCGGGACCATGTGCTGGAGTGGGCTGTCCTCGCGCAAGAATTGAGCTTGGCCATTTGGGCGAGTGATCCATATGTGCGAGGTCCATTTGCGTCAATATTTCAGCTTCAAAATATTTTCCTCATTCTTTGCTCCAATAAGGCAGTTTTAGGGGGATTTTCTCCAAATTGTCCTTTTACACTATTTTCTGCAAAATAATATTAAAAACACTAAATTAGGCAGAAATCATGTAAATATTTATTAATAATATTAATATAAAATGGACTAAATTATGCTCTATCAATGCCCATACTTTGAAAATCTGTCGACGACTACCAGCAGTACATTTTTTCCATGCAAAGTTGGAATCCCCTCGATGAAGTCAATAGAGGTATCAACCCAAACTTGCATTGGAATGGGGAGAGGATGAAGGAGTCCCGCCGATTGCAAAGTCTCTGTTTTATGCCTCTGACATATATCACAAGAGCGCACAAAATCTCTCACACATTACTTCATTCCAAACAAAATAAAATCCCTTGTAATTCTATACAGGGTTTTTTGGTATCTTCATGACCCTAGTTATGGAGAGCACTAACCACTAGTTGAATAGATGGGGAGTTATGAGGAAGGTAAACTCTGTTGTTGTAAAAGAGCAAACCATTCTTAAAACTCTATTTGGAAGTGGTTGCTCCAGTATGAATCGCAGCGATTCATTTCTGAACTTCTTCTTAATCATGCTGCTCTTTCTGAATATCGTCAAATAGACTTGTTGGAGCATAGAAACTGCCAAGATGGCAGATTGATCAGCATCCCATCGAAAGAGTGCGTCAGCAACTATATTGGATTTTCTAGCTGTGTATTCAACTGTAAAACAAAAGCCCATAAGTTTACTGACCCAGTGTTGCTGAGAAGAAGAGAGATGACGCTGCTCTAACAACTATTTGAGTGTGTAGTGGTCCGTTCAAACAGTAAATTCCCGACCCCAGAGATAAGAATCCCAATGTTTGATTGCCTTCACCAATCCAATCATCTCTCTTTCATACGCCGAAAGATTCTGATGGCGTACTGCCATTGAATGGCTAAAGTATGCCACTGGTTTGTTTTGCTGTAATAGAACAGCTCCGATTCTTGTACCCGAGGCATCACATTCTATGACAAAGGTTAGTTCAAAATCAGGGAGAACCAAGATTGGAGTTGTTGTCATTGCCTCTTTCAATTTGTTGAATGCCACCTCAGCCTCTTTAGTCCAACGAAAATTGTTTTTCCGCAACATAGCTATGAGTGGAGCAGCGATGATTCCGTAGTTTTGGATAAATTTGTGGTAGTAACCCGTAAGCCTTAAGAATCCTCTCAAACTACAAATTGTGTTGGGCTTGGGCCAATCTAGGACTGATAATATTTTGGACTGATCCACCTGGACTCCATTATGAGAAATAATATGACTCAAATATGAAACTTGAGTTTGGCAAAAAATGCACTTGAAGCATTTGAGGAATAATTTATTCTTCACCAACAATTGAAAAGCCAGTCGTAAATGGTGGAGGTGTTCTGTCTAAGATTGACTAAAAATCAAGATGTCGTCAAAAAAAAGAGAACAAATTTCCTCAAGTATGATTGAAATACCTCATTCATTAAGGCCTAGAAGGTTGAAAGTGCGTTGGTCAAACCAAACGGCATTATCAGGAATTCAAAATGGCCGTGATGCGTCCGAAAAGCTGTTTTCTCGACATCAGAAGGATGCATGCCCACTTGAAAATAACCAGCAAGCAGATCCAGCTTTGTGAAGTATCTAGCACCACCCAGTTCTTCTAATAATTCATTTATCACAGGAATTGAGAATTTATCTTTAATGGTTTTGGCG
The DNA here is from genome assembly GCF_001659605.2 of Manihot esculenta. NCBI lineage: Eukaryota > Viridiplantae > Streptophyta > Magnoliopsida > Malpighiales > Euphorbiaceae > Manihot > Manihot esculenta. The sequence continues at coordinate 17,885,564 of NC_035173.2, read as the reverse complement.
TTTAATTCTCTGTAATCAACACATAAACACCAAGAACCGTCTGCTTTTGGTACTAGGATCACCAGAGAAGAGAATGGTGATCGGCTTGGGCAGATTATACCTTGTTGCAACATGGCTGCACACTGCTTTTCGATTTCATCCTTCTACCTATATGGATAGCGGTATGGTCGAATAACCACCGGTTTTGCTCCTGGTTCCAAAGGAATATGGTAGTCATAGGCCTTGCTAGGAGGTAATCTAGTTGGCACACTGAATAAAGAGGCAAATTCTACCAACAATTTCTATAGTTGAATTTTGTAATTTGGGGAAAGCAGCAAATTGCGGAGATCAGACTGCTTTGTATAGAAAATTGAAGTCATGCCTTGCAATTCGATCAAGGTTCCCTATTGAAAGAAACACATTCTCATGATAGCAAAATCTCACAGAATGGGTCCTAAAGTCCGAAGCCAGTTAACTCCCAAAACCACATCAAAACTGGTTAGTGGCAGAACAAATAATTCCACAAAAAAGAGCGGGAATCCAATAGAATTGGGTTTCCCTTGCATATACCTGGGCTGTCCAACTGCTCACTATTAGCGACATTAACTTTCAAGCCATCCTGCTCGTTTACTTTAGCACCAAGTCCCTTGACTTTTATTGCAGACACAAAACTGTGAGTGCTACCAGAATCAATTAGAATTAAGACTTGTTCTCCCTTCCAATATCCCTGTAGTCGCATAGATTGAGGATTTCGAATTTCAGTGATGGCGTTAAATAAAATCTCCGGTTGTTCTAGCTCCGGATCAGAATTTGTATCCTCTATTTCTTCGATCTCCATCAAGTCTATCCAGAAAAACTTTGTACATTGGTGGTCGTGAACAAATTGTTCATCGCAGTTAAAACACAATCCCTTTTTCCGTCTTTCTACTATCTCCTCACGGTTCAATTGCTTCACCAATCGGTTGACACGAAGTGCAGATATGAAGGCAGCGCGACGAGTGTCTCTCACAGCCGGAGAACTTGGAAAATGTAACGACCCGAAAATCGGACCGCTACCGGCGCTAGGATCCAGATCGGCTTAAGGTTGCCGGGACCCGTAGCAAGCCTGACATGCAACCTGTAAACCTGTTTAATCCCATACATGATCAACAACATACATAAAAATTAAAACTTTCTTTCATACATTCTATCATACACCAAACTCAACCTGTGCATGCACTGAACATAGTCATAATCATAAACTTGACCCCTCTGTGGGATCTCATAAATGCCCCATGGGCGATACATCATAAGTTGAGTTGGTTAAACATAATCATCAGTAAACATCTAAGATCATGTATTAAAAGGGATAACAACATCTATAGGGTCAAGCACAACTTCTAATCCTCAATACCATTATACATAACATGACTATTCAACTTTACATCATCTTACAATTTTTCATGTCCACTTTCTAACTATTACAATTACAAGACTTTACTCTTCTTGACTTCTCTTTCTAGCCCGTACCTGCAATCCTGGGGGATTAGGGAAAAGGGGTGAGCTACTAGAGCCCAGTGAGCAGAATAATAGAAAACAACATTTAAAATCTCATGCCATCATGTAATGCAACACATCACAACTAATCACATCTCGGATGGTATTGTCACCAATAGTCCTCTACATTCCAAAGTGTCGGGACGTAGAATGGGTACAATCGGTCTTTCTCTTAACATAACATATCATAACATTCCAATGTGCCAGGGACGTAGAATGGGTACAACCTGGACTTTCTCTTACATAGTGCCAGGGACGTAGAATGGGTACAACCTGGACTTCCATACCATACCATGCCGTAACATCATCATATCATATGAGGACTAAAGGATCATCCAATAACCAATCCACATCAACATCATAAATGCAATGCAACATATTCGTGAATTCTAATGCAAACAACCTAATTCATCACATGGTATTCATGATGCATGAACATGCTCAACTGTATAATTCATTTGCTTTAAAACATAAGGTTTATTCTACTCACCTCTGGCTGAAGCTCTACTGACTCAGAAGCAGCTGAACTCACTGCTGGGGTCCTCGGTTCCTCAGGTCCGAACCTACACAGGTGGACTCAAATGAGGGACCAAACAACTAGAACATAACTCTAAAAACATCCCCCCAAAACCCCCTAAAACACCTCAAAACAATCATGCAAAAACATGCAAAGGAAGGCTGGACAGGGCAGGTTCGGCGGCACCTTCGGCGGCCGAAAGTCCCTCCAGAGCCGAAAGTCTCTTTTCGGGGGCAACTTCGGCAGCCGAAAGGCCTGCCTCCCAGGCAGGTTCGGCGGCCGAAAGTCCTTCGGTTGCCGAACCTGGTTTCTGCCAAAGGGCAGAAACTTGGTTCCCTTTGCACAAAAACCTTTCCTTCTCATTCCAACATGTATATAACTCATTCAAATCATGCAAAAATACAAACATTGTCTCCTAGGGGCCTCAAACTACCTTAAACCCCAACTACAACACACAACAACAACACATTGCTCAAAAACACAACATAAGCTCATAAACCTAACTATAAGCTAAACATGCATTCTACCCCATAGATCTTCATAAAACTTACTTAAAACATTCAATGAGCTTAAGATCGGCTCTTACCTCTTGAAGATCGAGAGAGAGACGACCTAAACTCGGAGATGGGAGAGATTTGAGTTCTTGAACCTCAAAGCTCCAAAACTTGCTCAAAACTTGCAAATCTTCAAAACAAAGCAAAAACTTGTGAAAATCTTGAAAGATCTGAAGGAAAGGACTCAAGATTGGTGAGGAACGGCGGAGAGCTCACCTTGGCCGAAAATGGGGAAAAAAGCTCGCCCGTTTTCGGCTAAGGGACCCTTTTATAGTGGCTAGCCAGGCCACGTTCGGGGGCCGAACGTGCCTCCGCATGCATGCCATGTTCGGCGGCCGAACTTGAGGTTCGGCTGCCGAACTTGGACTTCCCTCACTTATGCCTTCGGAGGCCTAAGGCACACCCGAAATGCCTGCATGTTCGGCGGCCGAACCTGGGTTTTCCTCCAAGGTTGTTTTCATGCAAAAACTCATTTCCATCTTGCTTAAAACCATAAAACACATTAAAACATTTTATGAAAGCATGGTTTTACCCTTCTAAAGGTCTCTGACATCCGAGATTCCACCAGACGGTAGGAATTCCGATACCGGAGTCTAGCCGGGTATTACAGAAAAAGTTTCCGTTTATACAACCGGGAGATGCTCATTGCATTCACCAAATCTTTTTGGATGATGTAGCTCGACCTCAACAGCAATGGAGTCCTGCAATCCACTGAGGTACAACTGAACCTTTTGATCCTGCGTGAGGGTGCCAGCGCGTGATACCAAGACTTCAAAACGGTTTTGATATTCTGCAACAGAATCAGTTTGTTTTAGCTTCGCCAATTCGCCTAATTTGTTGCTACGAATTGGAGGCCCAAAACGAAGATTGCATTGATGTGTGAACTCATCCCAATTGGGATATGGAATGTCATCCAGCAGCTGCATATACCACAGCTGAGCAATTCCCTCCAAATGGTATGAAGCTAAACTCACATTCTCCTCTTCGAGTGTTTGTTGGTGCCTAAAAAAATGCTGGCATCGGGCAAGCCACCCCAAAGGGTCTTCCAGCCCATCATAACGAGGAAAATCAAGATTTGTGAATTTCAGTACTATTAAACTTCCTCCCGAACTTTCGAAAACTGAAGCACTCGAAATTCTCTTATATCTCCTTGATTTTGTTTGACTGCCAGTGCTGTTAGATTGCAACCCTTTCTTAGTCGATTCCAATTCTTGAGACATTGCATCCAATTTGGCATGCAATTGCTCAACTTTTTCATTTCGGTCTTTGTTTGCTTACTGCTCGGCCAACAACAATTCAAAGAGCTTGGCGAGTTGATCTTGAACAGAGTCCTCTATAACTGCAGGCTCTGATACCAAACTGTTATGGTCCCGGGTTGTGGATCTAGTTATGGGTCTGTGGGCTAAGGGTATGGCGGGAGTTTGAGTGATTGGGTTAAGAGTCTTTTTAGGACCTTTGGTCATTAACAATTCAGACTCTAAAAGAGGGAATCTGAAACCTCTTACACTTAAAGCGCTCAAGACTTAACTGATTTTGGAAACTGTCACTCTTCATTGATGTTATTGCTTAAATACAGAAAGGAAGTATAACTGCTTCCTATATCAAAGGAGCACTACTTCAACATGGAGGAACACCCTCTTCAACTAACCACATGAAATAAAAAGTAGAGGAATACTCTCATACAAACAGGAAATCATTAAAACAATTAACTAAAAGATAGCTGAAAGATAACTAAAATATTTGACTGATTCAGAGGCTAATATGTGGCTGCTTTGACTTGATCCATGACTGAATCGGGTATAGACTTGCGTGGTTTGGTAACAAGCCACCATAATAGCTTGCTTATATATCCATTAAACAAACAAATTTCCACCCGGCTAAAAAAAAAAAAAGTTAAGTTTTATAATCAAAACCAACTTTTGAGTGATCAACACTAATAGAATTCATAGCACTAGACACCATATGAGGATCAACCTCCATGTCAATAAACAAAAAATGCATTGAAATCAACCAAGACAATGCTTAAAGCTTCAGCAATAGAAGGAGAGCAAACACAATGCCCTCAATTATTTTAGTTATTCATTCAACAAAGAGATGGGTAATTTTTGGAAGGAAAAATTTATTTCTCTCCTTTTAGTGTTCAACATCATAATATTTGCTTAAACTCTAATGTAGATATTCACCGTATACTCTTTAAAAAAATATTTTAATATATTTTTTAAAATTAAAAAATTAAATAATAAATTTAAATAATAATTTCTTCTTTTAATAATCGTTTTACACCATTATTTATAAGTAATTAACTCTTGTTTGAAATGCCTAATTTTAAAAAAATAAATTCTTTTTATTAAATTTTTGTGTTCAGCACAATTAATTATGTAAGAATTCAAATCTCTTAAATTTTTATGAAAATTGATTTTAAATTAAAAATAAACTTCCCAAAATTATTAGATTTTTATAAAAAATGATTTCACTTGAATCTATTTACATCAAAATTATTTAATTAGTCCTTTTTTATTTTTTTTTAATTTTAAATTTATTTCTTATCTTTTAATTAATAATTGCTCCTTAAAAATTATTTTAATTTAATATCAACTATTAGTATTAAATACATTTATAATTAGTATTAAAAAAATTATTATATTATTTTATTAATTTTAATAATGATTTTTCAATGAATATAATAAAAGTGATTTTTATTTATAAGAATAAACAATTATTTTTAGTTTAAAATAATAAGAATGATGAATATTAAATCAATTTAAATTTATTATTAATTTATCTAATATAAAAGAGATTAATTAAATTTTATTATATTTAAATTGATTTTAAAGAAATGAATTTTTTTTTTTATAAAAAAAATGCATATCAAATAAGGGGATAATGCCTTTTTATTATTATTATTATTGTTGATAATTTACAACAACAACATGGTTATATTGCAAAATTAATAGCTAAATTTTCTTCTGTTAAAAAATATATATCCATTAATTACTGAGTCCTTGTTATTAATATTAAAGACCAAGTAAATGATGTCTTCTTTGTTAAATATTTAATTGTTAATTCTCTTTCTCTCGTTAAATACATTTTTCTATAACAAGTTCCAAAGTCTATTATGCACGCCAACTCATGTTCTCCATTCTTCTTTAGGCAATATAAAAAGAATTTTAAAAAAATCTTTATATCACTTGTGAGTAATTCATTTGAAAATATTACATAAAAAACAAAAAATTCAATATCAAACTGAAGTGCTATTCTTATTAAGATAATTTTCTGAAAGAATAAACATAAACAATATGAAATATATTGTACACTAATAATTTAAAAAATTAAACAATATGTAATTTTTTTTTTTTTAGAAAGTGAAGATGTAGTTTTTATTTCACTTGTCAGCTCTATGAGGTTGAAGAGCATGATTTACTGAGATATAGCAGCTATATACAATAATTTAATAATATTAAAATATGTGAAATAAAATAAAATAAAATAGCATAACATAGAGCACTATAGTCAAAAGAAAACAAACAAGTCATGCGACAATTGCAAACTCATTCCCCAATACACAAAACAAACTCTCCTCATTTCCCCATAAAAACGAGTTTTAAGTTAAAAGAATATAATTATGGAGAGCAACTCAAGAGTCAATCATCTGCATTAAATAGAGGTCAGAAATTCTGCAGTACAACAGCTTTTGGCCTCTCCACTCAATCATGTGCATTAAGTACAAAATCGGTGGCAAGGATACAGAAATGATCTTTCCATTCACCAGGACTGGCAAATGGCAAAAGACCACAACACAATGGCAGAAACAAGAGCATAACAGCATAGAAAAGAATTTGCCGGAACCAGTACGGACACATTGCATTGGATTTTATCCCTTGGGAAACGGTGACAGGCCCGTGAAGTATGCGGAACAACAGCGGTGTGAAAACATTTGAGAAGAAGTGCAGAAAGCACATAGTCTCCCAATACAGTAGCCAATGCAATCCACTTCCTCCCAATGTGTCCACACAAAATTTGCCAGCATAACCACATACAGCTCCTAAAAGAAGCAGGATGAAAGTTACTGGCATTGTCTGATGGGAGGTTGCTGATCGTTGAATAAGTAAATAAGCAACTGCCAGAATTATTAACATGCCAAACAGCATTCGGCTCCAAACCTGAACATGACACTGAAGAGTATGCAGCCCTGAGTTCAAAGACGAAACTGGCCTTGGCAACCACCATGATTTGGATTCCTGAATTAAATTAACAAAACATGTTTGTAGGTATCTCATATGACTTGAATAAAAGTTGGAAGAATACAGCTAAGAAAATGAAACTGCAACCAAAGATGTCATATGAAAATTCTTTGACATTACATAAACTGACAAGACATTGAATAAAAATGATCCTATATAACCCATACAAAATAAGTCCAAAACAAAAATTCACTGCTCAACAACATTAAACATTTTGAAGAGATGAGAATAAAAGCTAATTAACATCACGTTCAACTTTCAAACTTAAATTTGAGACTCCCTCCAGAGGAAATGGGAAATTTTTCCTATATATCTACTTCAATTTTATTGAACATTTGAAGTATGATTTGAACAAAAATTCTGCCTTAGTTCTATACAGCAAGGTCAAAGGAAAATACGCTGTCCTCTTCACAGTTTCTCTATAGAATCTCTATAGTTCCAAGGAAAATAGGACTAAAGTGATAGCACACAAAATTCAGATCCTTAGACCAATTCTAATGGTGATCATACAAATTGAAGAAAATCAATTGAAGCTACAAAGAAGATCCATTACCTCAACTGAAGGATTACAGGATGCAGTTGCATCAGTGATCCTTTGGTATGAAAAAGCATATGCGCCATATAAAAGGGAGATAGACATGATGAACAAACCAGCTACAAGACAGTCTAAGCAATTCCTAAGCAGTTCAGCATGCTTTGTATCTTCCACTTGGTTCTTGAATTTTTCAGCTTTAAAAGATGCCTTTGACATGCCCATTGCTAATTTTGATCTCTCAAGATGATTTGAATCAAAGCTAAGAGCCAGTTGTGCCTCTTTCAACTTCAACTTTTTCATTGTAAGACCAATCTCCATTGTCTTCAGGTCATTGGAACGCGCTTGCTCCATGACAGATTTCTTAATAATGCTTTGGTTGATGATCACAGAACCTAATGAGCTTGGAACACAGACCCGTTGAATTAATTGTGCATTCAAATTAAGTTCCTGATTTAAGCAAGGAACACTCTCTTCTACTTCTTCAGCAACATGCATTTGATTCTGAACTGAGACAGAAGGCACCTCATTTTCTGAGTGATAACCAGAGTTGCTTGTACAACCAACCCTATTATTAAGATCCAAGTCTGAATCCCAATTTTCTATATTCAGGTGGCTCAAGTTATACGCATCTTTGTTATTGGATGCTTCATTAATTAATCTAAGGGTCCTTAATGTACTCCCAAATGATCTCTCAAAGTTCCTTGCAAAGATATCAAATTTATCTCCAAAGACCTGTTTTCAGAAGGGAAGTAAAAAAACATGCCATAAATATCACATTAGCATTTTGGGCTTGTCTGACATTGATAGAACTAATGAAGAAACTTAACTTGAAAAACCAGAATCCTTGGATGAGTCAGCATTTAATATGGCTTACATTAGCTAGAGCTTCTCTGACAGCTGAGGCACAAATCTGCAAATGACCAGAAAAATAATACACTGTAATGCCAATTGATGTGGAAGTGAAACAAGCTTTGATGCCAAATTGAAGTAGAACCAAAAAAAAAAAAAAAAAAAAGGCAAGAACCAAGACAAACAAATTCTCTAGATAAACTAATTCTAGAAATTTTAATTAATTCTCAATAATAATCATAATAACATTCTCATAGAATCCCTAGATGACATATGTAATTATAGTTATTCCTCAAACAACTAAATTTATAGTACTTACTACTAGAAATAGGAACCCAAAACAATTCAATTTCCCAAATAAAATAAACTATTAATTCCTAAATAATAAAAACTTCCCATATTTCATAATCAATTAAAATGAGAACCAATTGGTACTATGACCACCTTCCAGCACGCTTGCCTTTCATTTGTCAGACTTGGATGTTTTGCTAAGAAAATTCTACAAGATGAATGATTTGAATAATCTCATGTCACAGTCTTTTAGATAAGAACTAATAAAGGAAGAATCCAACAGAATTTTCATGGTAAATACTTTTTTCCACATTCCTAACCTATAGATGTGAATGGGTTGAAAAAACAAGCTCAATAACCATTTCTCAGAGCATCACTCCTCTTGCAAGAGGATCAACAATAAAGTACCTTCGAAAGATGGTCAACAGACATCTTTTCACAAGCCACATCTTTTCTCTCCAGAACCTACAGTCAAGAAGCAACCATGCAGAGTATCAGATAATGGACACCCGACAGAATCCAAGGAAAGAAAAGCATGATATATATTTCATCTGCCAGGATAAAAATATAACATTGGCTAGCATCTGGGAGTCATATGCAGCTAAAAAGAGAATAATTCTAGAGTGATTCTATTAGATGCATATAGGACAACTTGAGCATGATTCCTAAAGCTAAATCCTTAGGGGTATATCACAGTCAAGTGCATAGAGATAAAACATACTTTTATTTATTTTTATTTTTCAGATGAGTTTTTTTTTTTTTAACTATTGATGGATGAGTAAAAATGGAATGATATGCAAATCTGATCTTATGGGATTTTCTCAGAAATTTGCATATGGCTACCTTTATGTAACTTTAAGTAAAAGCACACAATCATATATCATAAAAGTTCTACGCCAGGCGCGCCATTAAGGTATTATCTCAATCTACACAATTAAGAAGTACTGCATATATTTCAAGAATCAAGAACAAAATTTTACTAGCTATTTATTACTTACAATGATCCCCATAACAGGAAGCCAGCAGTTGATCACCAAATTCAAAACATAACACAGATAATCAGACTATCACAAGTTCGTAACCTTCCTCTGAATTTGCAAATCGTTTCAATTACCAAGTAAAGTTCAAGATAAAACTAACCCAACACTCATTATGGAGAACTTCACTGCAAATATCTGCAACCCATAAAAATCCCTCATAAAAAAAATCCCCAGCCCCCAACCAAAAAAAAAAAAAAAGGACCGGCATAAGGAAAGATCAAATCTTTTAACGAATACTAAAAACCATATAACTAAGAATGCATTTCAACATGCAAACCAAAATAGTTTAAACCTCAAGCAAACGACCGCAAAATCCAGACAAGAGGCACCAAAACCCTAGCTACAGTAAAAGGTAAAGATTCAAAATTTACCAAAAAATCAACATTAAGAATAAGAACTTTACATATTCTGAAAAAGTCAAGACTCAAAATTTACCAAAAATCAACATGAAAAATAAAAACTTTACATATTCTGTGGATATTATACCAAAAATTAAAGCTTTCAACGAACCTGAGCAACAACAGCAGCAAACGACATTCCAAGCGGGAGAACAACGGCCTCCAAATTGCTATCCTCTAATCGACCAACACGTCGGATCGGAGCTATTACCAACTTAGGGTTCCTGCGCTTATAAGACAGGCGAATACTTCTCTGCATAGAAGGAAAAGGAGAAGATGATGATGATGAAGACGCCAATATAACGCCTTCACAGGCATTCTTATTCTTCTTCTGCTGCTGCTTCTTCTTCTGCTGCTGCTGCTTCTTCTTCTTCTTCTTCTTCTTCTCATCGTTCTCCTTGTAATGGGTCATATTCAGGTTTCCGTTGTCAAACAATTCTGGGAATGGAGGATCACTATCCACCGCCGGAATTGAATCGCCGGTGGCGTAGGACTCTGGGGGAGGCGGAGTAGAAGAAGAAGGGCTCTCCATGTGACAGAACAGCAGAGGAGTGCGGACTGCGGAGGGAGAAGAGGGAGGGGATTTTGAAATCGAGAGAAATACTTGGGGGATTATTAATTTGTTTTAGTCGGCCTCACTCGATTTTACTAGCCTTCCTCATTTTATTTCTTAATTTCTATTTATTTTAATTATGTGCATCAATTTTTTTTTTTTTATAGAATATGAATAATATTAACCTTTTGATAGAATATGAATTTTCAGTTAAAAAAATAATATTAAAAAATTAAATATTTTACATTGATAAATATATTTAAATAAATTTAAGAATTTTCAGAACTTCACCCTTCAATTTTTAATTTCTATTTAAAAAAAATTAAATATTTTATATTATTTATATTATTAATAAAATAAAATAATTATGAGAACTTTTTTAGGAGGGTTGGAGGATATGGCCCCACTTGCCCTCGTTCACTCCGCCCCCGCCTTTGTCCATATAAATACAGAAATACTCGTGCTATACACTACTAATATATATTTTTATTTGGATTTTATTCTAAAATTTATTTGACTTTAATTATTTATATTATCAAATTAATTTTTATTTAAACTTTTCCTTGATTTGATTAATTGAGCTAAAATTATAAACTTGAACTGTTTTAAAATTTAATTAATTAATTTAATAAAATATTATAGAATTAATTAATAATAATTTTTATAATCACTATTTAAATATTTTGCACACAACACAGAGGTTATGATAAGGAGAGATTGTTTCCTTTTTTAAGAGCAGCAATGAAAGAAAAATTATCGAATTCCACGTTAACCAATTAAAATTATATTAACTAGTAAAAATAAATTCATAATAAATTTTATAAATAGAGTTTAAACTGCTCGTAAACGATTTAAATTTAGAATTACTTATCATTTTAAATTTTCATTTTTTGAGCCATCATAAACTCTCCACATTAGGCTTATTGATCCTTAGCATACACTCTGCTTCACTACGTATACCTTTGCTGATCGCTAAGAGAAGTATCTAATATTCCACAAGATGGAAAGTAACTTGCCACCTTTTCAAGCTCATCACAATTGTAGTGGGAAATAAAAAGTGGGGATAGCCTGCTTTACAGATTTCAGAAAGGGTCTCCTTGCCAGCTATTAAGAGAATTATTATTATTATTTTTCCCCTTTTCCTTGACCATTTTTTAGAATAACTACTTTTTTGTGGTGGAAACGCAGATACTTAGAAGGTATTGCACCAACGCTTACTCTCAAAAGTGTTGGAAATTCATTTTGGAGAAAATGGGGAACATGGAGACTTCTCCAAATTTATCTATTGCCTAGAGGCCATCTCCCTTAGGTTACTAATCTCTTGCACAATAGCCCATCCAAATATCAGTGAAAGAAAACAAATGACTGACCGACGGTACATCCTTTGCAATCCCAATATCATGCATTAGTCGATAAATTAATTGAACTCTTTAAATTAGAAAAAAAAATAAGCAGTTACTTCTAATTCATATATAAATTCATATTTTCTGGATAATAGGCTTTTTGCCTATAAGGGAACATTGTTTATGCCCATTTTTGAAACACTTTTTTTTTTTTTTTAAAAAATAGGAATTGGAGAAGTCGAACCTTAGACCTTTCAAGGCTACAGGATGCACTTTCCACCAGGCTAAGCCTTGGAGTGCGAAACACTTTTATTTTTGTGATAATAGACCCATTAAAAATAAAATTTAATTAAAGATTGAGACTCTATTTACTTGTGAAAAAAAAAATATATTTAGAAAATGTTTTTTATATTTTATGCGAAATTTTTTAATAAAATAATTTATTTTTATTATTTAATTAAAATAAGTATATATATATATATATATATATATATATATATATATTAATAAAATTTTGAAAGAAAAAATATCTTTTTTAAAGTGATTTAATTTTTTTTATTCTGTTTCCATTATCTTTTTCTCTTTTCTTTATCTTTTTCTCTTTTCTTTATTCTCTTTCCATTATCTTTTTCCATTATTTTTTGAAAGAAAAAATAAGGATTCCTTTTATTCTCTTTCCATTATCTTTTCTCTTTTCTTTATGTTTGTGATAAGATACTAACTTTATTCAACATTCCCAAATTACATTAATTTTACCTTAAAATAGAGGTAAATTGAATGGTATAATCTAAACATTTATTCATTTACGGGAGTATAGCTAAAAATATATCTTGAATAATTAATAAAATTTGTATGTTTAAAATTACAATTTAAATGTTTAAAGGTGCAATTATAGTCCAAGCGTAAAATCGAATTTTAAATTTTGACAAAATCTATAACTTAATAATTTATTTTTAAAAATTAAATAGTTTAGTTTCTTATTTTCTATCATACATGGAAATTGATTCCTTCATCTAATTTTACGTCCAAATTACTATTAATTTAACATAAATGAGAAAATCTCATATTTTTTAAAATAAAATAATCAAATGTCTGAGATTTTGTTTTATTAACAAAAAAATTTGTTAATAATATATTTATATTTTATAAATATAAAGTTTGAAAGATACACGAACTTAAAACTTAATTAAAAACTAAAATTTTATTAAATTTTATCTTTGATTTCGTCAATTTTGTGTTTTAGCCTCTATATTCTTTGTTGAATGCACTATAAGAAAATATTGAATTAATAACAAAAATTTTAGTTACTAATTATTAAAAATTCATTATTAAAAATATTTTATAATGAAAATTTTTTGTTACAGTAAATCTCATTGCTGATACATTAATAACAGATTTTGTAATCTGTTACTAATTTAGTACTGGATTTGTAACGAAATATATGTTACTAAATTTAATTTCCTTTTATTTAGAAATGACAAATTTCTTTAGTAACATATTTTCTTTACAGAAATCCATTATTAATTTTGAAAAAGCAATAACAATTTTATCTGTTACTATTTTTAATGAATCAATAACAACTTTATGCATTACTAATCTATTATTATTTATAAAATTACAATAAAATATTACAAATTATGTACTCTAATCGGATAATTTAACCTGTGAACACACTCAACTATTACAACTCATCTCAATAACAAATGTGAAAACCAATGTCATACATGAACTCAAATCCAATATCATATATAATGTAAATCAAATCAAACATATATCCAAGTATCAAGTTGAGTAATTTTAAACTAAAAAAATTAACAAATTATGTATTATTCTAGTATATATGGGTAATGAAAAAAAGAAACTATAAATATATAGTGTTCTCGTCCTCATCATTAGCTTCATCTGCTTGATCAGGAGGCTGTGCAGAAGTTCCCTCACCAGTAGTGGGAGCTGAAGGCTGGCTACCTTGTCTTTGACTCACGAGCTGTATAAGTAAATCCTTCACCTGTGAGAGCTCAGAGGTAATCCGTACATTTTGCTCATACAATACTTGTTCATTATCCTCGTGCTCCTATAACTTGCATCTGAGATCAGCCATTTCATCATGAAAATTCTGATTTTGCTGAGCTGATGTGAAGGATGTACTAGCAGAAGACTTGTTTGAGAAGAAAACTGAAGCCTGTGATCCAAGATCGCACACCCTTCTTTTTTTTTCTCTCCACCTACTGCCTCAAAGTATAATTGAGTCTCATCAATGCGAGATGTCTCAGTAATGTTATTATCTGTCTATGATGCTTGCTCTTTTAAAGTCAGAAAGCGGTCCTTCAAAAAATAAATACCACGTAATATAATAGTATAAACTATAAATCAAATAATTTATTACAAATTTATTTAACTTCTCACATGAATGACTTTTAAGAGTGCATCAACAAACTCTAAGGTACCCTTCTTCTTATGAGTAGTCTTAAATAACTCATGAGGTAGAGGATCTCTGCCTAGTCTTTCACGCTGCAAATTAAATATAAATAGTAATAACATGCTTGAATATAAATTCATAATAAATTGGATAAAATTTAAAGCTTTTGAAAAAATTTAAGTGAAAATGAATACTACATACTGATACGGATCCAATAGGGTAAATTTCTAACAATGGTATGGAGCAAACTTATGTCATTCAAATGGATCTAAAAGGAGTTCAAAATCATATTCATATGATCCATATATATTTAGGGCGTGCTTCAACTCATATGGGACAGATTTGGTGCAACACTTGCAATCATAGGCTTAGGGAGCTTAATCAAACCTATGGGCTAAAACTACATAAAGGGAAGCCTAAAGTGAAGATCAAGTAAGGTTTTTGTGAAGATTCAGCTTTGTTATGATGGGCTTGCTATGTTTTATTATTTGAACTCTTATTTTATTTTAACTTTGTTTGGGCTTGTATTCTGGCCATATTTTATCTTTTAAGTTTTAGAGTGTTGGGCCATGTTTTGGACTTATGTTTTAATACTTATGTGTTATTTTAGTGTGTGATTGGGTTTGGGCCTTATGTGTTTAAGTCAGGCCCAAAAAGAGTGTCTTAGGATTTTATTTATTTTTCTCCTTACTATATAAGGATAAGAAACAATTGTAAGAGACAACTTTTAATCAAAATTTGAGAATTCTTCTTATGCCTTTGGCGTGTATTGCTTTGAGTGAGAGTGAGGATTTGCTTTCATCAATTGCACCAGGAATCTTGGCTTACTTATCAACTATTCGTTGTGGCGTTTGTCAGATTCTCATCTAAATCCTTCGATCATTGGTGTTTCAGCTTCTCTAAGTGTGGGGTGCCATAGGAGGTGGGTTTATCAAATCTTTGGATTCCATATCTACTTGTGCGTGTGGGTTTGAGGCTTATGCCATAGAGTTCCGCGTCAGTTAGTATCAGAGCCAAAGTGAGGTAAATTCTTATTTATCTCAGGATCTAGAGTTATTTTTTTGAGTTTTCTTTTCTTCGTTATTGATTTCGGTGAAAGCTTTTGTATTCATGGCTACACCTTCTTGATAAATTATTGCATAATCTCTTTTTGGAAGAAAAAATTTGAAATAAAAAAAAAACGAAAAAAAAATCACCTTTGCCATATTTATCTTGATCTGGCCGAAATTGTGATATGCTTCCTTTTTCATCTATATTTCCTTACCTATCTCAATTGATTGCTGTAGTTTATGGGAATCAATTTTGAATTTTGAATTGGGTTGAATCCAGATTAGGAGACAAAATAAATCTTCCTATTCCTTAAGGTGCACATTGAAGACAACTGCATCTAAATCGATTTGGTGTCAAATCCTTCTTTTAATGCCCATTTTCGTCCATGATGCTGCACTAAGTGAAATTTATTTTTTTTTCTATTTATGGGATTTTGATACTTGCCTTTTTGGGTAGATTTAAATAGATCCGTATTTAATTTGCGTTGAAGTGAATTAAATTCAAATTTTTGTCCAGATTCGTTTTTATTTGAATTCAAAGTTTCTTTTTTGGTTTAAGCTTACTTTTACTTCCTTGACATTGCTGGAGTATTATTTGCTTTTGTCTATACTCTAGGTGATATTTTTCAAGTAGCACAAAACCTAGTTCATGTGTTACTTTCCAAATTGTCAGTGTCTTCTTTCAAGTTTTTGCGCGCTTCCTTCTTTCTTTAGGATTTCTTCTTTGTTTCATTAAACGCACCTTGTGGTTAGTTGGTTGACCTTAGTTTCTGAAGTGCAATTGAAGAATCAGCAACAGAATGGTAAGAGTGCAAACACTTGAGTACTTTCTTTTTTTAACACAATATTTGCTAGTCCTTTTTGTTCTTTGTTGATTTAAGGTAGGATGAGTAAAGACAAGAATGTGGTGGATCGTACTGATGAAAGTGAATCGAATATGGGTAACGATTATAAGCTCTTTAAGAAGTCAGTCAGTGGTGAGTTACAAAGGCTCAATAAGACTCTTGAGAGGTTAACTGAAACTATGGAGAGTTTGAATGTCTCATAAGCTTCCACTTCTACAAGAATACCTCAAAGAACTCTTAATTGTAATAATGACTATGATGATTCGGATGTGTTGGTTAATAATTTGTTGCTTGCTGTACATTGTGAGATGCTTGTTGCTAGGCGTGCTCTGAATATGCAGGTTAAGGAAGAAAGCCTAGAACAACGGAAAAACATATTTCACACTAGGTGTTTGGTTAATAGAAAAGTGTGTACTCTCATTATTGATGGAGGTAGTTGCACAAATGTGGCTAGTGTGTATATGGTGGAAAAATTGGGCTTGGCTTCTATTAAACACCCTAAGCCATATAGATTGCAATGGTTGAATGATTGTGGAGACGTTAGGGTTACACGCCAGGTGGTTATACCATTTTCTATTGGTAGGTACAAGGATGAGATATTATGTGATGTGATACCTATGCAGGCAAGCCATATGTTGTTAGGTAGACCGTGGCAACATGATAGAAAGGTGCAATATGATGGGTTTAATAACAAGTACTCCTTCACTCATAAAGGACAGAAGGTTATACTCGCTCCTTTATCACCCAAAGAGGTATATATTGATTAAATAAAGATGCTGGAGAGGGAGAGGGAGACTTCGGCCTTGGCCACAAAAGGGAGTGAGAGCTTAAATTCTACGGAAAAGATGAGAGAAAAGAGTGAGTTTGAGGGTAAAGAGGCTGGAAAAGAATCAAGACTAGTTCAAGGAGGGAAGGTGGAGAAAGAAAAGGAGGAAGAAGAGGCTAAAGTTCCAATCTCAACTTTCATAGAGATTGAAATTGAAGAGGAAGTTGTAATGCATGAATCTAATGTAGTTGTTGTTGAGAATTCCATCAATGAACTTATAGAAGAGGTTGTGAATGATGAAGGACATGGGGAGCACGTGATTGATGAGGTGGAGGAGGCGAATGAGACTGTTTTGGAAGTTGTAGAGAAGAATGGGTCACATCCACAAGATCTATCTATGACTAATATTTTTATGCCTAGTTCATTTGTTCTTGATGTGCAGGTTGTTGATGAAAACAGTCATAACAAAAGTTTTATCCTATTTCCACCTATTCAAAAGGAGGTCTTTGAAGATACATGGGTTCCTAAAGCTTCTCTTTTTGACATAAATATCAGCAATATTTGAGAACGAATCTTTTCTAAAGAAGGAGAGAATGATACGGATCCAATAGGGCAAATTTCTAACAATGGTGTGGAGCAAACTTATGTCATTCAAATGGATCTAAAAGGAGTTCAAAATCATATTCATATGATCCATATATATTTGGGGCGTGCTTCAACTCATATGGGACAGATTTGGTGCAACACTTGCAATCATAGGCTTAGGGAGCCTAATCAAACCTATGGGCTAAAACTACATAAAGAGAAGTCTAAAGTGAAGATCAAGTAAGGTTTTTGTGAAGATTCAGCTTTGTTATGATGGGCTTACTATGTTTTATTATTTGAACTCTTATTTTATTTTAGCTTTGTTTGGGCTTGTATTCTGGCCATATTTTATCTTTTAAGTTTTAGAGTGTTGGACCATGTTTTGGGCTTATGTTTTAATACTTATGTGTTATTTTAGTGTGTGATTGGACTTGGGCCTTATGTGTTTAAGTCAGGTCCAAAAAGAGTGTCTTAGGGTTTTATTTGTTTTTCTCCTTACTATATAAGGATAAGAAACAATTGTAAGAGGCAGCTTTTAATCAAAATTTGAGAATTCTTCTTATGCCTTTGGCGTGTATTGCTTTGAGTGAGAGTGAGGATTTGCTTTCATCAATTGCACCAGGAATCTTGGCTTACTTATCAACTATTCATTGTGGCGTTTGTCAGATTCTCATCTAAATCCTTCGATCATTGGTGTTTCAGCTTCTCTAAGTGTGGGGTGCCATAAGAGGTGGGTTTATCAAATCTTTGGATTCCATATCTACTTGTGCGTGTGGGTTTGAGGCTTGTGCCATAGGGTTCCGCGTCACATACAATCTGTTATTGATGCCTATACTGAGATATGGATCCTTCATAATGTCTTGATGGGCTAGCGCCTTGTCCACCTATTTCATTCTTTCTCTTATTTGAGAATTTTTTGCATTGTCTTGATACTCAGCGGCACCCCAAGCGGATTGCCATGCATCTATTACTCCTTCTGACTGTAATACCTAGCTAGACCCCAGCATCGGAATTCCCACTTTTCGGTGGAATCTCGGATGTCGGAACCCTCTAGAAGGGTAGAATATGGTTTTCTAAAGTGTTTTCATGTGTTTTTATGATTTTAATAAAGAAATAAATTGAGTTTTGAAAGAAAAAGACCAAGGAAGAAAACCCAGGTTCGACCGCCGAACCTCAAATTCGGCCGTCGAACATAGGGAGTTTGCGGAAGCACCTTTGGCCCCCGAAGGTGGTCTGGCCAGCCACCTATAAAAGGCCCCTTGTCCGAAAATGGGTGAGTTTTCTCTCTCTATTTTCGGGCATAGGTGAGATTTCATCCTTCCATGGTCGATTTGTTGTTTTTCTTCAATCCCTTCATGTTTTTGATGAGTTTTTACTTTGTTTTGAAGATTTTGAGCTAAGATTAGAGTTTTGAAGCTTGGAGACCCCCGGAGCTCGTTTTCTCCCAATCTCAAAGTTTGGATCACCTCTCCTCTTGATCTTCAAGAGGTAAGTGTCGATCCACGCCTTTTATGATGTTTTTAGTAAGTTTTATGAAGGGGTTAAGGGTTTTGATGCATGATTAGGTTAGTTGTAAAAAATAGTTAGGCTTTATGTGTGGTTATTGATAAATGTATGTTTATGTGATGTTTGTTGGGGTTTAGGCTAGTTTTATGCCCCTATATGCTTGAAAATGTGTTTATGCATGTTTTAGAATGGTTGAATGCATGTTGTGAAGTTTTTGGGTGGCTGAATGTATGAGGCGGAATCGGGTTCTGCCATTTTGGAGAACCCAGGTTCGGCTGCCGAAGCCATGTTCGACAGCCGAACCTATCTGTGGAGGCAGTTTGGCCGCCTAAACTCGCCTCCAAAAGTTTGGACTTTCAGCTCTGGAGGGGAGTTTCGACCGCCGAACCTGCCCCCGAAAGTGGGTGACTTTTGGCTCTGAAAGGACTTTCGGCCGTCGAACCCTGCCCCTGAAAGTGCCTGACTTTCGACTCTGGAGGGACTTTCGGCCGCCGAACCTGCCGCCGAAAGTGCCCTGTCCAGCCTTCCTTTGCATGTTTTCTATGCATATTTTGGTGATGTTTTAGGGGGTTTTTGGGGAGTTGTTTAGAGTTATGTTAGAGTTTGTTCGGTCCCTCATTTGAGTCCACCTGTGTAGGATCGGACCCGAGGAACCGAGGAGGCCAGCAGTGCTAGCTGTTTCAGAGTCAGCCAGAGGTGAGTAGAACAGAACTACTTTCTATTTTAAAAGTAATTGAACTCCTAAGCATGTTCATGCATCACGATTGCCATGTTTATAGGTTGTTGCATTAGAAATCACGAATATGATGCATTGCATAATTTGCTGTTGATGTGGATGGATAATGGATGATCCATTAGCCCTCGATATGATATGCTATGTTATGATATGAAAGACCAGGTGTGGCCTGCACTACGCCCCTAGCACTATGAAGAGAAAGTCCGGGTGTGGCCTGCACTACGCCCCCGACATGGTTGGATAATGTTATGATATGTATATGTAAGAGAAAGACCAGGTGTGGCCTGTACTACACCCCTGGCACAATTGGATTATGCAGAGGGTTATTGGTGACAAATCCATCTGTGATGTGGATTGTTTGTAATGTGATGCATTTCATGATGGCATGTGTTTATAAATAGTTTTGTTGTTCTGCTCACTGGGCTCTTGTAGCTCACCCCTTTTCCCTAACCCCTAGGTTTGCAGGTTCATGATAGATCAGGAAGTCGTCAAGGGTAAAAGCTTTGTTCATGTAATAGATTAGTAGTGGACATGATATGTGAAATAATGTAATGTAATGTAATGTAAAGTATATGTACAGTGATGTAATGAGGATTAGAATTGTGCTTGGCCGTAATGTACGGTTAATCCCTTTTTGTACATGATCTATATGAAATGTTTTAATGCTGAATTATGTTGAACCAGGCTTGATATATGATATGTGACCCAACTAGAGCATTTGATGAGGGCTCTAGTATGGGGTTTGTATGTTTTCAGTTTTAGTGCATGCATGACTCACGGTTGTCGAAACCGGTAAAAAATAACCTTCTTGGTTATCAACAATTTACAACTGCAGATAGTGGTGAAGGATCGAATCCACAGAGAATTGAGTACTTATCTATTTTTCACAAACAAGATCAATCAGAATCATCTGAAAGCACAATTGAAAGCAAGTAGAGCAAAAGTAAAATGCAATAAAGTAAAAAAGGGGGGGTTTTGAGATTGTTTGGACTAACAACTATTGAAAGCAATTAAAACAGCAAGTAATCAAAATAAAAGAAGAAATAAATATGAGAAAAGTCTAGTTGAAGATATGGATCCACTTTGGTTGTTTGGGTTGATAATTGAAACTTAGGTTTTCTTGACTCATTCAATAGATTAGTTATGGGGGTGGAAAACGCTTCTCACCACCATGTCTCTCCTTATGATTAAATCAATTAGGGAACGTCCTCTAATCAATTACTAATTAACAAATTGCCAAGGAACGTCATTGGACCATAGGCATCAAAACAATTGTCAATTGCATAAAGAATGAGAGAGATCCAATCCTAGCTACTCAAACGCATGAGATGTTGCTAGATCATGCAATTCCTTAGTTTTTACACCAAGTGTTCTTAGTTCAGAATATTTCCAGCAATTACGGACTAACAAATATCCCAACTAACAATCAATTAACTTTGCAATCAAGAATCAAGTGGCCAATTTGATCAAAACAACAAAGCAATCTTAGAATTAAGCACACAATTGCATGAATATTGAACTAATAAAAAACAAACACTTTATGTTCAGATCTCACAACCCTTTAAACAACCTTAGTTTTAACCAAACTTCAACTAGAATTAAGGGTTTCAGCCACTCATGGCTGAACCAAAATAGAAAATAAAAGAAGAGAAAGCAAGAAGATGAAGAACCAAAGTGGGGAGGAGGAAAGATGGGGCTGCCGAATCCTTCAAGGAGTGGTGTGGATCAAATCTGCCTCTTCATGTCTTCTTGAAGCCTTTAAATAGGTCTTGGGAGGCTGCCTAGGGTTTCTTGGATGTCCATGCATCTTTTGGAGGCTGCCCAAAGTGCCCTTGTGTCTTCTATGTGCATGTGAAGAGTTGTAAGGGCGTTTTGGTCTTTTAATTATTGTCCAAGTGTGTCCAAGAAGCCTTCTTCACATTATTCATGCATTAAAGAGGAAGGTGGAGCCTTGATTTGAATTTTGAATGTGTATGGCATAAAGTGAGAAACATGTGATCTTCAAGATTTGGCTTATTGAACAAGGAGGAGGCTATTCGGGGGCACTTTCGGCCGCCTAAGGTAAGTTTCGGAGGCTAGACTTTCGGCTCTGGACGGAAGGTTCGGCAGCCGAAGGAGCTGCCGAAGATAGGTGACTTTCGGCTCTGGAGTGAAGGTTCGGCCGCCGAAAGTGCTTCCGAAGGTGGCTGAGTTTCGGCTTCCGAAAGTGGCTTTTCTATTTTTGGCACTTTTTTGGCATTTTTAAGAGCATTTTCTCCGGATTGTTTCTTTACACCTAATACCTGTAAAACATGATTAAAACCACAAAATTAGGTAGAATAGGTGCAAATAAACATCAATAAGATCATGATAATATGGGCTAAAATATGCTCTATCAAATACCCCCACACTTAGCCTTTTGCATGTCCTCAAGCAAATAAACATAGTCAAATAAGTTTTCTTTGCTCTAGATCCTTATTTCTACTTAAGCTCTTACTCTAGACCCCTATTTTGAATCATTGCAGTGAAGAATATATGCATGAAGATTACTTACCCTCTTTCCTTGTTTCCCTTTGCTTACCATGGCTAGGATTTGTTTTCCTCAAGAGAGACCATACATGCACATTTTTGTTAAGACTTTTTCTAACTTTTGGATTGACTTGCCCTTACCTTTAAGTACTTTATTCAGGCTTTTTGTACTTTTAATTTTGCTTGAAAAAGTCACCAACCTTTTGACGTGAAGGTACATATTTGTGATACCCACCCTCAGTTACTCAGTTGGTCACCTTTCCAAGTGGCTACTAGCTTTGTTCTTAGTCTTTTGACCATTGAAACAGTTTTTGATTTTGTGCTTTTGAGGTCTTTGCCTTTGCTGAATTTTCTTTCTCTCAATGATTTGGGCAAATCAACACCAATTGCTAAATCAAGTCATGTTAAGTTCATTCACACAACTTTCAATTTATTCTCATCAATTGAGGGTCATCAATATATTTTTCACCATGGCAAGCTCAAAGATTCAATTCAAAAGGCAATTCTCAAACATGAATACAACTCACTGCAATTGATTCAACATAAGTTTAAAGAGTTATCACATTAATGGGGTCATGGAAAGAAAAACTCATCCAACATAGTTCATCAGTTTAAGTAGAGCAAAACAAAAAGAAGAAGAAGGTTGTGGTTGTGTGTGTTTTATTGAAAGCATAAACTAAAATTAAACTGTGGCTAATTAACTGAAGGAAACGCAAAACTGAAAGGAGAGAAAAATTTTTTTTTGCATTCTGAAAGCAATTCGTAGAAGAAAGAAAGGGAGAAGAAGAAGAGAAGAAGAGAGAGAGAGAGAAAGAAGAAGTATGCACCCCCACACTTAAATCATGCATTGTCCTCAATGTAAAAGAAAAGAAGAGAACAAAGGAATCTGAATACTCCCCTGGGGTGTAGTGTGCATGGTGTGATCACTTAGGCAGAGTGAGTGAGTGGAATTTCTTCCACTATTTGCACTGCGAATCCTTCATAGTATGGCTTCAGTCGATGCCCATTTACTTTGAAGATCTTTCCAGTTTCTATGCTTTTGATGTCTACAGCTCCATGGGGATAGGCATGTTCCACAATGAATGGTCCAATCCACCTAGACCGTAGTTTTCTTGGAAACAACTTCAAACGGGAATTAAAGAGTAAGACTTTATCACCAACCTCAAATTGTTTTCTTGAAACATGACTATCATGGGAGGCTTTGGTTTTGCTTTGTAGTTCCAAGAATTCTCATATGCATCTCGTCTTATTTCCTCTAGCTCTTGCAGTTGCAACTTGTGATGTTGTCTAGCTTCTTTAAGGTCCATGTTGCAATTCTTTACAGCCCAATATGCCTTGTGTTCAAGCTCAACTGGAAGGTGGCAAGCTTTTCCATAGACTAATATGTAAGGAGATATACCTATGGGAGTCTTGTAGGCTGTTCTGTAGGCCCATAAAGCATCTTCTAATCTGGTGCTCCAATCCTTTCGGTTAGGAGAGACTGTCTTTTCAAGGCTGGCCTTGATTTCTCTATTAGATACTTCAGCTTGCCCATTTGTTTGAGGGTGGTAGGCTGTGGATGTCCTATGTATCACGTTGTGTTTTCTGAGAAGGCCTTCCACTACCCTACTGCAAAAATGGGTCCCTCTGTCACTGACGATTGCCTTTGGTACTCCATGTCTAGCAAAGATGTTTGTCTTCACAAAGTCTACTACTGCCTTGGCATCATCAGTCTTAGTTGCTCTAGCTTCCACCCACTTGGACACATAATCTACTGCAAGGATGATATAAGTGTATCCAAAGGATGGTGGGAATGGGCCCATGAAGTCTATGCCCCAAACATCAAATACCTCACAGACCATGATGGGGTTTTGTGGCATTTGATTTCTTTTGCTCAGATTTCCAGTCTGTTGACACCTAGTACATGATTTGCAAAACAGAAAAGCATCTCGAAACATGGTGGGCCAAAATAGACCACTTTCAAGTATCTTATGAGCAGTTTTCCTTGGACCAAAGTGTCCTCCACAACTATATGAATGACAAAAAGTAAGTACAGAAGCTATTTCTTGATCAGGAATGCATCTCCTTATCATTTGGTCAGCACAATATTTCCACAAATATGGCTCATCCCAAACATAGTATTTGGCATCTTTATTTATCTTATCTTTAGTGTGCTTTGGCATGTCAGAAGGCAAGTTACCTGTGGCCAAGTAGTTTACTATATCTGCGTACCATGGCTCATTAGACTGAGCAAGGAAGATTTGTTCAAGGAGATCATGCTTACACTCTTCAGAATCTGGAAGGTACTGTTCTTGGCTTGACTGCAAAGAAGGTGAGCTGGAAGAGCTTGCTTGCATTGGATTCTGTGGAACAAGGTTCGGCGGCCGAAGAATGTCTATATTCGGCGGTCGAAAGTCAGCTGAGTTTGGAGGCCGAGAGCTCATGGCTTCAGTCTGCGCTGTAGGCGGAGAGGAAAAATTCGGCGTCTAAAAGGTAGTCAGATTCGGCGGCCGAAGATTGCCTGTGTTCGGCGGCCGAAAAGTGTCTTTAGTCGGTGCGTCGATCTTAGTTTGCGAAGCAGAATTCGGTGTTTGCAAGTCAGTAGGATTCGGCGGCCGAAAGGGGACTGGATTCGGCGGCCGAAAGTTGGCTTCAGCTTGCGCAATATCAATCTGCTGGATGCTGCAGACAGTCTCTTTCTGGCTCTCAATCTGCATCTGATCAGTTTCTTGGCAGAAATCATTGTTAAGAATATCGTCTTGATTTTCATCAAAAACCTCCTGGCTCAAACAGTCAACAATATTAAGACCATAGACAGGTGACATATCATGTGGATATTTCATGGCATCATAGACATTGTATTTAATTACTTCTCCCTCAAACTCCATGGTTAAAGTACCATCATGCACATCTATTTTAGTCCTAGCAGTGCTCAAGAAAGGACGCCCAAGAAGGATATCAGAACTAGTATTGCAACTATCTTCCTTAGTATCAATCACATAAAAATCAGCAGGGAAGACAAGTTCATCCACTTGAACTAACACATCTTCTAGAACACCTATGGGATATACCACAGATCTATCAGCTAATTGAATTACAACTCTTGTGTCTTTCAGTGCACATGCATTTAGAGATTTATAGATGGAGAGAGGCATGACATTAATAGATGCACCAAGATCACACATGGCTTTCTTGATTCCAACATTCCCAATCTTACAAGAGATAGCAAACATACCTTTGTCCTTGCACTTAGTAGGGAGCTCTCTTTTAATCACAGCAGTGACAACCTCACCTACACTTACTTTCTCTCTTGCAGCTAGCTTTCTTCTATTTGTACACAACTCTTTCAGAAATTTTGCGTACCTTGGGATTTGCTTGACAGCGTCTAGCAAAGGTATGTTGATTTCTACCTTTCTGAAAGTCTCAAGGATCTCCTTTTCTTCTTTTTCTTTTTGTGTTCTTTCAAATCTCTTTGGAAAAGGAGGTGGAATGTGAAAATGTACCTCTGAATCAGTCTTTTGCACAGGTAGTGTTTCAGATTGCGCTAGAGGGGCTTCTGAATTAATTGGTTCTTGCGCAACTTGCTCTTCTTGCTCATGACTAGCATCTTGAAGCTCTTTTCCACTTCTCAAAGTAATAGCACTGACATTCTGTCTTGGGTTAGTTTTAGTTTGAGAAGGGAGTTTACCTTGGGATTGCTGTTGGCTTAGAGAGGTGGCCATTTGTCCTATGTCTTGTCGCACGCCTTGCATGGTGTTTATCAATGTTTCCATCATCTTTTCAAGGCTCTGGTTGGAGTTCTGAGGTGCTGGTTGGGCTTGATTTCTTTGGTAGTTCTGGGTGTTGTTGGCCCTTCCATAGCTGAAATTGGGGTGGTCTCTCCAACCTGGGTTGTAAGTGTTTGAGTATGGATCATGTCTAGGTTGGTTGTACCCTCCAATTGTACTGACTTGTTGGCTATCTTCTTGCAGTGTAGGACATTGATCAGTGGGGTGTCCTACATAAGAGCAGATCCCACATGGCCTAGGTGGCTGGACTGCTTGCATCTGTTGAACCAATCCTATAGCAAAATCTTTCATAACAGTTGATAGTTCAGAAATAGTAGAGGAACTTACCTCATTAGCTCTTTGCAGTTGTTTTTCTTCTCCATATTGCCTAGATCAGGCTGCAAGTGTGGAGATCAATTCTTTCATCTCTCTTGGTGTCTTGTCTGCAATGGACCCTCCACAAGCTACATTTATGAATTTTCTTTCTGATGGGAGCAATCCTCCATAGAAGAACTGTATGAGAGACCTGTCTGACATATCATGTTGTGGACAACCTGTACATAGTCTTTCAAACCTTTCCCAATAATCATATAAGTCCTCAGTTTGTTTCTGTCTTATGCTAGTAATTTCTCTTATTATGCCAATTGATTTAGATGGTGGGAAGTATTTGTCCAGAAAGGTTTGGACCATATCATCCCAAGAAGTTATAGATCCAGGTGGCAAATAAAATAACCAATCTTTAGCAAAGTCATCTAATGAAAAGGGAAAAACTCTTAATTTAACATGATCTTCAGAGATCCCTTGAGGTCTCATGGATGAGCAGACAATGTTGAATTCTTTCAAGTGTTTGTGGATTTTCATTCTCTCTACCTCTAAATTTAGAAAGAAGATGAATCAAACATGTATTAAGTTCAAAGGGAACTGTAAGAGGTGGATAGGTGATGCAAAGAGGTGCTTGATCACCTATAGGTGTTGCTAACTCTCTCATGGTTCTTTTCCTTGGCACTTGAGGTCTCATGACTGGATTTTCTTGAATGATTTGGTTCTGGACAGCAGGTCCATTGGGGGCAGCAGCTTGTGCATTAGGTTCTGCCATTGGTGCAAGATTCGGTTGCTGGGGCAGGGAAGGTTCGGCGGCCGAATGTTGGGATGGTTCGGCAGCTGAATGTTAGGCAGAAGGTTCTGCGATTGAGGCTTGCTTTCCTAGCCTCCTGATTATGCGTTCAATTTCTGGATCAAAGGGTAGAGTGTCCCTATGCTTAGATCTGGTCATGAAAAGAAAAATAAACAAGTTAAATCAATTCCCCGGCAACGGCGCCAATTTTTGACTCGCGGTTGTCGAAGCCGGTAAAAAATAACCTTCTTGGTTATCAACAATTTACAACTGCAGATAGTGGTGAAGGATTGAATCCACAGAGAATTGAGTACTTATCTATTTTTCACAAACAAGATCAATCAGAATCAACTGAAAGCACAATTGAAAGCAAGTAGAGCAAAAGTAAAATGCAATAAAGTAAAAATGTGGGGGTTTTGAGATTGTTTGGACTAACAACTATTGAAAGCAATTAAAATAGCAAGTAATCAAAATAAAAGAAGAAATCAATATGAGAAAAGTCTAGTTGAAGATATGGATCCACTTTGGTTGTTTGGGTTGATCATTGAAACTTAGGTTTTCTTGATTCATTCAATAGATTAGTTATGGGGGTGGAAAACGCTTCTCACCACCATGTCTCTCCTTATGATTAAATCAATTAGGGAACGTCCTCTAATCAATTACTAATTAACAAATTGCCAAGGAACGTCATTGGACCATAGGCATCAAAACAATTGTCAATTGCATAAAGAATGAGAGAGATCCAATCCTAGCTACTCAAACGCATGAGATGTTGCTAGATCATGCAATTCCTTAGTTTTTACACCAAGTGTTCTTAGTTCAGAATATTTCCAGCAATTACGGACTAACAAATATCCCAACTAATAATCAATTAACTTTGCAATCAAGAATCAAGTGGCCAATTTGATCAAAACAACAAAGCAATCTTAGAATTAAGCACACAATTGCATGAATATTGAACTAATCAAAAGCAAACACTTTATGTTCAGATCTCACAACCCTTTAAACAACCTTAGTTTCAACCAAACTTCAACTAGAATTAAGGGTTTCAGCCACTCATGGCTGAACCAAAATAGAAAATAAAAGAAGAGAAAGCAAGAAGATGAAGAACCAAAGTGGGGAGGAGGAAAGATGGGGCTGCCGAATCCTTCAAGGAGTGGTGTGGATCAAATCTGCCTCTTCATGTCTTCTTGAAGCCTTTAAATAGGTCTTGGGAGGCTGCCTAGGGTTTCTTGGATGTCCATGCATCTTTTGGAGGCTGCCCAAAGTGCCCTTGTGTCTTCTATATGCATGTGAAGAGTTGTAAGGGCTTTTTGGTCTTTTAATTGTTGTCCAAGTGTGTCCAAGAAGCCTTCTTCACATTATTCATGCACTAAAGAGGAAGGTGGAGCCTTGATTTGAATTTTGAATGTGCATGGCATAAAGTGGGAAACATGTGATCTTCAAGATTTGGCTTATTGAACAAGGAGGAGGCTGTTCGGGGGCACTTTCGGCCACCTAAGGTAAGTTTCGGAGGCTGAACTTTCGGCTCTGGACGGAAGGTTCGGAGGCTGAACTTTCGGCTCTGGACGGAAGGTTCAGTGGCCGAAGGAGCTGCCGAAAATAGGTGACTTTCGGCTCTGGAGTGAAGGTTCGACTGCCGTAAGTGCTTCTGAAGGTGGCTGAGTTTCGGCTTCCGAACTTCACTTTCGGCTTCCGAAAGTGGCTTTTCTGTTTTTGGCACTTTTTTGGCATTTTTAAGGGCATTTTCTCCGGATTGTTTCTTTACACCTAATACCTGTTGATGACCGCTGGATTTCTCCATCCTGGCCCAGGGCCTTGATCATAGCCAAAAGCCCATCTTGCAGAGGCCCACACACCTGATACACGAGACAAGCCTGGTTCGTGCCACCTTCAAGGTCGGGCTCAACCAAGCTTCTTCACTTAGATCGGCCCAGTCCGTGACTAGCAGGCCCTCTCCTCTCAGACTCAGCGTCCGGCCCGACTCTCGGCCCAGCCCAGTATCCAGAGCCATACCAAGACAGCCTAGCAATCCGCTCGAACGTACGCACGAGGAGAATCAGAGGCCGTTACGCATGGAGCAGGCTGCTGATACCCTCGTACACCCGAATCTGTATGTCAGAGACGCGTGTCCCAATCATGGAAAGGCCTTTACACGTCACCAGCAAGCATAGCGAAATGGATAAAAGGGGAACCCCCTCCCCAGAAAGTTTAAGTTTATTTTTCAATACCAAAACCTTTGTAAAACCCTATTCTACTGGATCTCAGATCATCAATTGGCGCCGTTTGTGGGAAACGAAGGAGATCTTTTCATCACCGGAGTTTTCACTTTCAAAACCCACTGAGATCCACGATGGCAAATCACCAAGAAAGTAACCTTAACATTCCAAATGACCTGAGCTCTGCCCAAGATGGGCAGCAGTTCTCCTTCTCTAGCCCTACAACGTTGAATAACCAAACGCCTATTCCTCTTAATCCCTCGCCAAGCTTGGCAGGGAATACTCCCACCATGACTCTGTCTAACCAGGACATTCAAACTATGGCTCTCCAGCTACAGACTACTGCTCACTGGTTGGGACAGATAATGCAATAGAGGGGCCTTAGCACCCCAGTAAATGCACTCCCAGTAGTGGAGGAACCCAGAACCAATGAACCCCGACCTACCTCTGACCGCCTCCAAACTAACAGCCACGATGCCGGGGAAGAGGAAGAACCGGAGGCCCGAATCCATGGGAGAAGGGCAAGAGAGTTGATAGAAAATGAGGAGGCGGACAACTATTCTGCCGGAACAACCAGGGAAACGAGAACTGAAACAGAGGAGGAGGAATACAGCTGGGGCAAAGGATCCAGCCCGGAAGACGAGAAAATGAACCACAAGCTGAAAAGGTTGAAAGAGCAGCTCTTAGCCGAGCTAGGTAAGAAAGATCAGAGCCAAACCTCTTTGCCCACTTCTTCTCCTTTCTCAAAGATAGTGCAGCAGGAGACCGTTCCCAAGAAGTTTATGATGCCGCCGATGGTGGCCTATAACGGAGCTGGTAACCCGAGGGAGCACGTTATGAACTACAAGACCTTCACGGAGTTGCAAACTCTGTCAGATGCCTTAATGTGTAAGGTGTTCCCAACAACGCTCTCGGGACCAGCGCGGGCGTGGTTCAACAGCCTGGAGGCCGGAAGCATTAAAAGTTTTGGAGATCTTGCCACCCGCTTCATCAGCCGGTTCATAGCCGGAGTGCCAGCAGATAGGAAGACGAGCTATCTAGAAACAGTGAAACAGAAAGAAGGAGAATCACTTAGAGAGTATGTCGCCCGCTTCAATACGGAGGCCCTGCAGATTTCCGAGTTGGATGAAGGAAGGGCGGTGGAGGCCATGCAAAAGGGAACAACCTCTGCCGAGTTCTTTGGTTCTTTGAGCAGGAAACCTCCGACCTCACTGGCTGAGTTGATGACGAGGGCGGAGAAGTATATAAGGCAGGATGACGCCTTAGTGACGAGTAGATTTGCTAAAGGAATGGCAGGAAAAGAGAAGGCCCCGGAGGAGAGGAGGCCGGAGAGACACGAGAAGAAACATGGAAAGAGACCTGAGCCGTACAAACAGGCCTGGGAGAGAAGGGATCAAAGGCCTCCTCCTCCTCCTCGGGCTCTTGAACCAAGAGTGCTCCCTCCTTGGGTTCCCGAGAAACCAACCCCCCTCAACGCTTCCAGAGCCGAAGTGCTCATGGCAGTCCAGGATAAGGAGTTCCTCCAGTGGCCCAAACCCATGAAGTCGGAAGCAGATCAAAGAAATCCTGACAAGTATTGTCAATATCACCGGAGCCATGGGCACGATACGAATAACTGTTTTCAGTTAATCGCGGAGATTGAGAGGCTGATCAAAAGGGGGCACCTAAAAAATTTTGTGAAGAAACCAGAGGGACAGAGGCCTCAGCCTGGTTCGACAACTCAAACGCCTAGGAGAATAGGAGCTGGACCAGTGAATGATGGGTCCAGTGGGACCATCAACATGATTGTTGGAGGAACGGGAGGACGGATGAGCCGTCGAGGAAAGAAGAGAAACCGGGAAGGGGAGACCAGCAATAGTGAAGTCATGCAGATCGTTGAGCACTCTCCCATGACTATCGCTTTCTCTCCGGAAGATGCACAAGGCATTCAGATGCCCCATGATGATGCGCTCGTCATTGAGGCTGTCATTAATAATTTTCGGGTAAAGAAGGTTCTGGTAGATGACGGGAGTAAGGTCAACTTGCTGCCATATCGGGTTTTCCAGCAGATGAGAATCCCAGAAGAACAACGGGTTCGGGACCAGTCACCAATCAAGGGGATCGGAGGAGCACCAGTACTTGTAGAAGGAAAGGTGAAGCTGGCTCTTACCCTGGGAGAAGCACCCAGAGCTCGCACCCATCATGAGGTGTTTTTGGTGGTCAAACTCCCACTGAGCTACAATGCGATTTTGGGGAGACCGGCGTTGTTCGACTTTGAAGCTGTCACCAGCATCAAGTATTTGGCACTCAAGTTCCCAACGGAAGAAGGAGTGGGAATGGTTCGGGGCAGCCAGGAAGAAGCAAGGGCGGTATACTTGGCCACAGTAACAGAGCCGAGCTCAACTGGAGAAGCACTCGACTCGGAGGTTCTGGAGGTCAGAGATGAAACAAAAGAAGCCCGGACAGAGCCAGTTGGAGAGTTGGAAACCTTCCCCTTATCAGAAGCAGATGCAAACAAGGTTTTCAGTCTTAATGCCAGCCTCACCAAACAACAAAAAGGCGAAGTCATGGCCCTGATCCGAAGTCACGCGCCGACCTTCGCATGGAAGCCCTCAGACATGCCGGGAATTGACCCCAAAGTAATGACACACCGATTGAATGTTCTCACCGAGGCCAGACCGGTGAAGCAAAAGAAGAGAGTAGTGGGAAAAGAGAAGCAGCAGGCCACCCGGGAAGAAGTGCAGAAGCTAGAAGAGGCAGGCTTTATTAGGGAAGTCATGTACCCACAATGGTTTGCACTTGCTTATGGCACAGAAGCCGTAGTTCCAGTTGAATTGCAGATCCCCACTCATCGAGTCCAATTCGTCAGTGAGAATACTAATGAGGATAAGTTAAGAAGCAACCTGGATGCCCTTGAGGAAGTCAGGGAAGAAGCCCAAGTCCGAACTGCCGCTTATCAACAACGAGCAGCGAGATATTACAACCAAAAGGTCAGAGAAAGAAGCTTAAAAGTGGGAGATCTGACCTTAAGAAACCTGGAAGCTACAGGAAAAAGAGCGGCCGCGGGCAAGTTAGCACCGACCTGGGAAGGTCCTTTCAAGGTGACAAAAGTGGTCAAGCCAGGGGTATACCGAATTGAAGATATGCAAGGAAACCCTGAGCCCCACGCTTGGAACATCCAGCACCTAAAACGGTATTTCCCTTGAAATATTTGTAAAGAAAAACATTGTATTTTGACAACTATGAGTAAATAAAAATTCTTTATACAATATGAATTATCTTTATAAATAACATTCTTCCATGAAAAAGAAAGAATAGGGCTCAGAAAGATCCCTTGAAACAAGACCTCAGTTAGGCACAAAATCAGCTGAGATAACAAAGCGACAGTAAGGCCAATGAGCCTGAATCTTGTGCAAAAACCTCAAGAAGGCACAAAAAACTGCCGGCGGGCCCCGAGGTCACCCCGGAACGGCCGGTGAGGATCATAAAGATGCCTCCCGGAGCATGAAGACCGGGATCCCCTAGAACTCCCGGGAAAACAAAACAAAAAACTGCCGGCGGGCCCCGAGGTCACCCCGGAACGGCCGGTGAGGATCATAAAGATGCCTCCCGGAGCATGAAGACCGGGATCCCCTAGAACTCCCGGGTAAACAAAGAAGACCGGGATCCCCTAGAACTCAAGGGAAAACAAAACAAAAAACTGCCGGCGGGGCCCCGAGGTCACCCCGGAACGGCCGGTGAGGATCATAAAGATGCCTCCCGGAGCATGAAGACCGAGATCCCCTAGAACTCCCGGGCAAACAAAGAAGACCGGGATCCCCTAGAACTCCCGGGAAAACAAAACAAAAACTGCCGGCGGGGCCCCGAGGTCACCCCGAAACGGCCAGTGAGGATCATAAAGATGCCTCCCGGAGCATGAAGACCGGGATCCCCTAGAACTCCCGGGTAAACAAAGAAGACCGGGATCCCCTAGAACTCCCGGGAAAACAAAACAAAAAACTACCGGCGGGGCCCCGAGGTCACCCCGGAATGGCCGGTGAGGATCATAAAGATGCCTCCCGGAGCATGAAGACCGGGATCCCCTAGAACTCCCGGGTAAACAAAGAAGACCGGGATCCCCTAGAACTCCCGGGAAAACAAAACAAAAACTGTCGGCGGGGCCCCGAGGTCACCCCGGAACGGCCGGTGAGGATCATAAAGATGCCTCCCGGAGCATGAAGACCGGGATCCCCTAGAACTCCCGGGTAAACAAAGAAGACCGGGATCCCCTAGAACTCCCGGGTAAACAAAGAAGACCGGGATCCCCTAGAACTCCCGGGAAAACAAAACAAAAACTGCCGGCGGGGCCCCGAGGTCACCCCGGAACAAAAACAGTCAGGATCTCGTAAGATCTCCTAAAAACAAAAAATAGTCGGTGAAGGACTTAAGAGCTTCCCGAAATGAAAATTCCCCATATCATATGCAGGGACAACTTAACACACAGTTCCGACCTCACAAGAAGAGAGGAGCCCGGAACTACCAAAGAAAAATCAGGTTCCGACCTCCTGAAGAGGCACGATAGCTAAGAAGCGCCGACCTCAAAACAGATGCTAACGCTAAAAGTTTGACTATAGGACAAAAAGCCGAGCTCCTAGCCCGGAAGAACTTATATCCTCAAAAGCTCAAAGATATAAAGGCCAAAGAAAAAGGCCGAGTTCCTTCTCTAAAAAGGGCTCATAAATGAAGAAACCTTCAGAAGGATAAATAAGGGAGAAAATGGCTATACTCCAAAATCAGTTTATCAGGAACAGACATCCAAATTCACAACCAAGAAGGAAAGGCTAAAAGCAAAAAACAGACATGCTAGGTATGAGATTTGATCTCTCAGACCATTAGCTAAGAGCTGAGCTTGCAACTCAAAAGCAATCCAGAGCTTATGAATGAGAACATAGTGTACAAATATGAGAAAAAGATAGAGTACTTTGAGGAAAAAGAAAACTGATATTTCATTACAAATAACTATTACAAATTATCCGTCTGACGAGGTGGGGGGATAAATAGTCCTTAAAGGACTTACATCAGTAAGGACATCCTCGCCTACATTATTTCTACTTGCAGTCATATCTGAAGGAAGCTTGGAATCCCTTGGATCAGAGCCCTCAACGTTTACAACAGGAGCTATCTCTGACTCAAGGTGGAGATCCTCCTTCTCAGGATTAAGGTAATCCTTCTCTGACTCAAGGACTTCCACGTCCTCCCCCTCTAGCTCGGATCCCTCTGAAGAAGACTCAGCTGGCCGGCATATGTTCCTCCGGCAATCTCCTCGGGGCATAGGGAAATCATCCTCCCCATACAGCACTAGCTCGCCATCTGAGTCCTCTTCGTACCTGCGAAGCTTGGCCAAAGGAGTATCAGGAGTGTGTCTGGCTTCTCTTAAGCCGCGATTGTAGCCGGTCACATACATACAGAAGGCTTTCTTAAGAATAGCCGCTTTCATTTCACCAGAAGCTTTATATTCATTGAGATGCGCTTCACAGGCCTCAGCTACAAATTCCTTAAACTCAGAAGAGTCCTTGTAGTCCTGAAGGTGAGCCTCACAGGCCTGCTCGATCTTCCTTTTCAGCTCGTCAGACTCCTGATACTCCGCCATACATTGTTCGCGCACCAGCGAAGCCTTGTCCTCAACGTGTTTTACTACCTTGAGTAGGGCTAAGCACTTATTTTCCAGGGCTCTGACTTCATGGTTGAGCTGTTGATGGCGAAGCTTGAACTCTTCAGCCGATGAAGCCAGGTCTCTAATATGATCAGAGCTGGTACTCAATTCCTGCTCAAGGACCTTCACCCGAGCTAGGGCCATTTCCTCCTGAGTCTTCACTTCCTTCAGCTGAGCTTGAAGCTCTTCAAAATCAGCCTTTAAGGCCCCATATTGTTGCTGGACCTCAGCTTTTTGCTTCTCGACCTCATCCCTTTCGCTAAGGGCCTCTATCATAGAAGACAGCTGCTTTAAAACTCCTTCGCAGCGAACCTCCAAGGCAGCTGCCCTCTCATCAGACACTTTGAGAACTTCGCGAGTCTGAGACAGCTCTGCTTCTAAAGACTTGGTATGCCCTGCTGTCTCAGCCGCCTTCTCATCAGCCTTTTTAAGGGCCTCTAGCGCCGAATGCAGCTCCACTTGGAGGGACTGGATTTGCTCTCGAGCAGCTACCAGATTACCCCTTGCGTCACTGGTTGCAGATAAGTTCTCTTCCAGACGCGCCTCCTCAATCCGGCAGTCTATAGACTCCTGGAGGGAGCGATCACGAGCATCCACCTCCATAAAGAGGCCCGTCGCCTAAAAAGGAAGAACAACTGTCAGAAAAAGAAATGAAGCAAAACTAAAGAGAGGTGAAAAAATAACCTACCATCAGAAGCATCTCTCTAATCGAAGACCCGAGCTCCTCACGATAGCGAGATCGGAAGGACACATGCTCCTTGGTAGAACTGGCTAAGAGACCAGTCAGAGCAAGAAGACGAGGATCTGAAGCCTCTGTAGTTCCGCTGAACATTCGCTCTCTGAGAAGGTCAGCAACAGCATTAGTCGGAGATTCAGGAGTAATATCTGACGCGTTCAGAGAGTTGTCAGAAGAAGACATCGAAGGCTCGACAGGAACACTTTTCCCCTTCCCAATGGAAGGAAGAGCTGGAGAAGATCCTGCGGCAGCCCTGGATTTCTTCCGAGCAGGAGATGGGGCAGATATTCCAGGGGAAGCTGGACGCTTGTCCCCGGTCTTTGATGGAATGCCCTCAGAACCCTCAGGTTCGGTCCTCACAGGGGCAGGAGCATCCCGGGTAAAAACCTCTAGAATTGGGTCCTCTATAAGGACGATCTCCAGCCCTGTCCCAGAGGCCTCCTTATCTTTAGCAACAGGGGATTTAGACTTTCCCCCTAATACCCTTTCAGGAGAATGGGCAATACCCTGCTCCACTTGTTCAGCACCTTGGGTCTGCTCCACAATAGCTACGGAGGCTTCCCTCACTGTAACAGCCCCGAAATCCGGACCGCTACCGGCGCTAGGATCCAGATCGGCGTAAGGCCGCCGGGACCCGTAGCAAGCCTAACATAACCTGTAATCCTGCTTAATCCCATACATGATCAACAGTACTCATAAACCTGTAAACATTTTCATATAACAACCAAGCTCAACCTGTACATAAACATAAACATATCATAAACCTCCACTGGAGCCCTCATCAAATGCTCCAATGGGGTAACTCATCATACATAAGCTTGGTTGAAACATAAACTCATATCTCATATCATAAGGACCATGTACATACAAGTGGGATTAACAATCTGTATTGGTCAAGCACAACTCTATCCTCAATATTCAAATTACATATCATAACTTAAAACACTTTTACATTGCATCAATATACAATTGTCATGTCCACAATCTAACTATTACATAACATCACTTCATACTCTGGCTAACCTCCTGGTCTACCCTGTACCTGCACATCTGGGGTTAGGGGAGAGGGGTGAGCTACAAAGCCCAGTGAGCAGAATAGAGAAAAACATCTATTAATTATTTCATGCTTCCATGAAATGCAACACATCACAAACATATCACATAAGGATGGTATTGTCACCTATAGTCCTCAACATAGTCCAATCGTGCCAGGGGCGTAGAATGGGCCTCACTGGTCTTTCTCTTACATACATAACATAACATAACATTCCAATATGCCAGGGGCGTAGAATGGGCCTCACTGGTCTTTCTCTTAACATAGTCCAGGGGCGTAGAATGGGCCTCACTGGCAATCCATACCGTATCATCATCATATCATACCATAGGAGGACTAGAGGATCATCCAATAGCCAATCCGCATCCACATCATATTATGCAATGCAACATATTCGTGAATACTAATGCAAACAACCTAGAATATCACATGGCATATATGATGCATGAACATGCTCCAAAAAGTTATATTTCATTTATTTAATAACTTAAGGTTCATTCCACTCACCTCTTAGCTGAAGCTCAACAGACTCTGAAGCAGCTATCTCACTGCTGGGGTCCCTGATTTCTCGGGTCCGAACCTACACAGGTGGACTCAAATGAGGGACCGAACATACATAAACATGACTCTAAAAATACTCCCCAAAAACCCCCTAGAACATCATGAAAACACCACATAGAAATATGCATGAAATGGCTGAACAGGGCACTTTCGGCGGCACCTTCGGCGGCCGAAAGTCCTGGACAGAGACGAAACTCAGGTAGGTTCGGCGGCACCTTCGGCGGCCGAAAGTCCCAGACAGAGACGAAAGTCTCTTTTCGGGGGCAACTTCGGCAGCCGAAAGGCCTGCCTCCCCAGCCATGTTCGGCGGCCGAAAGTGCCTTCGGCTGCCGAACCTGGTTTCTGCCAAAAGGGCAGAAACTTGGCTCCTTTGTGCATTTTCGCCTCCAAACCCATAAATCATGCATACCACTCAACCAAAACATGCATACAAGCTCCTAGGGGCCTCAAACAAGCATATACCCCAACTATAACAATTCAAACATACTCATAACAAGCTACATTGTTCAAAAATCACATAAAACCTAACATAGCTCAACTAACTTAAACATGCATTTCTACCC
This sequence comes from Manihot esculenta, assembly GCF_001659605.2. Taxonomy (NCBI): domain Eukaryota; kingdom Viridiplantae; phylum Streptophyta; class Magnoliopsida; order Malpighiales; family Euphorbiaceae; genus Manihot; species Manihot esculenta. Next base: position 17,847,653 of record NC_035173.2, on the reverse strand, counting down.
CATAAAACTTCTTAAAACTTCTTTAAAACATATGAGGAGTTTAAGATCGGCCCTTACCTCTTGAAGATCGAGGGTTGAGGAGATCTAAACTTGGAGATGGGAGAAGTTCCAACTTTTGGTCTCCAAGCTCCAAAACTCGTTCTAAGCTCAAAGATCTTCAAAACCAAAGTTATAAACTTGTAAAGATCATGGAAAAAGGAAGGAAAAACTCAAGATTGGGGAAAGATGGCGGAATGCTCACCTTGGCCGAAATGGGGAGAAAAAGCTCGCCCATTTTCGGCTAAGGGACCCTTTTATAGGTGGCTGGCCAGGCCACGTTCGGGGGCCGAATGTGCCTCCGCATCCATGCAATGTTCGGCGGCCGAACTTGACTTTCGGCGGCCGAACCTTGACTTCCCTCACTCATGCTTTCGGGGGCCTAACGTGCCTCCAAAACGCATGCATGTTCGGCGGCCGAACTTGCCTTTCGGCGGCCGAACCTGGGTTTTCCTCCAAAGCTATTTTCATTCAAAAACTCATTTTCTTCCATACTTAAAACATTAAAATACATGAAAACATTTTATAAAACATGTTCTTACCCTTCTAGAGATTTCCGACGTTCGAGATCCCACCGGACGGTAGGGATTCCGATACCGGAGTCTAGCCGGGTATTACATTCTCCCCCCCTTAAGAACATTCGTCCCCGAATGTTCCTCGACTAGTACATAGCATAACAAACAACATAACATACATACATATAAAACACATAGGGACTAACCTTAAAAGAGGTGGGGATATTGCTGGAGCATGGACTCCCGTGTCTCCCAGGTACATTCCTCCAAATTGTGGTGGTTCCACATGACTTTCACCATCGGGATTTCCTTGTTTCTCAACTTTCTGATCTGAGTGTCAAGAATCCGCACTGGCTGCTCTACATAGGTGAGATCCTCTTGGATCTCTACATCAGGCTCACTAAGAACCTTGCTCGGATTTGACACGAACTTCCTCAACATAGAAACATGGAAAACCGGATGGATTCTTTCCATAGAGGCAGGCAAGTCTAGCTTGTACGACACATTCCCAATCCTTTGTAGGACTTCAAAGGGTCCGATGTACCGTGGAGCCAGCTTACCTTTCTTCCCGAAGCGAACCACTCCCTTCGTTGGAGACACCTTGAGCAATACCAGATCCCCCTCCTGAAACTCTAACTGTCTCCTGCGGACGTCTGCATAACTTTTCTGTCTGCTTGCAGCTGTCTTGATTCTCTCTCTGATGATGGGTACCATTCTGCTGGTGATCTCAACTAACTCTGGCCCTGCTAAAGCCTTCTCTCCAACTTCCTCCCAGCAAACAGGGGACCTGCACTTCCTTCCATACAAAGCTTCATATGGAGCCATCCCGATGCTAGCATGATGGCTGTTATTGTAGGCAAACTCCACCAAAGGTAGATGCTGCCTCCAAGAACCGCCAAAGTCCAGCACACACATCCTAAGCATATCCTCGATGGTCTGGATGGTCCTTTCTGACTGTCCGTCCGTCTGTGGATGGAAGGCAGTACTGAAATCCAACCTGGTACCCATGGCATCCTGCAGACTCCGCCGAAACCTGGAGGTGAACTGGGGCCCTCTATCTGACACTATAGAAACGGGAACCCCATGCAGTCTGACTATCTCATCTACATATACCTGCGCCAACTTGTCCACAGAATAGCCACTCCTGACAGGGATGAAGTGAGCAGATTTGGTGAGTCTGTCCACAATCACCCATATGGAGTCCAATCTGTTGGACGTCGCCGGTAACCCCACTACGAAGTCCATAGCTATATTCTCCCATTTCCACTCTGGAATAGGTAGCGGGTTCAGCATTCCAGCCGGCTTCTGATGTTCCAGCTTCACCCTCTGACATACTTCGCAGGCGGACACAAACTGTGCCACTTCTTTCTTCATCGCTGGCCACCAATAAACCTTCTTTAAATCTTGATACATCTTGGTGGCTCCGGGGTGAACGCTGTATCTTGCATTATGAGCTTCTCTCATAATGTCTCCTTTTAGTCCGATGTCATCTGGTACACATAATCTGTTCCCATAGCGGAGGATCCCCTTACTGTCAAATCTGTACTCGCTATCATTGCCTGACTGAACAGTCCTGGCAATCTTCACTAACTCCGGGTCCTCATGCTGTTTCTGAGCCACCTGCTCCAGAAACACGGGTGTCACTCTCATCTGTGCAATCAAAGCACCTGTACCAGACAACTCTAACTGTAGACCTTCATTCATGAGCTTGTAAAACTCCTTCACCACCGGTCTCCTCTCTGCCGTGATGTGGGATAAACTGCCTAGTGACTTCCGGCTTAGGGCGTCTGCCACAACATTCGCCTTACCCGGATGGTACTGGATTCTGCAATCATAGTCACTGAGCAGTTCTACCCATCTCCTCTGTCTCAAATTCAAATCTCTCTGACTCAAGATGTGCTGCAGGCTCTTATGATCTGTGAAGATCTCACATTTTACCCCATAGAGGTAATGCCTCCACATCTTGAGTGCAAAGATGACTGCTGCCATCTCAAGATCGTGTGTGGGGTAATTCAACTCATGCCTCTTCAGCTGTCTAGAAGCATAAGCGATTACCTTGCCATTCTGCATCAACACACAACCCAAACCTACTCTGGATGCATCACAGAACACTGTGAAGTCCTCATTGCTAGTTGGCAGAGCTAACACTGGTGCTGAAGTCAACCTTTTCTTAAGCTCCTCGAAACTCTCTTCACACTGGTCGGTCCATACGAACCTCTGGTTCTTTCTGGTCAATCTGGTTAGAGGAGCTGCAATCTTTGAGAAGTCCTGAACGAACCTCCTATAATAACCAGCCAAACCCAAGAAGCTTCTGATCTCAGTCACTGTGGTGGGTCTAGGCCAGTTAGTCACAGCCTCCACTTTCTTGGGGTCTACCTCTATTCCATTCTCTGACACTACATGCCCCAAGAATGAGATGCTCCTCAACCAGAACTCACACTTGGAGAACTTGGCATACAAGCCATGTTCCCTCAAGGTCTGCAGAACTATCCTCAGATGATGGGCATGCTCCTCTGCATTCCTGGAATACACTAAGATATCATCTATGAAGACAATAACAAAGTGGTCCAGGTACTGTCTAAACACTCTGTTCATGAGGTCCATGAATGCTGCAGGGGCGTTAGTTAACCCAAACGGCATCACAAGGAACTCATAGTGCCCATATCTGGTCCTGAAAGCTGTCTTCGGTACGTCCTCTTCCCTTATCCTCAGCTGATGGTACCCTGATCTCAGATCTATCTTGGAGAAACAACCCGCTCCTGCTAGCTGGTCGAATAGATCATCGATCCTTGGCAATGGGTACTTGTTCTTGATAGTGACTTTGTTCAACTGCCTGTAGTCGATACAAAGTCTAAGGGATCCATCCTTCTTTTTCACAAACAGCACTGGAGCACCCCAAGGTGAGGTACTCGGTCGGATGAAGCCCTTATCTACCAGATCTTGCAACTGTTCTTTTAACTCTTTCAACTCAGCTGGGGCCATCCTGTAGGGAGGGATAGAGATCGGTCTCGTTCCAGGCATTAACTCTATCTCGAACTCTATCTCCCTAGCAGGTGGTAAACCTGGAAGCTCGTCTGGGAACACATCTAAAAACTCATTAACCACTGGCACTGCGGCGGGCTTTGTAACCTGACTGTCTAGCTCTCTCACGTGAGCTAGAAAACCTTGACAACCCCTCCTGAGCAGCCTACGAGCTTGTAGGGCCGATATCATACCTCTAGGTGTACCCCTTTTGTCTCCTCTGAAGACGACTTCTGACCCGTCCTGACATCTGAACTTAACTACCTTGTCCCTGCAGTCCAAGGTAGCACCATGGGTAGATAACCAGTCCATCCCTAGAATGACGTCAAAATCAGTCAACTCTAGAACCACAAGGTCGGCGGACATGCATCTTCCCTCCACAAAAACTGGACTACATTGGCAGACTGACTCTGCCACTGACGGGTCACACTTGGGTCCACTGACCCATAGGGGACACTCTAACTCAGAGACCATCAACCCTAACCTCTGCACGGCTCTCGGAGCGATGAAAGAATGAGATGCACCAGGGTCCATCAATGCATACACATCAGAACAACCAATGATGAGATTACCTGCCACCACGGTGTTGGATGTGTTAGCCTCTTGCTGCGTCATTGTGAAGATCCTCGCTGGAGCTGACGGACCTTCACCTCTGAAACCCGCTGAGGAAGAGGCTGCTCCTCTCCCTCTACCTCTGCCACTGGCTTGAGTTAGTGCTGGAGCTACTGGCTGAGCTACACTGCCTGAACCTGTCTGCTGGGGCTGTGCCATAACAGCTGCTCTAGGACAATCCTGAGCCATATGTCCCTCCTGCCCACATCTGAAGCAGGCTCTGGACCCATAGAGGCACACTCCCCTGTGTGGCTTACCACACTTCACACATGCTACATTGTCTGCACCTGAGCTCGAGCCACTTCCTAATCCCAGACCTGACTTGATCTTGCTCCAGAACTTGTTCTTCTTCTGCTTCTTGGTGGTACTGCTCCACCTCTTACTGCCTGAGCTTAAGGAAGAAGGATCCTCTTTCCCCCTACCTGGGGTTCTGGAACCGGAAGGCTGTGCTGCTGACTGTTTGACTTTTCCCTCGACGATAGCACTAGCCTCCATTCTCCTAGCCATATCGACTATGGTGTGAAAACTCTCTCTATCTGCTGACTGTACCAAGGAGGAATACCTGGGATGGAGCTTCATGATATACCTCCTTGACTTCTTCTGGTCTGTGCTAAGGTCCTGCCCAGCAAATGGCAGCAACTCCATAAACCTGTCAGTATATTCATCTACACTCATGTCATCAGTCTGCCTCAACTGCTCGAATTCTACTATCTTCAATTCCCTTGAACTATCAGGGAAAGCCCATCCTGCAAACTCATTTGCGAAATCCTCCCATGGAAGACTGTCCACCCTCGGTTTAATGTAGTTCTTGAACCACTCACAGGCCTTCTTGCATTTTAGGGTGAACCCAGCCATCTGAATGGCTCTACTGTCATCCGCCCCTATCTCGTCTGTTATCATTTTGACCCTCTCCAGATACATAAATGGGTCATCACCACTATCATATTGGGGAGCACCCAGCTTCATGTAGTCGGTCATCTTGACCTTGCTCCCTCTGGATGAGCTAGGGTTAGGAGGTTGAGTAACTGGGGCTGCTGGTTCTGCAGGTGGTGGAGGTGGTGCAACATTTTCTGAGGTAGGATTTGCTGGATTTGGATAGTAGGGTGGTGGATACACAGGATACTGTGGGTATGGTGGGTAGTATGGTGGGTATGGCATCTGTGTGGGGTAAGGGCTAAAACTAGGGTAATCCGATGTACCTCCCATCGAATACCCGGGATTCTGTGATAAAGGTGGGTAATGAGGTGGCTGAACAAAACCCGAGGCCTGAGTGCCTCCTTGGGACTCTCCCATACCTTCCTCTGGCATACTCATCCCCAAACTGCCATCCCTCCTCTGTTCTACGTCCATATCATCCCCCATATCCTCTGACGCTCCTCCCTGAACTGTCCCTCTGACTGATCTGCTCCTACCCAGATCCAGAGACCTTCTAGGGTCTCTTGCTACTCTGTCCCTGTTGGACCTGCTAGACATTGCCCTAGGCAATGCTGGAGGACGGGCGCTCATGCCCTCATCCTCTGGTGGCACTCCAGTCAATCTTGCTGATCGACGAGTTCCTCTCATCCTGTCTTCTGAAAACAGCACATAACACATAGAACATCAGCATCATATGGTTCATGTGGGCACACATGAACCCTCATCACATACATCGCATACATAACATATCATTCATGCACATGCATATAATCATGGCATATCACATCATCAATCAAGACAGGACTCCGCATCCTATCCTAGTGGACATGACCTTTCTTATTGTGCTTGACCTTCTAGAACATCTATGAACCCGACACTCTAGGTCCGATCATATGAACCTAGGGCTCTGATACCATTCTGTAACAGCCCGGAAATCCAGACCGCTACCGGCGCTAGGATCCAGATCGGCGTAAGGCCGCTGGGACCCGTAGCAAGCCTAACATAACCTGTAATCCTACTTAATCCCATACATGATCAACAGTACTCATAAACCTGTAAACATTTTCATATAACAACCAAGCTCAACCTGTACATAAACATAAACATATCATAAACCTCCACTGGAGCCCTCATCAAATGCTCCAATGGGGTAACTCATCATACATAAGCTTGGTTGAAACATAAACTCATATCTCATATCATAAGGACCATGTACATACAAGTGGGATTAACAATCTGTATTGGTCAAGCACAACTCTATCCTCAATATTCAAATTACATATCATAACTTAAAACACTTTTACATTGCATCAATATACAATTGTCATGTCCACAATCTAACTATTACATAACATCACTTCATACTCTGGCTAACCTCCTGGTCTACCCTGTACCTGCACATCTGGGGTTAGGGGAGAGGGGTGAGCTACAAAGCCCAGTGAGCAGAATAGAGAAAAACATCTATTAATTATTTCATGCTTCCATGAAATGCAACACATCACAAACATATCACATAAGGATGGTATTGTCACCTATAGTCCTCAACATAGTCCAATCGTGCCAGGGGCGTAGAATGGGCCTCACTGGTCTTTCTCTTACATACATAACATAACATAACATTCCAATATGCCAGGGGCGTAGAATGGGCCTCACTGGTCTTTCTCTTAACATAGTCCAGGGGCGTAGAATGGGCCTCACTGGCAATCCATACCGTATCATCATCATATCATACCATAGGAGGACTAGAGGATCATCCAATAGCCAATCCGCATCCACATCATATTATGCAATGCAACATATTCGTGAATACTAATGCAAACAACCTAGAATATCACATGGCATATATGATGCATGAACATGCTCCAAAAAGTTATATTTCATTTATTTAATAACTTAAGGTTCATTCCACTCACCTCTTAGCTGAAGCTCAACAGACTCTGAAGCAGCTATCTCACTGCTGGGGTCCCTGATTTCTCGGGTCCGAACCTACACAGGTGGACTCAAATGAGGGACCGAACATACATAAACATGACTCTAAAAATACTCCCCAAAAACCCCCTAGAACATCATGAAAACACCACATAGAAATATGCATGAAATGGCTGAACAGGGCACTTTCGGTGGCACCTTCGGCGGCCGAAAGTCCTGGACAGAGACGAAACTCAGGTAGGTTCGGCGGCACCTTCGGCGGCCGAAAGTCCCAGACAGAGACGAAAGTCTCTTTTCGGGGGCAACTTCGGCAGCCGAAAGGCCTGCCTCCCCAGCCATGTTCGGCGGCCGAAAGTGCCTTCGGCTGCCGAACCTGGTTTCTGCCAAAAGGGCAGAAACTTGGCTCCTTTGTGCATTTTCGCCTCCAAACCCATAAATCATGCATACCACTCAACCAAAACATGCATACAAGCTCCTAGGGGCCTCAAACAAGCATATACCCCAACTACAACAATTCAAACATACTCATAACAAGCTACATTGTTCAAAAATCACATAAAACCTAACATAGCTCAACTAACTTAAACATGCATTTCTACCCCATAAAACTTCTTAAAACTTCTTTAAAACATATGAGGAGTTTAAGATCGGCCCTTACCTCTTGAAGATCGAGGGTTGAGGAGATCTAAACTTGGAGATGGGAGAAGTTCCAACTTTTGGTCTCCAAGCTCCAAAACTCGTTCTAAGCTCAAAGATCTTCAAAACCAAAGTTATAAACTTGTAAAGATCATGGAAAAAGGAAGGAAAAACTCAAGATTGGGGAAAGATGGCGGAATGCTCACCTTGGCCGAAATGGGGAGAAAAAGCTCGCCCATTTTTGGCTAAGGGACCCTTTTATAGGTGGCTGGCCAGGCCACGTTCGGGGGCCGAATGTGCCTCCGCATCCATGCAATGTTCGGCGGCCGAACTTGACTTTCGGCGGCCGAACCTTGACTTCCCTCACTCATGCTTTCGGGGGCCTAACGTGCCTCCAAAACGCATGCATGTTCGGCGGCCGAACTTGCCTTTCGGCGGCCGAACCTGGGTTTTCCTCCAAAGCTATTTTCATGCAAAAACTCATTTTCTTCCATACTTAAAACATTAAAATACATGAAAACATTTTATAAAACATGTTCTTACCCTTCTAGAGATTTTCGACGTTCGAGATCCCACCGGACGGTAGGGATTCCGATACCGGAGTCTAGCCGGGTATTACACTCACGACCTTTGAGGAGGCTGGAGCAGATCTAGACCCTTCAGCAAGCCTCGAAGTTGAACTTGATCCACCCCGGCTAGACAGCCGAGATGACTTGGTGCCGCGAGAGCTCGGCTTCGAAGCTCTAGAAGGAGCTTTGGCGGGAGGTCGGTTAACCTTCTTGGAGGAAGCAGCTTGAACCATCTCCGCAGCAATCTCAGTCACTGAACGCCCATCCCCAAAGGCATCAAAAATGGCGTGCATATTATCCCGAGACAAGACAAAGTTCTTGGGGAACTTGGTATCATCCATTTTTACCCCAGAAGCTGCAAAAGCAACGAAATTATAAAAAATCAGCATACCTCCCGATATTATGAGCAAAGAAGAAACAGAATAGTCAGACAAGGCATTATACCCGTGCGGAAAGATCTCCCCCCAACTTAGATCCACCTCCCACGTGCGGGCGGACCCTAATTTTAGCTCCGCCACAAGGAAGTTCTCCACCCATCCCTTTATGGAGTCCTTGTACCCCGTGAAAAGAGATAACCCAGTACGGGGGGAAAAATAGTAGAAATTTTGAACCGCCCTAACCAAACGGAAAAAAGTGACAAACAGACAGGCCGTGGGAGTAAACCCCCAACTCAGGCAGATAGACTCAAAACAGGGCATGAACAAAATGGAGTTTGGGGATAGCATCCGAGGAGTCACCCCGAAATATTCAAAGACCTCAATAAAGAAAGGGGTAAAAGGAAACGGTAGACCGAATTCTCTCTGCTTCAAGAAAAACACTATACGACGACCCTCTTGGGGATCCACCAAACCCGAAGGGGGAGGGTGAGGAAGGACTATCCTTTCATTTGAAAAAGGTGCTCGAATGAAATACAACGGAGTATCTAAAAATCTTTGGGGAATATACTTAGTTATGTTGGAGGGTGTAATATGCGACTCAAGGTTAACAATATCAGGAAGCCTTGAACTGGCCATGGAAGAACAAGGAAGCGTACCTGAGAACACAATGGGGTGAAAAATGCAGAAGGAGTTGCAGGAAGACAGAGAGCAGAAAAGAGCTAGTTTCTTCAGAAGACAGAAGGAATTCGTGATGAAAGGCAATAATGAGACGGCACGCTGATCTGAACAGTTTTGTCGTGGAGCGGCGCGATCATTAATTACCCTCGAAGTTTACCCTCTCAACGGTTAGATAAATAACCGGTGAGAAGGTAAAGGGGCAAAAAGATGATCGATGGGCTTCTCCACATCCGTCAAAGGCCAGATCCGTGATTACAGCCCATCAAACAAAAGCCCATTCGCCACCTACATAATACAAAGCCCAACTCGCCAGTCAGAGCAACTTAGCCCACAGGAACAACTCAACCTGCAAAATTCACCACTCCGCCACCTCCATGGTAAATACCAAGGAAACAGAGGGGCAAGTCATGAAAAGACTCAAAAGTACAAGCAAATGGGAGCATGATAAAGGTCAGACTCGCTCATCGCTTAAAAAAGTTATAAGATTTGACTTATCGTTATTGAACAAAGGCTGCGAGATCGGAAAGAGGCGATAAGGGCACCTCGGAACTATACAGAGCTGAGAGCTCAGAAATCAAAGATTAAAGACCGAGCTCACAGGTCGGATTAGTCCAGCTCGAAAAACATAACTTGAGAGCTCGGTCGGCTAAAGGAGGCTCAAAGCTCAACCCATCAAGGATTAAAGACCGAGCTCACAGGTCGGTTAGTCAAGCTCGGAAAAGTAAACCGACCGTCCAGTTGGTTAAGTAGGCCCAGAGCTCGGCTCATCGACTAAAGGCAAGAGTTCACAAAATATGGTCAGTTCAGCTAGGAAAAAACGAAACAAAATTTAGTTGGCTAAAGCTACGAAGAAAAGCAGTATCAGTACTCCGTCCAGGACAGAGAAAGAACAAGTATGAGTAAAAAACAAGAACTTCATTAAAAGGAAAGTACATTACAGCACATTACAAAGGCCTACACTACGGGATGAAAGACTATCCTTAAAGGATTTACATAACCACATACATCATCATCTACGTTTACATCACTGACATCTGCTCTGCTATCTTAGTCTTAATTCCGGGGACTATCCCAGTACGGAAAGCGAGCTCCACAGGTCGGCTGAGCTCTGTCTTGTTATTATAGGGGAACTGAACAAGTTGATTCCCATAAGCATTTCTCACTGTTCCCCTGGGCAAACGTTCGGTTACCCAAGTGTGATGCACGGTACATTCGGACAAGCTCAGATATTATATGCCGGCCGCACACCACACGTGAAAAACATAAGTCTTCGAGTTACGACTCCAAGGAGATCGCAGAGCATACATTCGAAGGCATCGCCAGAAGCTTGACTGAGTACAGCAGATCTCAGTCTTGCATAATACTGGTACTTCACAGCAAAGGGAACAATAAGTTGATCATTCTCTCCACTTCCATTTATATCAAAAGAAGACGACGGGGGCATTAAGGAAATTTCCTTTTTCTTCTCGGAAGAAGGAGCAGACCTCTCATCAGCCCAGAACCTCTTTGGAGCTCGGACAGCAAACTGAGGAGGAGGCCGGCCAGACGACCTGGGTAAAACAGTCTCAGTAGCTTGCCGAATAGTCCCACCCATCGGCCATCCTACCAGCAGGATCTCCAAAGCACCATCCAGACTCCTTAGAGGTAACATCAAATTTTCAAGAATTTTGAACTGACCCATTCTTATCTCAGGTACTGCAAAAAGTTTCAAAACAGAGACAAGTCAGAAACAATTCTCCATCAAGATGATAAAAGCAAGATTAACCTCTGGGGCAACAAAGCAATGCAAACTCAAGCTCACCTCATTCTGTTTGAAGAAGGCGTCAAATGGATCCTTTGCAGATAAAACAGAACCATCAGAACAATCTCGCTGGAGGAAAAAAGCAGACAGAGAAACGGAAAGGAAGAACCTCTTGTTCCAGCAGAGGATTTGAGAATGAAGAAAAGTTAGCGTTGATATATACCCGGAGCCTGAGGCCTTAGCACGGAGCAGAGCTATGCTAGACTCTATGCTAACGGTGTCAGAATTTTAAAAGATAGTCATGGAAAAGGAAAGAAAGGACATGTCCAGATAATGATGACAGGAAAACAAAGACAGCAAAGAACACGAAGAATGGAGAAAAGCCAGAAAAGGGAAAGAGCATATAGGATTCGGAAACTGCACAACGACAGAAAGATGAAAGGATGTTATTAAGGCACCTGAACACGAACAGGCGCGGTCATAATGGTTCTTGATATTCACCCCCTCGGCAGTAGGAGCAATAACTACCAAGAAGGTGAAGGGGCAATTGATGACCGCTGGATTTCTCCATCCTGGCCCAGGGCCTTGATCATAGCCAAAAGACCATCTTGCAGAGGCCCACACACTTGATACACGAGACAAGCCTGGTTCGTGCCACCTTCAAGGCCGGGCTCAACCAAGCTTCTTCACTTAGATCGGCTCAGTCCGTGACTAGCAGGCCCTCTCCTCTCAGACTCAGCGTCCGGCCCGACTCTCGGCCCAGCCCAGTATCCAGAGCCATACCAAGATAGCCTAGCAGATCTGCTCGAACGTACGCACGAGGAGAATCAGAGGCCGTTACGCATGGAGCAGGCTGCTGATACCCTCGTACACCCGAATCTGTATGTCAGAGACGCGTGTCCCAATCATGGAAAGGCCTTTACACGTCACCAGCAAGCATAGCGAAATGGATAAAAGGGGAACCCCCTCCCCAGAAAGTTTAAGTTTATTTTTCAATACCAAAACCTTTGTAAAATCCTATTCTACTGGATCTCAGATCATCACCTGTAAAACATGATTAAAACCAAAAAATTAGGTAGAATAGGTGCAAATAAACATCAATAAGATCATGATAATATGGGCTAAAATATGCTCTATCAATGCACAGGTCAAGCTTGGTGTATGAAAAAAGTTTAAGTTTTTATAGAAATGTATGATCATGTATGGGATTTATCAGGTATGACAGAATGTATGTAGGCTTGCTACGGGTCCCAGCGACCTTAAGTCGATTTGGATCCTAGCGGTCTGGTTTCCGGGTCATTACAGATTGGTATCAGAGCCCTAGGTTCATATGGTCGGACCTAGAGAGTGTCGGGCTCATAGATGTCATAGAAGGGCAAGCACAATAGGAAAAATCATGTCCACTAGGATAGGATATAAAGTCCTGTCTTGTTGATGATGTGAAATACCATGATAATATGCATGTGCATTAATGATAGGTGATGTATGTGGTGTGGGTTCATGTATTTCCACATGAACCATATGATGCTGATGTTTATATGTACGTGTTGTCTTTTCAGAAGTAAGATGTGAGGCACTCGTCGATCTGCACGATTGACTGGAGTCCCACCAGAGAATGAGGGCATGGATGCCCGTCCTCCTGCTTTGCCAAGGGCAATGCCATGCATATCAAGTAGAGAGGGAACGTCAAGGGACCCTAAAAGGTCTTTTGATGTAAGCAGGAGGGGGACAGTTCAGGGTAGAATGTCAGCTGATGTAAGGGGATCAGAGGAGGATGAACAGAGAAGAGATGGTAGCTTGGGCTTGAGCATGTCGGAAGAGGGCATGGGAGAATCTCAAGGAGGCGCTCAGGCCTCGGGGTTTGGTCATCCACCCTAGTACCAACCCTTTCCTCATGGCCCAGGGTATCCGATGGGGGGTACATCGGATTACTCCAGCCTTAACCCATATCCCTCCTACATGCCTTACCCTCCTTTTTACCCACCATATCCCCAGTACCCTATGTATCCACCCTCACCCTTCTATCCAAATCCAGCAAACCCTAACCTAGGGAATGCTGCACCTCCTCCACCACCAGCAGAACCTGTAGCCCCTGAAATCCAAACACCTCAACTTAGCTCATCTGTAGGGAGCAAAGTGAAGATGACCAACTATCTGAAGTTGGATGCCCCCAAGTTTAAAACAGGAGATGACCCGTTTGAGTATCTCAATACAATGAAGATGATAACGGATGATGAGCTAGGAGCTAGTGGCAGTAGAGCCATTTAGATGGCGGGGTTCACGCTGAAGTGCAAGAAAGCAAGAGAATGGTTCAAAAACTATGTGGACCCGAGGTTGGAGAGCTTATCCTGTGAGCAGTTTGCTAATGAGTTTGCAGGATGGGCTTTTCCGGATAGTTCAAGGGAGCTAAAGGTGGTTGAGTTTGAACAGTTAAGGCAAATAGAGGAGATGAGTGTAGATGAATACACTGACAGGTTTCTAGAGTTGCTGCAATATGTGGGCCAAGCATATGATACAGATCAGAAGAAGGCCAGAAGGTATACCATGAGGCTCCACCCCAGGTATTCCTCCCTAATTTTGGCAGCAGAGAGAGAGGACTTCCACACCATAGTGGATGCAACACGGAAGATGGAGGCTAGTGCCATCATTCAGGGGACATTTAAGCAGTCAATGGCACAGTCTTCGGGTTCCAAAACCCCAGGTGAGGGAAAGTTAGATCCCTCTTCTCAGAGTGCAGCAGCTTCAGGCAGTAAAAAGTGGTGTAGAGGCCTCAGAAAGCCCAAGAAGAATAAGTTCTGAAACAGGTTAAAGTCAAGTCTGGGTTTAGGTGGCGGCTCGAGCTCAAGTTCAGATGGTTTAGAATGCTTGAGGTGTGGTAAGCCACACAAGGGAGTGTGTCGGTTTGGGACGACAGCCTGCTTCAGGTGCGGGCAGGAGGGACACATGGCTCAGGAGTGTCCTAGGGCAACTTTTATGGCACCGTCCCAGCAGACGGCTTCTGGTAGTGTGGCTCAGCCAGTAGCTCCAGCCTCGACTCAGGGCAGTGGCAGAGGAAGAGGGAGAGGGGCAGCCTCTTCTTCAGTAGGTTCCCGGGGTGAAGGTCCATCAGCTCCAGCTCGGATCTTCACTATGACACAGCAGGAGGCAAACACATCCAATACCGTGGTGTCAGGTAATCTCATCATTGGTTGTTCAGATGTGTATGCTTTAATGGACCCTAGTGCATCTCATTCTTTTATTGCTCCGAGAGCCGTAGAGAGGTTGGGTTTGATAGTCTTTGGATTAGAGTGTCCCCTCTGGGTCAGTGGACCCAAGTGTGACCCATCAGTGGCAGAGTCAGTCTGCCGGTTCAGTCCAGTATTTGTTGAGGGTAGATGCCTTCCAGCCGACCTTGTGGTTCTAGATTTGACGGATTTTGATGTCATTCTTGGAATGGATTGGCTATCTACTCATGGTGCTACCTTGGATTGCAGAGACAAGGTAGTCAAGTTCAGAGATCAGGATGGGTCAGTGGTTGTCTTCAGAGGAGACAGAAGGGTATGCCTAGAGGTATGATATCAGCCCTGCAGGCTCGTAGGTTGCTCAGGAGGGGTTGTCAGGGGTTTCTAGCTCATGTGAGAGAGCTAGATAGTCAGGTCAGGGAGCCCGCCTCAGTGCTCGTGGTCAGAGAGTTCCCAGATATCTTCCCAGACGAGCTTCCAGGACTACCACCTGCTAGGGAGATAGAGTTTGAAATAGAATTGATGCTTGGAACCATACTAATATCTATCCTTCCCTACAGGATGGCACCAGCAGAGTTGAAGAAGCTAAAGGAGCAGTTGCAAGAGTTGGTAGACAAGGGTTTCATCCGACCGAGTACCTCACCTTGGGGTGCTCCAGTGTTATTTGTAAAGAAGAAGGATGGATCCTTGAGACTTTGTATCGACTACAGGCAGTTGAACAAAGTCACTGCCAAGAATAAGTATCCGTTACCTAGGATCGACGATCTATTTGACCAGCTAGCTAGAGCAAGTTGTTTCTCCAAGATAGATCTGAGATCCGGGTACCACCAGCTGAGAATTAGAGAAGAAGATGTGCCGAAGACGGCGTTCAGGACCAGATATGGGCATTATGAGTTCCTAGTAATGCCGTTTGGGCTAACCAATGCCCCTGCAGCATTCATGGATCTCATGAACAGAGTTTTCAGTCAGTATCTGGATCACTTTGTTATTGTTTTCATTGACAATATCTTAGTGTATTCCAAAAACGCAGAGGAGCATGCCCATCATCTGAGGATAGTTTTGCAGACCCTGAGGGAGCATGGCTTGTATTCCAAGTTCTCCAAGTGTGAGCTCTGGTTAAGGAGCATCTCATTCTTGGGGCATGTTGTGTCAGAACAGGGAATTGAAGTGGACCCCAAGAAGGTGGAAGCTATAGCTAATTGGCCTAGACCCACTACAGTTACAGAGATTAAGAGCTTTCTGGGTTTGGTAGGTTACTACAGGAGGTTCGTCTAGGACTTCTCCAAAATTGCCGCTCCTATGACCAGATTAACCAAGAAGAATCAGAGGTTTGTGTGGTCTGATCAGTGTGAGGAAAGCTTTGAAGAGCTGAAGAAAAGGTTGATGTCAGCACCGGTGTTAGCTCTACCTACCAGTAATGAAGACTTCACAGTGTTTTGTGATGCGTCCCGTGTGGGACTGGGTTGTGTGTTGATGCAAAATGAAAGGGTAATTGCTTATGCTTTTAGGCAGCTGAAGGAGCATGAGTTGAATTATCCTACACATGACCTAGAGATGGCAGCTGTGATCTTTGCACTCAAGATGTGGAGGCATTACCTTTATGGGGTAAAATGTGAGATCTTCACAAATCATAAAAGCTTGCAGTACATCTTGAGTCAAAGGGAATTAAATCTGAGGCAGAGAAGATGGGTAGAATTTCTTAGTGACTATGATTGCAAAATTCAGTACCATCCGGGTAAGGCAAATGTTGTGGCAGATGCCTTAAGCCGAAAATCACTTGGCAGTCTATCCCATATTACAGCAGAGAGAAGACCGGTGGTGCGGGAATTCTATAAGCTCATTAATGAAGGGCTGCAGTTGGAGTTGTCTGGTACAGGTGCTTTGATAGCTCAAATGAGAGTAACACCCGTGTTTCTGGAGCAGGTAGCTTAGAGACAGCATGAGGACCCACAGTTAGTGAAAATTGCCAGGACTGTTCAGTCAGGCAAGAATGAGGAGTTCAAATTTGACAGCAAAGGGATCCTCCGCTACGGGAATAGGTTATGTGTACCAGATGATGTGAGTCTGAAGGGAGACATTATGAGAGAAGCTCATAATGCTAGATACAGTGTTCACCCTGGAGCCACCAAAATGTATCAAGATCTGAAGAGAGTTTATTGGTGGCCAGCTATGAAGAGAGAAGTGGCACAGTTTGTGTCCGCCTGCAAGGTATGTCAGAGGGTGAAGCTGGAACATCAGAAGCCGGCTGGAATGCTTAACCCACTGCCGATTCCAGAGTGGAAATGGGAGAATATAGCTATGGATTTTGTGGTGGGGTTACCGGCAACGTCCAACAGGTTGGACTCCATATGGGTGATTGTGCACAGACTGACCAAATCTGCTCACTTCATCCCTGTCAGGAGTGGCTATTCTGTGGACAAGTTGGCGCAGGTGTATGTTGAAGAAGTTGTCAGGTTGCATGGGGCTCCCGTTTCAATAGTGTCTGATAGGGGATCCCAATTCACCTCCAGGTTTTGGCGGAATCTGCAGAACGCTATGGGTATCAGGCTAGATTTTAGCACTGCTTTCCATCCACAGACTGATAGACAGTCAGAGAGGACCATCCAAACCATAGAAGATATGCTCAGAATGTGTGTGCTAGATTTTGGCGGTTCTTGGAGGCGGCATCTACCCTTGGTGGAGTTTTCCTACAATAACAGCTATCATGCTAGCATAAGGATGGCTCCATATGAAGCTTTGTATGGAAGGAAGTGCAGGTGACCTGTCTGCTGGGAAGAAGTTAGAGAAAGGGCCTTAGCAGGGCCTGAGCTAGTAGAGATCACCAGCAGGGTAGTGCCCATCATCAGAGAAAGGATCAAGACTGCTGTGAGTCGGCAGAAAAGCTATGCAGATGTCCGCAGAAAGCTTGTAGAGTTTCAGGAGGGAGATATGGTGACTCGCGGTTGTCGAAGCCGGTAAAAAATAACCTTCTTGGTTATCAACAATTTACAACTGCAGATAGTGGTGAAGGATCGAATCCACAGAGAATTGATTACCTATTTATTTTTCTCAACAAGACCAATAAAATAAACTGAAACAATGAGATAAACCAAAAATGAGATAAACTGAAAGCGGAATAAAAATAAATTGCAGTAAAGTAAAATGGGGGGTTTGAGATTGATTTGATTAATAAACTACTAAAAGCAATTAAAATAAGCGAATAATAAAATAAAAGAGAAATAAATAATGAGAAAGCTCTAGTTGAAGTATTGGATCCACTTTAGTCGTTGGGATTGATCTCAGACACTTTGTTCTTTTGGGTTGATTCAATAGATTAGTTATGGGGATGGAAGACGCTTCTCACCACCATTCTCTCTCCTTATGATTAAACCAATTAGGGAACGTCCTCTAATTAATTACTAATTAACAAATTGCCAAGGAATGTCCTTGGACCTTAGGCATCAAAACAATTGTCAATTGTATTAAGAAATAGAGAGATCCAATCCTAGCTATCCAAACGTATGGAGATAACGCTAGATCAAATAATTTTCTTGGGTTTTATCCCAAGTGTTCTCATGTAAGAATAACCCAAGTAATTACGGACTTAAATTATTCAAACTAACAAATAATTATTTTGCAATTAAAAATCAACGTAGATTTTAATAACAAAATAATATGAGAATTAAATATGAAATTGCATGAATATTGAATTTCCAAAATTAAACAATATTTGATCAAGTCTCACAACCCATTAAATAACTAAAACTTCAACCAATATTCAACCAGATCAAGAAAATCAGCCACTCAGTGGCTGAAATTAAAAACAGAAAAATAAAATAAAAAATAAAATAAAAAAAAGGAAAAGAGAGAACCGATGGAGCGCAGAGGCTGGCGGAATTGCCGAATGGAAGAGATGAATTCTCTGGCCGCTTAAAATCCCTTAAATAGAGTGCAGAGGGACTCACTAATTAGGAAGTTGCTGTCTTAGGTGCGTGAATTGTGTGAGAGATGTGCTGGAGTGCAATGGCAGGCCCATGTGCGTGAGTGGTCCACGGTGAATTGGCCATGTTGCGCTGAACGGTGAGGTCCATGTGAAGGAGAGTTGAGGCGGAGCCCATGTGCGGTTGATTGTGCGTGGACTGGTCCACTGGAGGGAGTGGTGAACTTGCGGCCTTGTGCTGGAGTGGTGAAAGTGCAGTGGCCCATTTGAAATGTTGGTCATTTGCATGTGAATGTGGTCCACGTGCGGGAGTGCTTCGGTGGGTCCCATGTGCAAGTGAAGGTGTCGTCCGTGCGCTGGAGTTCACTGGGGGGAATGGCTTTGAAGCGGGCCATGTGCAAGAATGGGCTTGGGCTGTCCAATGTGTTGGCGGACGGGAGCGTGGAGTGCGGGCCTTGTTTGCAAGCCATGTGCGGGCCATGTGCTTGTCCACGGTATTGGAATTGTGAAGTGCTTTGGCGGGCCATTGTGCTTGTCAATGTGCGGTCCGTGCAAGTGCGCATGTGCTGAGTTGCTTTGGCGGGCCATTTGCGAGAATGGGTCCACGTGCGCGAGAATGAAGTGCTTGAATATTTAGATTTCCAAATATTTTCCTCCTTTTAGCTCGTTTTGAATCCAACTTGGCAGGCTTCCTCTCTTTTACTCCAAATAAGGCAGTTTTAGGGGGATTTTCTTCAAAATATCATTTTACACCATTTTCTGCAAAATAATATTAAAAGCAATAAATTAAACAGAAATCATGTAAATATTCATCAATAATATTAGTATAAAATAGACTAAATTATGCTCTATCAAATACCCCCACACTTAACCTTTTGCTTGTCCTCAAGCAAATAAACATAGTTAAATAAGCTTCCTTTTTCTAGATCCTTATTTCCACTTAAACTCTTACTCTAGACACCTATTTTGAAGCATTGCAGTGAAGAATATATGCATGAAGATTACTCACCTCGTTTCCCTTTGCTTACCATGGCTAGGATTTATTTTCCTCAAGAGAGACCATACATGCACATTATTGTTAAGACTTTTTCTAGCTTTCAGAGTGACTTGCCCTTACCTTGAAGTACTTTATTCAGGCTTTTGCACTTTAGATCTTGGAAAGGTCACCAATCTATTTTTGATTGAAGATTTATATTTTTCAGTTGGTCACCTGTCCAAGCGGCTACTAGCTCTGTTCATAGTCTTTTGACCATTGGAACAATTTTTAATTTGTGCTTTTGAGGTCTTTGCCTTTGCTGAATTTTCTTTCTCTCAATGATTTGGGCAAATCAACACCAATTGCTACATCAAGTCACATTAAGTTCATTCACACAATTTTCAATTTATTCTCATCAATTGAGGGTCATCAATATATTTTTCACCATGGCAAACTCAAAGATTCAATTCAAAAGGCAATTCTCAAACATGAATATAACTCACTGCAATTGATTGAACATAAGTTTAAAGAGTCATAACATCAATGGGGTCATGGAAAGAAAAGCTCATCCAACATAGTCTATATGATGAGTAAAGCATCTAAAAAAAAACGGAAACAATAATAAATAATAAAAAAACTGTGGCTATTTGTGTGTGTTATTGAAAGCAAAAATGAAAAATTTCAACTAATGCAAGCAAACTAACAATCAAAGCAAAAATAAACTCAAAAAGTAAAAATTCAGAAATATGCACCCCCACACCTAAATCATGCATTGTCCTCAATGTATAGGAAATATTAAAATGCAAAAGAAACTGAGTACTCCCCTGGGTGTGGTGTGCAAGGTGCGATTCACTTGATCAAGGCTCAAGTAATTGGAGAAGGGAAGAGAGTCCCAACTGTATTGAGCAAAAAGTGTAGCACTCTTTTTGATTTGGTCATAGCCTATCCTACTTTTTCCATGTACTCATGAAGTAACATGATTAGCTTTTTCTCTTTCAGATAAGGAGTGCCTCTAGCTCTCATGTTTGCATTCTTGAGATGATTGGGTAACATTTTGAACTCCAATTCGTATTTCTCTATGGCTAGCTGCAATTTAGCATTAAGTTCAGGCAAAACAAACTCTACCTTATCCGGAGGTTTGGGAAGGCATTGATCTACATGGTCCTTTGGTTTAGGTGCTTGGAATACCATTTGTTCCTTGTGAGCATGGACTGTTTGCGTTGGAAGGCTGAAAGGAGTTTCAGATTGCTCCTTCTGCGCAAAATCTGACTGAAAGGAGAGCTGAAGAGTAGTCGGATCAGGCGGCCGAAAGATGGTGGAGTTCGGCGGCTAAAAAGTCATGGCTTCAGTTTGCGCAAGTCCTTCCTGAAGTGGTGTGACAGAGTTCTCTTCAGTCTGTGCTTGGCTGCAGTTCACCTGTTGGATGTAACAGTCAGTTTCTTTCAATTCTGGCTCTTTCTGAGTCTCTTCCCTGCAAAGATCATCGTTTAGTATATCATATTGATTTATGTAAAAACCATCTTTGCTCAAATAATCAATGATATCTAAACTATCAACAAGTTCTGTTTGACTGGTTTGTTTGGACAAACAGTTTCCTGGTTGTGTTTCTTCAGCAGCTTGTTCTTGAACTTGCGAACTTTCATCATCTTCCTCATCATTTTGAAGTTCTTGCTCTCTTCTTAACATGTGTGCTTCTATTCTAGTGGTTATTTGTTCCTTCTGCTGTTGGAGGCTTTGTACAGAAATTGCCAATGTCATCATCTTCTCTTCAAGGTGTTGGTTGGTATTTGGAGGTTCTGGTTGGGCTTGATATTCTTGATAATCTTGGTAGTTATTAACCTCTGCAGAACTGAAATCTGGATAGTCTCCCCAACATGAATGGTGTGTGTCAGAGTAGGGGTCGTCCCTCTGATAGTTCTGGTAATTATTACCCCTAGCATAGTCGAAGTTCTGACAGTCTCCCCATCCTGAATTGTATGTGCGAGAATATGGATCATGTCTAGGCTGGCTATTGAATCCTCCAAAGGCATGTACTGGTTGGTCATTGAATCCTCCAAATGTATGCATTGGTTGGTCATCCTCATAAAGTGTAGGACATCTGGAAGTTAGGTGTCCCACATATCCACAGATCATACATGGCTTTGGTGGCTGGGGTGCTTGAACTTGTTGAACTAGTCCTGCGGCAAAATCTTTCATAAAAGATGTCAGAAAAGAGAGATCAGATCTACTTACCTCATCCATGATTCAATTCTGTGAAATTTTATTTTTTATTTTTTATTTTTTTTAAATTTGGTCCTGAAAGAAAAACAAATAAGTTAAATCAATTCCCCGACAACGGCGCCAATTTTTGACTCGCGGTTGTCGAAGCCGGTCAAAAATAACCTTCTTGGTTATCAACAATTTACAACTGCAGATAGTGGTGAAGGATCGAATCCACAGAGAATTGATTACCTATTTATTTTTCTCAACAAGACCAATAAAATAAACTGAAACAATGAGATAAACCAAAAATGAGATAAACTGACAGCGGAATAAAAATAAATTGCAGTAAAGTAAAATGGGGTGTTTGAGATTGATTTGATTAATAAACTACTAAAAACAATTAAAATAAGCGAATAATAAAATAAAAGAGAAATAAACAATAAGAAAGCTCTAGTTGAAGTATTGGATCCACTTTAGTCATTGGGATTGATCACATACACTTTGTTCTTTTGGGTTGATTCAATAGATTAGTTATGGAGATGGAAGACGCTTTTCACCACCATTCTCTCTCCTTATGATTAAACCAATTAGGGAACGTCCTCTAATTAATTACTAATTAACAAATTGCCAAGGAACGTCCTTGGCCTTAGGCATCAAAACAATTGTCAATTGCATTAAGAAATAGAGAGATCCAATCCTAGCTACCCAAACGTATGAAGATAACGCTAGATCAAACAATTTTCTTGGGTTTTATCCCAAGTGTTCTCATGTAAGAATAACCCAAGCAATTACGGACTTAAATTATTCAAACTAACAAATAATTATTTTGCAATTAAAAATCAACGTAGATTTCAATAACAAAATAATATGAGAATTAAATATGAAATTGCATGAATATTGAATTCCCAAAATTAAACAATATTTGATCAAGTCTCACAACCCATTAAATAACTAAAACTTCAACCAATATTCAACCAGATCAAGAAAATCAGTAACTCATTGGCTGAAATTAAAAACAGAAAAATAAAATAAAAAATAAAATAAAAAAAAGGAAAAGAGAGAATCGATGGAGCGCAGAGGCTGGCGAAATTGCCGAATGGAAGAGATGAATTCTCTGGCCGCTTAAAATCCCTTAAATAGAGTGCAGAGGGACTCACTAATTAGGAAGTTGCTGTCTTAGGTGCGTGAATTGTGTGAGAGATGTGCTGGAGTGCAATGGCAGGCCCATGTGCGTGAGTGGTCCACGGTGAATTGGCCATGTTGCGCTGAACGGTGAGGTCCATGTGAAGGAGAGTTGAGGCGGAGCCCATGTGCGATTGATTGTGCGTGGACTGGTCCACTGGAGGGAGTGGTGAACTTGCAGCCTTGTGCTGGAGTGGTGAAAGTGCAGTGGCCCATTTGAAATGTTGGTCATTTGCATGTGAATGTGGTCCACGTGCGGGAGTGCTTCGGTGGGTCCCATGTGCAAGTGAAGGTGTCGTCCGTGCGCTGGAGTTCACTGGGGGGGAATGGCTTTGAAGCGGGCCATGTGCAAGAATGGGCTTGGGCTGTCCAATGTGTTGGCGGACGGGAGCATGGAGTGCGAGCCTTGTTTGCAAGCCATGTGCGGGCCATGTGCTTGTCCACGGTATTGGAATTGTGAAGTGCTTTGGCGGGCCATTGTGCTTGTCAATGTGCGGTCCGTGTAAGTGCCATGTGCTGAGTTGCTTTGGCGAGCCATTTGCGAGAATGGGTCCACGTGCGCGAGAATGAAGTGCTTGAATATTTAGATTTCCAAATATTTTCCTCCTTTTAGCTCGTTTTGAATCCAACTTGGCAGGTGTAATACCGGGCTAGACTCCGGTATCGGGATTCCTATCGTCCGGTAGAATCTTGGATGTCGGAGGCCTCTAGAAGGGTAAGAACCATGTTTTTATAAAATGTTTTAATGTGTTTTATGTTTTAAGCATGAAAAAAAATGAGTTTTTGCATGAAAATAGCATTGAAGGAAAGCTCAGGTTCGGCCGCCGAACCCCTAGTTCGGCCGCCGAACATGCATGCACTTCGGGAGTGCTTTAGGCCCCCGAAGGCATAAGTGAGGGAAGTCCAGGTTCGGCCGCCGAACCTCAAGTTCGGCCGCCGAACATAGCATGCATGCGGAGGCACATTCGGCCCCCGAACGTGGCCTGGCCAGCCACTATAAAAGGGTCCTTTAGCCGAAAACGGGCGAGCTTTTCTCCCCGTTGTCGGCCAAGGTGAGCTCTCCGCCATCCCTCACCAATCTTTGATGTTCTTCCTCTAGATCTTTCAAGATTTTCATTTGTTTTAACTTTGTTTTGAAGATTTGAGCTTTTGAGCAAGTTTTGGAGCTTGGAGGTTCAAGAACCCAATCTCTTCCACCTCCGAGTTTTAGGTCGCCTCTCTCTCGATCTTCAAGAGGTAAGAGCCGATCTTAAGCTCATTGCATGTTTTAAGTAAGTTTTAAGTAGATCTATGGGTTAGAATGCATGTTTAGGTTATGGTTATGTTTATGGGTATAAATGTATGTTCATGAACAATGTGGATGCTTGATGTGTTGTAGATGGGGTTTATGATGGTTTGAGGCCCCTAGGAACATGTATGCTTGTGTTTGTATGTTTCGGCCGCCGAACCTGTCTGTGGATACAGTTTGGCCGCCTAAACTCGCCCCCAAAAGTTTGGACTTTCGGCTCTGGAGGGGAGTTTCGGCCGCCGAACCTGCCCCTGAAAGTGGTGACTTTTGGCTCTGAAAGGACTTTCGGCCGCCGAACCCTGCCCCTGAAAGTGCCTGACTTTCGACTATGGAGGGACTTTCGGCCACCGAACCTGCCGCCGAAAGTGCCCTGTCCAGCCTTCCTTTGCATGTTTTCTATGCATATTTTGGTGATGTTTTAGGGGGTTTTTGGGGAGTTGTTTAGAGTTATGTTAGAGTTTATTTGGTCCTTCATTTGAGTCCACCTGTGTAGGATCGGACCCGAGGAACCAAGGAGGCCAGCAGTGCTAACTGTTTCAGAGTCAGCCAGAGGTGAGTAGAACAGAACTACTTTCTATTTTAAAAGTAATTGAACTCCTAAGCATGTTCATGCATCACGATTGCCATGTTTATAGGTTGTTGCATTAGAAATCACGAATATGATGCATTGTATAATTTGCTGTTGATGTGGATGGATAATGGATGATCCATTAGCCCTCGATATGATATGCTATGTTATGATATGAAAGACCAGGTGTGGCCTGCACTACGCCCCTGGCACTATGTAAGAGAAAGTCCGGGTGTGGCCTGCACTACGCCCCCGGCATGGTTGGATAATGTTCTGATATGTATATGTAAGAGAAAGACCAGGTGTGGCCTGTACTACGCCCCTGGCACAATTGGATTATGCAGAGGGTTATTGGTGACAAATCTATCCGTGATGTGGATTGTTTGTGATGTGATGCATTTCATGATGGCATGTGTTTATAAACAGTTTTGTTATTCTGCTCACTGGGCTCTTGTAGCTCACCCCTTTTCCCTAACCCCCAGGTTTGCAGGTTCAGGATAGATCGGGAAGTCGTCAAGGGTAAAAGCTTTGTTCATGTAATAGATTAGTAGTGGACATGATATGTGAAATAATGTAATGAAATGTATATGTACAGTGATGTAATGAGGATTAGAATTGTGCTTGGCCGTAATGTATGGTTAATCCCTTTTTGTACATGATCTATATGAATTGTTTTAATGCTGAATTATGTTGAACCAGGCTTGACATATGATATGTGACCAAACTAGAGCATTTGATGAGGGCTCTAGTATGGGGTTTGTATGTTTTCAGTTTTAGTGCATGCACAAGTCAAGCTTGGTGTATGAAAAAAGTTTAAGTTTTTATGGAAATGTATGATCATGTATGGGATTTATCAGGTATGACAGGATGTATGTAGGCTTGCTACGGGTCCCGGCGACCTTAAGTCGATCTGGATCCTAGCGCCGGTAGCGGTTCGGTTTTCGGGTCGTTACAGATTGGTATCAGAGCCCTAGGTTCATATGGTCGGACCTAGAGAGTGTCGGGCTCATAGATGTCATAGAAGGGCAAGCACAATAGGAAAAATCATGTCCAGTAGGATAGAATATAAAGTCATGTCTTGTTGATGGTGTGAAATGCCATGATAATATGCATGTGCATTAATGATATGTGATGTATGTGGTGTGGGTTCATGTATTTCCACATGAACCATATGATGCTGATGTTTATATGTACGTGTTGTCTTTTCAGAAGTAAGATGTGAGGCACTCGTCGATCTGCACGATTGACTGGAGTCCCACCAGAGAATGAGGGCATGTATGCCCGTCCTCCTGCTTTGCCAAGGGCAATGCCATGCATATCAAGTAGAGAGGGAACGTCAAGGGACCCTAGAAGGTCTTTTGATGTAAGCAGGAGGGGGACAGTTCAGGGTAGAATGTCAGCTGATGTAAGGGGATCAGAGGAGGATGAGCAGAGAAGAGATGGTAGCTTGGGCTTGAGCATGTCGGAAGAGGGCATGGGAGAATCTCAAGGAGGCGCTCAGGCCTCGGGGTTTGGTCATCCACCCCAGTACCAACCCTTTCCTCATGGCCCAGGGTATTCAATGGGGGTTACATCGGATTACTCCAGCTTTAACCCATATCCCTCCTACATGCCTTACCCTCCTTTTTACCCACCATATCCCCAGTACCCTATGTATCCACCCTCACCCTTCTATCCAAATCCAGCAAACCCTAACCCAGGGAATGCTGCACCTCCTCCACCACCAGCAGAACCTGTTGTAACGCCCCGGAAATCCGGACCGCTACCGGCGCTAGGATCCGGGTCGACTTAAGGCCGCCGGGACCCGTAGCAAGCCTGACATAAAACCTGTAAACCTGTATAATCCCATACATGATCAACAACATGCATAAAAATTAAAACTTTTCTTCATACATCCAACTCAACCTGAACATATATTACATAACCATAATCATGACCCCTCTGTGGGATCTCAACAATGCCCCAAAGAGCACTATAACATGCGATGAGTTGGCTTACATCTGTATCAACAAATATCTAAGATCATGCATCGACAAGGGATTACAATACTCATAGGGTCAAGCACATCTATAACCTCAATATACCTCAATACATAACATACTAAATATCTTACATTACATCATAATACAATTGTCATGTCCACAAACTAACTATTACATACATATGACTTTTTCTCGTCTTGCCTTCTCTATCTATCCCGTACCTGCAAACCTGGGGGTTAGGGGAGAGGGGTGAGCTAGATGCCCAGTGAGTAGAACTGTAAAAAGAATATTTAAAACATGCTATCATGGAATGCGTCACTGCACAATTAAATCACACCACGGATGGACTGATTCAAAAATCCTTCAACTCCATGCCCGGCCCTATTATGGGCACCACAGGACTTCGTATTGCCCGGCCCTATTATGGGCACCACAGGACTTCGTACTCGGAGTTATTGCCCGGCCCTATTATGGGCACCACAGGTCTTCGTATTGCCCGGCCCTATTATGGGCACCACAGGTCTTCGTATATAGAAGGCTAATGAATCATCCTAATGTCCATCCACTATCATCTATCACAACAATACAATGCGGCATAGTCGTGAATTCTAATGCAAACAACCTATAATATGATCATGATGCATGAAGCATGATAAAAGCATTTCATTTCTTAATTTAAAAGGTTAAGTTTGGTTCCACTCACCTCTGGCTGACTCTGACAAACTCTGTAGCAGCTGGCTCACTGCTGGGGTCCTTGGTTCCTCGGGTCCGAACCTACACAGGTGGACTCCAATGAGGGACCAAACATACATAAACATAACTCTAATATATTCCCCAACAACCCCCTAAAACATCCTGAAAATATCACATAGAGATATGCATGAAGTGGCTGAACAGGGCACTTTCGGCGGCACTTTCGGCGGCCGAAAGTCCTGGACAGAGACGAAACTCAGGTAGGTTCGGTGGCACCTTCGGCGGCCGAAAGTCCCAGACAGAGACGAAAGTCTCTTTTCGAGGGCAACTTCAGCAGCCGAAAGGCCTGCCTCCCCAGCCATGTTCGGCGGCCGAAAGTGCCTTCGGCTGCCGAACCTGGTTTCTGCCAAAGGGCAGAAACTCGGTTCCTTTGTGCATTTTTGCCTCCAAACTCACCAATCATGCATATATCTCAACCAAATCATGCATACAAGTTCCTAGGGGCCTCAAAACATCAAATACCCCAACTACAACACTTCAAGCATACTCAAACATGTCACATTGTTCATAAATCACATAAAACCTAACATTTGCTTAAAAACTCATACAACCCTATACATGCCATTCTACCCCATAAAATCACTTAAAACTTACTTAAAACACATGAGGAGCTTAAGATCGGCTCTTACCTCTTGAAGATCGAGAGGGAGACGACCTAAACTTGGAGATCCACGAAAATGAGCTCCTGAGTTCCCAAAGCTCCAAAACTTGGTTTAAAAGCTCAAAACCTTCAATGTAAGCTTAAAACTCAAGAAAAATGGTAGAGATTTGGAGGAAGAACACAAGAGTTGAAAAAGGAAGGTCGGAAGCTTGCTGTGGCCGGAAATGGGAGAAAGCTCGCCCATTTCGGCTAAGTGCCCCATTTATAGGTGGCTGGCCAGGCCACGTTCGGGGGCCGAATGTGCCTCCGCATCCATGCAATGTTCGGCGGCCGAACTTGACTTTCGGCGGCCGAACCTGGACTGCCCTCACTCATGCTTTCGGGGGCCTAACGTGCCTCCAAAACGCATGCATGTTCGGCGGCCGAACTTGACTTTCGGCGGCCGAACCTGGGTTTTCCTCCAATGCTATTTTCATGTAAAAACTCATTTAGTTTCATACTTAAAACCATTAAAACATGAAAACATTTTTATAAAACATGGTTCTACCCTTCTAGAGGTCTCCGACATCCGAGATTCCACCGGACGGTAGGAATTCCGATACCGGAGTCTAGTCGGGTATTACACCTGTAGCCCCTGAAATCCAAACACCTCAACTTAGCTCATCTGTGGGGAGCATAGTGAAGATGATCGACTATCTGAAGTTGGATGCCCCCAAGTTTAAAACAGGAGATGACCCGTTTGAGTATCTCAAGACAGTGAAGATGATAACGGATGATGAGCTAGGAGCTAGTGGCAGTAGAGCCATTCAGATGGCGGGGTTCACGCTGAAGTGCAAGAAAGCAAGAGAATGGTTCAAAAACTATGTGGACCCGAGGTTGGAGAGCTTATCTTGTGAGTAGTTTGCTAATGAGTTTGCAGGATGGGCTTTTCCGGATAGTTCAAGGGAGCTAAAGGTGGTTGAGTTTGAACAGTTAAGGCAAACAGAGGAGATGAGTGTAGATGAATACACTGACAGGTTTCTAGTGTTGCTGCAATATGTGGGCCAAGCATATGATACAAATCATAAGAAGGCCAGAAGGTATACCATGAGGCTCCACCCCAGGTATTCCTCCCTAATTTTGGCAGCAGAGAGAGAGGACTTCCACACCATAGTGGATGCAACACCGAAGATGGAGGCTAGTGCCATCATTTAGGGGACAGTTAAGCAGTCAATGGCACAGTCTTCGGGTTCCAAGACCCCAGGCGAGGGAAAGTTAGATCCCTCTTCTCAGAGTGCAGCAGCTTCAGGCAGTAAAAAGTGGTGTAGAGGCCTCAGAAAGCCCAAGAAGAATAAGTTCTGGAACAGGTTAAAGTCAAGTCTGGGTTTAGGTGGCGGCTCGAGCTCAAGTTCAGATGGTTTAGAATGCTTGAGGTGTGGTAAGCCACACAAGGGAGTGTGTCGGTTTGGGACGACAGCCTGCTTCAGGTGCGGGCAGGAGGGACACATGGCTCGGGAGTGTCCTAGGGCAGCTTTTATGGCACCGTCCCAGCAGACGGCTTCTGGTAGTGTGGCTCAGCCAGTAGCTCCAGCCTCGACTCAGGGCAGTGGCAGAGGAAGAGGGAGAGGGGCAGCCTCTTCTTCAGTAGGTTCCCGGGGTGAAGGTCCATCAGCTCCAGCTCGGATCTTCACTATGACACAGCAGGAGGCAAACACATCCAATACCGTGGTGTCAGGTAATCTCATCATTGGTTGTTCAGATGTGTATGCTTTAATGGACCCTAGTGCATCTCATTCTTTTATTGCTCCGAGAGCCGTAGAGAGGTTGGGTTTGATAGTCTCTGGGTTAGAGTGTCCCCTCTGGGTCAGTGGACCCAAGTGTGACCCATCAGTGGCAGAGTCAGTCTGCCGGTTCAGTCCAGTATTTGTTGAGGGTAGATGCCTTCCAGCCGACCTTGTGGTTCTAGATTTGACGGATTTTGATGTCATTCTAGGGATGGATTGGCTATCTACTCATGGTGCTACCTTGGATTGCAAAGACAAGGTAGTCAAGTTCAGAGATCAAGATGGGTCGGTGGTTGTCTTCAGGGGAGACAGGAGGTTATGCCTAGAGGTCTGATATCAGCCCTGCAGGCTCGTAGGTTGCTCAGGAGGGGTTGTCAGGGGTTTCTAGCTCATGTGAGAGAGCTAGATAGTCAGGTCAGGGAGCCCGCCCCAGACGAGCTTCCAGGACTACCACCTGCTAGGGAGATAGAGTTTGAAATAGAATTGATGCCTGGAACCATACCAATCTCTATCCCTCCCTACAGGATGGCACCAGCAGAGTTGAAGAAGCTAAAGGAGCAGTTGCAAGAGTTGGTAGACAAGGGTTTCATCCGACCGAGTACCTCACCTTGGGGTGCTCCAATGTTATTTGTAAAGAAGAAGGATGTAACGACCCGAAAATCGGACCGTTACCGGCGCTAGGATCCAGATCGGCTTAAGGCCGCCGGGACCCGTAGCAAGCCTGACATATAACCTGTGAACCTGTCAAATCCCATACATGATCATACATACTCATAAACCTGTACACTTTTCCTTTCCATAAACCAAGCTCAACCTGTGCATACTCATAACTTAACATAAACCACACACTGGAGCCCTCATCAATTGCTCCAATGGGGTATCATAAC
This sequence comes from Manihot esculenta, assembly GCF_001659605.2. Classification (NCBI taxonomy): domain Eukaryota; kingdom Viridiplantae; phylum Streptophyta; class Magnoliopsida; order Malpighiales; family Euphorbiaceae; genus Manihot; species Manihot esculenta. Next base: position 17,817,282 of record NC_035173.2, on the reverse strand, counting down.
ATACATGAATTAAGCTTGGTTGAACATAAACATCATAAAACATTCTATAGATCATGTATCAAAAGGGATTACTATACAAACTCGGTCAAGCATAATTTCTGAACCTCAATACATCATCATTACATATCATAACTGTAAAAGACATTACATTACAATTTAATCATGTCCATTGCTAGCTATTACATAACCAAGACTTTACTCTATCCGACTTCCTGCTCTATCCTGTACCTGCAAGCCTGGGGGTTAAAGGGAGAGGGGTGAGCTAAAAGCCCAGTGAGTAGAACCATAAAAACATATTAACAAACATGCTCCAATGAAATGCATCATAACACAGACAATTCACATAAGGGTTGGGTGGACTTGTCACCAAATAGTCCCAGCATCATTTGTGCCAGGCCGTAGCATGGGGTCCTGGTCTTCCTGTCATATCATACATTACTTACCAATTCCCCAGGGCCTCCTCTGGGCTCCTGGTCTTCGAGTCCCATACCCCTACCAGGCCGTAGAATGGGGTCCTAGTCTTTCATTTCCGTGCTAGGCCGTAGAATGGGGTCCTGGTCTTCCCTCAGGAACTAATTGGGTCATCCAACATCCACCCACATTAACAATAAAGAATGCAATGCAACATATTCGTGAAATCTAATGCAATCATCCTATTGCATACTCATGATGCATGAAACATGATAAACATTTAATTTCTCAATTTAAAAGATTAAGTTTAGTTCCACTCACCTCTGACTGACTCTGACAACACCAAAGCAGCTGAACTCACTGCTGGGGTCCTCGGTTCCTCGGGTCCGAACCTACACCGGTGGACTCAAATGAGGGACCAAACATACTAGAACATGACTCTAAAATACTCCCCAAAAACCCCCTTAAAACACCTCAAAACATCATGGAAAAACATGCAAAGGAGGGCTGCACAGGGCACTTTCGGCGGCACCTTCGGCGGCCGAAAGTCCCTCTAGAGCCGAAAGTCAGGCAGGTTCGGCGGAACCTTCGGCGGCTGAAAGTGCCCTCCAGAGACGAAAGTCTCTTTTCGGGGGCAGGCTTCGGCAGCCGAAAGGCTTGCCTCCCAGCCATGTTCGGCGGCCGAAAGTCCTTCGGCTGCCGAACCTGGTTTCTGCCAAAGGGCAGAAACTTCAGCTCCTCATGCACCAATGCCTCCCAAACCTTCCAAACATGCATTTTTCCTATTCTACAACATGCATACTCAAGCATACAAGTTCCTAGGGGCTTCAACTAACTTAAACCCCATCTACAACACATCAAACATCCACATTGTCCAAAAACATAACATAAACCCATAAACCTAACCATAAGCTAAACATGCATTCTACCCCATAGATCCACTTAAAACTTACTTAAAACATGCAATGAGCTTAAGATCGGCTCTTACCTCTTGAAGATCGAGAGAGAGACGACCTAAACTCAGAGATGGGAGGGGTTGAGTTTCTTTGAACCTCAAAGCTCCAAAACTTGCTCAAATACTCAAAAACTTCAAAACAAAGTGAAAACTCATGAAAATCTTGAAAGATCTGAAGGAAGAAACTCAAGATTGGTGAGGGATGGCGGAGAGCTCACCTTGGCCGAAAATGGGGAGAAAAGCTCGCCCGTTTTCGGCTAAGGGACCCCTTTATAGGTGGCTAGCCAGGCCACGTTCGGGGGCCGAAAGTGCCTCCGCATGCATGCCATGTTCAGCGGCCGAACATAAGGTTCGGCGGCCGAACTTGGTTTCCCTCACTTATGCTTTCGGGGGCCTAAGGCACACCCGAAACGCATGCATGTTCAGCGGCCGAACCTGAGTTTTCCTCTAAGGTTGTTTTCATGCAAAAACTCGTTTTCTTTCATGCTTAAAACATAAAACACATTAAAACATTTTATGAAAACATGGTTTTACCCTTCTAGAGGTCTCCGACAACCGAGATTCCACCGGACGGTAGGAATTTCGATACCGGAGTCTAGCCGGGTATTACATTCTCCCCCCCTTAAGAAAATTCGTCCCCGAATGTTCCTCAACTAGCACATGTAAGGCATACAACATAACATACACACAAAACACATAAGAGACTAACCTTAGAAAAGATAAGGGTATTGCTGGAGCATGGACTCCCGTGTCTCCCAGGTGCATTCTTCCAGATTGTGGTGGTTCCAAAGGACTTTCAACATCGGGATTTCCTTGTTCCTCAACTTCCTGATTTGAGTGTCCAGAATCCATACCGGCTGCTCAACATAGGTGAGATCCTCTTGGATCTCCACATCAGGCTCACTAAGAACCTTGCCCGGATCTGACACGAACTTCCTTAACATTGAAACATGGAAAACCGGATGGATTCTTTCCATCGAAGCAGGTAAATCTAGCTTGTACGATACATTCCCAATCTTTTGCAAGACTTCAAAGGGTCCGATGTACTGTGGAGCCAGCTTACCTTTCTTCCCGAAGCGAACCACTCCTTTCATAGGAGACACCTTGAGCAATACCAGATCTCCCTCCTGAAACTCTACTTGCCTTCTGCGGATGTCTGCATAACTCTTCTATCTGCTTGCAGCAGTCTTGATTCTTTCTCTGATTAAGGGTACCACCCTGCTGGTGATTTCTACTAGCTCAGGCCCTGCCAAGGCCTTTTCTCCAACTTCTTCCCAGCAAACAGGTGATCTGCACTTCCTCCCATACAAAGCTTCATATGGAGCCATCCCGATGCTAGCATGCTAACTGTTATTGTAGGCAAACTCCACCAAAGGCAGATGTTGCCTCCAAGAACCGCCAAAGTCCAGCACACACATTCTAAGCATATCCTCTATTGTCTGGATGGTCCTCTCCGACTGTCCGTCCGTCTGTGGATGGAAAGCAGTGCTAAAATCCAACCTGGTACCCATGGCATTCTGCAGACTCCGCCAAAACCTGGAGGTGAACTGGGGTCCTCTATCGGACACTATTGAAACAGGAACCCCATGCAGCCTAACGATCTCATCAACATACACTTGCGCTAACTTGTCCACAGAATAGCCACTCCTGACAGGGATGAAGTGAGCAGACTTGGTGAGTCTGTCCACAATCACCCATATGGAGTCCAATCTGTTGGACGTCGCCGGTAACCCCACTACGAAGTCCATAGCTATATTCTCCCATTTCCATTCTGGAATAGGTAGCGGGTTAAGCATTCCAGCCGGCTTCTGATGTTCCAGCTTCACCCTCTGACACACTTCGCAGGCTGACACAAACTGTGCCACTTCTCTCTTCATAGCTGGCCACCAATAGACCTTCTTCAGATCTTGGTACATCTTGGTGGCTCCGGGGTGAATGCTGTATCTTGCATTATGAGCCTCTCTCATAATGTCTCCTTTTAGCCCGACGTCATCTGGTACACACAATCGACTCCCATAGCGGAGGATCCCCTTGTTGTTGAATCTGAACTCACTGTCTTTGCCTGACTGAACAGTCCTGGCAATCTTCACTAACTCTGGGTCCTCATGCTGTTTCTGAGCCACCTGCTCCAGAAACACGGGTGCCACTCTCATCTGAGCAACTAAAGCACCTGTACCAGACAACTCCAACTGTAGACCTTCATCAATGAGCTTGTAAAACTCCTTCACCACTGGTCTTCTCTCCGCCGTGATGTGGGATAAACTGCCTAGTGACTTTCGGCTTAGGGCGTCTGCCACAACATTCGCCTTACCCGGATGGTATTGAATCTTGCAATCATAATCACTCAGCAGTTCTACCCATCTTCTCTGTCTCGAGTTCAAATCTCTTTGACTCAGGATGTACTGCAGGCTCTTATGATCTGTGAAGATCTCACATTTAACCCCGTAGAGGTAGTGCCTCCACATCTTGAGTGCAAAGATTACTGCTGCCATTTCCAGGTCATGTGTGGGGTAATTCAACTCATGCTTCTTTAGCTGCCTAGAAGCATAAGCAATCACCCTTTCATTCTGCATTAGCACACAACCCAGACCCACTCGGGATGCATCACAGAACACTGTGAAGTCCTCATTGCTAGCTGGCAGAGCTAACACTGGTGCTGATGTTAACCTCTTCTTAAGCTCTTCAAAACTCTCTTCGCACTGGTCGATCCACACAAACTTCTGATTCTTCCTGGTTAACCTGGTCAGAGGAGCTACAATTTTTGAGAAGTCCTGAACGAACCTCCTGTAGTAACCTGCCAAACCCAAGAAACTTCTGATCTCTGACACTGAAGTGGGTCTAGGCCAGTTAGCCACAACTTCTACCTTCTTGGGGTCTACCTCTAATCCATTTTCTGACACCACATGCCCCAAGAATGAAATGCTCCTCAGCCAGAACTAACACTTGGAGAACTTGGCATACAAGCCATGCTCCCTCAAGGTCTGTAGAACCAACCTCGGATGATGGGCATGCTCCTCTGTATTCCTGGAATACACCAAGATATCATCTATGAAGACAATAACGAAGTGATCCAGGTACTGGCTAAACACTCTGTTCATGAGATCCATGAATGCTGCAGGGGCGTTGGTTAACCTGAACGGCATCACAAGGAACTCAAAATGCCCATATCTGGTCCTGAAAGCTGTCTTTGGCACATCTTCCTCTCTGATCCTCAGCTGATGATACCCGGACCTCAGATCTATTTTAGAGAAACAACCTGCTCCTGCTAGCTGGTCGAATAGATCATCGATCCTTGGCAAAGGGTACCTGTTCTTGGTAGTGACTTTGTTCAACTGCCTGTAGTCGATACAAAGTCTGAGGGATCCATCCTTCTTTCTCACAAACAAAACTGGAGCACCCCAGGGTGAGGTACTCGGTCGGATGAAGCCCTTGTCTACCAGCTCCTGTAACTGCTCCTTCAACTCTTTCAATTCTGCTGGCGCCATCCTGTAAGGAGGGATAGAGATCGGTCGGGTTCCAGGCATCAGTTCTATCTCAAACTCTATCTCCTTAGCAGGTGGTAAACCTAGCAGCTTGTTTGGGAACACATCCAAAAACTCTCTGACCACCGGCACCGAGGCGGGCTCTCTAACCTGACTGCTAAGCTCTCTCACATGAGCCAAATACCCCTGACATCCCCTCCTAAGCAACCTGCGAGCCTGAAGAGCTGACATCAGACCTCTAGGTGTACCCCTCCTGTCTCCCCTGAAGATGACCTCTGACCCATCCTGACTTCTGAACCTGACTACCTTGTCCCTGCAGTCCAAGGTAGCACCATGGGTAGATAGCCAGTCCATCCCTAGAATGACGTCAAAGTCTGTCAAATCTAGAACCACAAGGTCGGCGGACAAGCATCTTCCCTCAACAAACACATGACTACACTGGCAGATTGACTCTGCCACTGATGGATCACACTTGGGTCCACTGACCCAGAGAGGACACTCTAACCCAGAGATCATTAACCCCAACCTCTCAACGGCTCTCGGTGCAATAAAAGAATGAGATGCACCAGGGTCCATCAAGGCATACACATCTGAACAACCAATGACTAAGTTACCTGCCACCACGGTGTTAGATGCATCTGCCTCCTGCTGTGTCATTGTGAAGATCCGTGCTGGAGCTGATGGACCTTTACCTCTGAAACCCGCTGAAGAAGAGGCTGCCCCTCTCTCTCTACCTCTGCCACTGGCCTGAGTCGTGGCTGGAGCTGCTGGCTGCGCTACACTACCTGAAGCTGTCTGCTGGGACTGTGCCATCGGGACTGCTCTTGGACATTCTCGAGCCATATGCCCCTCCTGACCACATCTGTAGCAGGCTGTCGTCCCAAACCGACATACTCCCGTGTGTGGCTTACCACACCTTGCACAATCTGCATTATCCACACCAGAGCTTGAGCCACTCCCAAATCCCAGACTGGACTTGACTTTGCTCCAGAACTTGTTCTTCTTAGTCTTGGCTTTGCCCCATCTCTTGCTGCCTGAAGCTGCTGCACTCAGGATAGAGGGATCTAACCTTCCCCCACCCGGGGTTTTAGGACTAGAAGACTGTGCCACTGATTGCTTAACTGTCCCCTGAATGATGGCACTGGCCTCCATTTTCCTGGCCATATCTACTATGGCATGGAAGCTCTTCCTGTCCACTGACTGAATCAAGGAGGAATACCTGGAATGAAGTTTCATGACATACCTCCTTGACTTCTTCGAATCTGTATCCAGACTCTGCCCAGCAAAAGGCAACAGCTCTAAGAATCTGTCGGTGTACTCCTCTACACTCATTTTATCTGTCTGCCTCAACTGCTCAAACTCTATCATCTTCAATTCTCTTGAACTGTCAGGGAAAGCCCATCCTGCAAACTCGTTTGCAAACTCCTCCCATGATAAGCTTTCCACCCTCAGGCTCACATAATTCTTAAACCACTCTCGGGCTTTCTTGCATTTTAATGTGAACCCAGCCATCTGGATGGCTCTACTGTCATCCGCCCCTAACTCCTCTGTAATAGTCTTGACCCTCTCAAGATACACAAACGGGTCATCACCTGATTCAAATTGGGGAGCACCCAGCTTCATATATTCAGTCATCTTGACCTTGCTCCCACCAGATGAGCTAGGCCTAGGTAATGGGGTTTCTGAAACTGGGGTTTCTGCTGATGGTGGAGGAGGTGCAACATTTTCTGTGGTAGGGTTTGCTGGATTTGGATAGTAGGGTGGAGGTGGGTACATGGGATACTGTGGGTATGGTGGGTAGTAAGATGGGTATGGCATGTGAGATGGGTAAGGATTAAAGCTGGGGAAATCCGATGTACCTCCCATCGAATACCCGGGATTTTGTGAGAAGTGTGGGTAGTGGGGTGGCTGAACAAATCCCGAGGCCTGAGTGCCTCCTTGGGACTCTCCCATACCTTCTTCTGACATGCTAACTCCCAGACTGCCATCCCTCCTCTGCTTTACATCCATATCATCCCCCATGTCCTCTGACATTCCTCCCTGAACTGTTCCCCTCACTGATCTGCTTCTACCCAGATCCAGAGACCTTCTAGGGTCTCTTACTGCTCTGTCCCTATTGGACCTGCTTGACATTGCCCTAGGCAATGTAGGAGGACGGGCGCTCATGCCCTCATCCTCAGGTGGCACTCCAGTCAATCGTGCAGATAGACGAGTTTCTCTCATCCTGTTTTCTGAAAAACAACATAATCACATAAACATTAGCATCTTATGGTTCATGTGGAAACACATGACCCCGCATCACATACATCACATATCATAGCATATCATTAATGCACATGCATATTATCATGGCATTTCACATCATCATACAAGACAGGACTCCACATCCTATCCTAGTGGACATGATCTTTCCTATTGTGCTTGACCTTCTATAACATCTATGAGCCCGACACTCTAGGTCCGACCATATGAATCTAGGGCTCTGATACCATTCTGTAACGACCCAAAAATCGGACCGTTACTGGCGCTAGGATCCAGATCGGCTTAAGGCCGCCGGGACCCGTAGCAAGCCTGACATATAACCTGTGAACCTGTCAAATCCCATACATGATCATACATACTCATAAACCTGTACACTTTTCCTTTCCATAAACCAAGCTCAACCTGTGCATACTCATAACTTAACATAAACCACACACTGGAGCCCTCATCAATTGCTCCAATGGGGTATCATAACATACATGAATTAAGCTTGGTTGAACATAAACATCATAAAACATTCTATAGATCATGTATCAAAAGGGATTACTATACAAACTCGGTCAAGCACAATTTCTGAACCTCAATACATCATCATTACATATCATAACTGTAAAAGACATTACATTACAATTTAATCATGTCCACTACTAGCTATTACATAACCAAGACTTTACTCTATCCGACTTCTTGCTCTATCCTGTACCTGCAAGCCTGGGGGTTAAAGGGAGAGGGGTGAGCTAAAAGCCCAGTGAGTAGAACTATAAAAACATATTAACAAACATGCTCCAATGAAATGCATCATAACACAGACAATTCACATAAGGGTTGGGTGGACTTGTCACCAAATAGTCCCAGCATCATTTGTGCCAGGCCATAGCATGGGGTCCTGGTCTTCCTGTCATATCATACATTACTTACCATTTCCCCAGGGCCTCCTCTGGGCTCCTGGTCTTCGAGTCCCATACCCCTGCCAGGCCGTAGAATGGGGTCCTGGTCTTTCATTTCCGTGCCAGACCGTAGAATGGGGTCCTGGTCTTCCCTCAGGGACTAATTGGGTCATCCAACATCCACCCACATCAACAATAAAGAATGCAATGCAACATATTCGTGAAATCTAATGCAATCATCCTATTGCATACTCATGATGTATGAAACATGATAAACATTTAATTTCTCAATTTAAAAGATTAAGTTTAGTTCCACTCACCTCTGACTGACTCTGACAACACCAAAGCAGCTGAACTCACTGCTGGGGTCCTCGGTTCCTCGGGTCCGAACCTACACAGGTGGACTCAAATGAGGGACCAAACATACTAGAACATGACTCTAAAATACTCCCCAAAAACCCCCTTAAAATACCTCAAAACATCATGGAAAAACATGCAAAGGAGGGCTGCACAGGGCACTTTCGGCGGCACCTTCGGCGGCCGAAAGTCCCTCTAGAGCCGAAAGTCAGGCAGGTTCAGCGGCACCTTCGGCGGCTGAAAGTGCCCTCCAGAGACGAAAGTCTCTTTTCGGGGGCAGGCTTCGGCAGCCGAAAGGCTTGCCTCCCAGCCATGTTCGGCGGCCGAAAGTCCTTCGGCTGCCGAACCTGGTTTCTGCCAAAGGGCAGAAACTTCAGCTCCTCATGCACCAATGCCTCCCAAACCTTCCAAACATGTATTTTTCCTATTCTACAACATGCATACTCAAGCATACAAGTTCCTAGGGGCTTCAACTAACTTAAACCCCATCTACAACACATCAAACATCCACATTGTCCAAAAACATAACATAAACCCATAAACCTAACCATAAGCTAAACATGCATTCTACCCCATAGATCCACTTAAAACTTACTTAAAACATGCAATGATCTTAAGATCGGCTCTTACCTCTTGAAGATCGAGAGAGAGACGACCTAAACTCGGAGATGGGAGGGGTTGAGTTTCTTTGAACCTCAAAGCTCCAAAACTTGCTCAAATGCTCAAAAACTTCAAAACAAAGTGAAAACTCATGAAAATCTTGAAACATCTGAAGGAAGAAACTCAAGATTGGTGAGGGATGGCGGAGAGCTCACCTTGGCCGAAAATGGGGAGAAAAGCTCGCCCATTTTCGGCTAAGGGACCCCTTTATAGGTGGCTGGCCAGGCCACGTTCGGGGGCCGAAAGTGCCTCCGCATGCATGCCATGTTCGGCGGCCGAACATAAGGTTCGGCGGCCGAACCTGGTTTCCCTCACTTATGCTTTCGGGGGCCTAAGGCACACCCGAAACGCATGCATGTTCGGCGGCCGAACTTGAGGTTCGGCGGCCGAACCTGAGTTTTCCTCCAAGGTTGTTTTCATGCAAAAACTCGTTTTCTTTCATGCTTAAAACATAAAACACATTAAAACATTTTATGAAAACATGGTTTTACCCTTCTAGAGGTCTCCGACAATCGAGATTCCACCGGACGGTAGGAATTCCGATACCGGAGTCTAGCCGGGTATTACAAAGGATGGATCCTTGAGACTTTGTATCGACTACAAGCAGTTGAACAAAGTCACTACCAAGAATAAGTATCCGTTACCTAGGATCGACGATCTATTTGACCAGCTAGCTAGAGCAGGTTGTTTCTCCAAGATAGATCTGAGGTCCGGGTACCACCAGCTGAGAATTAGAGAAGAAGATGTGCCGAAGACGGCATTCAGGACTAGATATGGGCATTATGAGTTCCTAGTAATGCCGTTTGGGCTAACCAATGCCCCTGCAGCATTCATGGATCTCATGAATAGAGTTTTCAGTCAGTATCTGGATCACTTTGTTATTGTTTTCATTGACAATATCTTAGTGTATTCCAAAAACGCAGAGGAGCATGCCCATCATCTGAGGATAGTTTTGCAGACCCTGAGGGAGCATGGCTTGTATGCCAAGTTCTCCAAGTGTGAGTTCTGGTTAAGGAGCATCTCATTCTTGGGGCATGTTGTGTCAGAACAGGGAATTGAAGTGGACCCCAAGAAGGTGGAAGCTGTAGCTAATTGGCCTAGACCCACTACAGTTACAAAGATTAAGAGCTTTCTGGGTTTGGCAGGTTACTATAGGAGGTTCGTCCAGGACTTCTCCAAAATTGCCGCTCCTATGACCAGATTAACCAAGAAGAATCAGAGGTTTGTATGGTCTGATCAGTGTGAGAAAAGCTTTGAAGAGCTGAAGAGAAGGTTGACGTCAGCACCGGTGTTAGCTCTGCCTACCAGTAATGAAGACTTCACAGTGTTTTGTGATGCATCCCGTGTGGGACTGGGTTGTGTGTTGATGCAAAATGAAAGGGTAATTGCTTATGCTTTTAGGCAGCTGAAGAAGCATGAGTTGAATTATCCTACACATGACCTAGAGATGGCAGCTGTGATCTTTGCACTCAAGATGTGGAGGCATTACCTTTATGGGGTAAAATGTGAGATCTTCACAGATCATAAAAGCTTGCAGTACATCTTAAGTCAAAGGGAGTTAAATCTGAGGCAGAGAAGATGGGTAGAATTGCTTAGTGACTATGATTGCAAAATTTAGTTCCATCCGGGTAAGGCAAATGTTGTGGCAGATGCCCTAAGCTGGAAATCACTTGGCAGTCTATCCCATATTACAGTAGAGAGAAGACCGGTGGTGCGGGAATTCTATAAGCTCGTTAATGAAGGGCTGCAGTTGGAGTTGTCTGGTATAGGTGCTTTGATAGCTCAAATGAGAGTAACACCCGTGTTTCTGGAGCAGGTAGCTCAGAGACAGCATGAGAACCCACAGTTAGTGAAAATTGCCAGGACTGTTCAGTCAGGCAAGAACGATGAGTTCAAATTTGACAGCAAAGGGATCCTCCGCTACGGAAACAGGTTATGTGTACCAGATGATGTGAGTCTGAAGGGAGACATTATGAGAGAAGCTCATAATGCTAGAAACAGTGTTCACCCTGGAGCCACCAAAATGTATCAAGATCTGAAGAGAGTTTATTGGTGGCCAGCTATGAAGAGAGAAGTGGCACAGTTTGTGTCCGCCTTTGAGGTATGTCAGAGGGTGAAGCTGGAATATCAGAAGCCGGCTGGAATGCTTAACCCACTGCCGATTCCAAAGTGGAAATGGGAGAATATAGCTATGGATTTTGTGGTAGGGTTACCGCCAACGTCCAACAGGTTGGACTCCATATGGGTGATTGTGGACAGACTGACCAAATCTGCTCACTTCATCCCTGTCAGGAGTGGCTATTCTATGGACAAGTTGGCGCAGGTGTATGTTGAAGAAGTGGTTAGGTTGCATGGGGCTCCCTGTAATACCCGGCTAGATTCCGGCATCGGAATCCCTACCTTTCGGCGGAATCTCCTTTGGAATCTGGAATTCTGTCGATGCTAGAGTCTTCTAGAGGGGTAAAATGTGTTTTTAAAATATTTTCACACGATTTTATGGTTTTTAATGGAAAAGGAATGAGTTTTGAAAAGATTAGGCCAAGGAGGAAGGACCCAGGTTCGGCCGCCGAACCTTAAGTTCGGCCGCCGAACGTGGGATGGTTTAGGGGGCATATTAGGCTTTCGAAAGAAAGCCACTTTCGGCCGCTGAACCCCATGTTCGACCGCCGAACGTGGTGAGGTTTTGGAAGCAGGTTTGGCCGCCGAAGGAGGTTTGGCCGGCCACCTATAAAAGGCCCCTTGTCAGGAAAAAGGACGAGTTTTCTCTCTCTTTTCGGGCATAGGTGAGTTCATGCTCTCCCTTGGCTGTTTTTATGCTTCTTCTTCAAATCCCTCAAGTTTTCATGAACTTCATCCTTGTTTTGAAGAGTTTTGAGCTCAAGATCAAGTTTTGGAGCTTGGAGACCCAAGGAGCTAGATTTCTCCCATCTCCAAGTTAGGGATCGCACCAACCCTCGAGCTTCAAGAGGCAAGTGCAGATCCACACCCTTCTCTTTGTTTTAAGCAAGTTTTAAGAAGTTTTGATGCTTGTGTGAGGGTAGATGTGCATGTTTAGGTTATGTGGGGTTTTTTTTTTGCTCAATGTATGCTTATATGAGGTTTTGTTGGGTGGTTTAGGCTAGTTTATGCCTTATATGCATGAGGGAGTGTGTATGCATGTTTGGGAGAGAGCATGTGAGGTTTGGGTTGTTTTGGAAGGATTGGAGGCTGTTCGTGCATGAGGAGACTGAGTTCTGCCCTTCGGGAAGAACTCAGGTTCGGCCGCCGAAGGGACTTTCGGCCGCTGAAGGGACTTTCGGCCGTCGAACCTGCCTGTGATGGCTTGTTTTGGCTGCCGAACCTTGCCCCCGAAAGCTGGACTTTCGGCTCTGGAGGGGAGTTTTGGCCGTCGAAGGTGCCGCCGAACATGCACGAGTTTCGGCTCTGGAACCACTTTCGGTCGCCGAAAGTGCCCTGTTCAGCCTTCTTTTGCATGATTTCTATGATTGTTTTATGATGTTTTAGGGGGTTTTTGGGGAAGTGTTTAGAGTATGTTTGGTCCCTCACTTGAGTCCACCTGTGTAGAATCGGACCTGAGGAACCGAGGTGCTTAGCAGTGTTAGCTGCTTCAGAGTTAGTCCAGAGCTAGCCAGAGGTGAGTGGAACTGAACTATGTTTTTAAATAAATCGAATGTTTTAAGCATGTTCATGCATCATTAATGCCATGTTATGTAATAGGTTATTTGCATTAGAAATTCACGAATATAATGCATTGCATAATACGATGATGATGATGTGGATGGATATTGGATGATCCTTTAACCCTCAGTATAATATGATATGACATGTTATGAAATGATACGATATGATATGTATGATATGATATGAAATGGAAGACCAGGTGTGGCCGTATCGCCCCTGGCACAGAGTATTGCTAAACTTGTTATGATATGAGATTTTTTTTTGTAGAGGGCTATTGGTGACAAATTCATCCTTGATGTGATTTGTTTGTGAAGTGATGCATTCCATGATAGCATACGTTTTAATGAACTGCTTTTCCTTTATAGTTTCTGCTCACTGGGCTTTTTAGCTCACCCCTCTCCCCTAACCCCAGGTTTGCAGGAACAGAGATAGTTCAGGAGGTCAGCAGATTATGGTTATGGTCATGATCATGTAATAGGATAGTAGTGGACATAATGTATTTGTAAAGTCATGTAATGATGTAAAAGTATGTATTGAAATGTGTAACGACCCGAAAATCGGACCGCTACCGGCGCTAGGATCCAGATCGGCTTAAGGCCGCCGGGACCCGTAGCAAGCCTGACATAAAACCTGTAAACCTGTATAATCCCATACATGATCAACAACATGCATAAAAATAAAACTTTTTTGTAACGCCCCGGAAATCCGGACCGCTACCGGCGCTAGGATCCAGATCGGCATAAGGCCGCCGGGACCCGTAGCAAGCCGAACATATACCTGTAAACCTGCTCAATCTCATACATGATCAACCATCATTCAAAAAAAAAAAAAAAAAAAAAATTAAAACTTTTCTTTTATACATGTGATCAATCACCAACTCAACCTGTGCATACTCTGAACATATACATAAAAGAAGTCCCTCTGTGGGATCTCATCAAAGCCTCGGAGGGCTATACATCATGTGTTGAGTTAGTTTTGCATAAACATCATCTCATAAGATCATGTACTTAAAATAAACGGGATTAGCAATACATTGTAGTCAAGCACAACTCTATCCTCAATAACATAATTACACAACTGTTCAAAACTCTACATTACATTCTTATCATTGTCATGTCCACAAACTCTAACTATTACATACATATGACTTTTCTCTTCTTTGCTTCTCTATCAAACCCGTACCTGCAAACCTGGGGGTTAGGGGAGAGGGGTGAGCTAGATGCCCAGTGAGTAGAACTATATAAAAAAAGATATTTAAAACATGCTATAATGGAATGCATCATTGCACAAACATTTCACATCATGGAAGGACCGACCCAAAAATCCCTCAGCTCCATGCCCGGCCCTATTATGGGCACCACAGGACTTCGTATTGCCCGGCCCTATTATGGGCACCACAGGACTTCGTAAATCGGAGCTATTGCCCGGCCCTATTATGGGCACCACAGGACTTCGTACACAGGACTAGTGAGTCGTGCAATGTCCCTCCTCATCAACCACAATACAATAATGCAATGTAGCATATTCGTGATTCTAATGCAAACAACCTATATTATAGTCATGATGCATGAAACATGATAAAACATTCACTTTATTAATTTAAAAGGTTAAGTATAGTTCCACTCACCTCTGGCTGACTCTGTCAAACTCTCAGCAGCTGGCTCACTGCTGGGGTCCTTGGTTCCTCGGGTCCGAACCTACACAGGTGGACTCCAATGAGGGACCAATATATATAATCATAACTCTAATGTATCCCCCAAAAACCCCCTAAAATATCATGAAAACATCACAGAAAATATGCATGAAATGGCTGAACAGGACACCTTCGGCGGCACCTTCGGCGGCCGAAAGTCCTGGACAGAGACGAAACTCAGCTAGGTTCGGCGGCACCTTCGGCGGCCGAAAGTGCCAGACAGAGACGAAAGTCTCTTTTCGGGGGCACCTTCGGCAGCCGAAAGCTGCCTTCACAAGAGGGGTTCGGCGGCCGAAACTCCCTTCGGCTGCCGAACCTGGTTTCTGCCAAATGGCAGAAACTTGGTTCAAATGAACCTCCTGCCTCCCAAAGCCACAGATCATGCATATTTCTCAACCAAAACATACATACAAGTTCCTAGGGGCCTCAAACATGCATATACCCCATCTACAACACTTCATACACACACAATCAAGCTACATTGCTCAAAAACTCAACATAACCCATAAACTCAACATATGTCCTAAACATGCATTTCTACCCATAGATCTTACTTAAAACTTGTTTAAAACATAAAAAGGGTTCAAGATCGACCCTTACCTCTTGAAGAAACGAGAGGAAAGTGATCCTAGCTTGGAGATGGAGAGATTAAGCTCTTTGAACCTCCAAGCACTCAAAACTTGCTCAAAACTTGCTCAAAGCTCACAAATCTTCAAAACGAAGTTATAAACTCGTTAAAACCATGAAAGATCTAAAGGAAACACTCAAGATCGAGGGAGGAGCGGTGGAGACTCACCTTGGCCGACAATGGGAGAGAAAAAGCTCGCCCGTGCGGACCTAGGGGACCCTTTTATAGTGGCTGGCCAGGCCACGTTCGGGGGCCGAATGTGCCTCCGCATCCATGCAATGTTCGGCGGCCGAACATAAGGTTCGGCGGCCGAACCTGCACTTCCCTCTCTTAGACTTTCGGGGGCCTAACGTGCCTCCCAAAGTCCATGCATGTTCGGCGGCCGAAAGTGAGTTTCGGCGGCCGAACCTGGGTTTTCCCTTAAAGAAATTTTCATGCAAAAACTCATTTAAAATCATACTTAAAACATTAAAAACATGAAAACATTTTATAAAAACATGCTTTTACCCTTCTAGAGGTTTCCGACACCCAAATTCTACCGGACGGTAGGAATTCCGGTACCGGAGTCTAGCCGGGTATTACATTCTCCCCCCCTTAAGAACATTCGTCCCCGAATGTTCCTCAACTAGCACATGCATAGCAAAACAACATAACATACATATATAACACATAGAGACTAACCTTAAAAGAGATGGGGATATTGCTGGAGCATGGACTCCCGTGTCTCCCAGGTACATTCTTCCATATTGTGGTGGTTCCAAAGGACTTTCACCATCGGGATTTCCTTGTTCCTTAGCTTTCTGATCTGAGTGTCTAGAATCCGCACTGGCTGTTCAACATAAGTGAGATCCTCTTGGATCTCCACATCAGGCTCACTAAGAACCTTGCCCGGTTCTGACACGAACTTCCTCAACATGGAAACATGGAAAACCGGATGGATTCTCTCCATAGAAGCAGGCAAGTCCAGCTTGTACGATACATTCCCAACTTTTTGCAAGACCTCAAAGGGCCCGATGTACCGTGGAGCTAACTTACCTTTCTTTCCGAACCGAACCACCCCTTTCATTGGGGACACCTTGAGCAATACTAGATCCCCCTCCTGAAACTCTACCTGTCTCCTGCGGATGTCTGTATAACTCTTCTGCCTGCTTGTGGCAGTCTTTATCCTTTCTCTGATCATGGGCACCACTCTGCTGGTGATCTCTACAAGCTCGGGCCCTGCTAAGGACCTCTCTCCAACCTCTTCCCAGCAAACGGGTGACCTGCACTTCCTCCCATACAAAGCTTCATATGGAGCCATCCCAATGCTAGCATGATAGCTGTTATTGTAGGCGAACTCTACCAAGGGTAGATGTTGCCTCCAAGAACCGCCAAAATCTAGCACACACATCCTGAGCATATCCTCTATTGTCTGGATGGTCCTCTCTGATTGTCCATCAGTCTGGGGATGGAAGGCAGTACTGAAATCCAACCTGGTACCCATAGCATTCTGCAGACTCCGCCAAAACCTGGAGGTGAACTGGGGCCCTCTATCTGACACTATAGAAACTGGGACCCCATGCAGCCTGACAACTTCATCCACATAAACCTGCGCTAACTTATCCACAGAGTAGTTGCTCCTAACAGGGATGAAGTGAGCAGATTTGGTGAGTCTGTCCACAATCACCCATATGGAGTCTAGTCTGTTGGATGTTGCCGGTAACCCCACTACAAAATCCATAGCGATATTCTCCCATTTCCACTCTGGAATCGGCAGTGGGTTAAGCATTCCAGCCGGCTTCTGATGTTCCAGCTTCACCCTCTGACATATTTCGCAGGCTGACACGAACTGTGCCACTTCCCTCTTCATAGCTGGCCACCAATACACCCTCTTCAGATCCTGGTACATCTTGGTGGCTCCAGGGTGAACACTGTACCTTGCATTATGAGCCTCTCTCATAATGTCTCCTTTAAGCCCGATGTCATCTGGTACACATAGTCTGTTCCCATAGCGGAGGATCCCCTTATCATCGAATCTGAACTCACTGTTTTTGCCTGACTGAACAGTCCTGGCAATCTTCACTAACTCTGGGTCCTCGTGCTGTTTCTGAGCCACCTGCTCCAGAAACACGGGGGTTACTTTCATCTGTGCAATCAAAGCACCTGTACCAGACAACTCCATCTGTAGACCCTCATTGATGAGTTTATAAAATTCCTTCACCACCGGTCTCCTCTCTGCCGTGATGTGGGATAGACTGCCAAGTGATTTCCGGCTTAAGGCATCAGCTACTACATTAGCCTTACCCGGATGGTACTGGATCTTGCAATCATAGTCACTCAACAGTTCTACCCATCTCCTCTGCCTCAAGTTCAGCTCTCTCTGGTTCAAGATGTGTTGCAGGCTCTTATGATCTGTGAAGATCTCACATTTTACCCCATAGAGGTAATGCCTCCACATCTTGAGGGCAAAGATAACTGCTGCCATTTCCAGGTCGTGTGTGGGGTAATTCAACTCATGCCTCTTCAGCTGTCTAGAAGCATAAGCGATCACCCTACCATTCTGCATCAACACACAACCCAGGCCTACTCTGGATGCATCACAGAACACTGTGAAATCCTCATTGCTGTTTGGCAGAGCTAACACTGGTGCTGAAGTCAACCTCTTCTTGAGCTCCTCAAAGCTTTCTTCACACTGATCGGTCCACTCGAATCTCTGATTCTTTCTGGTTAATCTGGTTAAAGGAGCTGCAATCTTAGAGAAGTCCTGAACGAACCTCCTGTAGTAGCCAGCCAAACCCAAGAAGCTTCTGATCTCTGTCACTGAGGTGGGTCTTGGCCAGTTAGTCACAGCTTCAACCTTCTTGGGGTCCACTTCTATCCCATTCTCTGACACTATATGCCCCAAGAATGATATGCTCCTTAACCAGAACTCACACTTGGAGAACTTGGCATACAAGCCATGTTCCCTCAAGGTCTGTAATACAATCCTCAGATGCTGGGCATGCTCCTCTGCATTCCTGGAATACACTAGGATATCATCTATAAAGACAATAACGAAGTGATCCAGGTATGGTCTGAATACTCTGTTCATGAGGTCCATGAATGCTGCAGGGGCGTTAGTTAACCCAAACGGCATTACAAGGAACTCATAGTGCCCATATCTGGTCCTGAAAGCTGTCTTTGGTGTGTCTTCTTCCCTTATCCTCAGCTGATGGTACCCTGATCTTAGATCTATCTTGGAGAAACAACCCGCTCCTGCTAGCTGGTCGAATAGATCATCGATCCTTGGCAATGGGTACTTGTTCTTGGTAGTGACCTTGTTCAACTGCCTGTAGTCAATACAAAGTCTGAGGGATCCATCCTTCTTTCTCACAAAAAGCACTGGAGCACCCCAAGGTGAGGTACTCGGTCGGATGAAGCCCTTATCTACCAGATCTTGCAACTGTTCTTTCAGTTCCTTCAATTCTGCTGGTGCCATCCTGTAGGGAGGGATAGAGATCGGTCTAGTTCCAGGCATCAGTTCAATCTCGAACTCTATCTCCCTAGCAGGTGGTAGTCCTGGAAGTTCTTCTGGAAAGACATCCAGAAATTCTCTGACAACTGGCACTGAGGCTGGCTCCCTGACCTGACTATCTAGCTCTTTCACGTGAGCTACATACCCCTGACATCCCTTCCTAAGCAGCCTACGAGCCTGTAGGGCCGATATCAGACCTCTAGGCGTACCCCTCTTGTCTCCTCTGAAGACAACCTCTGACCCGTTCTGATCTCTGAACCTGACTACCTTGTCCCTGCAGTCCAAGGTAGCACCATGGGTAGATAGCCAATCCATCCCTAGAATGACGTCAAAATCTGTCAAATCTAGAACCACAAGGTCGGCGGAGAGGCATCTTCCCTCAACAAACACTGGACAGTACCGGCAGACTGACTCTGCCGCCGTCGGGTCACACTTGGGTCCACTGACCCATAGGGGACAATCTAACCCAGAGACCATCAACCCTAACCTCTCAACTGCCCTCGGAGAAATAAAGGAATGAGATGCACCCGGGTCCATTAATGCATACACATCAGAACACCCAATGATGAGATTACCTGACACCACGGTGTTGGATGTGTTCGCCTCCTGCTGAGTCATTGTGAAGATCCTGGCTGGAGCTGATGGACCTTCACCTCGGGAACCAGAAGAAGAGGCTGCCCCTCTCCCTCTACCTCTGCCACTGCCCTGTGTTGTGGCTGGAGCTGCTGGTTGTGCCACACTACCCGAAGCTGTCTGTTGGGGCTGGCCCATGAAAGGTGCTCTAGGACAATCCCGAGCTATGTGTCCCTCCTGGCCACATCTGAAACATGCATTGGTCCCCCATCGACACGCTCCCTTGTGTGGCCTCCCACACCTTTGGCATTCTGCACCATCTGAGCCTGAACTCGAGCCACCGCCAAATCCTAGACCGGATTTCAGCTTGTTCCAGAACTTGTTCTTCTTGGGCTTCTTAGTGCTACTCCATCTCTTACTACCTGAACTCTGAGTAGAGGGTCCTAGCCCTCCTCTGCCTGGGGTCTTAACCCCTGAAGACTGGGTCACTGACTGCTTCACTGACCCCTCAACTATGGCACTGGCCTCCATTCTTCGAGCCATATCTACCACTGTGTGAAAACTCTCCCTCTCAGCTGATTGAATCAATGAGGAGTACCTGGACTGTAATTTCATGACATATCTCCTGGCCTTCTTCACATCTGTATCTAGAGCTTGCCCTGAGAAGGGTAATAGCTCCAGAAATCTGTCTGTGTACTCCTCTATGCTCATGTCTTCTGTCTGTCTCAGTTGTTCAAACTCAATCATTTTCAACTCTCTGGAACTATCTGGAAATGCCCATCCAGCAAACTCATTGGCGAATTCCTCCCATGTCATACTGTCTAGTCTCGGGTCCACATAGCACTTGAACCATTCCTTTGCCTTTTTGCACTTCAGGGTGAACCCTGCCATCTCAATGGCTCTTCTATCATCCGCCCCTAGCTCATCAGTGATCGTCTTTACTGCTCTCAGGTATTCAAAGGGATCATCCCCTGACTTATATTTAGGAGCATCCAGCTTAAGGTAAGCTGTCATTTTCACCTTACTCCCACTGGCTGAGCTAGGTCTAGGAGGTTGAGTATCTGGGGCTACTGGTTCTGTAGGTGGTGGAGGTGGGGATGCAGCATTCCCCGGGGTGGGGTTTGCTGGGTGAGGATGGAAGGATGAGGGTGGATAGGCTGGGTACTGTGGGTACGGTGGATAGAAAGGTGGATAAGGCATGTGAGTAGGGTAGGGATTAAAGCTGGAGTAATCCGACGTACTTCCCATCGGATACCCGGGACTCTGTGCATAGGGTGGGTAATAGGGTGGAAAACCATACCCCGAGGCCTGAGTGCCTCCTTGTGACTCCCCTGTCCCTTCTTCTGACATGCCAACATCCAGATTCCCATCCCTTCTCTGATCTTCTTCCATAACCTCCCTCACATCTGAAGAACTCCCTCCTCTTTCTGTTCCCCTTCTGCTAGTATCAAAAGACCTTCTAGGGTCCCTTGATACTCTTTCTCTGTTTGTTCTGCATGACATTGCCCTAGGCAATGTGGGAGGACGGGCGCTTGTGCCCTCATCCTCTGGTGGGACTCCTGTCAATCGTGCAGATCGACGAGTTCCTCTCATTCTGTTTCTGAAAAACAGCACATAACTCACAAGCATTAGCATCATATGGTTCATGTGGAGTCACATGAACCTACATCACATACATGGCAAACATAGCATATCATTTATGCGCATGCATATAGTCATGGCATATCACATCATCATAGTAAGACAGGACTCTACATCCTATCCTAGTGGACATGACCTTTCCTATTGTGCTTGACCCTCTAATACTTCTATGAGCCCGACACGCTAGGTCCGACCATGTGAACCTAGGGCTCTGATACCACTCTGTAACGCCCCGGAAATCCGGACCGCTACCGGCGCTAGGATCCAGATCGGCATAAGGCCGCCGGGACCCGTAGCAAGCCGAACATATACCTGTAAACCTGCTCAATCTCATACATGATCAACCATCATTCAAAAAAAAAAAAAAAAAAAAATTAAAACTTTTCTTTTATACATGTGATCAATCACCAACTCAACCTGTGCATACTCTGAACATATACATAAAAGAAGTCCCTCTGTGGGATCTCATCAAAGCCTCGGAGGGCTATACATCATGTGTTGAGTTAGTTTTGCATAAACATCATCTCATAAGATCATGTACTTAAAATAAACGGGATTAGCAATACATTGTAGTCAAGCACAACTCTATCCTCAATAACATAATTACACAACTGTTCAAAACTCTACATTACATTCTTATCATTGTCATGTCCACAAACTCTAACTATTACATACATATGACTTTTCTCTTCTTTGCTTCTCTATCAAACCCGTACCTGCAAACCTGGGGGTTAGGGGAGAGGGGTGAGCTAGATGCCCAGTGAGTAGAACTATATAAAAAAAGATATTTAAAACATGCTATAATGGAATGCATCATTGCACAAACATTTCACATCATGGAAGGACCGACCCAAAAATCCCTCAGCTCCATGCCCGGCCCTATTATGGGCACCACAGGACTTCGTATTGCCCGGCCCTATTATGGGCACCACAGGACTTCGTAAATCGGAGCTATTGCCCGGCCCTATTATGGGCACCACAGGACTTCGTACACAGGACTAGTGAGTCGTGCAATGTCCCTCCTCATCAACCACAATACAATAATGCAATGTAGCATATTCGTGATTCTAATGCAAACAACCTATATTATAGTCATGATGCATGAAACATGATAAAACATTCACTTTATTAATTTAAAAGGTTAAGTATAGTTCCACTCACCTCTGGCTGACTCTGTCAAACTCTCAGCAGCTGGCTCACTGCTGGGGTCCTTGGTTCCTCGGGTCCGAACCTACACAGGTGGACTCCAATGAGGGACCAATATATATAATCATAACTCTAATGTATCCCCCAAAAACCCCCTAAAATATCATGAAAACATCACAGAAAATATGCATGAAATGGCTGAACAGGACACCTTCGGCGGCACCTTCGGCGGCCGAAAGTCCTGGACAGAGACGAAACTCAGCTAGGTTCGGCGGCACCTTCGGCGGCCGAAAGTGCCAGACAGAGACGAAAGTCTCTTTTCGGGGGCACCTTCGGCAGCCGAAAGCTGCCTTCACAAGAGGGGTTCGGCGGCCGAAACTCCCTTCGGCTGCCGAACCTGGTTTCTGCCAAATGGCAGAAACTTGGTTCAAATGAACCTCCTGCCTCCCAAAGCCACAGATCATGCATATTTCTCAACCAAAACATACATACAAGTTCCTAGGGGCCTCAAACATGCATATACCCCATCTACAACACTTCATACACACACAATCAAGCTACATTGCTCAAAAACTCAACATAACCCATAAACTCAACATATGTCCTAAACATGCATTTCTACCCATAGATCTTACTTAAAACTTGTTTAAAACATAAAAAGGGTTCAAGATCGACCCTTACCTCTTGAAGAAACGAGAGGAAAGTGATCCTAGCTTGGAGATGGAGAGATTAAGCTCTTTGAACCTCCAAGCACTCAAAACTTGCTCAAAACTTGCTCAAAGCTCACAAATCTTCAAAACGAAGTTATAAACTCGTTAAAACCATGAAAGATCTAAAGGAAACACTCAAGATCGAGGGAGGAGCGGTGGAGACTCACCTTGGCCGACAATGGGAGAGAAAAAGCTCGCCCGTGCGGACCTAGGGGACCCTTTTATAGTGGCTGGCCAGGCCACGTTCGGGGGCCGAATGTGCCTCCGCATCCATGCAATGTTCGGCGGCCGAACATAAGGTTCGGCGGCCGAACCTGCACTTCCCTCTCTTAGACTTTCGGGGGCCTAACGTGCCTCCCAAAGTCCATGCATGTTCGGCGGCCGAAAGTGAGTTTCGGCGGCCGAACCTGGGTTTTCCCTTAAAGAAATTTTCATGCAAAAACTCATTTAAAATCATACTTAAAACATTAAAAACATGAAAACATTTTATAAAAACATGCTTTTACCCTTCTAGAGGTTTCCGACACCCAAATTCTACCGGACGGTAGGAATTCCGGTACCGGAGTCTAGCCGGGTATTACATTTTTATTCCATGAACATCAACCAAACTCAACCTGTGCATAAACATAAACATAACTTTGATCCCTCTGTGGGATCTCATCAGTGCCCCCAAATGGGTGACATAACATATGCTGAGTTGGTTTACAAAAACATCATAAAAATCTCTAAGATCATGTAATTAACAAGGGATAACAACAATCTATGGTCAAGCACACACTAACATCCATAAAACTCATTACATAACTATACTGTACTATTACATTGTAATTTGATCATGTCCATTGCTAGCTATTACATAAACATGACTTCTTTACTCTATCCGGACTCCTGCTATATCTTGTACCTGCAAGCCTGGGGGTAAAGGGAGAGGGGTGAGCTAAAAGCCCAGTGAGCAGAGCTAGTAAAACACGTTAACACTATGCTCTATGAAATGCATCATAACACAAACAATTCACATAAGGGTTGGGTGAACTCGTCACCAATTAGTCCAAGTTAACTCTGTGCCAGGCCTGTTGAATGGGGTCCTGGTCTTTCCTGTCAGAACATACATTACTTACCATTTTCCCGGGGCCTCCTCTGGGCTCCTGGTCTTCAAGTCCCATAACCGTGCTAGACCATAGGATGGGATCCTGGTCTTTCCTTACTCTGTGCCAGGCCTGTAGAATGGGGCCTGGTCTTTCTTACTCTGTGCCAGGCCTGTAGCATGGGGCCTGGTCTTCCTGTCATGGACTAACTGGGTCATCCGACATTCACCCACAACAACAGTAATTTATGCAATGCGGCATATTCGTGAAAACTAATGCAATCATCCTATTGCATAATCATGATGCATGAAACATGATAAAGCATTTAATTTAAAAGATTAAGTTTTAGTTCCACTCACCTCTGGCTGACTCTGACAATACCGAAGCAGTTGAACTCACTGCTGGGGTCCTCGGTTCCTCGGGTCCGAACCTACACAGGTGGACTCAAATGAGGGACCAAACATACTTGAACATAACTCTAAAATATTCCCCAAAAACCCCCTAAAACATCCTGAAAATATCACATAGAGATATGCATGAAATGGCTGAACAGGGCACTTTCAGCGGCACCTTCGGCGGCCGAAAGTCCTGGACAGATCCGAAAGTCAGGCACTTTAGGCGGCACCTTCGGCGGCCGAAAGTCCCAGACAGAGACGAAAGTCTCTTTTCGGGGGCAACTTCGGCAGCCGAATGCTGCCTCCACAAAGGGGGTTCGGCGGCCGAAACTCCCTTCGGCGGCCGAACCTGGTTTCTGCCAGAAGGGCAGAAACTTGGTTCACATGAACCCCTTGCCTCCCAAAACCTCAAATCAAGCATATATCTCAACCAAATCATGCATACAAGTTCCTAGGGGCCTCAAAATACCAAATACCCCAACTACAACACTACAAACATACTCAAGCAAGCCACATTGTTCAAAACATCAATATTAACCCATAAACTCAACATATACCCTAACATGCATTTCTACCCATAGATCTTGCATAAAACTTATTTAAAACATATAAGGAGCTTAAGATCGGCTCTTACCTCTTGAAGATGGAGAGGGAGACGACCTAAACTTGGAGATCCACAAAAATGAGCTCCTGAGTTCCCAAAGCTCCAAAACTTGCTTTAAACGCTCAAAACTTGCAATGTGAGTTTAGAACTCAAGAAAAAATGGAAGAGATTTGAAGGAAGAACACTAGAGTTGCAAAGGGAAGGTCGGAAGCGTGCTGTGGCCGAAAATGGGAGAAAATTCGCCCATTTCGGCTAAGTGCCCCTTTTATAGGTGGCTGGCCAGGCCACGTTCGGGGGCCGAATGTGCCTCCGCATCTATGCAATGTTCGGCGGCCGAACTTGACTTTCGGCGGCCAAACCTGGGTTTTCCTCCAAAGACTTTTCATGCAAAAACTCATTTTATTTAATACTTAAAAATCATAAAACACATTAAAACATTTTTATAAAACATGATTCTACCCTTCTAGAGGTCTCCGACATCCGAGATTCCACCGGACGGTAGGAATTCCGATACAGGAGTCTAGCCGGGTATTACATTCTCCCCCCTTAAGAACATTCGTCCCCGAATGTTCCTCAACTAGTACATGCATATCATGAAACGTAACATACATAATAAACACATAGAACACATAGATACTAACCTCTAAAAGAGATGGGGATACTGTTGGAGCATGGACTCCCGTGTCTCCCAGGTACACTCCTCAATATTGTGGTGGTTCCAAAGGACTTTCACCATCGGGATTTCCTTATTCCTTAGCTTTCTGATCTGGGTGTCTAAGATCCGTACTGGCTGCTCAACATAGGTTAGATCCTCTTGGATCTCCACATCAGGCTCACTAAGAACCTTGCCCGGATCTGACACGAATTTTCTCAACATAGAAACATGGAAAACCGGATGGATTCTTGCCATAGAAGCAGGTAAGTCCAGCTTGTACGATACATTCCCAATCTTTTGCAAGACTTCGAAGGGTCTGATGTACCGCGGAGCCAGCTTACCCTTCTTCCCGAACCGAACCACTCCTTTCATAGGAGACACCTTGAGCAGTACCAGATCCCCCTCCTGAAACTCTACTAGTCTTCTGCGGATGTCTGCATAACTCTTCTGTCTGCTTGCAGCCGTCTTGATTCTCTCTCTGATTAAGGGCACCACCTTGCTGGTGATCTCTACTAGCTCAGGCCCTGCCAAGGCCTTTTCCCCAACTTCTTCCCAGCAAACAGGTGATCTGCACTTCCTCCCATATAAAGCTTCATATGGAGCCATCCCGATGCTAGCATGATGACTGTTATTGTAGGCAAACTCCACCAAAGGTAGATGCTGCCTCCAAGAACCGCTAAAGTCCAGCACACACATTCTTAGCATATCTTCTATGGTTTGGATGGTCCTCTCTGACTGTCCGTCTGTCTGTGGATGGAAGGCAGTGCTAAAATCCAATCTAGTACCCATGGCATTCTGCAGACTCCGCCAAAACCTGGAGGTGAACTGGGGCCCTCTATCTGACACTATAGAAACAGGAACCCCATGCAGTCTGACTATCTCATCTACATACACCTGCGCCAACTTGTCCACAGAATAACCACTCCTGACAGGGATGAAGTGAGCAGATTTGGTGAGTCTGTCCACAATTACCCATATGGAGTCCAATCTGTTGGACGTCGCCGGTAACCCCACTACGAAGTCCATAGCTATATTCTCCCATTTCCACTCTGGAATAGGTAGCGGGTTAAGCATTCCAGCCGGCTTCTGATGTTCCCGCTTCACCCTCTGACACACTTCGCAGGCTGACACGAACTGTGCCACTTCTTTCTTCATAGCTGGCCACCAATAAACTTTCTTCAGATCTTGATACATCTTGGTGGCTCCGGGGTGAATGCTGTATTTTGCATTATGAGCCTCTCTCATAATGTCTCCTTTTAACCCTATGTCATCTGGTACACATAAACGACTCCCATAGCGGAGGATCCCCCTATTGTCGAATCTGAACTCACTGTCCTTGCCTGACTGAACCTTCCTGGCAATCTTCACTAACTCTGGGTCCTCATGCTGTTTCTGAGCCACCTGCTCCAGAAACACGGGTGTCACTTTCATCTGAGCAACCAAGGCACCTGTACCAGACAACTCTAACTGTAGACCTTCCTCAATGAGCTTGTAAAACTCCTTCACTACTGGTCTTCTCTCTGCCGCGATGTGGGATAGACTACCTAGTGACTTCCGGCTTAGGGCGTCTGCCACGACATTCGCCTTACCCGGATGATACTGAATCTTGCAATCATAATCACTCAGCAGCTCTACCCATCTCCTCTGCCTCAAGTTCAAATCCCTCTGACTCAAGATGTACTGCAAGCTTTTATGATCTGTGAAGATCTCACATTTTACCCCATAGAGGTAATGCCTCTACATCTTGAGTGCAAAGATTACTGCTGCCATCTCAAGGTCATGTGTGGGGTAATTCAACTCATGCTTCTTTAGTTGCCTAGAAGCATAAGCAATCACCCTCTCATTCTGCATAAGCACACAACCCAGTCCCACACGGGACACATCACAAAAGACTGTAAAGTCCTCTCCACTAGATGGCAGAGCTAAAACTGGTGCTGAAGTCAACCTCTTCTTGAGCTCTTCAAAACTCTCCTCGCACTGGTCGGTCCACAGAAACTTCTGATTCTTCCTGGTTAGTCTGGTCAGAGGAGCTGCTATTTTTGAAAAGTCCTGCACGAACCTTCTGTAGTAACCCGCCAAACCCAAGAAACTTCTAATCTCTATCACTGAAGTGGGTCTAGGCCAGTTAGCCACAGTCTCTGTCTTCTTGGGGTCTACCTCAATCCCATTCTCTGACACTACATGCCCCAAGAACGAAATGCTCCTCAGCCAAAACTCACATTTAGAGAACTTGGCATACAAGCCATGTTCCCTCAATGTCTGTAGGACCAACCTCAGATGATGGGCATGCTCCTCTGCATTCCTGGAATACACTAAGATGTCATCTATGAAGACAATAACAAAGTGGTCCAGGTACTGACTAAACACTCTATTCATGAGATCCATGAATGCTGCAGGGGCGTTAGTTAACCCGAACGGCATCACGAGGAACTCAAAATGCCCATATCTGGTCCTGAAAGCTGTCTTTGGTACGTCCTCTTCCCTGATCCTCAACTGATGGTACCCCGATCTCAGATCTATTTTGGAGAAACAACCCGCTCCTGCTAGCTGGTCGAATAGATCGTCGATCCTTGACAATGGGTACTTGTTCTTGGTAGTGACTTTGTTCAACTGCCTGTAGTCGATACAAAGTCTAAGGGATCCATCCTTCTTTCTCACAAACAAGACTGGAGCACCCCAGGGTGAGGTACTCGATCGGATGAAGCCCTTGTCTACCAGCTCCTGCAACTGCTCCTTCAACTTCTTCAATTCTGCTGGCGCCATCCTGTAGGGAGGGATAGAGATCGGTCGGGTTCCAGGCATCAGTTCTATCTCGAACTCTCTCTCCCTAGCAGGTGGTAAACCTGGTAGTTCGTCTGGGAACACATCTAAGAACTCTCTAACCACTGGCACCGAGGCGGGCTCTCTAACCTGACTATTAAGCTCTCTCACATGAGCCAAATACCCCTGACATCCCCTCCTAAGCAACCTACGAGCCTGAAGAGCTGAGATCATACCTCTAGGTGTACCCCTCCTGTCTCCTCTGAAGACAACCTCTGATCCATCCTGACCTCTGAACCTGACTACCTTGTCCCTGCAGTCCAAGGTAGCACCATGGGTAGATAACCAGTCCATCCCTAGAATGACGTCAAAGTCTGTCAAATCTAGAACCACAAGGTCGGCGGACATGCATCTCCCCTCAACAAAAACTGGACTACACTGACAGACTGACTCTGCCACTGATGGATCACACTTGGGTCCACTGACCCAGAGAGGACACTCTAACCCAGAGATCATCAATCCCAACCTCTCTACGGCCCTCGGGGCAATAAAAGAATGAGATGCACCAGGGTCCATCAATGCATATACATCCGAACATCCAATGACGAGATTACCTCCACCACGGTGTTGGATGCGTCTGCCTCCTGCTGTGTCATTGTGAAGATCCGTGCTGGGGCTGATGGACCTTCACCTCTGAAACCCGCTGAAGAAGAGGCTGCTCCTCTCCCTCTGCCTCTGCCACTGGCCTGAGTCATGGCTGGAGCTGCTGGCTGCGCTACACTGCCTGAAGCTGTCTGCTGGGACTGAGCCATCGGGGCCGCTCTTGGACAGTCTCGAGCTATATGCCCCTCCTGACCACATCTGAAGCAGGCGTTCGTCCCAAACCGACATACTCCCTTGTGTGGTCTACCACACCTTGCACACACTGCATTATCCGCACCAGAGCTTGAGCCACTCCCAAATCCCAGACTGGACTTGACCTTGTTCCAAAACTTATTCTTTTTACCCTTGGGCTTACCCCATCTCTTACTGCCTGAAGCTGCTGCACTCAAGGTAGAGGGATCTAACCTTCCCCCACCCGGAGTTTTAGAACCAGAAGCTTGTGCCACCGTCTGCTTAACTGTCCCCTGAATGATGGCACTAGCCTCCATTCTCCTAGCCATGTCTACTATGGCATGAAAACTCTCTCTATCTGCTGACTGTATCAAGGAGGAATACTTGGAATGGAGCTTCATGATATACCTCCTCGACTTCTTCTGGTTTGTATTAAGGTCCTGCCCAGCAAATGGCAGCAACTCCATAAACCTGTCAGTATATTCGTCTACACTCATGTCATCAGTTTGCCTCAACTGCTCGAATTCTATCATCTTCAATTCCCTTGAACTATCAGGGAAAGCCCACCCTGCAAATTCATTAGCAAACTCCTCCCATGATAGACTATCCACCCTCGATTTCACATAGCTCTTGAACCACTCACGGGCCTTCTTGCATTTTAGTGTGAACCCAGCCATCTGAATGGCTCTACTGTCATCCGCCCCTATCTCATCTGTAATTGCCTTGACCCGCTCCAAGTACACGAACGGATCATCACCGGTTTCAAACTGGGAAGCACCCAGCTTCACATAGTCGGTCATCTTGACCTTGCTCCCACTGGCTGAGCTAGATCTAGGAGGTTGAGCAACTGGGGCTGCTGGTTCTGCAGGTGGTGGAGGTGGTACAACATTTTCTGAGGTAGGGTTTGCTGGATTTGGATAGTAGGGTGGAGGTGGATACATTGGGTACTGAGAGTACGGTGGGTAGTATGGTGGGTATGGCATCTGCGTGGGATAAGGGGTGAAACTAGGGTAATCCGATGTACCTCCCATCGAATACCCGGGATGTTGTGAGAAATGTGGGTAGTGAGGTGGCTGTACAAATCCCGAGGCCTGAGTGCCTCCTTGGGACTCTCCCATTCCTTCTTCTGACATATTGACTCCCAAACTGCCATCCCTCCTCTGTTCTACGTCCATATCATCCCCCATATCCTCTGACGCTCCTCCCTGAACTGTTCCTCTAACTGACCTGCTTCTACCCAGATCCAAAGACCTTCTAGGGTCTCTTGCTGCTCTTTCTCTGTTAGACCCACTAGACATTGCCCTAGGCAATGCTGGAGGACGGGCGCTCATGCCCTCATCCTCAGGTGGTACTCCAGTCAATCTTGCTGATCGACGAGTTCCTCTCATCCTGTTTTCTGAAAAACAGTGCACATCACAAGCAACATTAGCATCATATGGTTCATGTGGGCACACATGAACCCGCATCACATACATCACATATCATAGCATATCATTAATGCACATGCATATTATCATGGCATTTCACATCATCATGCAAGACAGGACTCCACATCCTATCCTAGTGGACATGATCTTTTCCTATTGTGCTTGACCTTCTATAACATCTATGAGCCCGACACTCTAGGTCCGACCATATGAACCTAGGGCTCTGATACCATTCTGTAACGACCCGAAAATCGGACCGCTACCGGCGCTAGGATCCAGATCGGCTTAAGGCCGCCGGGACCCGTAGCAAGCCTGACATAAAACCTGTAAACCTGTATAATCCCATACATGATCAACAACATGCATAAAAATAAAACTTTTTATTCCATGAACATCAACCAAACTCAACCTGTGCATAAACATAAACATAACTTTGATCCCTCTGTGGGATCTCATCAGTGCCCCCAAATGGGTGACATAACATATGCTGAGTTGGTTTACAAAAACATCATAAAAATCTCTAAGATCATGTAATTAACAAGGGATAACAACAATCTATGGTCAAGCACACACTAACATCCATAAAACTCATTACATAACTATACTGTACTATTACATTGTAATTTGATCATGTCCATTGCTAGCTATTACATAAACATGACTTCTTTACTCTATCCGGACTCCTGCTATATCCTGTACCTGCAAGCCTGGGGGTAAAGGGAGAGGGGTGAGCTAAAAGCCCAGTGAGCAGAGCTAGTAAAACACGTTAACACTATGCTCTATGAAATGCATCATAACACAAACAATTCACATAAGGGTTGGGTGAACTCGTCACCAATTAGTCCAAGTTAACTCTGTGCCAGGCCTGTCGAATGGGGTCCTGGTCTTTCCTGTCAGAACATACATTACTTACCATTTTCCCGGGGCCTCCTCTGGGCTCCTGGTCTTCAAGTCCCATAACCGTGCTAGACCATAGGATGGGATCCTGGTCTTTCCTTACTCTGTGCCAGGCCTGTAGAATGGGGCCTGGTCTTTCTTACTCTGTGCCAGGCCTGTAGCATGGGGCCTGGTCTTCCTGTCATGGACTAACTGGGTCATCCGACATTCACCCACAACAACAGTAATTTATGCAATGCGGCATATTCGTGAAAACTAATGCAATCATCCTATTGCATAATCATGATGCATGAAACATGATAAAGCATTTAATTTAAAAGATTAAGTTTTAGTTCCACTCACCTCTGGCTGACTCTGACAATACCGAAGCAGTTGAACTCACTACTGGGGTCCTCGGTTCCTCGGGTCCGAACCTACACAGGTGGACTCAAATGAGGGACTAAACATACTTGAACATAACTCTAAAATATTCCCCAAAAACCCCCTAAAACATCCTGAAAATATCACATAGAGATATGCATGAAATGGCTGAACAGGGCACTTTCGGCGGCACCTTCGGCGGTCGAAAGTCCTGGACAGATCCGAAAGTCAGGCACTTTCGGCGGCACCTTCGGCGGCCGAAATTCCCAGACAGAGACGAAAGTCTCTTTTCGGGGGCAACTTCGGCAGCCGAATGCTGCCTCCACAAAGGGGGTTTGGCGGCCGAAACTCCCTTCGGCGGCCGAACCTGGTTTCTGCCAGAAGGGCAGAAACTTGGTTCACATGAACCCCTTGCCTCCCAAAACCTCAAATCAAGCATATATCTCAACCAAATCATGCATACAAGTTCCTAGGGGCCTCAAAATACCAAATACCCCAACTACAACACTACAAACATACTCAAGCAAGCCACATTGTTCAAAACATCAATATTAACCCATAAACTCAACATATACCCTAACATGCATTTCTACCCATAGATCTTGCATAAAACTTATTTAAAACATATAAGGAGCTTAAGATCGGCTCTTACCTCTTGAAGATGGAGAGGGAGACGACCTAAACTTGGAGATCCACAAAAATGAGCTCCTGAGTTCCCAAAGCTCCAAAACTTGCTTTAAACGCTCAAAACTTGCAATGTGAGTTCAGAACTCAAGAAAAAATGGAAGAGATTTGAAGGAAGAACACTAGAGTTGCAAAGGGAAGGTCGGAAGCGTGCTGTGGCCGAAAATGGGAGAAAACTCGCCCATTTCGGCTAAGTGCCCCTTTTATAGGTGGCTGGCCAGGCCACGTTCGGGGGCCGAATGTGCCTCCGCATCTATGCAATGTTCGGCGACCGAACTTGACTTTCGGCGGCCGAACCTGGGTTTTCCTCCAAAGACTTTTCATGCAAAAACTCATTTTATTTAATACTTAAAAATCATAAAACACATTAAAACATTTTTATAAAACATGATTCTACCCTTTTAGAGGTCTCCGACATCCGAGATTCCACCGGACGGTAGGAATTCCGATACAGGAGTCTAGCCGGGTATTACAAAATGTAAGGATATGTAATGACATGTCATGGTTAGAGTTGTGCTTTGCCCTAGTCATGTATGGTTAATCCCTTTTGGCACATGATCTTTCTCAAATGTTTTAATGATGTTTTATGCAAACCAAGCTTAATGTATGATATGTTGCCCCATTGGAGCATTTGATGAGGGCTCTAGTGTGGGGTTTTATGTTTATGGGTTTGTGCATGCACAGGTTAAGCTTGGTAAAGGAAAGAAAAAGTTTAAAGTTTCATGTTTATGTTTGATCATATATGGGATTTAACAGGTATACAGGATGTATGTTAGGCTTGCTACGGGTCCCGGCGACCTTAAGTCGATCTGGATCCTAGCGCCAGTAGCGGTCCAGTTTCCGGGTCGTTACACTCCCGTTTCAATAGTGTCTGATAGGGGATCCCAGTTCACCTTCAGGTTTTGGCGGAGTTTGCAGAACGTTATGGGTACCAGGCTAGATTTTAGCACTGCTTTCCATCCACAGACTGATGGACAGTCAGAGAGGACCATCCAAACCATAGAAGATATGCTCAGAATGTGTGTGCTAGATTTTGGCGGTTCTTGGAGACAGCATCTACCCTTGGTGGAGTTTGCCTACAATAACAGCTATCATGCTAGCATAAGGATGGCTCCATATGAAGCTTTGTATGGAAGGAAGTGCAGGTCACCTGTCTGCTGGGAAGAAGTTGGAGAAAGGGCCTTAGCAGGGCCTGAGCTAGTAGAGATCACCAGCAGGGTAGTGCCCATCATCAGAAAAAGGATCAAGACTGCTGTGAGTCGGCAGAAAAGCTATGCAGATGTCCGCAGGAAGCTTGTAGAGTTTCAGGAGGGAGCTTGTAGAGCTTGATTATTAGTTATAAAAAAAAATCGAAATCCTTAAAAAAAAAAATCAAAAATCAAAAATCGCCTTTACCTTATTTATCTTGATCTGGCTGAAATTGTGGTATGTTTCCTTTTTCGTCCATATTGCCTTACCTATCTCAATTGATTGCTGTAATTTGTGGGAATCAATTTTGAATTTTGAATTTAGTTGAATCCAGATTAGGAGATAAAAGAATTTCTGCCTATTTCCTAAAGTGCACATTTAAGGAAATTGCATCTAAATTGATTTGATGTCAAATCCTTCTTTTAACACCAGAATTTTCGTCCATGTTTCTGATCTGAGTGAAATTTACATTTTTCTTTTCTGATTCTATTTGTGGGGTTTTGATACTTTCCTTTTTGGGTAGATTTATATAGATCCATATTTAATTTGCTTTGAAGTGAATTAAATTCAAACATTTATTCAGGTTCATTTTTTTTATTTGCATTCTAAGTTTCTTTTTTTTGGTTTAAGCTTGCTTTTACTTCCTTGACATTGCTGGAGTAATGTTTGCTTGTATTTATACTCTAGGTGATATTTTTTCAAGTAGCACAAAACCTGGTTCTTGTGTTACTTTCCAAATTGTCAGTGTCTTCTTTCTAGTTTTTGCGCGCTTCCTTCTTTCTTTTGGTTTTTTTCTTTGTTTCATTAAATGCACCTTGTGGTTGGTTGGTTGACCTTAGTTTCTGAAGTGCAATTGAAGAATCAACAACAGAGTGGTAAGAGTGCAAACACTTGAGTGCTTTCTTTTCTAACACAATATTTGCTAGTTCTCCTTGTGCTTTGTTGATTTAAGGTAGGATGAGTAAAGACAAGAATGTGGTGGATCGTACTGATGGAAGTGAATCGAATATGGGTAACGATTATAAGCTCTTTAAGAAGTCAGTCAGTGGTGAGTTACAAAGGCTCAATAAGACTCTTGAGAGGTTGACTGAAACTATGGAGAGTTTGAATGTCTCACAAGCTTCCACTTCTACAAGAATACCTCAAAAAACTCCTAATTGCAATAATGACTGTGATGATTCGGATGTGTTGGTTAATAATGTGTTGCTTGTTGCACATTATGAGATGCTTGTTGCTAGGCGTGCTCTGAATATGCAGGTTAAGAAAGAAAGCCTAGAACAATGGGAAAACATATTTCACACTAGGTGTTTGGTTAATGGAAAAGTGTGTACTCTCATTATTGATGGAGGTAGTTGCACAAATGTGGCAAGTGTGTATATGGTGGAGAAATTGGGCTTGGCTTCTATTGAACACCCTAAGCCATACAGATTGCAATGGTTGAATGATTGTGGTGAGGTTAGGGTTACACGCCAGGTGGTTATACCATTTTCTATTGGTAGGTACAAGGATGAGATCTTATGTGATGTGGTACCTATGCAGGGAAGCCATATGTTGTTGGGTAGACCGTGGCAACATGATAGAAAGGTGCAACATGATGGGTTCAATAACAAGTACTCCTTCACTCATGAAGGACAAAAGGTTATACTCGCTCCTTTATCACCTCAAGAGGTAGATGTTGATCAAATAAAGATGCTGGAGAGGGAGAGGGAGGCTTCGGCCTTGGCCACAAAGGGGAGTGAGAGCTTGAATTCTGCGGAGAAGATGAGAGAAAAGAGTGAGTTTGAGGGTAAAGAGGCTGGAAAAGAATCAAGACTAGTTCAAGGAGGGAAGGTGGAGAAAGAAAAGGAGAAAGAAGAGGTTAAAGTTCCAAGCTCAACTTCTATAGAGATTGAAATTGAAGAGGAAGTTGTAATGCATGAATCTAATATAGTTGTTGTTGAGAATTCCATCAATGAACTTATAGAAGAAGTTGTGAATGATGAGGGACATGGGGAGCACGTGATTGATGAGGTGGAGGAGGCGAATGAGACTGTTTTGGAAGTTGTAGAGGAGAATGGGTCACATCCACAGGATCTTTCTATGACTAATATTTTTATGCCTAGTTCATTTGTTCTTGATGTGCAGGTTGTTGATAAACACATTCATGACGAAAGTTTTATCCTATTTCCACCTATTCAAAAGGAGGTCTTTGAAGATATATGGGTTTTTAAAGCTTCCCTTTTTGACATAAATATCAGCAAGATTCGAGGACGAATCTTTTCTAAAGAAGGAGAGAATGATACTGATCCAATAGGGCAAATTTCTAACAATGGTGTGGAGCAAACTTATGTCATTCAAATGGATCTAAAAAGAGTTCAAAATCATATTCATATGATCCATATAGATTTGGGGCGTGCTTCAACTCATATGGGACAGATTTGGTGCAACACTTGCAATCATAGGCTTAGGGAGCCTAATCAAACCTATGGGGTAAAACTACACAAAGGGAAGCCTAAAGTGAAGATCAAGTAAGGCTTTTGTGAAGATTCAACTTTATAATGATGGGCTTGCTATATTTTATTATTTAACACTTGTTTTATTTTAGTTTTGTTTGGGCTTGTATTCTGGCCATACTTTATCTTTTAAGTTTTAGAGTGTTGGGCCATATTTTGGGCTTATGTTTTAATACTTATGTGTTATTTTAGTGTGTGATTGGGCTTGGGCCTTATGTGTTTAAGTCAGGCCCAAGAAGAGTGTCTTAGGGTTTTATTTGTTTTTCTCCTTACTATATAAGGATAAGAAATAATTGTAAGAGGCAGCTTTTAATCAAAATTTCAGAATTATTTTCATGCCTTTGGCGTGTATTGCTTTGAGTGAGAGTGAGGATTTGCTTTCATCAATTGCACCAAGAATCTTGGCTAACTTATCAACTATCCGTTGTGGCGTTTGTCGGATTATCATCTAAATCCTTCAATCATTGGTGTTTCAGCTTCTCTAAGTTTGGGGTGCCATAGGAGGTGAGTTTATCAAATCTTTGGATTCCATATCTACTTGTGCGTGTGGGTTTGAGGCTTGTGCCATAGGGTTCCGCGTCAATATGAAAGACCAAGTGTGGCCTGCACTACGCCCTTGGCACTATGTAAGAGAAAGTTCGGGTGTGGCCTGCACTACGCCCCCGGCATGGTTGGATAATGTTATGATATGTATATGTAAGAGAAAGGCCAGGTGTGGCCGGTACTACGCCTCT
The DNA here is from genome assembly GCF_001659605.2 of Manihot esculenta. Taxonomy (NCBI): domain Eukaryota; kingdom Viridiplantae; phylum Streptophyta; class Magnoliopsida; order Malpighiales; family Euphorbiaceae; genus Manihot; species Manihot esculenta. Next base: position 17,780,588 of record NC_035173.2, on the reverse strand, counting down.
GGCATAATTGGATTATGCAGAGGGTTATTGGTGACAAATCCATCTGTGATGTGGATTGTTTGTGATGTGATGCATTTCATGATGGCATGTGTTTATAAACAGTTTTGTTGTTCTGCTCACTGGGCTCTTGTAGCTCACCCCTTTTCCCTAACCCCCAGGTTTGCAGGTTCATGATAGATCGGAAAGTCGTCAAGGGTAAAAGATTTGTTCATGTAATAAGTTAGTAGTGGACATGATATATGAAATAATGTAATGTAAGATATGTGTACAGTGATGTAATGAGGATTAGAATTGTGCTTGGCCCTAATGTATGGTTAATCCCTTTTTGTACATGATCTATATGAAATGTTTTAATGTTGAATTATGTTGAACCAGGCTTGACATATGATATGTGACCCAACTAGAGCATTTGATGAGGGCTCTAGTACAGGGTTTGTATGTTTTCAGTTTTAGTGCATGCACAGGTCAAGCTTGGTGTATGAAAAAGTTTAAGTTTTTATGGAAATGTATGATCATGTATGAGATTTATCAGGTATGACAGGATGTATAGTAGACTTGCTATGGGTCCCGGCGACCTTAAGTCGATCTGGAACTTATATCCATTCACCATATGTCCATTGTATGATGTCATACTTCGCAATAGACCCTTTGCAAGCGATATGATAAAATTGTTGAACTATATAGAAAATTTACTCTCCAATTTGATGTCAATCTGAGAATCATTGACTAACGGATCATTTGAGCGCAATTGTTCAATATAAGTGCTAGAAAAATCTTAACTTAATTAGAAAAAGTAATTTAAAAAATAATATATAAATTAATTATTGATAGCGGTTGTCGAGACCGTAAAAAATAAACTTATTAACAATCAACAAAAATAATTTGTAGATAGCGGCAATAGGGCTGAACCACAAGGATTTAATACTAAGAATTCTCTTAACTATAACTTAGGCAAATAAATAAATAAAGTAAAAATAAGGGGTTTTTTTTTATGCTAGTGAGCTGAAATTAAAACTAAGTAGCATAGGAAAGCAATAATTAAAAAGATGAGTAAATCAATGGTAAAAGGAATCTAGTTGAAGCATGGATCTATTTCAATTTTTAGAATCGATCATTGATTCTTTGATACTCCTATTTATTTCAATAAATTAGTTTTGGTTGTAGAAGACGCTTCTCATAACCAAATTTCTTATTAGTTTTAGTTTGACTAGGAAACGTTCGCTAATCAAATATTAGTCAACAAGTTGCCAAGGAACGTCCTTGGGGTTTTTTACTTTTCAACTGTTAACTGCATTAAGACTTAGAGAAACCTAATTCTAACCTTGCCAACCGCATGATCAAGTTTAGATTATGCAACCAAGTGTGCTTGTGTTCAAACAATCTAAGTAATTATGGACCAAAATTATTTAAACTAACAATATATTACTTATACAATTAAAAGCAACAGGCCTTAATTGATTCTAATAGCAAAGCAATAATAACATGAAAAACAAATTGCATAAATATTGAAAAATAGAAGCTGAACAATGGAGTTTTAAATCTCTCAATTCATCACAAACTGAAAATTCTCCAACTTCAACTAGATAAAAGAATGTTTAGCCACTCATGGTGGACAAAGAATACAAAAAAGAAAAAGAAGAAAAGTAGAGAGGGGGCTGCTGTGTTGCTGCCGAAATTCTGCAGTAATTGTGATGATTCCTTACTGGTTGGTTGTTTTCCTCTTTATAGGTGAGGAGTCCTAATCCAATTAGGATTTGAAATCCTAATTTGACTTGGGCTTTTGTAGTCTTTTATTCCTTCCTTACCTTTGTATTTAATCATGAATAAAACTTATTTGGAGAAAGTCTTCCTTTGGAGAAAGTCTTTCTTTGGAGTGGCTCTTGGAGATGTCATAGGAGTGATCTTGTGATGTTTGAAGTAGGATAGGACTCTTGTATTTTTGGAATTCTAAAATTCTTTCTTTTCCGGCGCTGCTGGACTCTGCTGCGTCAGTTTGATTTGAGCAGTTGATTTGGGCAAATCGCTTACCCAAATCGTTTCTGCAAGTCTTCTCCAGGTTTCTGCTTCAGCTTCCTGCAGGTGATTTGGCCAAATTACTTCAGCCAAATCGATTTTCCAGCTTTTTCTGCAGATTTCATCCAAGTTTCCATTTTTCTCATTTTCTAGAAAAACATCATAAATACATAAATTAAACTAGAAAAATACATAATTAAATAACAATAATGATAATAAAAATGTGGCTAAATTATGTTTGATCAAATACCCCCACACCTAGCCTTTTGCTTGTCCTCAAGCAACAAATAACTTAGTCAATCAAATCCCTCTTTCTTTTGAGCCTAAGTACCACTTAATCAGCCCCTCTAGACTCCCAAATTGAAGCACCACAGTATAGAGTACATGCACTAAGGTTTCCCTCTCCTTTCCTTGTTTCCCCTCACCTACTGTGGCCAAGAGAGTGGTTAGATCATGCTCTTTTCTTTAGTTTTTAGTTTTATGCAGCCCCCCAAGAATGACTTGCCCTTCCTTTTTGAGCATTTTTATTCAGCATCACTTTTTATTCTTGCCTGAAAAATCACCAATCTTTTTACGTGAAAGTACATATTGGTGATACCCACCATCGGTTACTCAGTTGGTCACTTGTTCAAGTGGCTACTAGCTCTGTTCATAGTCTTTGACCATCGAAATAGTTTGTGCTTTTTGATTTTGTTGAGTTTTTCTTTTTCTTTTTTTTTTTTTAATAATAGTTTGGGCAAATCAGCTCTCAAGGTGGTGTACTTAGCTTTATTTCCTTTTACATGCATTTTTAGATTTTATTTTTCTTGACCACAGCAAGTTTAAAGATTCAATTCAAGAGAAAAACTCCCTAAATGAAGGTAACCCACTGCAAATTATTCAATTTAGGCTTAAAGGGTTGGAAAATTTAATGGGGTCATGAGATAGGAGGCTCTTTTGATTTTGTCATCTATGCTGAGTAGAGCAAAGGCTAAAACAAAATCTGTGTGCATGAAATCTGTGTGTGTGACATGTGTGCAGAAGTGAATATGAGTGCAAAAAGAAATGTGTGTAACGATCCAGAAATCGGACCGCTACCGGCGCTAGATTCCAAATCAACTTAAGGTCGCCGGGACCCGTAGCAAGCCTACTATACATCCTGTACATCTGATAAATTCCCATACATGATCATACATTTCATAAAAACTTTAAACTTTATCATACACCAAGCTTGACCTGTGCATGCACCATAACTGTAAACATAAAACCCCACACTAGAGCCCTCATCAAATGCTCTAGTGGGGCAACATATCAAAAGTCAAGCCTGGTTCAACATAACTCATCATTAAAATATTTCATATAGATCATGCACAAAAAGGGGATTACCATTACTATTAGGACCAAGCACAATATTAGACCATAAAACATTTCTCTACATTACATTACATCATACCATTTTACATTTCATGTCCACTACTAATCTATTACACTTATCACAACCTTCAACCTTGACGACTTCCCGGTCTATCCCGAACCTGCAAGCCTAGGGGTTAGGGGAAAGGGGTGAGCTACAAAAGCCCAGTGAGTAGAACAATAAGACAATTTACTAAACAAATACTTTCATGAAATGCATCACAACACAAACAATTCACATCACGGATGGATTTGTCACCAATAACCCCCTTTCCTCTTAATCATAACAAAATGCCAGGACGCGTGGAATGGGCAGCCCTGGACTTTCTTACGTGGTGCCAGGACGCGTGGCATGGGCAGCCCTGGACTTTCTTACGTGGTGCCAGGACGCGTGGCATGGGCAGGCCTGGACTTGCTTATCATACCATAACGAGGGCTAATGGGTCATCCAATATCCATCCATATCAACATCATAATATGCAGTGCATCATATTCGTGAATTCTAATGCAGAACAACCTAATACATATCATGGCATTCGTGATGCATGGATCATGCTAAATAGATATTCATTGCTTCGAAAATAAGTGAAGTTATGCTCTACTCACCTCTGGCAGATACTGGACTGACTCTGAAGCAGCTATCTCACTGCTGACCTCCTCGATTCCTCGGGTCCGATCCTACACAGGTGGACTCAAATGAGGGACCAAAATACTCTAACATGACTTTAAACATCTCCCCAAAAACCCCCTAAAACATCATAAACATGCATGGAAAAACAGGCAAAGGAAGGATGAACAGGGGACTTTCGACGGCAGGTTCGGCAGCCGAAAGTCAGGCACTTTTGAGGGCAGGGTTCGGTGGCCGAAAGCCCTTTCAGAGCCGAAAGTCACAACCTTCGGGGGCAGGTTCGGCGGCCGAAACTCCCCTCCAGAGCCGAAAGTCCAACTTTCGGGGGCGAGCTTAGGCTGCCAAAACTGCCTCCACAGGCAGGTTCGACGGCCGAACCTGGGCTCTCCCAAAGGGCAAAAACCCGATTCTGCCTTGCATATCCAGCCACCCACAACATCCTAATATGCAACCAACTATACTAAAACATGCATAAATACATTTCCAAGCATATAGGGGCATAAAACTAACCTATACCCCAATAAACATCACATTTAGCATACATTTATCATTTAACTAACATAAACCCTAACATTTTACAACTAGCTTAAACATGCATCAAAACCCTTAACCCCTTCTTAAAACTTTCTTAAAACATCATAAAAGGCGTGGATGACACTTACCTCTTGAAGATCGAGAGGAGATGTGATCCCAAACTCGGAGATATGGAGGAACAAGCTTCGGGGGTCTCCAAGCTTCAAAACTTTGATCTTTAGCTCAAAAACTTCAAAACAAGATGAAAACTTGTCAAACTCTTGAAAGAATTGAAGGAAAACATAAAATCAACCAAAGGAAGGCGAAATCTCACCTATGCCCGAAAATAGAGAGAGAAAACTAGCCCATTTTCGGACATGGTGATACGGATCCAATAGCGCAAATTTCTAACAATGGTGTGGAGCAAACTTATGTCATTCAAATGGATCTAAAAGGAGTTCAAAATCATATTCATATGATCCATATATATTTGGGGCATGCTTCAACTCATATGGGACAGATTTGGTGCAACACTTGCAATCATAGCTTAGGGAGCCTAATCAAACCTATGGGCTAAAACTACACAAAGGGAAGCCTAAAGTAAAGATCAAGTAAGACTTTTGTGAAGATTCAGCTTTGTTATGATGGGCTTGCTATATTTTTATTATTTAACACTCATTTTATTTTAGTTTTATTTGGGCTTATATTCTGGCCATACATTATCTTTTAAGTTTTAGAGTGTTGGGCCATATTTTGGGCTTATATTTTAATACTAATGTGTTATTTTAGTGTGTGATTGGGCTTGGGCGTTATGTGTTTAAGTCAGGTCCAAGAAGAGTGTCTTAGGGTTTTATTTGTTTTTCTCCTTACTATATAAGGATAAGAAACAATTGTAAGAGGCAGCTTTTTAATCAAACTTTTCAGAATTTCTTTCATGCCTTTGGCGTGTATTATTTTGAGTGAGAGTGAGGATTTGCTTTCATCAATTGCATCAGGAATCTTGGATAACTTATCAACTATTTGTTGTGGCGTTTGTCAGATTCTCATCTAAATCCTTCGATCATTGGTGTTTCAGCTTCTCTAAGTGTGGGGTGCCATAGGAAGTGGGTTTATCAAATCTTTGGATTCCATATCTACTTGTGCGTGTGGGTTTGAGACTTGTGCCATAGGGTTCCGCGTCACATGGGGCCATTTATAGGTGGCTGGTGATAGAACATATTTTAATCCATATTATCATGATCTTATTGATGTTTATTTACACCTTTTCTATCTAATTTTGTGGTTTTAATAATGTTTTGCAGATATTAGGCATAAAGAGACAATCTGGAGAAAATACTCTTAAAATTGCCAAAAAGTGCCAAATATGGAAAGTGTCAAAAAAGAAAAGTTTTCAAATATGGAAAGTGCTAAATAAAGAAAGTTTTCTGATAAGGAAAGTGCCAGAAAAGGAAAGCGCAATCAACAGATTCTTTGAAATTCAAATTGCAGATTCTTCTTTCCTTATTCAAAGGTGAAGCCAATTATGGAAAGTGTCAAATAAGGAAAGTTTTCAGAAAAGTAAAGTCCTCAAATAAGGGAAGCGCAGAAGCAAAAGCAAATAAGGAAAGCTCAGTCAGAAGATTATTTGAAATTCAAATTGCATATCTTTCTTTCCTTATTCAAAGTTGTGCACACACTGCAGCAGTCATATCTTCCTATTTAGGTAGCAAGATCTCATGAAGACGCACTTGCCTCTTCTTCATTCAGCATTCAAAATTCAAAAGAAGGCTCCACCTAAAAAGGAAAGACTGGACAGATTTCTTTCGCTTCTGCATTCAATGATTGCGCTCCACTTCTTCTTCTGCAATTCGTGAGCATCCTTCCTCTTCTGAAGCCTGATCCGCACGCCTCCTTCCTTCCGGAGAATTTGCAACGCGATTCCTTCCTTTTCAGCACTTTGGGCAGCCTCTTCACTAATTAGGAAGCAAGTATGACCTAGGGCAGCACTTTCAACTATTAAAAGACACATAAGGAGCCTCCACACAACTCTTACACACCATCTTAGAGACACCTACGGGATTCACATCTCTTCTTCTACCTTTCTTCTTTTCTTTATTTTTTTATTTTGTTTCAGCCATGAGAGGCTGAAACCTTTTATTCTAGTTGAAGATTAGGTGATGCTTTAGTTGTTTTATGGATTGGGAGACTTGATCAAACATTGTCTATCTTTTGTTATTCAATATTCATACAATCTCATGCTTAATTCCATTGTTGCTTTGTTGTTTTGATCAATATGGCCAATTAATTCTTGATTGCAAGGTAATAATATGTTAGTTTGGGTGATTTAAGTCCGTAATTGCTTGGATTATTCAAACATAAGAACACTTGGTGTAAAAACCAAGGAAATTGTATGATCTAGCAACATCTCATGCGTTTGAGTAGTTAGGATTGGATCTCTCTCTTTCTTTATGTGGATTCGATCTCATGCTTATTTTCAGTTTTATCTCGTTTCAGTTTATTTCTTTTTCAGTTTATTTTTGTTTCAGTTTATTTTATTGGTCTTGATAAGGAAAATAGGTAAGATCTCAATTCCCTGTGGATTCGATCCTTTCACCACTATCTGCAGTTGTAAATTGTTGATAACCAGAAAGGTTATTTTTGACCGGTTTCGACAACTGCGAGTCAAAAATTAGCGCCGTTGCCGGGGAGTTGATTTAACTTATTTGTTTTTCTTTCAGGACCAAATTAAAAAAAAAAAATTGAAGATCACCTTTGTGCAGGAGTACCTTCTGCAACACATTCGGTCGCCGAACTTCATCAACCTTCGGCCGCGGAACCTCATCCTCATTCTGCCACCGAACATCTCACCAAGGCACAGTCACCAACGCAGATCTGAATCATGGATGAGGTAAGTAGATCTGATTTTTCTTTACTGACATCTTTTATGAAAGAATTTGCCATAGGACTAGTTCAACAGGTTCAAGCATCCCAGCCACCAAGGCCATGTGGGATCTGTTCATATGTAGGACTGACGCGGAACCCTTTGGCACAAGCCTCAAACCCACACTCACAAGTAGATATGGAATCCAAAGATTTGATAAACCCACCTCCTATGGCACCCCACACTTAGAGAAGCTGAAACACCAATGATCGAAGGATTTAGATGAGAATCTGACAAACGTCACAACGAATAGTTGATACGTTAGCCAAGATTCCTGGTGCAATTGATGAAAGCAAATCCTCACTCTCACTCAAAGCAATACACGCCAAAGACATGAAAGAAATTCTGAAAAGTTTGATTAAAAGCCACCTCTTACAATTGTTTCTTATCCTTATATAGTAAGGAGAAAAACAAATAAAACCCTAAGACACTCTTCTTGGACCTGACTTAAACAAATAAGGCACAAGCCCAATCACACACTAAAATAACACATAAGTATTAAAACATAAGCCCAAAACATGGCCCAACACTCTAAAACTTAAAAGATAAAGTATGGCCAGAATACAAGTCCAAACAAAGCTAAAATAAAACAAGTGTTAAATAATAAAAATATAGCAAGCCCATCATAACAAAGCTGAATCTTCACAAAAGCCTTACTTGATCTTCACTTTAGGCTTCCCTTTGTGTAGTTTTAGCCCATAGGTTTGATTAGGCTCCCTAAGCCTATGATTGCAAATGTTGCACCAAATTTGTCCCATATAAGTTAAAGCACGTCCCAAATATATATGGATCATATGAATATGATTTTGAACTCCTTTTAGATCCATTTGAATGGCATAAGTTTGCTCCACATCATTGTTCGAAATTTGCCCTATTAGATCCGTATCATTCTCGCCTTCTTTAGAAATGATTCGTCCTCGAATCTTGCTGATATTTATGTCAAAAAGGGAAGCTTTAGGAACCCATGTATCTTCAGAGACCTCCTTTTGAATAGGTGGAAATAGGATAAAACTTTCGTCATGAATGTTTTCATCAACAACCTGCACATCAAGAACAAATGAACTAGGCATAAAAATATTAGTCATAGAAAGATCCTGTGGATGTGACCCATTCGCCTCTACAACTTCCAAAACAGTCTCATTCGCCTCCTCCACCTCATCAATCACGTGCTCCCCATGTCCCTCATCATTCACAACCTCTTCTATAAGTTCATTGATGGAATTCTCAACAACAACTATATTAGATTCATGCATTATAACTTCCTCTTCAATTTCAATCTCTATGGAAGTTGAGATTGCAACTTTAGCCTCTTCTTTCTCCTTTTCTTTCTCCACCTTCCCTCCTTGAACTAGTCTTGATTCTTTTCCAGCCTCTTTACCCTCAAACTCACTCTTTTCTCTCATCTTTTCCGTAGAATTCAAGCTCTCACTCCCCTTTGTGGCCAAGGCTGAAGCCTCCCTCTCCCTCTCCAGCATCTTTATTTGATCAACATATACCTCTTGAGGTGATAAAGGAGCGAGTATAACCTTTTGTCCTGCATGAGTGAAGGAGTACTTGTTATTGAACCCATCATGTTGCACCTTTCTATCATGTTGCCACGGTCTACCTAACAACATATGGCTTGCCTGCATAGGTACCACATCACATAAGATCTCATCCTTATACCTACCAATAGAAAATGGTATAACCACCTGGCGTGTAACCCTAACCTCACCACAATCATTCAACCATTGCAATTTGTATGGCGTAGGGTGACAGTGCGGTTGTTGAAGCCGGTCAAAAATAACCTTCTTGGTTACCTACAATTTACAACTGCAGATAGTGGTGAAGGATCGTATCCACAGAGAATTGATTACCTATTTATTTATCTCAATCAAGATCAATAGAACTAATTGAAAGCACAAGTGAAAGCAAGTAATTAAAGAGAAATAGAAACAAGTGCAAGGAAAGTAAAAAGGGGGGTTTTGATATTGATTTGTCTAACAACTATTGAAAGCAATTAAAACAGCAAGTAATCAAAATAAAACAAGAAATCAATATGAGAAAAGGTCTAGTTGAAGATATGGATCCACTTTGGTTGTTTGAGTTGATCATTGAAACATGGTTATCTTGATTGATTCAATAGATTAGTTATGGGGGTGGAGAACGCTTCACACCACCATGTCTCTCCTTATGATTAAATTAATTAGGGAACGTTCTCTAATCAATTACTAATTAACAAATTGCCAAGGAACGTCCTTGGGCCATAGGCATCAAACAATTGTCAATTGCATAAAGAAATAGAGAGATCCAATCCTAGCTACCCAAACGTATGGAGATAACGCTAGATCATGCAATTCCTTGGTTCTTACACCAAGTGTTCTAAGGTCAGAATATTTCCAGCAATTACGGACTAAAAATAATCCCAACTAACAATCAATTAACTTTGCAATTAAAATCAAGTGGCCAATTTGATCAAAACAACAAAGTAATCATATAATTAAAGCATCAATTGCATGAATATTGAACAAAACCAAAGACAATAATTTATATTCAGATCTCACAACCCATTAAACAACCTTAGTTTCAACCAATCCTCAACTAGAATTAAGAAAATCAGCCACTCATTGACTGAATTGAAAACAGAAAAATAAAAGGAAAAGAAAAGAACCGAAAATTGGATTCTGCCCTTTTACGCCGAGCACTGCCGAATTGGAGAGATGAGAATTGAATTGTCTAGCCTTTCTGTCACCGGTTGGCTCTTTAAATAGAGCAGAGGAGCAATGCTGTTTGGGAAATTTTCCTGACCGCGCGGTGTGTGAGTGGATCAGGTGCGGTGAGGTGCTGGAGCGGGCAGGTGGAAGTGCGGGCTCCTGGAGCGAGTGGGCTGCGTGAGTGATCCACGTGAAGCGCTCTGGGCTGTCCAAAGTGGGTGTTTGAAGGCGGGCCCACGTGCGGGATCTCATGTGCGTGGCCATCTGCGGATGAATTTGTGAAGTGCTGGAGCGTGGGCCATGTTGTGCAGCCATGTGCGTGTGAAGGAATGTGGGCCCATGTGAGGTGAGATTGGTCCCTGTGGCCCATGTGCTGGAAGGATTTGCGGGCCGTGTGAAGCTGTGGACAAGGCGCGGGTCCACATCAGTGAAGGTGCGGGAATGCTTGTATGGACGGGGCCCATGTGCTGGAATGTGTGGAGCGCGGGCCTGTGCGGGGGCTTGGTCCATGATTGTGCTGTCCATGCGCGAAAATGGCGGGAATGGGCTGTCCAGGTGCTTGTTTTGAATCCAACTTGGCAGACTTGCTCTCTTTTGCTCCAAATAAGGCAGTTTTAGGGGCATTTTCTCCAATTTGTCCTTTTACACCATTTTCTGCAAAATAATATTAAAAGTATTAAATTAAGCAGAAATCATGTAAATATTTATCAATAATATTAATATAAAATGGACTAATTTATGCTCTATCATAGGGTGTTCAATAGAAGCCAAGCCCAATTTCTCCACCATATACACACTTGCCACATTTGTGCAACTACCTCCATCAATAATGAGAGTACACACTTTTCCATTAACCAAACACCTAGTATGAAATATGTTTTCTTGTTGTTCTAGGCTTTCTTTCTTAACCTGCATATTCAGAGCACGCCTAGCAACAAGCATCTCATAATGTGCAGCAAGCAACACATTATTAACCAACACATCCGAATCATCACAGGCATTATTGCAATTAAGAGTTCTTTGAGGTATTCTTGTAGAAGTGGAAGCTTGTGAGACATTCAAACTCTCCATAGTTTCAGTTAACCTCTCAAGAGTCTTATTGAGCCTTTGTAACTCACCACTGACTGACTGACTTCTTAAAGAACTTATAATCGTTACCCATATTCGATTCACTTCCATCAGTACGATCCACCACATTCTTGTCTTTACTCATCCTACCTTAAATCAACAAAGAACAAAAAGAACTAGCAAATATTGTGTTAAAAAAGAAAGTAGTCAAGTGTTTGCACTCTTACCATTCTTTTGCTGATTCTTCAATTGCACTTCAGAAACTAAGGTCAACCAACCAACCATAAGGTGTGTTTAATGAAACAAAGAAGAAAACCTAAAGAAAGAAGGAAGCGCGCAAAAACTAGAAAGAAGACACTGACAATTTGGAAAGTAACACATGAACTAGGTTTTGTGCTACTTGAAAAATATCACCTAGAGTATAGACACAAGCAAACAATACTCCAGCAATGTCAAGGAAGCAAAAGCAAGCTTAAACCAAAAAAAGAAACTTAGAAATCAAATAAAAACGAACCTGGACAAAAAATATTGCATTTAATTCACTTCAACACAAATTAAATATGGATCTACTTAAATCTACCCAAAAAGGAAAGTATCAAAACCCCACAAATAGAATAAGAAAAGAAAAATGTAAATTTCTCTCAGATCAGAAACATGGACGAAAATTTTGTTGTTAAAAGAAGGATTTGACATCAAATCAATTTAGATGCAATTGCCCTAAATGTGCACTTTATGAAATAGGCAGAATTTCTTTTATCTCCTAATCTGGATTCGACCAAATTCAAAATTCAAAATTCAAATTGATTCCCATAAATTACTGCAATTAATTGAGATAGGTAAGGCAATATATATGAAAAAGGAAGCAAATCACAATTTCGGCCAGATCAAGGTAAATAAGGCAAAGGCGATTTTTTTTTTTGGATTTCGATTTTTTTTTTTATGATTAATAATCAAGAAGGTGCAGCCATGGTGTAACAACCCGGAAACCGGTACCCCTCTGTAACGGCCCAAACTGCTCGGCGCTAGGATCCAGATCGGTTTAAGGCCGCCAGAACCCGTAGCAAGCCTAACCTGAACTCCAATCATCCCATATATGATCCGACTCGACTACTAGCCTTTCAAACTTTTTCTGTAAAACTACCAGACTTAACCTTTAGAACAATCAGATATACCAATATGAAATAGCCCCCAGGGCTCACACCAGTAACTCTATCCGTAGAGTCACGGGACTCAAACCCGGTCTTCCCTCACGGTCTGGTCTTGGGTCAAAGGAATCAAACCCTATCTTCCCTTACAGTTAAATTTTACTGGAGTTTTCACAACACAACATATATTAAGCCTGGTTTGACTCATTTCTCATCAAGAAACTGAAAAACAGGATACATGCATACACAAGGGATAAAACATACCCTAGGCAAAGCACATTCTAAACCATATCATACAAACTTACTATCTATTACATGCCTTTACATATATCTCTTTAATTTACATCATGTCCACACTAAGCTATTACACATGCAGTCCTCTAATCAACACTCTGCTGTTGATGACTTTCCCTGCTACTCTGCACCTGCAAAACTGGGATTAAGGGAAAGGGATGAGCTTCTAAAGCCCAGCGAGTAGAAACACTGAAAAACAGTTCACTAATACACACGTACATGAATGTGGCACAACACAAACATTCCACATCTCGGATTTAGACATGACCTCAAAACTCCCTCTGGCGGCACCCGATTCCCGTAGGAGCTCACACAGGATTTTCACTGCCATGACAGATCGTGGGCTATTGATGTCGCCTTGGTCCAATCCCCACTATCAGTAAATAAAGCAATGCACCATATTCGTGATTCTAATGCAATCACCCTAATACATAACATGGCATTCATGATGCATGAACTATGCTAAAGCATTCCATTTTCTCAGTATAAAAGATTAAGTTTAGTTCTACTCACCACTGCTCCTCTAGCAAAAGACTGAACTGACTCTGCAACACCTACCACTGATGACCTCCTCGATCCCTTGGGTCCAATCCTACACAAATGGACTCGAATGAGGTGTCAAAACATACTCTAAACAACTCATAAACAACTTCCCCAAAACCCTCTAAAAGCTCCTGAAACAAGCACACAAAGCATGCAAGAGAAAAGCTAGACAGAACACATTCGGCGGCAGGTTCGGCGGCCGAATGCCCTGTCCAGAGCCGAAACTCTCATACTTTCGGCGGTTGAATCTCCACTTTTGGCTGCTGAACCCTTTCGGGGGCAAGGTTCGGGGGCCACAACACACGCCAGAGACAAAAGTCTCTAACCTTCGGCGGCACCTTCGGCGGCCGAATTCCCTAAACAGAGCCGAACCTCAAAAACACTCGGGGGCAAGCTGTGGCAGCCTAAGCCACCATGCAAGGGGTTCGGCGGCCGAATGCTCCTTCGGCTGCCGAACCTAAGTTCTTCAAGAACTCAGCTTCTCCCGCAACCTAGCTCCTCCATCCTTTCCACCTCTCTAAACATGCATAACACAACTCCTTAACTCACATATACTCAAGTATATGCACAAAGGGGTCCAAAACTACCTAAAAACCCCAACACAACAACATATCATAACACATAACATGCTTACACCATTAAAACATCAAAACTAAACTTTAAACCTATATATGCAATTCTACCCTCAACCTCTTTACAAGCTGTTACAAATCATTAAAACAAGTTTAAAAGCTTCTCTTACCTCCTGAAACCAGAAGCTGATCAACCTGAACCTAAGGATATGCACCAACTTCCCTTCAAACTCTCCAAAACACCAACCTTCACTTTTTTTTTCACTCAAACCCTCAAAACCATAAAACAACTCATGAAATCTTTACACACTTTAACAAAACTATACAAGTGACTCATGGAGGACGTGGCCTCACCCCAGGAAGTGAAAGGAAATGAAATCTATCCATTTCACCGACTGGAGACGCTGAAATAGAGGGCTGGCCGACTCACCTTCGGCTGCCAAACCTGCATGCAAAACCATGCAACGTTCGGGGGCCGAACATGACCTTCGAAAGCCGAATCTTTAGCACTTTCGGCGGCCGAACATTACCTTCGGCGGCCGAACATGGCAAAAGTCCCCATAGTCTTTTCTCTTCAAAACTCAAACCAAAACCCATTCAAAACCTGTAAAACACTTAAAACATTTTAGAAAATTATTGTCTTACCCTTTTAGACAACTCCGACATCCACGAATTCCACCGGACGGTAAGAATTCCAATGTCTGATCTAGCCGGGTATTACAATCTTCGCACCCTTTAAAAACATTCGTCCTCGAATGTTAAAAACAAACAAATAAACAATCAAGACCTCAACCGATTTCTGACTTCCACAGCTTTCGCTGCGCACTCTGATCCCTATCTTATTTCTCCTTATCTTTTTCTCTTCTATCTTTCACATTCTAACTCTCAACAGATAATACTTAACGCTAGGAGTTACCTAGGACAACCACAATCGATCCTTCCTCATTGTTCTACTAGATCAATCCTAACTAGGAATACCTAGTAACGGCCCAAACTGCTCGGCGCTAGGATCCAGATCGGCTTAAGGCCGCCAGAACCCGTAGCAAGCCTAACCTGAACTCCAATCATCCCATACATGATCCGACTCGACTACTAGCCTTTCAAAATTTTTCTGTAAACCTACCAGACTTAACCTTTAGAACAATCAGATATACCAATCTGAAATAGCCCCCAGGGCTCACACCAGTAACTCTGTCCGTAGAGTCACGGGACTCAAACCCAGTCTTCCCTCACGGTCTGGTCTTGGGTTAAAGGAATCAAACCCTATCTTCCCTCACAGTTAAATTTTACTGGAGTTTTCACAACACAACATATATTAAGCCTGGTTTGACTCATTTCTCATCAAGAAACTGAAAAACCGGATACATGCATACACAAGGGATAAAACATACCCTAGGCAAAGCACATTCTAAACCATATCATACAAACTTACTATCTATTACATGCCTTTACATATATCTCTTTAATTTACATCATATCCACACTAAGCTATTACACATGCAGTCCTCTAATCAACACTCTGTTGTTGATGACTTTCCCTGCTACTCTGCACATGCAAAACTGGGATTAAGGGAAAGGGATGAGCTTCTAAAGCCCAGCGAGTAGAAACACTGAAAAACAGTTCACTAATACACACGTACATGAATGTGGCACAACACAAACATTCCACATCTCGGATTTAGACATGACCTCAAAACTCCCTCTGTCGGCACTCGATTCCCGTAGGAACTCACACAGGATTTTCACTACCATGACAGATCGTGGGCTATTGATGTCGCCTTGGTCCAATCCCCACTATCAGTAAATAATGCAATGCACCATATTCGTGATTCTAATGCAATCACCCTAATACATAACATGGCATTCATAATGCATGAACTATGCTAAAGCATTCCATTTTCTCAGTATAAAAGATTAAGTTTAGTTCTACTCACCTCTGCTCCTCTAGCAAAAGACTGAACTGACTCTGCAACACCTACCACTGATGACCTCCTCGATCCCTTGGGTCCAATCCTACACAAATGGACTCGAATGAGGTGTCAAAACATACTCTAAAAAACTCATAAACAACTTCCCAAAAACCCTCTAAAAGCTCCTGAAACAAGCACACAAAGCATGCAAGAGAAAAGCTAGACAGAACACATTCGGCGGCAGGTTCGGCGGCCGAATGCCCTGTCCAGAGCCGAAACTCTCATACTTTCGGCGGCCGAATCTCCACTTTCGGCTGCCCAACCCTTTCGGGGGCAAGGTTCGGGGGCCACAACACACGCCAGAGACAAAAGTCTCTAACCTTCGGCGGCACCTTCGGCGGCCGAATCCCCTAAACAGAGCCGAACCTCAAAAACACTCGGGGGCAAGCTGTGGCAGCCTAAGCCACCATGCAAGGGGTTCGGCGGCCGAGTGCTCCTTTGGCTGCTGAACCTGAGTTCTTCAAGAACTCAGCTTCTCCCGCAACCTAGCTCCTCCATCCTTTCCACCTCTCTAAACATGCATAACACAACTCCTTAACTCACATATACTCAAGTATATGCACAAAGGGGTCCAAAACTACCTAAAAACCCCAACACAACAACATATCATAGCACATAACATGCTTACACCATTAAAACATCAAAACTAAACTTTAAACCTATATATGCAATTCTACCCTCAACCTCTTTACAAGCTGTTACAAATCATTAAAACAAGTTTAAAAGCTTCTCTTACCTCCTGAAACCAAAAGCTGATCAACCTGAACCTAAGGATATGCACCAACTTCCCTTCAAACTCTCCAAAACACCAACCTTCACTTTTTTTTTCACTCAAACCCTCAAAACCATAAAACAACTCATGAAATCTTTACACACTTTAACAAAACTATACAAGTGACTCATGGAGGACGTGGCCTCACCCCAGGAAGTGAAAGGAAATGAAATCTATCCATTTCACCGACTGGAGATGCTGAAATAGAGGGCTGGCCGACTCACCTTCGGCTGCCAAACCTGCATGCAAAACCATGCAACGTTCGGGGGCCGAACATGACCTTCAGAAGCCGAATCTTTAGCACTTTCGGCGGCCGAACATTACCTTCGGCGGCCGAACATGGAAAAAGTTACAGAGGGGTACCGGTTTCCGGGCTGTTACAGATGGTGTTAGAGCATAGGTTCCTCAAAAGTACAGTGTGTGAGCATTTTTGTTCAAGGATTGGAGATCCCACATCGGAAAGAGGCTGATTTAGTCATAGAAGGCAAGCACAATAAGTAAAATCATGTCCACTAAGATAGGATGTTCAATTTTGTTTTGCATGCAGATGTGAAATGCCATGAGTATATGCATGTGCATTAATGTGATGTTATGTATGTATGTATATGTTCTATGTTCATGTGTTTTCATATGAACTAAATGTGTGCTAATGTTTGTTTCTTTGTGTGTTATTCTTCAGGAGAGCTAAGATGAGTAGTGCTAGTCACTCTGTGGATTCAGATCCATTTGAGCAGTCTTTTGAGGAAAATAGAGGAGGCCTGGATCTAGGAAACAGAAGAGAGATAGGGATAGATGTGCAAAGAAGGGATGTAGGACTTCAAGTAAATATGGACGACGAATCTTTAGATGATGCGCAGACTAAGGATTCTAAAATTTCAGGTATAGGAGAAAATGATCCCTCCACTTGGAGTACAGCTACTTGGAAAGGAGTGAAGTGGGGGAGAGATAAAAAGAAAAAAATTAGAGGCCTTAAAGGGTCAAAGAAAAAGGAGTTCTGGAATAGGATAAAAAGAGTAAGAATAAGTTTAGAAAGAGAGTAGAGTCAGTCTGGGAATAGGTGGTAGTTGAGGCAGAGAAAAGTGTCAGTCTTTTCTTCTGTAGATTCCCGAGGGAAGTTCCGTTAGCCTTAGCTTGGATCTTCACCCTGATTTCATAGGAGGCTAACACATCGAACACGGTGACGTCGGGTACGTTCATTTGGAAGTGTTTGGATGTGTATGCTATTTGTTTTGGACCCTAGTGTTTCGCTTTCCTTGTTGTTTGTGAGCCATTGATAGGGTGGGTTTGATGACTTCTGGGCTTAGAGAGTTTTCTTTGGGTTTGTAGACTCGAGTGTGATCCGTCTGTTGGTTCAGTTCAGAGTGTGTTGAGAGTAGTAGATGCAATTCAGCTGACCTTATGGTTCTAGAGTTGACTAGTGATGTCAATTTAGGGCGGATTGGCTAGCTACTCATGGTACTACCTGTGTCTGCAGAGACAAGATAGGAAAGGTCAGAGTATAGAGGCGAGGATGGATCAGAGTTAGTCCTTAGAGAGGACAGAGTATAGGGATGCCTAGAAGTTCATGTCAGCCCCGCAGGCTCATAGTTTTTCAGGAAAGGTTGTCAGAGGGTTCTTGTTCTTGTGAACAAGGTTTGCAGTCAGGACAGGGAATCAGCCTCAATGCCGTTGCTAGTGAGTACTAGATGTTTCCCAGACGAGCTGTCAGGTTTACCATCTGTCAGGGAGTCAGAGTATGGAATAGGAGTGGTGTCTGGACGCGGAACCATTTCTTTCCTTCCCCTACAGGATAGCACCTGCTCAGAGAGAGAGAGAGAGAGTAAAGGGTAGTACAGAGGCTTGGTAGCTAAGGGGTTTATCTGACTTAGTACCTCACCCTGGAATGTTCCAGAGTTGTGGTGGGAAACGAAGGATGAATCCTTGAGCTTTTATAGTACCTGTAAGTGGAAGTCTTTTATCTTCAAAACTCAAACCAAAACCCATTCAAAACCTGTAAAACACTTAAAACATTTTAGAAAATTATTGTCTTACCCTTTTAGACAACTCCGACATCCACGAATTCCACCGGACGGTAAGAATTCTGATGCCTGATCTAGCTGGGTATTACACATGGACACACAAGCTTTCACCGAAAACAACAAGGAAGAAAATGAAAACTCAAAAAAATAACTCTAGATCCTGAGTAAATAAGAATTTACCTCATTTTGGCTCTGATACCAACTGACGCGCAACCCTATGGCACAAGCCTCAAACCCACACACACTAGTAGATATGGAATCCAAAGATTTGATAAACCCACCTCCTATGGCACCCCACACTTAGAGAAGCTGAAACACCAATGATCGAAGGATTTAGATGAGAATCTGACAAACGCCACAACGAATAGTTGATAAGTTAGCCAAGATTCCTGGTGCAATTGATGAAAGCAAATCCTCACTCTCACTCAAAGCAATACACACCAAAGGCATGAAAGAAATTCTGAAAAGTTTGATTAAAAGCCACCTCTTACAATTGTTTCTTATCCTTATATAGTAAGGAGAAAAACAAATAAAACCCTAAGACACTCTTCTTGGACCTGACTTAAACAAATAAGGCACAAGCCCAATCACACACTAAAATAACACATAAGTATTAAAACATAAGCCCAAAACATGGCCCAATACTTTAAAACTTAAAAGATAAAGTATGGCCAGAATACAAGCCCAAACAAAACTAAAATAAAACAAGTGTTAAATAATAAAAATATAGCAAGCCCATCATAACAAAGTTGAATCTTCACAAAAACCTTACTTGATCTTCACTTTAGGCTTCCCTTTGTGTAGTTTTAGCCCATAGGTTTGATTAGGCTCCCTAAGCCTATGATTGCAAGTGTTGCACCAAATCTGTCCCATATAAGTTAAAGCACGCCCCAAATATATATGGATCATATGACTATGATTTTGAACTCCTTTTAGATCCATTTGAATGACATAAGTTTGCTCCACACCATTGTTAGAAATTTGCCCTATTAGATCCGTATCAAGGACACCCAACTGATCAATGTCCTACACGTTATGAGTATGACCAACCAGTGAATGCATATAGAGGATTCTATGAATAGCCAAGACATGATCCCTACCATGACACATACAATCCATATTGGGGAGACCATCCGAATTGTGGCTATGCAAGGGACCAACAAGTACATGCATTTGAAGGATTCTATGGACAGCCAAGACATGATCCCTACCTTGACAATTACAATCCATGTTGGGGAGACCATTCGAATTATGGCTATGCAGGGGCTAACTACTACCAAAACTATCAAGCCCAAGCAACACCTCAAAGTTCTAATCTTGATAAGATAATGAAGACTTTGCAAAATATCCAACAACAAGAGGATCAATTGAACAAATCATTGAATGCAATCATGTTAAGAAGAGAGGAAGAGTTTCAAGATGATGAGGAAGATGATGAAAGTTCGCAAGTTCAAGAACAAGCTGCTGAAGAGAAACAACCAGAAAACTGTTTGTCTAAACAAACTGGTCAAAAAGAACTTGTTGAAAGTTTAGATATCATTGATTGTATGAGCCAAGAAATTTTTTATATAGATCGAGATGATATGCTAAACAATAATCTTTGCAGGGAAGAGAGTCAGAAAGAGCCAGAACTGAAAAAAACTGACTGTTACATCCAACAGGTGGACTGCAAACATGCGCAGAACAAAGGAGAGCCAATCGCACCTATTCAGATCAGCCTTGCGCAGACTGAAACTACCACCTTTCGACCGCCGAACACTACCACCTTTCGGCCGTCGAACCTCTCACCATAGCTTCCATTGCATGAAACCCCTTCCAGTCATCCCTTTCAGGTAAATCTTGCACAGAAGGAGCCCATGCTCACAAGGAACAAATGGTATTCCAAGCACCTAAACCAAAGGACCATGCGGATCAATGCCTTCCCAAACCTCCGGATAAGGTAGAGTTTGTTTTGCCTAAATTCAGTACTAAATTGCAGCTAGCCATAGAGAAACATGAATTGGAGTTCAAAGTTCTACCTAATCATCTCAAAAATGCAAACATAAGGGCTAGAGGCACACCTCATCTGAAAGAGGAGAAGCTAATCATGTTGCTTCATGAGTACATGGAAAAAATAGGATGGGCTATGACCAAATCAAAAGGAGTGCTACACTTTTTGCTCAATGCAGTTGGGACTCTTTTCCCTTCCCCAATTACTTGAGCCTTGATCAAGAGGATCGCACCATGTACACCACACCCAGGGGAGTACTCAGTTTCTTTTGTATTTTAATATTTCCTATACATTGAGGACAATGCATGATTTAGGTGTGGGGGTGCATAATTCTGGATTTTTTATTTTTGCTTTAATTTTCAGTTTGAATTTTTATTTTCATTTTCAGTGTGATTTTTTTTCAATTTTTCGTTTTGCTTTCAATAACACACACAAGCACAGTTTTCTTCCTTTTTGTGTTCCAATTTGCTTCACTCAAACTGATAGACTATATTGATGAGCTTTTCTTTCTATGACCCCATTGATGTGATAACTCTTTAAACTTACGTTGAATCAATTGCAGTGAGTTATATTCATGTTTGAGAATTACCTTTTGAATTGAATCTTTGAGTTTGCCATGGTGAAAAATATATTGATGACACTCATTAGAGAGAATGAATTGAAAATTGTGTGAATGAACTTAACATGACTTGATTTAGCAATTGGTGTTGATTTGCCCAAATCATTGAGAGAAAGAAATTCATAAAGGCTTAGACTTCAAAAGCACAAATTGAAAACTGTTCGAATGGTCAAAAGACTATGAACAGAGCTAGTAGCCACTTGGACAGGTGACCAACTGAGTAATCAGGTTTGGGTATCACAAATATATACCTTCACGTCAAAAGGTTGGTGACTTGTTCAAGCAAAATTAAAAGTGTAAAAAGCTGAATAAAGTACTTCAAGTTAAGGGCAAGTCACTCTGAAAGCTAGAAAAAGTCTTATCAAAACAAACATGTGCATGTATGGTCTCTCTTGAGGAAAACAAATCCTAGCCATGGTAAGTAAAGGGAAACAAGGAAAGGAGGTGAGTAATCTTCATGCATATATTCTTCACTACAATGATTCAAAATAGGGGTCTAGAGTAAGAGCTTAAGTGGAAATAAGGATCTAGAGTGAGAAAGCTTATTTGACTATGTTTATTTGCTTGAGAACAAGCAAAAGGCAAGGTGTGGGGGTATTTGATAGAGCATATTTTAGTCCATATTATCATGATCTTATTGATGTTTATTTACACCTTTTCTACCTAATTTTGTGGTTTTAATCATGTTTTGCAGATATTAGGCATAAAAGAGACAATCTGGAGAAAATGCTCTTAAAACTGCTAAAAAGTGCCAAATGTGGAAAGTGCCAAAAAAGGAAAGTTTTCAAATATGGAAAGTGCTAAATAAAGAAAGTTTTTTGATAAAGAAAGTGCCAGAAAAGGAAAGCGCAATCAACAGATTCTTTGAAATTCAAATTGCAGATTCTTCTTTCCTTATTCAAAGGTGAAGCCAATTATGGAAAGTGTCAAATAAGGAAAGTTTTCAGAAAAGGAAAGTCCTCAAATAAGGGAAGTGCAGAAGCAAAAGCAAATAAGGAAAGCTCAGTCAGAAGATTATTTGAAATTCAAATCGCAGATCTTTCTTTCCTTATTCAAAGATGTGCACACACTGCAGCAGTCATATCTTCTTATTTAGGCAGCAAGATCTCATGAAGACGCACTTGCCTCTTCTTCATTCAGCATTCAAAATTCAAAAGAAGGCTCCACCTAAAAAGGAAAGACTGGATAGATTTCTTTCCCTTCTGCATTCAATGACTGCGCTCCACTTCCTCTTTTGCAATCCGCACGCATCCTTCCTCTTTTGAAGCCTGATCCGCGCGCCTCTTTCCTTCTGGAGAATTTGCAACGCGATTCCTTCCTTTTCAGCACTTTGGGCAGCCTTTTCACTAATTAGGAAGCAAGTATGACCTAGGGCAGCACTTTCAACTATAAAAAGACACATAAGGAGCCTCCACACAACTCTTACACACCACCTTGGAGACAGCTACGGGATTCACATCTCTTCTTCTACCTTTCTTCTTTTCTTTATTTTTTTTTTGTTTCAGCCATGAGAGGTTGAAACCTTTTATTCTAGTTGAAGATTAGGTGATGCTTTAGTTGTTTTATGGATTGGGAGACTTGATCAAACATTGTCTATTTTTTGTTATTCAATATTCATACAATCTCATGCTTAATTCCATTGTTGCTTTGTTGTTTTGATCAATATGGCTAATTGATTCTTGATTGCAAGGTAATAATATGTTAGTTTGGGTGATTTAAGTCCGTAATTGCTTGGATTATTCAAACATAAGAACACTTGGTGTAAAAACCAAGGAAATTGTATGATCTAGCAACATCTCATGCGTTTGAGTAGTTAGGATTGGATCTTTCTCTTTCTTCATGCAATTAACAATTGTTTGATGCCTAAGGCCCAAGGACATTCCTTGGCAATTTGTTAATTAGTAATTAATTAGAGGACGTTCTCTAATTGGTTTAATCATAAGGAGAGACATGGTGGTGAGAAGCGTCTTTCATCTCCATAACTAATCTATTGAATCAATCAAAAGAAACGAAGTGTCAATGATCAATCCCAACAACTGAAGTGGATCCAATTCTTCAACTAGAGCTTTCTTATTATTTATTTCTCTTTTATTTTATTATTTGCTTATTTTAATTGCTTTCAGTAGTTTGTTAATCAAATCAATCTCAAACCCCCCATTTTACTTTTACTGCAATTTATTTTTATTCCGCTTTCAATTTATCTCGTTTTTAATTTTATCTCGTTTCAGTTTGTTTTGCTTTCAGTTTATTTTGTTTTTAGTTTTATCTCGTTTCAGTTTATTTCTTTTTCAGTTTATTTTTGTTTCAGTTGATTTTATTGGTCTTGATAAGGAAAATAGGTAAGATCTCAATTCCCTGTGGATTCGATCATTTCACCACTATCTGCAGTTGTAAATTGTTGATAATCAGAAAGGTTATTTTTGACCGGCTTCGACAACTGCGAGTCAGCTGACCAGACCACCTTCGGGGGCCAAGGGATCTTCCGCAAGAGTACCATGTTCGGCGGCCGAACCTGGACTCTTCCTCCATGGTGTTTTCTTTCAAAAACTCATTTTCTTTCTTCATTAAAACTATAAAAACATGTAAAAATATTTTATAAAAACATATTTTACCCTTCTAGAGGGTTCCGACATCCGAGATTCCGCCGAAAAGTAGGAATTCTGATGCCGGGGTCTAGCCGGGTATTACATTCTTACCCCCTTAAGAACTTTCGTTCCCGAATGTTCAACACACAAGCATAGCATGGCATAACACACATAACAACAAGGAAGCACATAACAACAAACACTAACCTTAAAAGAGATAGGGGTATTGCTGGAGCATAGACTCCTATATCTCCCAGGTACATTCTTCTATGTTGTGGTGATTCCAAAGGACTTTCACCATCAGGATTTTCTTGTTCCTCAGCTTTCTAATCTGCGTGTCTATGATCTGCACTGGCTGCTCAACATAGGTGAGATCTCCTAGGATCTTTACATCATGCTCACTAAGAACTTTGCCCGGATCTAACACGAACTTTCGTAACATGGAAACATGGAAAACCGGATGGATTCTCTCCATTGAAGCAGGTAGGTCCAGCTTGTACGATACATTCCCAATCTTCTGCAAGATTTCAAAGGGTCCGATGTACCGTGGAGCTAGCTTACCTTTCTTCCCAAAACGAATCACCCCTTTCATAGGAGACACCTTGAGCAACACCATATCTCCCTCCTGAAACTCTACATGTGTAATACCCGGCTAGACTCCGGTATCGGAATTCCTACCGTCAGGTGGAATCTCGGATGTCGGAAGCCTCTAGTAGGGTAGAAACATGTTTTCATAAAATGTTTTAAGGTATTTCATGGTTTTAAGTATGAAAGTTAAATGAGTTTTTGCATGAAAAGTCTTTGGAGGAAAACCCAGGTTCGGCCGCTGAAAGTCAAGTTCGGCCGCCGAACATGCATGCGTTTTGGAGGCACGTTAGGCCCCCGAAAGCATGAGTGAGGGCAGTCCAGGTTCGGCCGCCGAAAGTCAAGTTCGGCCGCCGAACATGGCATGCATGTGGAAGCACTTTCGGCCCCCGAACGTGGCCTGGCCAGCCACTATAAAAGGGTCACTTAGCCGAAATGGGCGAGCTTTCTCCCATTTTCGGCCATAGCTAGCTTCCGACCTCCCTCTCCCCAGATCTAGTGTTTTTCCTTCAAATCCCCACCATTTTTCTTGAGTTTTAAACTCACATTGTAAGTTTTGAGCTTTTAAAACCAAGTTTTGAAGCTTTGGGAACTCAGGAGCTCATTTTCGTGGATCTCCAAGTTTTGGTCGTCTCCCTCTCGATCTTCAAGAGGTAAGAGCCGATCTTAAGCTCCTTATGTGTTTTTAATAAGTTTTTGCAAGATCTATGGGTAGAAATGCATGTTAGGTTATATGTTGAGTTATGGGTTAATCTTGATATTTTGAACAATGTGTGTTGATTGGGTGTATTTGAAGTGTTGTAGTTGGGGTATATGACTGTTTGAGACCCCTAGGGACTTGTATGCATGTTTTGGTTGAGATTTATGCATGATTTGAGCTTGGGAGGCGAAATGTGCATTTAGGAGCCAAGTTTCTGCCCTTTGGCAGAAACCAGGTTCGGCAGCCGAAAGAGTTTTCGGCCGCCGAACATGGCTGGTGAGGCAGACCTTTCGGCTGCCGAAGGTGCCACCGAACATGCATGAGTTTCGCCTATGTCTGGGAGTTTCGGCCGCCGAAGGTGCCGCCGAACCTGCCTGACTTTTGGGTCTGGAGAGACTTTCGGCCGCCGAACCTGCCGCCGAAAGTGCCCTGTTCAGCCATTTCTTGCATGTTTTTCTATGATTGTTTCACGATGTTTTAGGGGTTTTTGGGGAGTATATTAGAGTCATGTTTATGTATGTTTGGTCCCTCATTGGAGTCCACCTGTGTAGGTTCGGACCCGAGGAACCGAGGACCCCAGCAGTGAGCCAGCTGCTACAGAGTTCGTCAGAGCTAGCCAGAGGTGAGTGGAATAAACCTTAAGTTTTAAATTAAATGAAATATGAATTTTGAGCATGATCCATGCATCATGAATGCCATGAGACATAGTAGGTTGTTTGCATTAGTACTCACGAATATGTTGCATTGCATTTATGATGTTGATGTGGATTGGTTATTGGATGACCCTTTAGTCCTCATATGGCATGATGATGCTACGGCATGATATGGTATGGAAGTCCAGGTTGTACCCATTCTACGTCCCTGGCACGATGTAAGAGAAAGTCCAGGTTGTACCCATTCTACGTCCCTGGCACAGTTGGACTGTTTGATATGTTATGTTAAGGGAAAGACCGGTTGTACCCATTCTACGTCCCGGCACAGTTGGACTATGTAGAGGACTATTGGTGACAATACCATCCGAGATGTGAATTGCTGTGATGTGTTGCATTCCATGAAAGCATGAAATTTTAATGTATTGTTTTCTACTATTCTGCTCACTGGGCTTTGTAGCTCACCCCTCTCCCCTAACCCCAGATGTGCAGGTACAGGGTAGACCAGGAGGTTAGCCAGAGTTTTGAAGTATGATTATGTAATAGTTAGAATGTGGACATGACAATTGTATTATGATGTAATGTAAGAGATTTCAGCATGTTATGTAATGAGATATATTGAGGTTATAGATGTGCTTGACCCTATGAGTATTGTAATCCCTTATTGATACATGATCTTGATGTTTATGTTTAAGCCAACTCATCTCTTGTTGTATCGCCTGTTGGGGCATTGATGAGATCCCACAGAGGGATCATGATTATGATCATGACTATGTACATGTATGTTCAGGTTGAGTTGGATGTTTAAAAGAAAAGTTTAAATTTTTATGCATGTTGTTGATCATGTATGGGATTATACAGGTTTACAGGATGTATGTTTGGCTTGCTACGGGTCCCGGCGGCCTTAAGTCGACCCGGATCCTAGCGCCGGTAGCGGTCCGATTTTCGGGTCGTTACAGAATGGTATCAGAGCCCTAGGTTCATATGGTCGGACCTAGAGTGTCGGGCTCATAGATGTTATAGAAGGTCAAGCACAATAGGAAGGTCATGTCCATTAGGATAGGATGTGGAGTCCTGTCTTGTATGATGATGTGAAATGCCATGATTATATGCATGTGCATTAATGAGATGCTATGCTATGTGATGTATGTGATGAGGGTTCATGTGTGCCCACATGAACCATGTGATGCTAATGTTTGTATGATGTGTACTGTTTTTCAGAAAACAGGATGAGAGGAACTCGTCGATCTGCACGATTGACTGGAGTGCCACCTGAGGATGAGGGCACGAGCGCCCGTCCTCCTACATTGCCTAGGGCAATGTCTTGTAGAGCCAACAGAGAAAGAGTGTCAAGGGACCCTAGAAGGTCTTTCGATGTTAGCAGAAGGGGAACGGATAGAGGAGGAAGTTCTTCAGATGTGAGGGAGGTTACAGGAGAGGATCAGAGGAGGGATGGGAACCTGGATGTGAGCATGGAGGAAGAAGGGATAGGGGAGTCTCAGGGAGGCATTCAGGCCTCGGGGTATGGTTTTCCACCCCATTATCCACCCTTCCCACAGGGTTCAGGGTATCCGATGGGAGGTACATCGGATTACTCCAGCTTTAACCCCTACCCTACCTACATGCCTTATCCACCTTTCTATCCACCTTACACACAGTACCCAGCTTATCCACCCTCACCCTTCTATCCAAACCCGGCAAACCCCACCTCGGGGAATGCTGCACCTCCACTTCCACCACCTACAGAACCAGCAGCCCCAGTTACTCAACCTCCTAGACCTAGCTCAGTCGATGGGAGCAAGGTAAAGATGACAGACTACCTCAAGCTGGATGCTCCCAAATACAAGTCAGGGGATGACCCCTTTGAGTATCTGAGAGTGGTGAAGACAATAACTGATGAGCTAGGGGCAAGTGACAGCAGGGCCATTCAGATGGCAGGGTTCACCTTAAAGTGCAAGAAGGCACGGGAATGGTTCAAGTGTTATGTGGACCCAAGACTAGACGGCATGACATGGGAGGAATTTGCGAATGAGTTCGCTGGATGGGCTTTTCCAGACAGTTCCAGAGAACTGAAGATGATTGAGTTTGAGCAACTAAGGCAGACAGAGCACATGGGTGTAGAGGAGTTCACGGATAAATTCTTGGAGCTATTGCCTTTTTCAGGGCAAGCTCTAGATACAGATACGAAGAAAGCCAAGAGGTATGTTATGAAGCTGCATTCCAGGTACTCCTCGTTGATTCAATCAGCTGAGAGAGAAAGTTTCCACACTGTGGTGGATATGGCTCGAAGAATGGAAGCAAGTGCTATAGTTGAGGGGTCAGTGAAGCAGTCAGTGACCCAGTCTTCAGGGGTTAAGACCCCAGGCAGAGGAGGACCAGGTTTCTCTTCTCAGAGCTCAGGTAAGAAGAGGTGGGATAGTACCACCAGAAAGCCAAAGAAGAATAAGTTTTGGAACAAGTTGAAATCCGGTCTGGGATTTGGCGGTGGCTCGAGCTCAGGCTCAGATGGTACAGAATGTCAGAGATGTGGAAGACCGCACAGGGGAGTGTGTCGAGCTGGGACTAATACATGTTTCAGATGTGGACAGGAGGGACACATGGCTCGGGATTGTCCTAGAGCACCTTTTATGGGCCAGCCCCAGCAGACAGCCTCCGGTAGTGTGGCACAGCCAGCAGTTCCAGCCACAACTCAGGGCAGTGGCAGAGGTAGAGGGAGAGGGGCAGCCTCTTCTTCTGGCTCCCGAGGTGAAGGTCCAACAGCTCCAGCCAGGATCTTCACCATGACTCAGCAGGAGGCTAACACATCCAACACCGTGGTGTCAGGTAATCTCATCATTGGGTGTTCTGATGTGTATGCATTAATGGACCCGGGTGCATCTCATTCATTTATTGCTCCGAGAGCCGTCGAGAGGTTGGGTCTGATAGTCTCTGGGTTAGAGTGTCCCCTATGGGTCAGTGGACCCAAGTGTGACCCGTCAGTGGCAGTGTCAGTCTGCCAGTACAGTCCAGTTTTTGTTGAGGGAAGATGCCTCTCCGCCGACCTTGTGGTTCTAGATTTGACAGACTTTGACGTCATTCTAGGGATGGATTGGCTATCTACCCATGGTGCTACCTTGGACTGCAGGGACAAGGTAGTCAGGTTCAGAGATCAGGACGGGTCAGAGGTCATCTTCAGAGGAGACAAGAGGGGCACGCCTAGAGGTCTGATATCAGCTCTTCAGGCTCGTAGGTTGCTTAGGAAGGGATGTCAGGGGTACTTAGCTCATGTGAGAGAGCTAGACAGTCAGGTCAGGGAGCCGGCCTCGGTGCCAGTTGTCAGAGAGTTTCAGGATGTTTTTCCAGACGAGCTTCCAGGTTTACCACCTGCTAGGGAGATAGAGTTCGAGATAGAATTGATGTCTGGAACCCGACCGATCTCTATCCCTCCCTACAGGATGGCCCCAGCCGAGTTAAAAGAGTTGAAAGAGCAGTTACAAGAGCTGGTAGAAAAGGGTTTCATCCGACAGAGTACCTCACCTTGGGGTGCTCCGATCTTGTTTGTGAGGAAGAAGGATGGATCCCTTAGACTTTGTATCGACTACAGGCAGTTGAACAAAGTCACTACCAAGAATAGGTACCCGCTGCCAAGGATCGATGATCTATTCGACCAGCTAGCCGGAGCGGGTTGTTTCTCCAAAATAGATCTAAGATCGGGGTACCATCAGCTAAGGATAAGGGATGAAGATGTACCGAAGACAGCTTTCAGGACCAGATATGGGCATTTTGAGTTCCTTGTAATGCCGTTCGGGTTAACTAACGCCCCTGCAGCATTCATGGATCTCATGAACAGAGTGTTTAGCCAGTACCTGGATCACTTCGTTATTGTCTTTATAGATGATATCTTAGTGTATTCCAGGAATGCAGAGGAGCATGCCCATCATCTGCGGTTGGTCTTGCAGACCTTGAGGGAACATGGCTTGTATGCCAAGTTCTCTAAATGTGAGTTCTGGCTGAGGAGCATTTCGTTCTTGGGGCATGTAGTGTCAGAGAATGGGATTGAGGTAGACCCCAAGAAGACAGAAACTGTGGTTAACTGGCCTAGACCCACTTCAGTGACAGAGATTAGAAGTTTCTTGGGTTTGGCAGGTTACTACAGGAGGTTCGTTCAGGACTTCTCGAAAATAGCAGCTCCTCTGACCAGACTAACTAGGAAGAATCAGAAGTTTCTGTGGACCGACCAGTGCGAAGAGAGTTTTGAAGAGCTTAAGAAGAGGTTGACTTCAGCACCAGTTTTAGCTCTGCCATCTAGTGATGAGGACTTTACGGTCTTTTGTGATGCATCCCGTGTGGGACTGGGTTGTGTACTAATGCAGAAGGAGAGGGTGATCGCTTATGCTTCCAGGCAGCTGAAGAGGCATGAGTTGAATTACCCCACACATGACCTGGAGATGGCAGCAGTAATCTTTGCACTCAAGATGTGGAGGCACTACCTCTACGGGGTAAAATGTGAGATCTTCACAGATCATAAAAGCCTGCAGTACATCCTGAGTCAAAGAGATCTGAATTTGAGACAGAGGAGATGGGTAGAGCTGCTGAGTGACTATGATTGCAAGATTCAGTATCATCCGGGTAAGGCGAATGTCGTGGCAGACGCCCTAAGCCGGAAGTCACTAGACAGTTTATCCCACATATCGGCAGAGAGGAGGCCAGTGGTGAAGGAGCTCTATAAGCTCATTGAGGAAGGTCTACAGATGGAGTTGTCTGGTACAGGTGCCTTGGTGGCCCAGATGAGAGTGGCACCCGTGTTTCTGGAGCAGGTGGCTCAGAAACAGCATGAGGACCCGGAGTTAGTAAAGATTGCCAGGATTGTTCAGTCAGGCAACGATAGCGAGTTCAGATTCGACAGCAAGGGGATCCTCCGCTATGGGAGCAGATTATGTGTACCAGATGACATTGGGCTAAAAGGAGACATTATGAGAGAGGCTCATAATGCAAGATACAGCATTCACCCCGGAGCCACCAAGATGTATCAAGATCTAAAGAAGGTTTATTGGTGGCCAGCTATGAAGAAAGAAGTGGCACAGTTCGTGTCAGCCTGCGAAGTGTGTCAGAGGGTGAAGCTGGAACATCAGAAGCCGGCTGGAATGCTTAACCCGCTACCTATTCCAGAATGGAAATGGGAAAATATAGCTATGGACTTTGTAGTGGGGTTACCGGCGACGTCCAACAGAGTGGACTCCATATGGGTGATTGTGGACAGACTCACCAAATCTGCTCACTTCATTCCTGTCAGGAGTGGCTACTCTGTGGACAAGTTGGCGCAGGTATATGTGGATGAGATCATCAGGCTGCATGGGGTTCCTGTTTCGATAGTGTCAGATAGAGGGCCCCAGTTCACCTCCAGGTTTTGGCGGAGTCTGCAGAATGCCATGGGTACTAGGTTGGATTTCAGTACTGCCTTCCACCCCCAGACTGATGGACAGTCAGAAAGGACCATCCAGACTATTGAAGATATGCTCAGAATGTGCGTGCTGGACTTTGGCAGTTCTTGGAGGCAGCATCTACCTTTGGTGGAGTTTGCCTACAATAACAGCCATCATGCTAGCATCGGGATGGCTCCATACGAAGCTTTGTACGGAAGGAAGTGCAGATCACCTGTTTGCTGGGAGGAAGTTGGAGAAAAGGCCTTGGCAGGGCCTGAGCTAGTAGAGATCACCAGCAGGGTGGTACCCATAATCAGAGAGAGAATCAAGACTGCTGCCAGCAGACAGAAGAGCTATGCAGACGTCCGCAGAAGACAGTTAGAGTTTCAGGAGGGGGATCTGGTATTGCTCAAGGTGTGTCCAATGAAAGGAGTGGTTCGCTTCGGGAAGAAAGGTAAACTAGCCCCACGATACATCGGACCCTTTGAAATCTTGCAAAAGATCGGGAATGTGTCGTACAAGCTGGACTTACCTGCTTCAATGGAAAGAATCCATCCGGTTTTCCATGTTTCAATGTTGAGGAAGTTTGTGTCAGATCCGAGCAAGGTTCTTAGTGAGCCTGATGTGGAGGTCCAAGAGGATCTCACCTATGTTGAACAGCCAGTACGGATCCTAGACACCCATATTAGAAAGTTAAGAAACAAGGAAATCCCGATGGTGAAAGTCCTGTGGAACCACCACAATTTAGAGGAATGCACTTGGGAGACACGGGAGTCTATGCTCCAACAGTACCCTCATCTCTTTTAAGGTTAGATCCCTATGTGTTTATGTGCTATGTATGTATGTATGTTATGTTTTATGCCATGCTATGTGTGCTAGTTGAGGTACATTCGGGGACGAATGTTCTTAAGGGGGGAGAATGTAATATCCGGCTAGACTCCGGTATCGGAATTCCTACCGTCAGGTGGAATCTCGGATGTCGGAAGCCTCTAGTAGGGTAGAAACATGTTTTCATAAAATGTTTTAAGGTATTTCATGGTTTTAAGTATGAAAGTTAAATGAGTTTTTGCATGAAAAGTCTTTGGAGGAAAACCCAGGTTCGGCCGCCGAAAGTCAAGTTCGGCCGCCGAACATGCATGCGTTTTGGAGGCACGTTAGGCCCCCGAAAGCATGAGTGAGGGCAGTCCAGGTTCGGCCGCCGAAAGTCAAGTTCGGCCGCCGAACATGGCATGCATGCGGAAGCACTTTCGGCCCCCGAACGTGGCCTGGCCAGCCACTATAAAAGGGTCACTTAGCCGAAATGGGCGAGCTTTCTCCCATTTTCGGCCATAGCTAGCTTCCGACCTCCCTCTCCCCAGATCTAGTGTTTTTCCTTCAAATTCCCACCATTTTTCTTGAGTTTTAAACTCACATTGTAAGTTTTGAGCTTTTAAAACCAAGTTTTGAAGCTTTGGGAACTCAGGAGCTCATTTTCGTGGATCTCCAAGTTTTGGTCGTCTCCCTCTCGATCTTCAAGAGGTAAGAGCCGATCTTAAGCTCCTTATGTGTTTTTAATAAGTTTTTGCAAGATCTATGGGTAGAAATGCATGTTAGGTTATATGTTGAGTTATGGGTTAATCTTGATATTTTGAACAATGTGTGTTGATTGGGTGTATTTGAAGTGTTGTAGTTGGGGTATATGACTGTTTGAGACCCCTAGGGACTTGTATGCATGTTTTGGTTGAGATTTATGCATGATTTGAGCTTGGGAGGCGAAATGTGCATTTAGGAGCCAAGTTTCTGCCCTTTGGCAGAAACCAGGTTCGGCAGCCGAAGGAGCTTTCGGCCGCCGAACATGGCTGGTGAGGCAGGCCTTTCGGCTGCCGAAGGTGCCACTGAACATGCATGAGTTTCGCCTATGTCTGGGAGTTTCGGCCGCCGAAGGTGCCGCCGAACCTGCCTGACTTTCGGCTCTGGAGAGACTTTCGGCCGCCGAACCTGCCGCCGAAAGTGCCCTGTTCAGCCATTTCTTGCATGTTTTTCTATGATTGTTTCACGATGTTTTAGGGGTTTTTGGGGAGTATATTAGAGTCATGTTTATGTATGTTTGGTCCCTCATTGGAGTCCACCTGTGTAGGTTCGGACCCGAGGAACCGAGGACCCCAGCAGTGAGCCAGCTGCTACAGAGTTCGTCAGAGCTAGCCAGAGGTGAGTGGAATAAACCTTAAGTTTTAAATTAAATGAAATATGAATTTTGAGCATGATCCATGCATCATGAATGCCATGAGACATAGTAGGTTGTTTGCATTAGTACTCACGAATATGTTGCATTGCATTTATGATGTTGATGTGGATTGGTTATTGGATGACCCTTTAGTCCTCATATGGCATGATGATGCTACGGCATGATATGGTATGGAAGTCCAGGTTGTACCCATTCTACGTCCCTGGCACGATGTAAGAGAAAGTCCAGGTTGTACCCATTCTACGTCCCTGGCACAGTTGGACTGTTTGATATGTTATGTTAAGGGAAAGACCGGTTGTACCCATTCTACGTCCCGGCACAGTTGGACTATGTAGAGGACTATTGGTGACAATACCATCCGAGATGTGAATTGCTGTGATGTGTTGCATTCCATGAAAGCATGAAATTTTAATGTATTGTTTTCTACTATTCTGCTCACTGGGCTTTGTAGCTCACCCCTCTCCCCTAACCCCAGATGTGCAGGTACAGGGTAGACCAGGAGGTTAGCCAGAGTTTTGAAGTATGATTATGTAATAGTTAGAATGTGGACATGACAATTGTATTATGATGTAATGTAAGAGATTTCAGCATGTTATGTAATGAGATATATTGAGGTTATAGATGTGCTTGACCCTATGAGTATTGTAATCCCTTGTTGATACATGATCTTGATGTTTATGTTTAAGCCAACTCATCTCATGTTGTATCGCCTGTTGGGGCATTGATGAGATCCCACAGAGGGATCATGATTATGATCATGACTATGTACATGTATGTTCAGGTTGAGTTGGATGTTTAAAAGAAAAGTTTAAATTTTTATGCATGTTGTTGATCATGTATGGGATTATACAGGTTTACAGGATGTATGTTTGGCTTGCTATGGGTCCCGGCGGCCTTAAGTCGACCCGGATCCTAGCGCCGGTAGCGGTCCGATTTTCGGGTCGTTACAACATGCTTCCTGCGGACATCTGCATAGCTTTTCTGCCGACTCACAGCAGTCTTGATCCTTTCTCTGATAATGGGTACTACCCTGCTGCTGATCTCTACTAACTCAGGCCCTGCTAAGGCCCTTTCTCCAACTTCTTCCTAACAGACAGGTAACCTGCACTTCCTTCCATACAAAGCTTCATATGGAGCCATCCCTATGCTAGCATGATAGCTATTATTGTAGGCAAACTCTACCAAAGGTAGATGCTGCCTCCAAAAACCGCCAAAATCTAGTACACACATTCTGAGCATATCTTCAATGGTCTGGATGGTCCTCTCTAACTGTCCATCAGTCTGTGGATGGAAAGCAGTGCTAAAATCTAGCCTGGTACCCATAGCGTTCTGCAGACTCCGCCAAAATCTGGAGGTGAACTGGGGTCCCCTATCTGACACTATTGAAACAGGAGCCCCATGCAACCTGACCACTTCATCAACATACACCTGCGCCAACTTGTCCACAAAATAGCCACTCCTGACAGGGATGAAGTGAGCAGATTTGGTCAGTCTGTCCACAATCACCCATATGGAGTCCAATCTATTGGACGTTGCCGGTAACCCCATCACAAAATCCATAGCTATATTCTCCCATTTCCACTCTGGAATCGGGAGTGGGTTAAGCATACCAGCCGGCTATTGATGTTCCAGCTTCACCCTCTGACATACCTCACAGGTGGACACGAACCGTGCCACTTCTCTTTTCATAGCTGGCCACCAATAAACTCTTTTTAGATCTTGATACATTTTGGTGGCTCTAAGGTGAACACTGTATCTAGCACTATGAGCTTCCCTCATAATGTCTCCCTTCAGACTCACGTCATCTGGTACACATAACCTACTCCCATAGCGAAGGATCCCCTTGTTGTCAAAACGAAACTCCTCATTCTTGCCTGACTGAACAGTCCTAGCAATCTTCACCAACTCTAGGTCCTCATGCTATTTCTGAGCCACTTGCTCCAAAAACACGGGTGCCACTCTCATCTGGGCTATCAAAGCACCTGTACCAGACAACTCCAACCGCAGCCCTTCATCAATGAGCTTATAGAATTCCCTCACCACCGGTCTTCTCTCTGCTGTAACATGGGACAAATGGCCAAGTGATTTCCGGCTTAGGGCATCTGCCACAACATTTGCCTTACCCGGATGGTACTGAATCATGCAATCATAGTCACTAAGCAGTTCCACCCATCTTCTCTGCCTTAGGTTCAACTCTCTCTGACTCAAGATGTACTGCAAGCTTTTATGATCTGTGAAGATCTCACATTTAACCCCATAAAGGTAATGCCTCCATATCTTGCGTGCAAAGATCACAGCTGCCATCTCTAGGTCATGTGTAGGATAATTCAACTCATGCTTCTTTAGCTGCCTAGAAGCATAAGCAATTACCCTCTCATTTTGCATTAACACACAACCTAGTCCCACACGGGACGCATCATAAAACACTGTGAAGTCTTCATTACTGGTAGGCAAAGCTAACACCGGTGCTGGCGTTAACCTTTTCTTCAGCTCTTCAAAGCTTTTCTCACACTGATCAGACCACACAAACCTATGATTTTTCTTGGTCAGCCTGGTCATAGGAGCAGAAATTTTAGAGAAGTCCTGAACGAACCTTCTATAGTAACCTACCAAACCCAAAAAGCTCTTAATCTCTGTAACTGTAGTGGGTCTAGGCAAGTTGGCTACAGCTTCCACCTTCTTGGGATCCACTTCAATTCCCTTTTCTGACACAACATGTCCCAAGAAGGAAATGCTCCTCAACCAGAACTCACATTTGGAGAACTTGGCATACAAGCCATGCTCCCTCAGGGTCTACAAAACTATCCTCAGATGATGGGTATGCTCTTCTGCGTTTCTGGAATACACTAAGATATCGTCAATGAAGACAATAACAAAGTGATCCAGATACTGACTGAAAACTCTGTTCATGAGGTCCATGAATGTTGCAGGGGCATTGGTCAGCACAAACGGCATCACTAGGAACTCATACTGCCCATATCTGGTCCTGAACGCCGTCTTCGGCACATCTTCTTCTCTGATTCTCAGCTAGTGGTACCCGAATCTCAGATCTATTTTGAAAAAACAACATGCTCCTGCTAGCTGGTCAAATAGATCATCGATTCTAGGTAACAGATACTTATTCTTGGTAGTGACTTTGTTCAACTGCCTGTAGTCGATACAAAGTCTCAAGGATCCATCCTTATTCTTTACAAACAGCACTGGAGCACCCCAAGGTGAGGTACTCGCTCGGATGAAACCCTTGTCTACCAACTCTTGCAACTGCTCCTTTAGCTCCTTCAACTCTGCTAGTGCCATCCTGTAGGGAGGGATAGAGATTGGTCTGGTTCCAGGCATTACTTCTATTTCAAACTCTATCTCCCTAGCAGGTGGTAGTCCTGGAAGCTCGTCTGGGAAGACATCAGGAAACTCTCTGACTACGGACACTGAGGCAGGCTCCCTAACCTGACTATCAAGCTCTCTCACATGAGCTAGAAACCCTTGACAACCTCTCCTGAGCAACCTACGAGCCTGTAGGGCTGATATCAGACCTATAGGCATACCCCTCCTGTCTCCTCTGAAGACAACCTCTGACCCATCTTGATCTCTGAACCTGACTACCTTGTCTCTGCAGTCCAAGGTAGCACCATGAGCGGATAGCCAATCCATCCCTAGAATGACATCAAAATCAGTCAAATCTAGAACCACTAGGTCGGTTGGACGGCATCTACTCTCAACAAACACTGGACTAAACCGGCAGACTGACTCTACCACTGATGGGTCACACTTAGGTCCACTGACCCAGAGGAGACACTCTAACCCAGAGACTATCAAACCCAACCTCTCTACAGCTCTCGATGCAACAAAAGAAAGAGAAGCATCAGGGTCCATTAAAGCATACACATCAGAACATACAAGAGTGAGATTACCTGTCACCACCATGTTCGATGTGTTAGCCTCCTGCTGGGTCATGGAGAAGGTCTGAGCTGGAGCTAAGGGACTTTCTCTGCGGGAACCTGCTGAAGAAGGGGTTGTCCCCCTTCCTCTGCCTTGACCACTGCCCTGCGTCATGGCTGGAGCTACTGGCTGAGCTACACTGCCTGAAGCTGTCTGTTGGGACTGTGTCAACAAGGTCGCAGTGGGACACTCACGTGCCATGTGTCCCTCCTGTCCGCACCTGAAACATGCTGTTGTCCCCACCCGACAGACTCCCTTGTGCAGCCTACCGCACCTCGTACATTCGAAGCCATCCGAACCAGAGCTCGAACCATCACCTAATCCCATACCCGACTTTAACCGGTTCCAGAACTTATTCTTCTTCGATTTTCTGAGGCCTCTGCCCCACTTCATACCCTTCGTGGCAGCCTCACTCAGAGAGAAGAGATTAACATTCCCTGTCCCCGGGGTTTTGGAACCCGAAGATTGTGCCACCTGTTGTTTAACTATTCCTTGGATGATGGCACTAGCTTCCATCTTTCTTGCTGCATCCACTATGGTGTGGAAACTCTCCCTCTCTGCTGCTAGGATCAGGAGGAATACCTAGGGTGGAGCCTCAAGGTATACCTCCTAGCTTTCTTCTGATCTGTATCATATGCTTGCCCCACATACTAAAGCAACTCAAGGAACTTGTCGGTGTACTCATCGACACTCATGTCCTCCGTCTGCCTTAGCTTCTCAAACTCAATCATTTTAGCTCCCTTGAACTATCCGGAAAAGCCCATCCTGCAAACTCATTAGCAAACTGCTCCCAGGATAAGCTCTCCAACCTCGGGTCCACATAGTTTTTGAACCATTCTCTTGCTTTCTTGCATTTCAATGTGAACCCTGCCATCTGAATGGCCCTACTGTCATTACCTCCTAGCTCATCTGTTATCATCTTCACCGTCTTGAGGTACTCAAACGGGTCATCTCCTGTTTTAAACTTGGGAGCATCCAACTTCAGATAGTCGGTCATCTTTACATTGCTCCCAACTGATGAGCTAGGTTTGGATGTTTGGGTTTCAGGGACTATTGGTTCTGTTGGTGGAGGAGGAGGTGCAACACTCCCTGGGTTAGGGTTTGCTGGGTTTTGAAAGAAGGGTGAGGGTGGAAACATAGGATACTGTGGATATGGCGGGTAAAAGGGAGGATAGGGCATAAAGGTGGGATATGGGTTATAGCTGGAGTAATTCGATGTACCTCCCATCGGATACCCTGGCCCCTGCGGGTAGGGTGGATACTGGGGTGGTGGAACAAAACCCGAGGCCTGAGCGCCTCCTTGGGACTCTCCCATATCCTCTTCTGACATACTCATGCCCATACTACTTTCTCTTCTCTGATCATCCTCTGATTCCCTCACATCAGCTGACATTCCACCCTGAACTGATCTACTCCTGCTCACATCAAAAGACCTTCTAGGGTCCCTTGATGTTCCTTCTCTGCTTGATCTACAAGACCTTGCTCTTTGCAGAGCAGGGGGAAGGGCATCCATGCCCTCATTCTCAGGTGGAGCTCCTGTCAATCTAGCGGATCGACGTGAGCCTCGCATCCTGTTTCTGAAAAACAACATACATCACATAGCATTAGCATCATATGGTTCATGTGGAAACACATGAACCTACATCAGATACATCACATCATTAATGCACATGCATAGAATCATGGCATTTCACATCATCATCAAGACAGGACTCTACATCCTATCCTAGTGGACATGATTTTTCCCTATTGTGCTTGCCCTTCTATGACATCTATGAGCCCGACACTCTTTAGGTCCGACCATATGAACCTAGGGCTCTGATACCACTCTGTAACGATCCGGAAATCGGACCGCTACCGGCGCTAGGATCCAGATCGACTTAAGGTCACGGGGACCCGTAGCAAGCCTACTATACATACTGTGTACCTGATAAAATCCCATACATGATCATACATTTTCATAAAAACTTTAACTTTTCATCTACCAAGATTGACCTACACATACATCATAACTGTAAACATAAAAACCCCTTACTAGAGCCCTCATCAAATGCTCTAGTAGGGTCAACATCTCATTTGTCAAGCCTGGTTCAACATATCTCATCATTAAAAACATTTCATAAAGATCATGTGCAACAGGGATTTACAATAAACATTAGGGCCAAGCACAATACTAATTCTCAATACATTTCTTTACATTACATGTCCACTAAAACTCTATTACATGACATGGCCATTACCCTTGCTGACTTCCTGCTATCCCTGACCCTGCAAACCTGGGGGTTAGGGGAAAGGGGTGAGCTACTAAAACTCAGTGAGCAGAACAGTAAAAACAATTAATAAACATATGCTTTCATGAAATGCATCACATGACAACAATTCACATCACGGATGGACTTGTCACCAGTAATCCTCTACATATCCAATGGCCGGCCCACAACGGGGCTCTTCAGGACTTTTACTTAACATAACATAACATGTCCAACTGTGCCAGGGGCGTAGTGCGGGCCACACTTGGTCATCTCTTACATATAACATATCATATCATGTCCAATTGTGCCAGGGGCGTAGTGCAAGCCGCACCTGGTCATCTGTTACATATAACATATCATATCATGTCCAACTGTGCTAGGGGTGTAGTTTAGGCCACACCTGGTCTTTCCATCTCATATCATATCATATCACATCGAGGGCTAATGGATCATCCAATATCCATCCACATCAACAATAAATAATGCAATGCGTCATATTTGTGAATTCTAATGCAACAACCTATAAACATGGCAATCGTGATGCATGAACATGCTTAAAAATTTAGTTTCTTTGAAATAAAATAGAGTTGTGTTCTACTCACCTCTGGCTGACGCTTTACTGACTCTGTAGCAGCTAACTCACTGCTGGCCTCCTCGGTTTCTCGGGTCCGATCCTACATAGGTGGACTCAAATGAGGGACCAAACATACTCTAACATGACTCTAAACAACTCCCCAAAAACCCCCTAAAAAATCATAAAACATGCATTGAAAATAGGCAAAGGAAGGCTAGGCAGGGGACTTTCGGCGGCAGGTTCGGCGGCCGAACGTCCCTACAGAGCCGAAAGTCAGGCACTTTCGGGGGCAGGGTTCAGCGGTCGAAAGTCTTCATAGACCCGAAAGTCACCCACCTTCGGGGGCAGGTTTGGCTGCCGAAACTCCCCTCTAGAGTCGAAAGTCCAACTTTCGGGGGCGAGTTTAGGCGGCCTAAAGCTGCCTCCACAGGCAGGTTCGGCGGCCGAACATGGCTTTGGCAGCCGAACCTGGGTTCTCCAAAATGGCAGAACCCGATTCTACCTCATGCATTCAGCCATCCAAACCTCTCCAACACCCAACCAACTATTCTAAAACATGCATAAACACATTTTCAAGCATATGGGGGCATAAAACTAGCCTATACCCCAACAAACATTACATTTAACATACATTTATCATTAAACTAACATTAACCCTAACATTTTAGATCTACTCTAAAACATGCATCATATACCCTTAATCCCTTTTAAAACTTACTTAAAACATGTAAAAAGGTATGGATCTACACTTACCTCTTGAAGATCGAAGGTAGGCGTGATCCAACTTGGAAATGAGGAGGAAACGAGCTCCGGAGGTCTCCAAGCTTCAAACTTTGGTCTTAGCTTAATAATCTTCAAAACAAGGTAAAAACTTATCAAAAACTTGAAGGATTTGAGGAGAAAACATAAGATCATCAAAGGGTGGCGGAGACTCACCTTGCCCGGAAATGGAGAGAGAAAACTCGCCTATTTTCGAACAGGGGGCCTTTTATAGGTGGCTGGCCAGACTACCTTCGGGGGCCAAAAGTGCCTCCACAACTCCACCATGTTCGGCGGTCGAACATGAGGTTCGGCGGCCGAACCTGTGTTTCTCCTCCAAGATATTTTCTTTCAAAACTCAATTTTCTTTCTTGATTAAAACCATAAAAACATTAAAACATGTTATGAAAACTTTCATTTCTACCCTTCTAAGGGTTCCCGACCTCGAAATTCCGGATTCCAATGGAGATTCCGCCAGAAAGTTGAAATTTCAATGCCGGAGCTTAGCCGGGTATTACATCTCTCAAGCATTTGGTCCATGAAGGGCAAGGGAAAGTGGTCCTTCCTTGTGACTGCATTGAGCTTTCTATAATCCATGCACACTCTCCACCCATTTTGCACACGAGTGGGTACTAGCTCTCCTTCAGAATTGGGGACAATGGTAATCCCAGTCTTCTTTGGAACTACGTGGATAGGACTCACCCATTTGCTATCAGAGATGGAGTAGATGACCTCGGTGTCTAAGAGCTTCACTATTTCTTTCTTCACAACCTCCATCATTGGGGGATTCAGCCTTCTTTGAGCTTCATGGATAGGTTTGCACTCCTCTTCTATGAGTATTCGGTGCATGCATGTTGATGGTGAGATGCCCTTTATGTCCTCCAAGGTCCACCCTATTGCTTTCTTGCGTTTTCTCAACACCTCTAGGAGACTTTCTTTTTCTTGTTAGCTTAGCTGATTAGACACTATGACTGGTAGTGTTTTTCCAGCCCCCAAGTAGGCATATTTGAGGTGCCCTGGTAAAGGTTTCAGATTTGGTGCAGTTGCTGTCTGATCTGATGCTTGCTGTTTGTTCATTGATTTGGGCAGATTGTCTGTTGCCTATCCTAGTGATTTGGTCAAATCGCTCTTGGTTATGTCTGTCTGCTCCAGTGATTTGGACAAGTCAAGATCTGCCTGTTCTGATGATTTGGTCAAATCATCTACAACCAGTAAGGTGCAGCATGCTGCCCCCCTGCATCTGTCTTGGTGCTGCTGTTGTCCATGTCTTCTTGCCTGCATAAACCAGCATTAAGTAAGCTATCTTGATCAAAATCAAAAATTTCTTGACTTAAATCATCAATAATGTCAAAGCCATAAACAGGAGACACATCATTGGAAAATTTCATGGCATCATAAACATTAAACTTGATTACTTCCTCTTCCAATTCCATGGTCAATGTGCCATCATGCACATCAATTTTGGTCCTGGCTATGCTCAAGAATGGTCTTCCAAGTAGGATGTCAAAGGTTGTGTTGCTTTTATCCTCCTCCATGTCAATTACATAAAAGTCTGCTGGGAAGACTAGCTGGTCTACTTGTACTAATACATCTTCTAGGACTCCTTTGGGGTAGACAACAGATCGGTCGGCCAACTAGATCACTATGCTGGTGCCCTTGAGTGTTTCTGCATTCAACAAGTTAAAGATGGAAAGTGGCATAACGTTGATTGATGCTCCAAGGTCACACATGGCCTTCTTTATCCCCACGTTGCCTATCTTGCATGATACGGCAAACATTCCTTTATCCTTGCATTTGGTTGGAAGCTTCCTTTGAATGACAGCTGAGACACACTCCCCCACACTTACCTTTTCACGTTCAGCAAGTTTCCTTCGGTTGGTGCATAGCTCTTTGAGAAATTTAGCATACCTTGGTATTTGTTTGACAGCATCTAGTAGAGGTATGTTGATTTCCACCTTGCAGAGTGTCTCAAGTATTTCTCTTTCCTCTTTTTCCTTCTGGGATCTTGCAAATCTTCTTGGGAAGGGGGGAGGTACCTTAGATTTCTCCACTGGTTGCTGGTTTGCCTTGGTCTGCTTGGAGCTAGATTCTGACTGGGTCATCGATTTGGGCAAATCGTCTTCTGCCTTCTCTGGAGATTTGGGCAAATTGCCTCTGCTGGACAGCTCAGTCTGTCCACTGATTGGGTCCGCGATTTGGGCAAATCGATGTCCCTGATCATTTTCTGGCAGTTCCTCCTCAGTACTCTGTTTTTGTAATTGATGCTCAGCCCTACTGTCTTGAAGCTCTTTCCCACTCCTTAATGTGATGGCACTAGCATTCTGTCTTGGATTGATTTCAGTTTGGGAGGGTAGCTTCTCTTGTGATTCAAGTTTACTCATTAAAGTGGCCATTTGACTCATTTGCTACTCAAGGTTTTGCATCGTATTTGCTAAGGACTTCACGATCTCTTCAAGGGATCTGTTGGACTTTTAAGGTGCTGCTTGGGCTGGATTCCTTTGCTGATAGCTTGGATATTGATTGGTCCTTGCATAACTGAAATTTGGGTGGTCCTTCCAACCTGGGTTTTAGGTGTTAGAATAGGGATCATACCTTCTTTGCCCATTAAATCCTCCAATTGCATTGACATGCTGGACCTCTTCTTGAAGGGAAGGACATAGATTAGTTGGGTGGCTCATGTTTGCACATATCCCACATGGCTTGGCTGCTGGATTTGCTGAGCTTGTTGGGCTTGACCCACAACAAGGCTACGGATAGCATTGGTGAGATCAGAGATTTGGGATGCTAAGGAGGATGTACTCACCTCGTTTACCCTTCTTGATGGCTGTTCTTGGTCCCCAAATTGCTGTGAAGCTGCTTCCATGGTGGAAATCAAATCCCTTATGGCTTGAGGTGACTTGTCTTCAATTGATCCTCCACATGCTGCGTCAATAAACTTCCTTTTCGAAGATAGCAAACCTCCATAGAACTATTCGGTGAGTGATTTGTCAGAAATATCATGTTGAGGGCAGCTTGTGCATAACCTTTTGAACCTCTCCCAGTACTCATACAAGCCTTCAGAATGCTTTTTCCTTATACCACTTATCTCTCGACGGATGCCAATGGCTTTTGAGGTTGGGAAGAATTTGCTCAAGAATGCTCTTACCATACCAGCCCATGATGTGATGGATCTAGGTGGCAAGTAGAACAGCCAATCCTTGGCATAGTCATCAAGGGAAAATGGGAAGGCTCTAAGTTTAACATGCTCTTCTGAAATACCTTGGGGTCTCATGGTTGAGCACACAATGTGGAATTCCTTCAAGTGCTTGTGGGGATCTTCACTTTCTAGACCTCTAAATTTGGGAAGGAGATGGATCAGGCATGTCTTCAATTCGAAGGGTGTTGTCAATGGGGGATAGGCAATGCATAAGGGTGCCTGATCTCCTGCTGGTACAGCTAGCTCACGGAGTATTCTCTCCCGTGGTTGTGGTGCTCGGATGGGCACATTTTTAGCTTCAACTTCTTCATATGCAGCAGGCGGTTCAGCCATTGTTTGATTTTTAGGTGCAACAGTCTGTGTTCCTGTTTCTGGTTCAAGTGTAGCAGTAGTAGTTGCGGTAGTACGTGTATCAGCTGGTGCAATAAATTCTACAACAGGGGCAGCACTAGTAGATGGCTCAGCAGCAGATCGGATGGTAGACACCAGATTCGTTGCTGTCGCTGATGAAGATGGCCTTGAGGTTTGGTTCCTCAAGTTTGCTTGCTTTCTCAAGCTCTTGGCAGTGCATTCAATCTCCGGATCGTAAAGAAGGGTTTCTTTACAGCCAGCCTTGGTCATAAAGGGAAAATACGTTAGTTAAAATCAAATCACCGGCAACGGCGCCAATTTTTTATAGCGGTTGTCAAAACCGTAAAAAATAAACCTATTAACAATCAACAAAAATAATTTGTAGATAGTGACAATATGGTCGAACCACATGGATTTGATACTAAGAATTCTCCTAAC
This sequence comes from Manihot esculenta, assembly GCF_001659605.2. Taxonomy (NCBI): domain Eukaryota; kingdom Viridiplantae; phylum Streptophyta; class Magnoliopsida; order Malpighiales; family Euphorbiaceae; genus Manihot; species Manihot esculenta. The sequence goes on along the minus strand of NC_035173.2, from coordinate 17,735,786 downwards.
TATGACTTAGGCAAATAAATAAATAAAGTAAAAATAAGGGGGTTTGTTTTTTATAATAGTGAGCTGAAATTAAAACTAAGTAGTAGAGGAAAGCAATAATTAAAAAGATGAGTAAATCAATGGTAAAAGGAATCTAGTTGAAGTATGGATCTATTGCAGTTTTTAGAATCGATCATTGATTCTTTTATACTCCTATTTATTTCAATAAATTAGTTTTGGTTGTGGAATACACTTCTCACAACTAAATTCCTCCTTAGTTTTAGTTTGACTAGGAAATATTCGCTAATCAAACACTAATCAACAAGTTGCCAAGGAACGTCCTTGGGGTTTTTTACTTTTCAACTGTTAACTGCATTAAGACTTAGAGAAACCTAATTCTAACCTTGCCAACCGCATGGTCAAGTTTAGATTATACAACCAAATGTATGTAACGACCCGAAAATCGAACCGCTACCGGCGCTAGGATCCAGGTCGGCTTAAGGCCGCCGGGACCCGTAGCAAGCCTGACATATAACCTGTAAACCTGTTTAATCCCATACATGATCAACACCATACATAAAAATTTTAAAACTTTAGCTTTCATACATTCATCCTTTCATTCTTTTACCAAACTCAACCTGTACATGCACTATACATAGTCATAATCATAAACATTGACCCCTCTGTGGGATCTCATCAGTGCCCCAATGGGCGATATAACATATGTTGAGTTGGTTTACATGAACATCATAAAACATCTAAGATCATGTATTAAAAGGGATAACAACATTCTATGGTCAAGCACACCTCTATCATCCATAAGCCTCATTACATTACATGTCTATACTGTACTTTTACATAACATCATATTCATTTATCATGTCCACACTATCTATTACATAGACAAGACTTCAATACTCTTGCTGACCTCCTGGTCTACCCTGTACCTGCAAACCTAGGGGATTAGGGAGAGGGGTGAGCTACTAGAGCCCAGTGAGCAGAATAATAAAAGTATTATATTAACATTTCATGCTTTCATGGAATGCATCACATCACAAACATATCACATCAAGGATGAACTTGTCACCAGTAGCCCTCTACATATCCAATAGTGCCAGAACGTAGAATGGGTCCTGGTCTTTCTCTTACATAGCATAACATAACATTCCAATGTGCCAGAACGTAGAATGGGTCCTGGTCTTTCTCTTACATAGTGCCAGCGAACGTAGAATGGGTCCCACTGGTCTTACATTCTGTACCGTACATATCACATCGTCACATCATAGATCGAGGGCTATGGATCATCCAACGTTCATCCACATCAACAACAATAGAGTATGCAATGCAACATATTCGTGAATTCTAATGCAAACAACCTAGTATATCTCATGGCATTAATGATGTGTGAATCATGCTAAAATGTCCATTATTTGCTTTAAAAACGTAATGAGTTATTCCACTCACCTCTGGATAGCTCTGACCAGACACTGGAGCAGCTGACTCTGCTGGGGTCCTCGGTTCCTCGGGTCTGAACCTACACAGGTGGACTCAAATGAGGGACCAAACATACATGAACATGACTCTAAACTACTTCCCAAAAAGCCCCTAGAACATCATGAAACAATCATAGAAAAACATGCAAAGGAGGGCTGGACAGGGCACTTTCGGTGGCAGGTTCGGCAGCCGAAAGTCCCTCCAGAGCTGAAAGTCAGGCAGGTTCGGCGGCACCTTCGGCGGCCGAAACTCCCAGACAGAGACGAAACTCATGCATGTTCGGCGGTACTTTCGACGGCCGAAACTGCCCTCCAGAGACGAAAGTCCTCTTTCGGAGGCAGGCTTCGGCAACCAAAGGCTGCCTCCACAAGCGGGTTCGGCGGCCGAAAGTTCCTTCGGCGGCCGAACCTGAGTTTCTCCAAAGTGGCAGAAACTCAGCTCCAACATGCACAAACACCTCCCAAACTTTCAAACATGCATAAACCTATTCTACAACACTCCCAAACATTTACAATCAAGCATACAAGTTCATAGGGGTCTCAAACTAGCCTAAACCCCAACTATAACACATCAAACATACCCACATTGCTCAAGAGCACACATTATATCCATAAACTCAAAACAACCTAAACATGCATTTCTACTCCATAAACTTGTATAAAACTTGTTTAAAACACATTATAAGCTAGAGATCAATTCTTACCTCTTGAAGATCGAGAGTAGAGGCGATCTAACTTGGAGTTGGGAGAGATTTAGCTCCTTGGGTCTCCAAGCTCAAAACTTGTTCTTTTGCTCAAAAATCTTCAAAACAAAGTGAAAACTAGTGAAAATCGTGAAAGATTTGAAGAAAGGAACTCAAGATCGGTGAGGGGCGGCGGAGAGCTCACCTTGGCCGAAAAGGGGGAAAAAGCTCGCCCGTTTTCGGCTAAGGGACCCCTTTATAGGTGGCTGGCCAGGCCACATTCGGGAGCCGAACGTGCCTCCGCATGCATGCCATGTTCGGCGGCCGAACATGAGGTTCGGCGGCCGAACCTGGACTTCCCTCACTTATGCTTTCGGGGGCCTAAAAGGGCTCCCGAAGGCATGCATGTTCAGCGGCCGAACCTGAGTTTTCCTCCAAGGCTATTTTCATGCAAAAACTCATTTCTTTCTTGATTAAAAACATAAAACACATTAAAACATTTTATAAAAACATGGTTTTACCCTTCTAGAGGTCTCTGACACCCGAGATTCCACCGGACGGTAGGAATTCCGATACCGGAGTCTAGCCGGGTATTACATTCTCCCCCCTTAAGAACATTCGTCCCCGAATGTTCCTCAACTAGTACAAGCAAGGCAAAACACACATCATACACATAAAACACACATAAAACTAACCTCAGAAGAGATAAGGGTACTGCTGGAGCATGGACTCCCGTGTCTCCCAAGTGCATTCTTCCAAATTGTGGTGGTTCCACAGGACTTTTACCATCAGGATTTCCTTGTTTCTCAGCTTCCTGATCTGGGTGTCTATGATCCGTACTGGCTCCTCAACATAAGTGAGATCTTCTTGGATCTCCATATCAGGCTCACTAAGAACCTTGCCCGGATCTGACACAAACTTCCTCAACATGGAAACATGGAAGACCGGATGGATTCTTTCCATTGAAGCAGGTAAATCCAGCTTGTACGACACATTCCCAATCTTTTGCAAGATTTCAAAGGGTCCGATGTATAGTGGGGCTAGTTTACCTTTCTTCCCAAAGCGAACCACTCCTTTCATAGGAGACACCTTGAGCAATACCAGATCCCCCTCCTAAAACTCTACTTGCCTTCTGCGGATGTCTGCATAACTCTTCTGTCTGCTTGCAGCCGTCTTGATCCTTTCTCTGATTATGGGTACCACCCTACTGGTGATCTCTACTAGTTCAGGCCCTACCAAGGCCTTTTCTCCAACCTCTTCCCAGCAAACAGGTGATCTGCACTTCCTCCCATACAAAGCTTCATATGGAGCCATCCCGATGCTAGCATGATGGCTGTTATTGTAGGCAAACTCCACTAAAGGTAGATGTTGCCTCCAAGAACCGCCAAAGTCCAGCACACACATTCTGAGCATATCCTCTATTGTCTGGATGGTCCTTTCTGATTGTCCGTCCGTCTGTGGATGGAAAGCAGTGCTAAAATCCAACCTGGTACCCATGGCATTCTGCAGACTCCGCCGGAACCTGGAGGTGAACTGGGGCCCTCTATCAGACACTATTGAAACAGGAACCCCATGCAGCCTGACGATCTCATCAACATACACCTGTGCCAACTTGTCCACAGAATAGCCACTCCTGACAGGGATGAAGTGAGCAGATTTGGTGAGTCTGTCCGCAATCACCCATATGGAGTCCAATCTGTTGGACATCGCCGGTAACCCCACTACGAAGTCCATAGCTATATTCTCCCATTTCCACTCTGGAATAGGTAGCGGGTTAAGCATTCCAGCCAACTTCTGATGTTCCAGCTTCACCCTCTGGCACACTTCGCAGGCTGACACAAACTGTGCCACTTCTCTCTTCATAGCTGGCCACCAATAAACCTTCTTCAGATCTTGATACATCTTGGTGGCTCCGGGGTGAACGCTGTATCTTGCATTATGAGCCTCTCTCATAATGTCTCCTTTTAGCCCTATGTCGTCTGGTACACACAATTGGCTCCCATAGCGGAGGATCCCCTTGTTGTCGAATATGAATTCACTATCTTTGCCTGACTGAACAGTCCTGGAAATCTTCACTAACTCTGGGTCCTCGTGTTGTTTCTGAGCCACCTGCTCCAGAAACACGGGTGCCACTCTCATCTGAGCAATCAATGCACCTGTACCAGACAACTCCAACTGTAGACCTTCATCAATGAGCTTGTAAAACTCCTTCACCACCGGCCTCCTCGCAGCCGCAATGTGGGATAGACTGCCTAGTGACTTCCGGCTTAGGGCGTCTGCCACAACATTCGCCTTACCCGGATGGTACTGAATCTTGCAATCATAGTCACTTAGCAGCTCCACCCATCTTCTCTGTCTCAAGTTCAAATCTCTTTGACTCAGGATGTACTGCAGGCTCTTATGATATGTGAAGATCTCACATTTAACCCCATAGAGGTAGTGCCTCCACATCTTGAGTGCAAAGATTACTGCTGCCATCTCCAGGTCATGTGTGGGGTAATTCAACTCATGCTTCTTCAGCTGTCTAGAAGCATAAGCAATCACCCTTTCATTCTGCATTAGCACACAACCCAGTCCCACATGGGACGCATCACAATACACTGAGAAGTCTTCATTACTAGATGGCAGGGCTAACACTGGTGCTGAAGTCAACCTCTTCTTGAGCTCCTCAAAGCTCTCTTCACACTGGTCGGTCCACACGAACCTCTGGTTCTTCCTGGTCAATCTGGTCAGAGGAGCTGCAATCTTTGAGAAGTCCTGTACAAACCTCCTGTAGTAACCCGCCAAACCCAAGAAACTCTTGATTTCTGTCACTGAAGTGGGTCTAGGCCAGTTAGCCACAGCTTCTACCTTCTTGGGGTCCACCTCTATTCCATTTTCTGACACTACATGCCCCAAGAATGAAATGCTCCTCAGCCAGAACTCACACTTAGAGAACTTGGCATACAAGCCATGTTCCCTCAAGGTCTGCAGAACCAACCTCAGATGATGGGCATGCTCCTCTGCGTTCCTGGAATACACCAAGATATCATCAATGAAGAAAATAACAAAGTGATCCAGGTATTGGCTAAACACTCTGTTCATGAGATCCATGAATGCTGCAGGGGCGTTGGTTAACCCGAACGGCATCACAAGGAACTCATAATGCCCATATCTGGTCCTGAAAGCTGTCTTTGACACATCTTCCTCCCTTATCCTTAGCTTATGGTACCTCGATCTCAGATCTATTTTGGAGAAACAACCCGCTCCTGCTAGCTAGTCGAATAGATTGTCGATCCTTGGCAGAGGCTACCTGTTCTTGGTAGTGACTTTGTTCAACTGCCTGTAGTAGATACAAAGTCTAAGAGATCCATCCTTCTTTCTCACAAACAAGACTGGAGCACCCTAAGGTGAGGTACTCGGTCGGCTGAAGCCCTTTTCTACCAGCTCTTGTAACTACTCTTTCAACTCCTTCAACTCGGCTGGAGACATCCTGTAGGGAGGGATAGAGATCGGTCTAGTTCTAGGCATCAACTCTATCTCGAACTCTATCTCCCTAGCAGGTGGTAAACCTGGAAGCTCGTCTGGAAAAACATCCTGAAATTCTACTGGCACTGAGGCTGGCTCCCTAACCTGACTGCTAAGACTGAAAGTTCCTTCGGCGGCCGAAAGTTCCTTCGGCGGCCGAAAGTTCCTTCGGCGGCCGAACCTGAGTTTCTCCAAAGTGGCAGAAACTCAGCTCCAACATGCACAAACGCCTCCCAAACTTTCAAACAAGCATAAACCTATTCTACAACACTCCTAAACATTTACAATCAAGCATACAAGTTCATAGGGGTCTCAAACTAGCCTAAACCCCAACTATAACACATCAAACATACCCACATTGCTCAAGAGCACACATTATACCCATAAACTCAAAACAACCTAAACATGCATTTCTACTCCATAAACTTGTATAAAACTTGTTTAAAACACATTATAAGCTAGAGATCGACTCTTACCTCTTGAAGATCGACAGTAGAGGCGATCTAACTTGGAGTTGGGAGAGATTTAGCTCTTTGGGTCTCCAAGCTCAAAACTTGTTCTTTTGCTTAAAAATCTTCAAAACAAAGTGAAAACTAGTGAAAATCGTGAAAGATTTGAAGAAAGGAACTCAAGATCGGTGAGGGGCGGCGGAGAGCTCACCTTGGCCGAAAAGGGGGAAAAAGCTCGCCCGTTTTCGGCTAAGGGACCCCTTTATAAGTGGCTGGCCAGACCACATTCGGGAGCCGAACGTGCCTCCGTATGCATGCCATGTTCGGCGGCCGAACCTGGACTTCCCTCACTTATGCTTTCGGGGGCCTAAAAGCGCTCCCGAAGGCATGCATGTTCGGCGGCCGAACCTGAGTTTTCCTCCAAGGCTATTTTCATGCAAAAACTCATTTCTTTCTTGATTACAAACATAAAACACATTAAAACATTTTATAAAAACATGGTTTTACCCTTCTAGAGGTCTCCGACACCCGAGATTCCACCGGACGGTAGGAATTCCGATACCGGAGTCTAGCCGGATATTACAGTGTACTTGTGTTCAAACAATTTAAGCAATTACGGATCCAAATTATTTAAACTAACAATATATTACTTATACAATTAAAAGCAACATCCCTTAATTGATTCTAATAGCAAAGCAATAATAGCATGAAGAACAAGTTGTATAAATATTAAAAAATAGAAGCTTAACAATGGAGTTTTAAATCTCCCAATTCATTACAAACTGAAAATTCTCCAACTTCAACTAGATAAAAGAATGTTTAGCCACTCATGGTGGAAAAATAATACAAAAAAGAGAGAAAAAAAGTAGAGGGGGGGCTACTGTGTTGCTGCCGAAATTCTGCAGTAATTATGATGATTCCTTGCTGGTTGGTTGTTGTCCCTCTTTATAGGTGAGGAGTCCTAATCCAATTAGAATTTGAAATCCTAATTTGACTTTGTCTTTTGTAGTCTTTTATTCTTTCTTTGCCTTTGTATTTAATCATGAATAAAACTTTTTTGGAGAAAGTTTTCCTTTGGAGTGGCTCTTGGAGATGTCATAGGATTGATCTTGTGATGTTTGAAGTAGGATAGGACTCTTGTATTTTTAGAATTCTGAAATTCTTTCTTTTCCCGCGCTGCTGGACTCTGCTGCGTCAGTTTGATTTGGGCAGTTGATTTCGAAAAATCGCTTGCCCAAATCGTTTCTGCAAGTCTCCTCTAGGTTTATGCTTCAGCTTCCTGCAGGTGATTTGGCCAAATTACTTCGGCCAAATCGATTTTCCAGCTTTTTTTGCAGATTTCATCCAAGTTTCCATTTTTCTCCTTTTTTACAAAAATATCATAAAAACATAAATTAAACTAGAAAAATGCATAATTAAACCATAATAATGATAATAAAAATGAGGCTAAATTATGTTTGATCAATTATTTACGATAATTTACTCAATGTAGGGTTTCACTTATGGACAATTTAATAATATGTACATTTGTGTTGCTTTATACTCATTCTCCATAAGGTACCTGATTGTCCCTTTTCCTATTAGTCGACCGAATTACATGAAAATTGATAGATTGCCTTCATAATTTTCAGTACTTTCTGAAATGTCAACATTCCTTGGCTTCGATGTGTAGTTTGGATATATGACTCAAAGTAATGCGCACAAAATGAAGTTGCTTCTTCTACTAGGTACACATTACATATTGATCCCTTGACTCTAGCTTTATTTCTAACATTATTCTTAAGCCATCGTAGATATCTCTAAAAATATATTACTAACATTAGTAAACATTATTAAATAACTTAATTAAAGTGAAGTTAAAAGAACTTACTGTTCAAAAAGATACATCCACTGATATTGCACTAGACCTACCAGCCATACTTTATATGCTAGATGGACGAGGAGATATTCCATATAATCAAAGAAGCTTGGAGAGAAAACACGCTCAAGCTTACATATGATCAAAGAAATTTCACCATGCAACAGTAACATATCACTCTTGCTTATAGCCATAGATGTTAATTCATTAAAAAAATTGCTCAACTTTATTAAGGACTGCCAAACATTCAAAGGAAGCAACTCATGAAATGTAATTGGTATAATCCGCTGCATGAAAATATAACAGTTATGACTCTTCATCCCAAACTTCTTCAGCTTTTTCATATCAATACATCACCCCATATTAGAAATATATCCATCGAGAAACTTGAGATTTTTCAACCAATCACATAACACTTGCTTACTTTGCTTATCTAGAGTATAACAAGCTTTGGGATATCTCCCAATGAATTGATCCATTTCTAACTCTGGCCGAACATAGATCACATTTAGGTCTATTCTTGACTTAGCATTGTCCTTTATCTTTCCCTCAACACTCATTATAGTGTTGATTATATTTTCAAAGAAATTTTTCTTAATGTGCATTACATCGAGATTGTGCCGAATTAAATTACATTTTCAATACGGTATGTAATACCCGGCGAGAGTCCGGCATCGAAATTCCTGTCGTCCGGTGGAATCCAGGATGTCGGAAGTCTCTAGAAGGGTACAAGATATGTTTTTCTAAAGTAATATAGTATGTTTTAATGTGTTAAAGTTAAAAAGAACTGGTTTTTGAAAGAAAAGAACCAAGGCAGAAAAGTCAGGTTCGGCCGCCGAAGGTGACATTCGGTCGCTGAACATGCATGGCTTTCGGTTTCACGTGTGGCAGCCGAAGGTGGTCTGGCCAGCCACCTATAAAAGGCCCTCAGTAGGTTGAAAGGATAAGCTCTGCCGTTTCTTTCACTTTCTGAGGTGAAACCCTGTCCTTCTTTAGTTTTCTTCATGTTTTCATTATATCATGCAAAGATTTGATTGATTTTTATGGTTTTTTGAAGGTTTTGAGCTAAAAACACAAAGTTGTGAAGTTTGGAGAGTTTGAAGGAGAGTTGCTCCAAAACTCCACGTTAGGATCGTTCATCTTCTTGGTTTCAAGAGGTAAGTGAAGATCCTGAGCTTGTGTTTATGTTTTTTGAAGGTTTTAGAAGGTTTTTGGGTAGAGTTGCATGAATAGGGTAAAAAGTGAGGTTTTTGGTGTTTTGTTGATAAAGCATGTTTATGTGTTATATGTTTTGTGTTGTTGGGGTTTTTAGGTAGTTTTTGACCCCTTTGAGCATATACTTGGGTGTATGCAAGTTGAGGAATTGAGGTGGTTGAGTTTGAGGTGAATTGGTGCATTTTGGCGAGAGGCAGAGCAAGTTTCTGCCTTGCTGATGAACCCAGCTTTGGCCGCCAAAGCATGGTTCGGCCGCCGAATGTGCTGAGGAGGTGGCTTTGGCTGCCCAAGCTTGCCCCCGAGCTTTTGGACTTTCGGCTCTGGAGGGGAGTTTCGGCCGCCGAAGGTGCCGCCGAAGGTTAGAGACTTTCGTCTCTGGAGTGCCTTTCAGCCCCTGAAACTTGCCCCCAAAAGGGTTCGGCTGCCAAAAGTTGAGATACGGCCGCCGAAGGTGCAAGAGTTTCGGCTCTGGAGAGGACTTTCGACCGCCGAACCTGCCACCGAAAGTGTTCTGTCCAGCCTTCTTTTGCATGCTTTGCATGGATGTTTGTGTAAGTTTATGGAGAGTCTTGGGGAGGTTCATAGAGTAGTTCTTGCGTTCGTTTGGTCCCTCATTTGAGTTTATCTGTGCTTACACAGACCAGAGGAACCAGAGAGAGCAGCAGTGAGTACTACTCCAGAGATTACAGAGCCTGCAGAGTCAGTCCAGATAGCCAGAGGTGAGTGGAACTAAACTTAATTCTTTTACTTGAGAACTGGAATGTTTTTAGCATATTTCATGCATCATGGTTATGCAGTAGGTTGATTGCATTAGAACCCACGACTTTGTTGCATTGCATAGTTATTTGTTGATGTGGGTGAATGCTGAATGATCTAATAGTCACTGAGATAAGTCCAGGAGCCTTTGCCTACGCCCTGGCAGGTATAGAAGTCCAGGAGCTTTTGACTACGCCCTGGCAGGTATAGTAAAGTCCAGGAGCCTTGGACTACGCCCTGGCAATGGTAAGTACAGGTGTTATATACACATATATGTATATGAGACAGGAAATCCAGGTGCCTTTGACTACGCCCTGGTATGAGATACTGGGACTATGTGGTGACAGGTTTACCCTTGATGTGGATTGTCTGTGTTATGATGCATTCCATAAGGTCATGTTTTAATGATATGTTTTACCGTTCTACTCACTGGGCTATAGAGCTCATCCCACTCCCTTAACCCCAGTCTTGCAGGTTCAGTGTACAGTGAACAGTGGGGATCAGCAGAGTACAGGAAGAGAAAAGAGTCGTGTAATAGCTTATAGTGGACATGTAATATTAAAGAGATGTACTAGTTGCGTTTAAAGTTGTGCTTGACTTAGTTATTTTGTGTTGTAAATCTTTGTTATGTACATGATCTGTGTATGTATATGTTTTACAGAGTATGTGAAAAACCAGGCTTAACAGGTATGAGTGAACCCATCTAGAGCAAGCTCTAGTCAGGGGGTATAGAGTACAGAGTACAGGGTACAAAGTACAGAGTACAGAGATAGTGCATGCACAGGTTAAGCCTTGGTTCAGAAAAGAGTTTTATTGTTTGCAGAAAATGTATGATCATGTATGAGATTTACTGGTACACAGAGAGTATAGCAGGCTTGCTACGGGTTCTGGCGGCCTTAAGCCGACCTGAATCCTAGCGCCGGTGACGGTCCATTTTGGGGTCGTTACACGGTAAATCTCACAAGATATTTCTTTTTCGCCAATCGCATTGCTTTGATAGATGGGAATTTATTTCAAATGCATCTTCATCTATAACCCTCTTAAAACCCAATTCATCAACTGTTTCAATACTTCTTCACTAGACATTGGTGGTGTAGCTTGCTTAGTAACAAATACATTCTTCCTAAAAGCTATTTTGTTTCTTTTAACAGAATGGTTAGGAGATAAAAATTTGCGATTATTGTCAAACCATGATTGCTCACCTCCTCTTGTCAATGTGAAGGCATCACTATCTTCCATGCAATAAGGGCAAGCAGTCCGTCCTATAGTGCTCCATCCAAATAATATTGCATAAGCAGAAAAATTACTTATAGTCCACATTAAAGCAGCTCGCAAGTTGAAATTTTCTTTATTGAATGCATCATATATTTTAACTCCATTCTCCCATAAATCTTTCAACTCAGCTACTAGGGATTGCAAATACACATCCAACTTATCTTTTGGATTTCTAGGCCCTAGAATAAGTATAGTAAGAAACATATACTCACCTTTTATGCACAACCATGGAGTAAGTTGTACAGTGTCAATATGACAAGCCTGATGAATATTACTGACCAGATTATCCAAAGGGTTGAAAGCCATCGGTACATAGTCTTAGACAGACATTATATTTTTCAGCACTAAAATGAGGCCAATTGTTATCAAAAGCTTTCCATGCATGTGAATCAGATGGATGATGCATTAAATCATCATCAGTCCCATGATTGGCATGCCAAGTCATAACCTTAGCTGTAGCATTAGATGCATACAACCTTTGTATTCTAGGTGTGATTGGCATGTAATACATTTTATTATAAACAACTTGAGTTTTACTAGAGCTCTGGCTACTTTGCAATCGTTTGTACCTTGAATAATCACACACCTTGCACCTGAGCAATTCATTATCCTTACCCCAGTAAATCATACAACCATTTAAATAACTATGAATCTTCTGAATTGGTAATCCCAAGCCTTCAAGCAATTTCTTTGTAGAGTAGAAATTATCAGTAAACAAATTATCAGTATGTAAAATTTCTTTGATGAATTGACAAATATTGTCAAACACCGTTCAGAAAAATGATGTTTAGATTTGATATTAAATATCCTGCCACAATTAACAATTGTGAATGATTTTCACAACTTGACTACAATTCCTTATTAGCAGCAGCCATTATGCCGTACAATCTCTAAGTAGCTTGGTTTAAAGGCTCATTACTTATTGCTGGAGAGAAACTAGGTCCTGCTGCATCTACAACAAGTTATTCATAAGCATTACAGAACTCATCATATTGATATTCCATATTGCAAGTGTTGTAAGTGGAATCATTACTTCTCCCGCGGGCTACATTGTAGGTTTGATTTTCGCCATGCAAATACCATACATAATATTCTCTAACGAACCCATATTTCATCAGATGAAACCTAACTGTACTCTCATCTTTAAAACTGTGATTTTGGCACTTAAACCGATTATATAGACACCTAATTAGTTCTCCATTCAAATAGTCTGAAAACTATTTGGTAGCTGATAAGAATTCATTTAATCCTTCAAGAAATAAAGGATTTAGTAGACCATCTTTTAGTCTTGTATACATCCAACCTCTATCATAATGCATATTGTACCTATTGTACCTAGAATATATAGCAATAAATTATTAGTTAATCAGAACGACATCCTCATCTAAAAAAATTAAATTGAAATGTAGAGCTGTTTAAGTAATATGGTTTGTGCAATTATTAACTTGAATACTATTCCAACAAAAATGAATGGGGGAGTTCACTTTAATCTGTAAATCATATACCTGTTTTGTTCAACTCAAACTTTTGAATCCTAATTCAATATGTGTTATAATTATTATTATTTATTTCAAATCCACGATCAGAGGCCATGTCATTCTAAGTGGTCCTGTTCGAAGCTTGTGGGCACACTATTAGTCGCTAAAGCCCCAAAAAGGGAGGACCTTCCAAGCATATGCCTACTAGTTTGTACTATTTGTTCTTTTTCTTTTTTCTTTTTAATCTATATAACTAGTGAGAAATTTAATTGCATGTTTCCTTTCAATAAACAAACCAATTACTTCTGAAAAGGACAACTAAGAACTGATTTTCCTAGACAAAGCTATTAAGGAGTGAAAGACTTAAGGAAAAAAGCAAAAATTACATAAAGGAATTCAAAGGGAAAAGAAACCAAGGCCGTAAAGGAAAACAATATGATTACAAGCAAAGACTAAAAGAAGAGAAGAATCATGTTTTATCTAAAAAGCAACATTTTGTCCTCAACTATAGTGATTTGAACCTTGGATAAGCCTAATTGAGTTCAACTAAAATTATATTAGGTAAAACAGAGTAATCTGTTGTTATCTAACTGAAGGCTCAATGAGCTTCTTGATGAACAAAAAGGATGGAGAAGGCAACATACCCTTTGTAATCCTCTCAAATGCAGTAAGCAACAACACATTTAAAGGTTTAAATTTGAAACAATTCCCGTGTGGCACACATGAGTTTTCTTGCAAAAAGAAATTGTGTTTCCTTATGCTGTGTAACCCATGCGGAACATTATAATATAATCACCTAAAATTGAAGTCTCGCTAAGGTGTCAAATATTTAAAGGTGTCTACATAAAACACAAAGTTTACTGACGACAGTGAGAAAGTGATTATTTATTGTTGAAATAAATAATATACCTTTTTTTAGATAATAATTAAGTTACCCTTTGTCTCTTCATTCATATCTTGATATTAGCAACCACAAAATAAAGCAATCGTATTTAAGTGGAAAAATTTTATGATTTTGATGAATCAAAATCTTAATATGAAACTGCCAATAACCCATTGACCAATCCTACTTAAAGCTATCCTTTCTCTGCTATTTTAGTCTCTATTACTGGAAAAAGAATTACCCCACCTATTGGAGCCTACCCAAAAGCCAGATAAGCCTATCTTCAAGTATCTAGCTGCCAAATTCACATAACACTACATTCAAAGGAATCCAGAGAGATTAAGTCTCAAACAAGGGAATTCCTTGGTGCTCTAATAAAATCTACAGATTCTTATGAGAGTAAAATATGAATAAGTGGGATTTCTTAAAGTTAGAATATAATGTCTTAAGTTCAAGATTCAAGGCACATTAAAGAACAACTATTTGCTATTTCTACCAGCAATATAAACCTTTGTTCACCAACTTTCACAAACTGTAACCTTCTTAATTGAATCAAAGGCTAATCACTCTTATGGAATTCACGATCAAATTCCATGAGATCATTATATAATTGCAGTGGTGAATCTTCACTGGCATAACCAGTGTCCGGGTCTATGCACAGGGAAGTCTCCCTTGCCTGTTAAAATTAGATTCAATTCATAGCTCTTAACCTCAAGAAATTAAAACACACAACAATTATAACATAACAAATCAAATTAAATAAAATGCATACATAAAATCAAGGAGAAGCGAAAGTAAGAATCTTAAAACAACAAAAAAGAAAAACCCTAATACCTTTATCTTTATAGACAGACGAAAGAAGAAATAAAATTTGAGAATCAATTGCAAAGAGTTAGAGAAGAACGTGATATCTCAGAGCAAGAAAGGGGCCTGACCTGGCGACTGATGGCAATGTTTGATTAGAAGAAAACAATGTACCAATCTCTAATAAGAAGACAACAATGTACCAAGGGAAGGGAAGAAAGAGATGGCGATGAACCCAGGGGAGGGGAGAAAGAGACGGCTGACGGTAATAACTTCCAGCAATGGCGTCAACTGGACTAGGAGGGAAGTTGGGATCGATGCATAGGGATTTTGTTAGCAGGGCTCAAAAATTATGTGAATCACGGGGGAGAGAAAGAGGGAAGTTTACTGATTAGATATCCGTTACTATATAATGAAAATTAAAACTATTTAGTAACAGATGCTATATATTATAAAAATTGATAACGGAATAGTAACGAGTTTAGTAATCCGTTACTAATTTATTTCCTATATTAATATCCTTTACTAATCCTTATTATTCAGAAACCGATATTATCCGTTACTAATCCGCTTTTATCTTGTATGTGATGATGGATGATTCACTTTTTATATTTATCTTAACAAATTACTCCTCTTTGTTTTTTAAGCTCATGCTCCTTCACCGGCCAGCTTTTGATTTTATAATATTTATTTTGAATTTTAAATTGCATGACTAAGTATTTATGTGTATATTATGCGATTAAGAATAAATTCTTTATTCGCATCAAATTGACTCAATAAAAAGTAAATTACTTTATCCAGTATTTATAACATTAATATAAATTATATATTCAATTTCACTTAAAGTGAAAAAAATGCTGACTAAATGTTTATATTCATGAATCAAGAAAAAATGTGTAAAATTTTAAAACAAAGTAATTTACGACTTAAAATGTTAAGATATGGAAATAAATCATTAGTCATTACAATAGTTAAAGTAATAAACAAAAGTAACCTTCAAATACTTCCGTAAAAAAATTATCATTAAAGAATTGTAGCAAAATGAAGACATACCTTTCAATTATTAAAGAGCTATGATCAATCTCAGCCCAATAAACTGAAAATACATGTGATTATTAGAAAAAAAAAAAAAAAAAAAAGAAAAAAGAAGAGCTCTGATCAATAAAGCTGATTCACTTGTCTATTCAAAGATGGTGGGGTTGAATTGCTAAGAAACAGCCAGTTTTAAGAAGTTTCAAACAAATTATATGCATGTTTGAGGCCACTTCCTCACTTGGAAATTTGGTAATTATGTGACTTTGAATTTTTGTATTTTTATTGTGGACTAAATTGTAATCCAACATGAAAAGTGTTACACTGCAATTTAAATTGAATAAAAAATAAAAATCAGTGTTGAGAAAAAAGGATAATTTAAATTGAATAAAAAATAAAAATTGGGGTTGAGAAAAAAGGGTGAGGCCGATATGGAAGGATATAAATAATTGCATTTTTTCTAATATCATATGACATTTGAGAAAATATATTAGTGTTAGAATTTTAAAAGCTCTATAGATTATATTATAATTTTTCATAATGGTGGAACTTCATCTTATCTTTGCTTTGCTCTTAAATAGAGATTTTACGGTAAAATTATGTTAGTTTTTTTGTTTTCTTAATATTATGATTGATAGTGCGTGTATTTTTAAAATTGTGAGTTTACTTTAACAGAATTCAAGACAATAAATTATACAATATATAATTAAAATGCTTTCACTGATATGGAATAATGAATTTCTTTTTAATTAAAATAAAAAAAAAAAGTGTTTTATGTCTTTAAATTTGCATATCCAACTATAAATTTAAATCAGTAAAGCCGAATTCACACATCAAGCAATTTAAAAAGATAAAACATCATGTATGGCCTTTAATACATAGAATTACATATATCTCTCTCAGATGAACTTATATGGAAATTCTCTCCTTTTGTATTGATCACAAGAGAACCTCCAAGAACTCCATAATATATATATATATAGACTAGACTATAAAATTAATATTAATAGAAGAAAGGAAAGGAAATGGACTTACAATAGATATTATAATATTATTTTTTCAATATATTATTTTCTACCATTCAACCCCATGATGAATATGAGCAGCCATAGGTCTATTGTTATTAGCATCTCCATTTTCACGTTTCCTGTTCATATTGAAAGAAGCTGCGGCATCCACCAGATGATCTCCATAGCCAACGAACCTTGAGTTCTCTCCATAGCTCGATTTTCGACTTACTTGTGCCCCAAGCGAATAGAATCCACTGTTGAATCCTTGAAAATCCACCTCTGTTGATACATAGCCATTTACTTTGTTCATTTCATTACCATGGTTGTCGCTGGAATTACCACCAGCACCAGCGGCGGCTGCTGGAGGAGGAGACTGGTGATCTTCTTGTCTAGCCATGGAATTTTTCTCTCCTTCAGTTTCTCTATACTTGTTAAGATAAACCTTCAAGGGTCCAACATAATTCTCAAAACCCAGTGTGGTCATAGCCCACAAAAGATCATCGCCATTTATGGTCTTCCTCTTCTCCTTTTGGCACTTATCGGAAGCTTCACCGGTGATGAAGCTTATGAACTCAGAGACGCATTCTTGAACAGTTTCTTTAGCTTCTTTGGATATTTTCGCATTTGCAGGGAGGGATTTCTTCATGATACGACTAACGTTAGCGATGGGAAGGAAACGATCTTGCTCTTTGGAAGAGCTGTCGGAGATGTTCCCGGAGGTGGGGCTTCCGACGGGGCTGGTTTGGTTCCTTCTTGCAGCCATAATTTAGATAAAGAAAATAGAAGAGAACACACAGGTGTTATTTTAAACTTTGTTTTAGAAGGGCTTGTGGAATCTAAGGTAGGAGAATTGGGGATTTTAAGCAAACAGAAAAGGGGTAAAAGCGGAAAATTAAAAAAAAAAAAAAAGAAGTGGAAAGGCGGTACGATGTGGACGGAAAAATAAAGAAAAAAAAAAGAAATTATTATTTAATTTTTATATTTTATTAGTTAATTTTTTTAATTTTAAAACATATATTAAAATAATTTTATTATTTTAAAAAAATTATTAATTAATATATTCATATTTTTAATTGTTAAATATTTTTAAAAATTTAAATATTAATTAATTAATAAATTTTATATAAAATTAAAAAAATAATTAATTTTAAATTATATTAATTAAATAATAAAATATTTAACAGATAAAATTAATAAAATAATTTAATAATAATTTTTTAAAAAATTTTAAAGAGGTTTTAATTTATTTTAAAAATTAAAAGATAAATAAGTGGGAGTTTGTATGATTAAATGAAAAGGGATCCACTTTTTGTGATTATAATATTTTGGGTTGAAGTAATAATAATAATAATAAAACAATTAAGCAACTGGGAAGGATAGTGAAAACCATTGTTTTTATTTATAAATGGTATTGAAATTTATATTTGATATTTTACAAATAATTATAATTTAATAATTGAAATAAAATTTGTTGATATATGGGATTGGGAACAATTGTTAAAGGATGGTTTAGAATTTTAGAGGTGTGGAATCTTTTGGAAAATTATAAAAAAAAAAAAAAAAAAATCATTGTGGGGTCATGCGAAAAGATCTAGAACGAGTTAATTGAGTGGTGGAAAGGGGGTGAATCTTTGTGCATTTTTTTTTAATTGAGAATTTTTTTTTGTTATCCTCTGCCTTTTTTTTTCTTTTATTACATACTTTTTGTTATTTTAGCTTAAAATTTGAATCATAATTAATAAGATAGAAAGGAAATGTATTATGAATTGAATTAATTATTTTTATACTTGTACTTCAATTTTATATTATTAAAATAATATTTAAATATTTTTTTATACATTATATTATTTATAAAGAAAATATTTATGAATAATATTAAATTAAAGTATTTTATATATTTATACTACGAATTTATATTAGAAAAGAAGTTAAAAACATTTTATATACTGTCCGTCTATACAAACTTGATATAGATAAATATTTTATAAAAAAAAAAATTTATCTAAACTGAATTTATATGAATTCATAATATAAATATATAAAATTTTATATAAATTTAACTATGATTTTATATTATGTGTTCATATAAACTTAATTTAAGTATTTTTCATAGCAAATAATAAGTTTTATTTAATATAGATTAGTAATGTAAATATATAAAAGTTGTATATAAATTCACTATAATTTAATAATATCGACCCATAAACTCATAGTGTAATGTAAATATATAAAAGTTTTATATAAATTCACTATAATTTAATAATATCGACCCATAAACTTATAGTGTATTGAATAATTTGATGAGATTAATAGGAGTAATATTTAATAAGTTTGTTTATGAAGTACTAGCAAACTACAGGCAACAAATCATATACAATTTATTCTGGACATGAATATAAATATATATGTTCCCATAAAGTGTGATATATATAAACCAAATGAATAATGGTAGAATAAATCCCAGATATTGATAGGACAATCCATGGAAGCTGGCAACTTTCATAGTTGTGAAGCAGATATTGGTAGATCAAAGAGCTTTATCTTGGCTTTGAATCAGAGTTGATGACCAATGTTATTAGCCTTCAATTTATACCAAAAGGAAAAATGGGTATCTTTCCCAGGGCTTAAAAAGAGGATGCAAAAGTGCCACTAGCACATATGCTTTTTCACTTTTCTCTCTCCTTTTGTTCTTTGTTGATGTCTCTCTCAATATTCTGTCTCTTCTCTCTGGATTCTCTCTTTATCTTTCCCATATCAATGCCACATAATTACTATCAACATCAAATCCTAATTACAAATGTTCTTTTGTTATAAAATAAAATCAAACTTACTCATAATATATGAGATTGAATAACTTTCTTTTTTCTCTTAATAAAATGTCTCGAATTAAAATATTTAGTATAATATATGAGATTGAATAGTTCTTTTTTTTTCTCGTAACGAAATTTTTTGAATTACAATACTTAATATATAATACTTTTAAAATTCATAAGTGAATGATTTACTTCTTTAATAATAGAACAGTATCTGACACAAATCAAAATAATTGAGCGAACAAACTTTTAATATCTAATGATATTAAAAAAATAACATCAACTTAATAATAATAATAATAATAATAATAATAATAATAATAATAATAATAATGATAAATTACACTTTAGTCATTGAATTTTATTATAATTAAGAGATCAGTCTTTCTATTTTTAAAACCGAACACCTAAACTCCTGAATTTTGATTCTGTTAAAAATTAAAAGCTTTTCTATCTATATTAAGTTGATTATAAAAGAATAAAAAATATTTTAAATTCTAAAAATACCTCTTCATTCTCATTCCTCATCGTCATCTTAACCCGCCCCTTCTTCCTCCTCTTCCTCCATTCTTTTTAGATCTTATTTCTATCTTTTTCCTTTCCTTTGCTCACAATAAAGAGTTAAACACAATGTCAGGTCTATCCAGAAGATCTCTCATGAAACTCGACAATCCACTGGAAACGAGGTTTTAGATCCATAGTAAGAACCAAGTTGGTTCCATCAGGCGACCCTTGGAACTCTCCATGTCCTACACTCCCTTCTAGCAGTAGTGAAATGCAGCAGATAAGAATTCTGATAAAGTGAGGATGAATATGCAAAGCAAAAATTATGTCATCAACTACTAATTTGATTTAAACTTCACGGAGAACTATGGCGGTGCTTTTAAACATTGTGTTTTCTAATGATCAAAATGTAATGGCCTTACTATTGCATTTACACTTATTGAAATGATCATTTACTTTTTAAATGTCATCAACTACTAATTTGAGAGTGCCCAAAGCTAAACAATCCCATCGTCTGCCGAAATTTTTTTTAAATCATGTAAAAAAAAATTATATATAACCAAAATATATTTTCAAATTTAAAATGAGTAGCATGCTCGTTCAACGGTATGACTACGGTGGAATAAGTATATTTAACACTTTAAACGTCGAATAAGCATGTTGTTAACACTCAAATGATCGAATGATCAGTTTATTGATGTGACTGTTGAACAAGTTTACCACATCAGCAAACTGGTAATTTTAGTAGTGATATGATAATTTTTTTAATATTAAATTTATATTATATTTATTATATTAAAATTAATTATTAAAAAATAAATATTTAACATTAAATTTTTTTATTTTAAACATTATTTTCGTTATATAACAAGATCACAACTCAAAATGGTCGTTCTATTGGAAATTTCCTGGGTCAATTTATAGATCTGGATAGTGACTTCATGGACAAACCTGGTATGGCTATTCAGATGCGTATTAGAGTTCTGGTATCTATTCAGAAGCCTTTTATAACTGGCTTTCATTCCAAAAGCTCAGATGGATCTGTTCAATGGGTTTCTATAAAATATGAGCGATTGCCGGATATCTGTTTTAATTGTGGGATAGTGGGGCATTTCAGCATTAACTGTTCCAATCCCAGGAAGCAGCCGTTACTTCTCTCAGCTGGGAAGAGCATAGCCTTCGGTCCTTGGATGAAAGCATCTTCGCCCAAGAAAAGAACACCAACTCCCATCTCAATCTTGCAATCAAGGAATCTCAACAAAGAGCACATTACTTCTGGAGATTCTATAAGTAAGGAAGATAAAGCTTACACAAGGGCTTCATCTAGCCATTCAAAGGTCATATCTGATCATAGTTCTCAGCTCCCACTGTCAAGGCCGATCAGCCGATGCTTACCGGACCACCGCCTCGAGCAAATCAGTCAAATCTCCCTTTCTCAGCATTTATTGCCAAGCATCGGAAGTAGTAAAGGGAAGGACACAAACCAAAGGGAACTCGATGTTGTTATAAATTCTGTTGCACATCCACAAGTCTCGAGCCATGAGCCATCTTTAACTATGACAAAAGAATGCAACGATGTCCCCTCCAGATCAGAAATCCCACAATTGTTCAAAGATTATTTCTCTTCAGTCCACAACAAGGAGATCAATTCTGAGATGCTTTTTGAGAAGTTTCCGTTTTTTATTGAACATGTACAATTGGGTATAATTAATGCTCTGGATACCCTAAGAAAAGCAGAGATGATGAGACAACAACAAAAAGGAAATGAGTCTGATATAGTGGGTCCAAATTTAATGAAATGTGGGCCCAGGTGTGCAACATGCCAAAATCAACATATGGGCTTAAATTCCACACTTGAGATAGATCCACAACAAGCCCATCAGATCTTATTACCACGTATGGATGGGGCTTTAGTAAATCCAGGTAAGAAACTTGATCTTGGTTCTATCTCTTCTTCTCTGGACCCAAAAACCTTAGACCCAACTTCCTTTTATCCTTCCCTAAAAACTCAAACCTCATCTCCATCCTTAAGCCCAGAGAACAAAAAACAACCTTCTCCCCAGTTCTCATCCCAGCTATCCTTTGAATCTTCCCCGCCCTCTTGGAATAACCGAAAATTGAAACTGAAAGCTCATCTCCCAGCTCTCCAAATTGAAAGGAAGACTCTTGGTCCAGAGGAAATGCTCCCCATGGAAGAATTAATAGAGATAGCGAGCATCATGACTAACAAATATGAATAATTCAATGAAGCAAAAAGTACAGTGCTGGAAACTAGGCCTCAACAAGTGCAACATACTTCATATCGTACTTGGAAGCGTCTGGCTCGATCCTTAGCTCCCTTGCAGCATCATGTCATCATTCAGGAATTAGTTGATCCAGAAACAGATACAACGAAGGGCTTAAGTGTTTCAAATAGCCTTCGTAAAAGACAGTTCTAAACTCTTCCAGATGACAACTCTCAAGGAAAAAAATTTTGTCAGTACTCAAGGGACAATTCTGAGGTGGGGGTGGCCAGCCGGGAATGGCCCCAAAGTGGACCATGAAGCTTCTTAGCTGGAATTGTCAGGGGTTGGGGAATCCCCTGATAATTCGGCACCTGAGAGGGATGTGTGCATCCCATTCCCCTGATCTTCTTTTTGTTATGGAGACTAAGAACTCTGATCATTTTGTAAGAAAGAAGCTTCAACTGTGTGGTTTTATGAACATGCTTTTTGTTAGTCCAATAGGACGTTCAGGAGGGCTAGTAGTGGCTTGGAGAGATCATCTCAATGTTACTATTGAAAAGTACACCTCCTTCTTTGTGCATGTAACAATTTCTGATCAGCTTATTAATAAAACTTGGTCTGCTCTTTTCTGTTATTTGAGTTGTTTGGACATCATTCGTTTTGAGCAATTTAAGTTCCTTCTGGACTATCGTCACAATCTTCTTGAAGCTACCTTATTAATTGGTGATTTTAACTGTGTGTTGAATTCTTGGGAGAAGAAGGGAGGCAATGCTGTTAATTGGAATGTTGCTGATTCTTTTCATTTTCTCAGTAACTCTCTGAGACTTACTGATTTGGGCTTTAGAGGTCCCATTTTCACTTGGAATAACCGTCGTGATGGCTCACTTAATATTCAAGAGAGGCTGGATCGCTCGTTAGCATCAATCAATTGGATTCATCTCTATCCTAGTGCAGCTGTTGAACATTTAGAGGATAGGGGATCTGATCATCGTCCCTTGTTGGTTAATATCTCTCCATCTATGCCAAAAGCAAAAAGATTATTCTCTTTTGATGCTCGTTGGATATCCAAGCCAGAGATCTCTGGAATCATTGAGCAAGCCTGGTCTTCATCCTTTAGAGGCTCTGCTATGTTTAATGCATACTCAAAATTGAAAGCTTGTAGACAGACCTTAAGTGCTTGGAGTAAGAAGAACCCATCCAATTCTAAGGCTCGGATTGAATCTCTCCAACAGAACCTTGACAGCTTGAAAGTTAACATGCATATATGGGATTCAGCTCGCATCAAAGCCATTGGAAAAGAGCTGATTGTTGAAATAAAAAATAAAGAGAAGTACTGGGAACAGAAAGCAAGGATCAACTGGCTAAAATCAGGGGACAAAAATACATCTTTCTTTCATACAAGGGTGATCCAGAGACGTAAAAGGAACTTCATAGCGGGGATTGAAGATGAACAGGGAGTTTGGAAATCGAAGCTGGAGGATATTCAAAGGATTGTTACCGGTTATTTTCAGAACATTTACACATCCTGCAATCCAAGAGATTTTCATTGTATTACTGCAGGATTTACTCCACGGGTCTAGGAGGAGATGAATGCTTCCTTAATTTCCCCTTTCACATTCGAAGAAGTTACAAAGGCGGTTTTTTCCATTAACCATCAAAAGCTCCAGGGGAAGATGGTTTATCTGCCTTATTCTTTCAGAAATACTGGAACCTCATTGGTAGGGATATTTTTCAAAGGGTTATGGAGTTCTTTAATAGTGGTCGAATGCTGAAGAATGCCAACCACACGGTTATTTCTCTTATTCCCAAGGTTAAGTCAGTTAAAACCATGAAAGATCTTCGGCTAATCAGCCTTTGCAATGTTTTCTACAAGATTATTGCTAAATTGCTTACTTTAAGGCTCCAACCTTTGATGGACTCTATTGTGGGTTCGGAACAGAATGCCTTCATTAAAGGCCACCTGATTTCGGACAATGTTCTTATCTGCCATGAGATCATGCATAGCCTTAAATTAAAAAAACATGGCAAGTCTGCCGGAATGGCAATCAAGCTAGATGTGAGTAAAGCATATGAATGCATGGAGTGGTCTTTTTTACAGCATATGCTCTATTGCTTTGGCTTTCATGAGAAGTGGATATCCTGGATCATGCAATGTGTCTCTTCAGTAACCTTCTCTCTTCAAGTTAATGGCCATCGCTTTGGGTATCTAACTCCAACAAGAGGTATTCGTCAGGGAGACCCCCTATCCCCTTACCTCTTTCTCTTAGTAGCGGAAGGTTTTTCTCATGCTTTAAACAATTCGGCCATTAGAGGGTTATCTGCTTCTCGACATGGCCCATCTATATCACATTTGTTGTTCGCAGATGACTCCATCTTATTCACACAAGCAACTATGGAGCAAGCAAATATAATCCGATCCATTTTGCATAACTATTCAAGAGCAAGTGGGCAATCAGTTAACTTGGCTAAATCAACTATCATCTTCAGTCCCAATACTTCTCCAATCTTGAAGCAACAAATTTGTTCTTCTCTGAATATTCATAACTTGGAGGTCAATGATCGTTTTCTAGGTTTACCTGCTCATTTTTACAGATCAAAAACTCAAACATTTGGTTACCTCAGAGAACGCATTGAGAAGACATGTGCGGGGTGGAAGGAAAAGCTTCTATCCAAAGGCGGGAAAGAGGTGTTGATCAAAGCAGTATCTTCGGCTATCCCTGTTTACACCATGTCTTGTTTTCGGCTTCCCACTACCTTATGCTATAAAATTAATAGCATTCTGAGCAATTTTTGATGGGGTCAACAGCAAAATGAAAGGAAGATCCATTGGGTTGCCTGGTCCAAACTCTGCGAGTCAAAGGGTGAAGGAGGTTTAGGTTTCAGAGATATGGAAAGCTTCAATAGGGCCTTAATTGCTAAACAAGGTTGGAGAATTCTCTCTAATCCTAACTCTCTTTTGGCTAGAGTCTTAAAAGGTAAATATTATCCATATTCATCCTTCCTTCAAGCAACCCAAGGAAACAGGGCATCATGGGGATGGAGGAGTGTTCTATAGGGAAGAGAAATTCTCAATCAAGGCATTCGCTGGCATGTCGGTAATGGAGAGAACATCTTCTGCAAAGAAGACATATGGGTTCCACTCCTTTTCCCAGACAAGCCACGTCTTAAAGAAGGACATGCTACAGATATAACTCGGGTGGTTCAGCTTATCAATCCATCTACCAAGCTTTGGGATGCTACTATCTTGTCTCAAAACTTTAAGCCAGCAGATGTTGAGAAAATTAAAGCCATTCCTCTCAGTATTTTTGCTCGGGAAGATAGGTTGGTATGGCACTTTGAGAAAAGCGGCATTTATTCAGTCAGGTCTGGTTATTGGAAAGCTAAAGATTTGAGTAGACGGGCAGCTATAGAACCTAATGGTAATTCGAGTCCAAGTTCCTCAGCTCACAATTCTTACTTCTGGAAGTCTCTTTGGAAGACTAATGTTCCAAGTAAACTTCGGATTTTCCTATGGCTTTTTTGCTTGGAGCGGCTACCTTGTAAAGACCTCCTTCATCATCAGATCCAACATATAGACCCGGTCTGTTCTTATTGCTGAGGAAAGGAATATATTGATCATATTTTTTTCTCATGCCCTCATGCTATCTCAGTTTGGTTTAATTCTCCATTGCAACTTCGTTCTTCTTATCTTTTGAGCTCAACAATGATGGACAAATGGACAGAAGTTTGTAATGCTCTTTCCCAGGAATCCGACTCAGATAGTCTAATACAACTTTTTGCCTTCCTTCTTTGGCAAATATGGAAAGATAGGAATGCTTTCACATTCAATAATATGTCTAAACCGGCTGAAGAGTCTGTTAGCTTGGCAATCAAAAGTCGAGATGATTTTAGAGAAGCCACCTCCAACCATCCTCTCCCCTCGCATCAATCAGAAATGGATCAACAGCTGTTAATTCATCAATCTCAACTCTCTTGGCAACCCCCTCCTCTCGGTTTCGTAAAGCTTAACTTCGATGCAGCTTGGGACAAGAATTCGAATTCAGGAGCCACTGCAGTTATTGTTCGTGATCCTTCTGGAAGTGTTATTGACTGGTGCTGTCGTTCGTGGGTCTCTATCTCAGACCCCTTACAATTAGAGAGTATTGCTTGTCGAGAAGCACTTCTTTTTGCCAAAAGTAGAGGATTCTCTCACTCTATTATAGAAGGAGATTCTCTTATCACAGTTCAAGCCTGTAGGGGTAACCCAGCTCCCCTTAGTATTCAAGATATTATCTCTGACTCGTTAGATATCGCTAAATTCTTTCAATCTATCTCTTTTTCTTGGGTACGTCGGACTCACAATCAGGCTTCACATCTCCTTTGTAAAAAGTTCATCAGAGATAGTTCGTTCAGAGTAAATCCCTTGTATTAGATGAACTTTGTTTTCTCCTTGCCACTTGATGGCTTTTAGCAATGAACTATATCTTATGAAAAAAAAAATCACTAGATAATTTTTATATAAAAGTTAGTTATTAAAATTAGTTATTAAAAAATAAATATTTAACATTAAATTTTTTTATTTTGGAATATTATTTTCGTTAAATTTATATTATATTAAAATTAGTTATTAAAAAATAAATATTTAATATTAAATTGTTAAAAATAAATATTTAACATTAAATTTGTTTAGCAGTTAGGGACGATCTAAATTCCACTTGACTGTACATAAATATATAAAAGTTATTCACTTTTATTTGTAAATACACCTAATTAAGTCACTAATGACACTCATTCCTGTTTATTGGAATAATATTTGACATAAAGGTATTTTCTATTATTATTGTAACGACCCGAAAATTGGACCGCTACCGGCGCTAGGATCCAGGTCGGCTTAAGGCCGCCGGGACCCGTAGCAAGCCTAACATACATCCTGTTAACCTGTTTAATCCCATACATGATCAACAACATACATAAAAATTAAAACTTTTCTTTCATTCATTCTCTCATACACCAACTCAACCTGTGCATGCACTGAACATAAACATAATCATAAACATTGACCCTTCTATGGGATCTCATCAATGTCCCCAAAGGGTGACATAACATGTGTTGAGTTGGTTTACATAAACATTATAAAACATCTAAGATCATGTATTAAAAGGGATAACAACATCCATAGGGTCAAGCACAACTTCTAATCCTCAATATCATTATACATAACATGACTATTCAAACTTTACATCATCTTACAATTTATCATGTCCACTTTCTATCTATTACAAACACAAGACTTTACTCTTCTTGACTTCTCTGACTAGCCCGTACCTGCAATCCTGGGGGATTAGGGAAAAGGGGTGAGCTACTAGAGCCCAGTGAGCAGAATAATAAAACATTTAAATTATATGATAACATGAAATGCATCACATCACAGCTAATCACATCAAGGATGAATTTGTCACCAATAGTCCTCTACATGGTCCAACTGTGCCAGGGGCGTAGAATGGGTCTCACTGGTCTTTCTCTTACATAATCATAATATAGCATAACATAACATTCCAACTGTGCCAGGGGCGTAGAATGGGCCTCACTGGTCTTTCTCTTACATAGTGCCAGGGGCGTAGAATGGGTCTCACTGGTCTTCCATACCGTATCATCATCATATCATAACATATGAGGACTAAAGGATCATTCAACATTCATCCACATCATCAACATATTATGCAATGCAACATATTCGTGAGTTCTAATGCAAGCACCCTATTATATCTCATGGCATTCATGATGCGTGAATCATGCTAAAACTGGTTTATTTATTTAAAAGCATAAGAGTTATTCCACTCACCTGTGGCTGAAGCTCTACTGACTCAAAAGCAGCTGCACTCACTACTGGGGTCCTCAGTTCCTCGGGTCTGAACCTACACAGGTGGACTCAAATGAGGGACCAAACATACAAGGACATAACTCTAAAAACATCCCCCAAAAACCCCCTAGAACATCATGAAACAATCATAGAAAAACATGCAAAAAAGGGCTGGACAGGGCACTTTCGGCGGCAGGTTCGGCGGCCAAAAGTCCCTCCAGAGTCGAAAGTCAGGCAGGTTCGGCGGTACCTTCGGCGGCCGAAACTCCCAGACAGAGACGAAACTCATGCATGTTCGGCGGCACTTTCGGCGGCCGAAACTCCCAGACAGAGATGAAAGTCTCCTTTCGGGGGCAAGCTTCGGCAGCCGAAGGCTGCTTCCACAAGCATGTTCGGAGGCCGAAAGTTCCTTCGGCTGCCGAACCTGGTTTCTCCCTTAGTGGCAGAAACTCAGCTCTTCTATGCATATACGCCTCCAAAACTTCCCAATCATGCATAAACCTATTCTACAACACACATACACAAGCATACCAGCTCCTAGGGGCTTCAAACTATCCTAAGCCCCATCTACAACACATCAAACATACATTGGCAAGCCACATTATTCAAAAACACAACATAAGCTCATAAACCTAACTATAAGCTAAACATGCATTCTACCCCATAGATCTTCATAAAACTTACTTAAAACATGTAATGAGCTTAAGATCGGCTCTTACCTCTTGAAGATCGAGAGAGAGATGACCTAAACTTGGAGATGGGAGATTTTCAACTTCCTTGGGTCTTCAAGCTCAAAACTTGCTCAAAACTTGAAAATCTTCAAAACAAGATGAAAACTTGTGAAAATCATGAAAGATTTGAAGGAAGAACTCAAAGATTGGTGAGGGACGGCGGAGAGCTCACCTTGGCCGAAAATGGGGAGAAAAGCTCGCCCATTTCGGCTAAGGAACCCTTTTATAGTGGCTGGCCAGGCCACGTTCGGGGGCCGAACGTGCCTCCGCATGCATGCCATGTTCGGCGGCCGAACCTGGACTTCCCTCACTTATGCCTTCGGGGGCCTAAGGCACACCCGAAACGCCTGCATGTTCGGCGGCCGAACTTGAGGTTCGGCGGCCTAACCTGGGTTTTCCTCCAAGGTTGTTTTCATGCAAAAACTCATTTCCTTTCATGCTTAAAACATGAAACACATTAAAAAGTTTTATGAAAACATGGTTTTACCCTTCTAGAGGTTTCCGACATTTGTGATTCCACCGGACGGTAGGAATTCCGATGCCGGAGTCTAGCCGGGTATTACATTCTCCCCCCTTTAAGAACATTCATCCCCGAATGTTCCTCAACTAACACATAGCATGGCATACACATATCATACATACAAAGCACATATAACTCACAAGGAACTAACCTCAGAAAAGATAAGGATATTGCTGGAGCATGGACTCCCGTGTCTCCCAAGTGCATTCTTCCATATTGTGGTGGTTCCAAAGGACTTTCACCATCGGGATTTCCTTGTTTTTCAGCTTCCTGATCTGGGTGTCAAGGATCCGTACTGGCTGCTCAATATAGGTGAGATCTTCTTGGATCTCCACATCAGGCTCACTAAGAACCTTGCCCGGATCTGACACGAACTTTCTCAACATGGAAGCATGGAAAACCGGATGGATTCTTTCCATTGAAGCAGGTAAATCCAGCTTGTACGACACATTCCCAATCTTTTGCAAGACTTCAAAGGGTCCAATGTATCGTGGGGCTAGTTTACCTTTCTTCCCAAAGCGAACCACTCCTTTCATAGGAGACACCTTGAGCAATACCAGATCCCCCTCCTGAAACTCTACTTGCCGTTTGCGGATGTCTGCATAACTCTTCTGTCTGCTTGCAGCAGTCTTGATCCTTTCTCTGATTATAGGTACCACCCTGCTGGTAATCTCTACTAGCTCAGGCCCTGCCAAGGCCTTCTCTCCAACTTCCTCCCAGCAAACAGGTGACCTGCACTTCCTTCCGTACAAAGCTTCATATGGAGCCATCCCGATGCTAGCATGATGGCTGTTATTGTAGGCAAACTCCACCAAAGGTAGATGTTGTCTCCAAGAACCGCCAAAGTCCAGCACACACATTCTGAGCATATCCTCGATAGTCTGGATGGTCCTTTCTGACTGTCCATCAGTTTGAGGGTGGAAGGCAGTATTGAAATCCAACCTAGTACCCATGGCATTCTGCAGACTCCGCCAAAACCTGGAGGTGAACTGGGGCCCTCTATCCGACACTATTGAAACAGGAACCCCATGCAGTCTGACGATCTCATCGACATACACCTGTGCCAATTTGTCCACAGAATAGCCACTCCTGACAGGAAGGAAGTGAGCAGATTTGGTGAGTCTGTCCACAATCACCCATATGGAGTCCAATCTGTTGGACGTCGTCGGTAACCCCACTACGAAGTCCATAGCTATATTCTCCCATTTCCACTCTGGAATAGGTAGCGGGTTAAGCATTCCAGCCGGCTTCTGGTGTTCCAGCTTCACCCTCTGACACACTTCACAGGCTGACACAAACTGTGCCACTTCTTTCTTCATCGCTGGCCACCAATAAACTTTCTTCAAATCTTGATACATCTTGGTGGCTCCGGGGTGAACGCTGTATCTTGCATTATGAGCCTCCCTCATAATGTCTCCTTTTAGCCCTATGTCATCTGGTACACACAATCGACTCCCATAGCGGAGGATCCCCTTGCTGTCAAATCTGAACTCACTGTCCTTGCCTGACTGAACAGTCCTGGCAATCTTCACTAACTCTGGGTCCTCATGCTGTTTCTGAGCCACTTGCTCCAGAAACACAGGTGTCACTCTCATCTGGGCCACTAAAGCACCTGTACCAGACAACTCCAACTGTAGACCTTCATAAATGAGCTTGTAAAATTCCTTCACCATTGGTCTCCTCTCTGCCGTGATGTGGGATAGACTGCCTAGTGACTTCCGGCTTAGGGTGTCTGCCACGACATTCGCCTTACCCGGATGATACTGAATCTTGCAATCATAGTCACTCAGCAGCTCTACCCATCTCCTCTGTCTCAAATTCAAATCTCTTTGACTCAGGATGTACTGCAGGCTCTTATGATCTGTAAAGATCTCACATTTTACCCCATAGAGGTAGTGCCTCCACATCTTGAGTGCAAAGATTACTGCTGCCATCTCTAGGTCATGCGTGGGGTAATTCAACTCGTGCTTCTTCAGCTGTCTAGAAGCATAAGCAATCACCCTCTCATTCTGCATTAGTACACAACCCAGTCCCACACGGGACGCATCACAAAAGACTATAAAGTCTTCCTCACTAGATGGCAGAGCTAACACTGGTGCTGAAGTCAACCTCTTCTTAAGCTCTTCAAAACTCTCTTCGCACTGGTCGGTCCACACAAACTTTTGATTCTTCCTGGTTAGCCTAGTCAGAGGGGCTGCAATCTTTGAGAAGTCCTGGACGAACCTCCTGTAGTAACTTGCCAAACCCAAGAAACTTCTAATCTCTGTCACTGAAGTGGGTCTAGGCCAGTTAGCCACAGCTTCCACTTTCTTAGGGTCTACCTCGATTCCATTTTCTGACACCACATGCCCTAAGAAAGAGATGCTCCTCAGCCAGAACTCACACTTAGAGAATTTGGCATACAAGCCATGTTCCCTCAAGGTCTGCAAAACCAACCGCAGATGATGGGCATGCTCCTCTGCATTCCTGGAATACACTAAGATATCATCTATGAAGACAATAACGAAGTGATCCAGGTACTGGCTAAACACTCTGTTCATGAGATCCATGAATGCTGCAGGGGCGTTGGTTAACCCGAACGGCATTACAAGGAACTCAAAATGCCCATATCTGGTCCTGAAGGCTATCTTCGGCACATCCTCCTCCCTTATCCTTAGCTGATGGTACCCCGATCTCAGATCTATTTTGGAGAAACAACCTGCTCCGGCTAGCTGGTCAAATAGATCGTCGATCCTAGGCAACGGGTACTTATTCTTGGTAGTGACTTTGTTCAACTGCCTGTAGTCGATACAAAGCCTAAGGGATCCATCCTTCTTTCTCACAAACAAAACTGGTGCACCCCAAGGTGAGGTGCTCGGTCGGATGAAGCCCTTTTCTACCAGCTCTTGCAACTGTTCTTTCAATTCCTTCAACTCAGCTGGAGCCATCCTGTAGGGAGGGATAGAGATCGGTCGGGTTCCAAGCATCAATTCTATCTCGAACTCTATCTCCCTAGCAAGTGGTAAACCTGGCAGTTCGTCTGGGAAGACGTCTAGAAACTCTCTAACCACTGGCACCGAGGCGGGCTCTCTAACCTGACTGCTAAGCTCTCTCACATGAGCCAAATACCCTTGACATCCCTTCCTAAGCAACCTACGAGCCTGAAGAGCTGATATCAGACCTCTAGGTGTACCCCTCCTGTCTCCCCTGAAGACAACCTCTGACCCATCCTGACCTCTGAACCTGACT
The DNA here is from genome assembly GCF_001659605.2 of Manihot esculenta. Lineage (NCBI taxonomy): Eukaryota > Viridiplantae > Streptophyta > Magnoliopsida > Malpighiales > Euphorbiaceae > Manihot > Manihot esculenta. The sequence goes on along the minus strand of NC_035173.2, from coordinate 17,703,504 downwards.
ACCTTGTCCCTGCAGTCTAAGGTAGCACCATGGGTAGATAACCAGTCCATCCCTAGAATGACGTCAAAATCTGTCAAGTCTAGAACCACTAGGTCGACAGAAAGGCATCTTCCCTCAACAAAGACTGGACTGCACTGGCAGACTGACTCTGCCACTGATGGATCACACTTGGGTCCACTGACCCAGAGAGGACACTCTAACCCAGAGATCATCAGACCCAACCTCTCGACGGCTCTCGGAGCAATAAAAGAATGAGATGCACCAGGGTCCATCAAGGCATACACATCTGAACAACCAATGACTAAATTACCTGCCACCACGGTGTTAGATGCATCTGCCTCCTGCTGAGTCATCGTGAAGATCCGTGTTGGAGCTGATGGACCTTCACCTCTGAAACCCGCTGAAGAAGAGGCTGCTCCTCTCCCTCTACCTCTGCCACTGGCCTGAGTCGTGCCTGGAGCTGCTGGCTGAGCCACACTACCAGAAGCTGTCTGCTGAGACTGTGCTCCAAAAGCTGCCCTAGGACACTCCCGAGCCATGTGTCCCTCTTGCCCGCATCTGAAGCAGGCTGCTGTCCCAGCCCGGCAAACTCCCCTGTGTGGCCTGCTACACTTTGCACAGACTGCATTATCCGCACCAGAGCTCGAGCCACTCCCTAGTCCCAGACTGGACTTGACCTTGTTCCAAAACTTGTTCTTCTTCGACTTCTTGGTGGTACTGCTCCACCTCTTGCTACCTGAAGCTGCTGCACTAAAAGAAGAAGAGCCTGGGGTCTTAGAACCAGAAGGCTGTGCCACTGACTGCTTAACTGTCCCCTGAACTATGGCACTGGCCTCCATTTTCCGGGCCATATCCACTATGGCATGGAAGCTCTCCCTATCTGCCGACCTGGATCCTAGCGCCGGTAGCGGTCCGATTTTCGAGTCGTTACAATTATTATTTTGTAAAAAAATGAAAAAAATTGCATTATTTTTCTCAATAGTTATCTCTAAACTTTTAAAAAATAATTTTCATTTTGTAGATAAAAGATAATAAAGTGAAAGTAAAACACTAAAAAGTCAAAGTAATCATAGAATGTATAATTAAGGGATAAGTTACTATTTTTAAGATACAGTAGACTAATTAATATCGGATATGTGTATAAATGATTTAATATTTTTTTAAATAAATTTGAAAACTTAATTTGTATAAATAATATAAAATATTTTATTTAATAAGCTCATTCGATACAAACAAATTATATATGCGGTTATAAAAAAAAAATAAAATAAAATTCCAGTGGGAACAGAATCTCTTGTCCCCTCTTATCCAGCTATTGACCATTACTTTTCCTTTTAATTTAGAAAATAATTATTAGTAATATAATAATGAATCTTTCCATCAAAATAATTTATTAATTAAAAAATAATATGAATTCGCATTTAGAGATATCAATTAATTAGAAAATAAAATATTTTCTCATAATTTTTAAAAATATTTTATATTCAAAATTTAAATTTAAAAATTCTAATTAAAAAAAAAAAACTCATATCATATTTTAAAATGTTTTAATGTAGAATACAGGCCAGTATCGTCTAAACTAACCCTTGAAGATATTTGAGTCATCCATGTCATCTCAGTCACCTATATCTTTGTTTTATATGATTAAATCTCTTTCAATGATTTGCTGGCCAACTTCAACTTGCGCAGTTTTTCAATCAAAATCTCTAAATAGTATTTTAATTTATAATTAAACATATTCACAAATATAAAATAAAATTAAAAACTGCCAAACCCATTTAACAGAATTCTGACAAGTGGCTTGTTCGGCAACTACCTTTGCAGGATTTTTTTATTTATTATTATTATTTTTTTAAGAACAACTTGCTGTCTCCAAGTTGGTGTCTTCTCAATAAAATAAAAGGTAAAGACTGAAAATTAATATAAAACATTGAATTATTTATGGGTTTGTCTCAGATTATATGTGTATAAATAAATGTCAAAGCTTATTAGGGTTTGACATAGAGGGAAGGTTGTAGGTCAAATATGATTTAGCTTTGTAAGAAACATTATATACTAAAATCCCAAAAGAAATATGTTGTCAGAATATTGGAAAACGAAAGCATCCAAATGAAAGATACTCACCACCTAAGACAACTCTTTTAGATTCTCTTCTTCATCGTAATTTGGATGCTTTTTAGGTTACTATTCACTCTATTTAAATACAATTATTTATTTAATCAATCATTTTTTTAAACCATTACTTATTTAATCTTTTCATTTATAAAAATTAAATTATTTAAAATATAAAATTACAGAAATGAAATAGCCAATTCTTTAAATGAAATAGCCAATTCTTTAAATTATAAGGACTATTTAAAAGTAAGTTTTCCCTCTGTGGTTCTTTTGTGATTCGATACTCTCATATTTTCCTTTTCATTAAACCTAATTTTTTCTTTCCATTTTCCCATAAAAGACGATTTGCGTCAATTGACTATCGATGAAAAAGAAAATATTGTTGTCCCTATTAAGAGTTCCAGAAATATTCCGATTGTCACTTATGATTTATGTATGGTGGGGATATTTTTCACATACAATCCAATCAATTTTCAGAATATGCAGACTTTTTAGCAGACTTTTTAGCAGATTTATAACGGCAATCCTCAGACAATTATTGCATTGAAGGATTTGGTTTTTAGTTACAAGCCGGACATTTTATTTTTGATGGTAACAAAATTTCTTAGTTCTCATATGGAATTTTTTCATAATTTTTTACATTTTGATGGTTGCTTCTCAGTTAATAGACAAGGATTGGTAGGAGGTCTTTCGTTAATATAAAAGAGTCATGTGTTTGTTTCTGTGGCTAGTTTTTCTTCAAATTTTATTGATTTGGTTGTTTCGCAAGATAATATTCAATGGAGATTTACTAGTTATTATGGGTTTTCGGAATTGCAATGACGACGTCAATTTTGGAATCTTATTCGAACTTTATCTCGTAAAAGCTCTCTTCCGTGGTTTTATTCTGAGACTTTAATGATTTATGCTCGCGAGATGAGAAAGAATGAGGAGTATATTTGCCAAATTATCTTATGCAGGGGCACTTGAGGAGCATTTTTGACAAATTATCTTATACAGAGGTTTGATTTTGAATAATTGTAGATTTTTGTTAAACTCTAGAACTGATATTTCTGTTAGATAGGTTTGTTGTAATACTACTCTAACTGCTCATACTTTGGTTAGAGAATCTATCAAGTATAATCATATCTCTATTTGGGATGATATCCTTCTTTGTTTGATGGAATTTTATTAATACAATCAGTAGTTTTGCATAAAAAAAAAGGACTATTTAAAAGTATTCACAGACTTAGCCCATTAATAAGTGAATGTGAGTAAATCTGAGAAGTTTGAGATTTTACTATCTCAATTCTCAATTCTCATTTAAAAAGAAAAAACTATTTAAAGACAATAATATCTTATTAATAATTTTTGCATTACAAACGCTAAATAAAGGGAGAGAATAAATCATTACTTGAAAAGATATGAATAGTTAATATGTTTTTGAAAATAAAAAAAAAATAAAATGGTTAGTTTCACTAAGAATAAATGGTAATTTTTATTTTTTTAGATAAATTAAAGCCATTTTTTTAAATAAAATATATAAGAAACAAATAAAATAAATTTAATTTTAAATTAATTATAGGCGGATGGAGCTATTCCAAAGTATCTATTTTACAAGTTATATATGTGAAAAAGATAGTAGGAAACTATAAATTATTTTTTTTTAGGGAAAAAAGAGAACATAGCTCTCAAAACAGCCTCAACAAGATAAAGCAAAAACTGTTTTTATCTTATATGAGCAAAAGAACAAGCTCCCTTGGAGGGAGGGGTCATCAAGGATTTATAGTTGACCCCAGGTGGCACTAGCTCTTCTAGCTAATCAATCTGCACTATGATTAGCGTCTATCGGCACATGAGAGAACCTATAATACTCGCGAAAATTTCGATATTGAAATTTTAAATTTGTGGATAGAATTTTCATTAAATTCTAAAATTTCAGGATTAAAAATATTAAGAAATGGTAAAATGAGTTTTTTATTAAATGAAATTTTAAAATTTTTTAAAATAAAAATTTTAAAATTTTAATATTAACTGTCGAAAAGTGATCAAAAATGATTTTAAATAACTGTCAATAAAAGCATCTCAATTAGAAAGCTATTTTTTTTATTATCAATCCAAAAAGTACCTTTTACCTTTATTTAGTGCTTCTACATCTTTTTCTTATCAAATATTTAATTTTCTCTTGTAAAGAATTAAAATTTATTTTGAAACTTAAGTTATTTAGAGTTAGATCCTCTTTTGGGTTGGATATTAAAAGATTTCTTCTCTTCAATATACTGTCAAGAGAGGTAAGTTAAATTCCTTTCAATTTCTACTTTAGTTTTACTCGGGAAAAATACAATAAGCAAATTGCATACTAGTTTTAAGATGGATTGAAGAGTGGAAATCGACTTGCATGTAATTGAAATTTTATGTAAGATTTCAATTCACCCAGTTTCCCTTTTTCAATCTTTATATGTAACCTTGAGCAGAATAGGAAAAACCATTGAAACTTTTAAAGATAGAAGCTAAAAAATCTTATATAGGATTTCAAATAATCTCTTTTAGGGTGAAAAGTTTAATGGTTATTTTTGAACTAACACTACCATGCAAGTGGACTTTTCAATTTTTTTTTTCCAATGCATGTGAGGTTTGTATTATTTTAAAGTTGTCTTATGATGGTCTTGTTGTTTTGAAATTGTTGGAAGTGTTTTTAAGTTAGTGTTGACATGTTTGAGGGTTGAAATGAAAGTACAAAATTAAACTGTGGGGTTCTATAAATTCCAGGTTGATAGTCGAAGATAACTTCAGAACCTACAACTGCTGGTTGCCAAGTTTGGCACCTAGTATGCATTCGAAGGAGGACTTTTGCCTCTCTTTTGGAAATTTTGACCGTTGAATATGTCACGGGAGTCTCCTATTCAGTCTATTTCAGTCATTTTCTATATATTTTTTGATAAAGGACTAATTAATTAGACTCCATCAGGAGTTTTAATTAATATCGTTTGGTTAAGATGAAATAAGAGAAAAGATAGGCTATAAGACTAAAAGTCTTATTGAAATTCCTCAAAGATTGAAAAGTGAGTTTCTAATAGTCAAAGGAGGCTATTTATAATAGAAATAAAACTCTAATATGCAAAATTATGAAAATACCCAAAATATCCAAAAAATAATTAAAATGCAAAATTGACCCCTAAACGATGGAATTTCCATATCGAATTTTGTGATAGGCCTTTAGCCTTTATTAATTTTTTGAAAGTCATGCGTCTCGAAATTCCCTTTCCGAAAAGCTATCGTGGGTCTCTATCGGATGTCGACAGCAAAAGTTAGGCCCGGTCCAAGTCTGCCATAAAGTCCAAGGCTAATTGCTCCATATCATTCCCTTCCACTTGTAAAGAACTCAACCTCAAATTGTCATTGTAATACCCGGCTAGATTCCGGTATAGGAATTCCTACCTTCCGGTGGAATCTCGGGTGTCGGAGACCTCTAGAAGGGTAAAATCATGTTTTTATAAAATGTTTTAATGTATTTTATGTTTTTAAGCTAGAAGGAAAATGAGTTTTTGCATGAAAATAGCCTTGGAGGAAAAATCAGGTTCGGCCGCCGAACCTCAAGTTCGGCCGCCGAACATGTATGCACTTCGGGAGCGCTTTAGGGCCCCGAAAGCATAAGTGAGGGAAGTCCAGGTTCGGCTGCCGAACCTTATGTTCGGCCGCCGAACATGGCATGCATGCGGAGGCACGTTCGGCTCCCGAATGTGGCCTGGCCAGCCACCTATAAAGGGGTCCCTTAGCCGAAATGAGCGAGCTTTTCTCCCCATTGTCGGCCAAGGTGAGCTCTCCGCCATCCCTCGCCAATTTTGAGTTCCTTCCTTCAGATCTTTCACGTTTTTCACAAGTTTTCACTTTGTTTTGAAGATTTTCAAGTATAAAGCAAGTTTTGGAGTTTTGAGGTTCAAGAAACTCAATCTCTCCCATCTCCGAGCTAGGGTCGTTTTCCTCTCGATCTTCAAGAGGTAAGGGCCGATCTTGAGCTCACTATATGTTTTAAACAAGTTTTAAGTTGATTTACGGGTAGAAATGCATGTTTATGTTAGTTGAGCATTGTTAGGTTTTATGTGTTTTATGGACAATGTATGTTGGATATGCATGTTTGATGTGTTGTAGATGGGGTTTAGGATAGTTTGAAGCCCCTAGGAGCTGTTATGCTTGAGTATGCATGTTGTAGAATAGGAAAAAGCTTGATTGAAGGTTTTGGGAGGCAAATGTGCATGAGGAGCCGAGTTTCTGCCCTTTTGGCAGAAACCAGGTTCGGCAGCCGAAGGACTTTCAGCCGCCGAACCTGCCTGGGAGGCAAGCCTTTCGGCTGCCGAAGCCTGCCCCTGAAAATGGACTTTCGTCTCTGGAGGGCACTTTCGGCCGCCGAAGGTGCCGCCGAACCTGCCTGACTTTCGGCTCTGGAGGGACTTTCAGCCGCCGAACCTGCCGCCGAAAGTGCCTTGTTCAGCCTTCCTTTGCATGTTTGCATGATTGTTTTGAGGTGTTTTAGGGGGTTTTTGGGGGATGTTTTTAGAGTCATGTTCTAGTTGTTTGGTCCCCCATTTGAGTCCACCTGTGTAGGTTCAGACCCGAGGAACCGAGGACCCCAGCAGTGAGTCAACTGCTTTAGTCACTGTCAGAGCTAGCTGAAGTGAGTAGAATAAACCTTTACGTTTTAAAGCAAATAAATTATAAAGTTTTGAGCATATTCATGCATCATGAATGCCATGTGATATCCTAGGTTGTTTGCATTAGAATTCACGAATATGTTGCATTGCATTCTATGATGTTGATGTGGATTGGTTATTGGATGATCCTTTAGTCCTCATATGATATGATGTGATATGGTATGGTATGTCATGGTATGGAAGTCCGGTTGACCCATTCTACGTCCCAGCACCTTGGAAATGTTATGTTATGATATGTTTAAGAGAAAGACCGGTTGACCCATTCTACGTCCCGGCACTTTTGAATGTAGAGGACTATCGGTGACAATACCATCCGTGATGTGATTTGTCTGTGATGTGTTGCATTTCATTATGGCATATGATTTAAATATTTTTATTATTCTGCTCGCTGGGCTCTAGTAGCTCACACCTCTCCCTAATCCCCCAGGTTTGCAGGTACGGGTTAGGCAGAGAAGTCTAGATGAATGAAGTCATGTGTATGTAATAGTTAGAATGTGGACAATAAATTGTAAAATGATGTAAAGTTATGAATAGTTATGTCATTGTAAATGTTGATTTTGAGATTGAGGTTTAGAAATTGTGCTTGACCGAGTTTGTATAGTAATCCCTTTTGTAAACATGATCTATGTTTTATGATGTTTATGTTCCACCAAGCTTGTGTATGATGTAATGCCCCATTGGAGCATTTGATGAGAGCTCCAGTGTGGGGTTTATGTTTATGTTTATGTATATGTTTTTGGGCATGCACAGGTTGAGCTTGGTAAAAGAAAAGTTCAAATTTTTATGTATGCTGTTGATCATGTATGGGATTAAACAGGTTTACAGGATGTATGTCAGGCTTGCTAAGGGTCCCGGCGGCCTTATACCGATCTGGATTCTAGCGCCGGTAGTGGTCCGATTTTTGGGTCGTTACAGTCATCAGCAGGGTAGTACTGAAATAGATTCGCCACGTTAAACGTCTTGAAAATTTTCATCTCATGTGGGAGGTCAAAAATATAGGCATTGTCATTAATCTTCTGAATGATCTGGAATGGACTAATCTTCTTGGCGTCAAGGTTTTCTGTCCTCCACCACGCCCCTTGCTTAAATACACCATAACTTGATCACCGACATTGAAGGATTTGAAACGCCTATGTTTATCAGCTGTAGCTTTATATTTATCATTGACTTCTGTAAGGCATTGTTGTACTTGCTTCAAAACATATACGTGCTGCTTTGTCAAGTTGCGTGCTGCTTTGTCAAGTTGCTTGCTGCAATACTGTTGTGAGAACATGTGGGAAGTGCAATAAGATCAACTGTATGCGCTGGGACTTTCCTGTACACAAAAGCAAACGGTGACATCTTTGTGGAGCTGTGAATAGCACTGTTATAAGCAAATTCTACTTGGACAAGAGCAAGATCCCAAGCAATTTTCTTGTTACTGCAGATGCAACACAGAAGATTGCCAAGTGTGCGGTTTACCACTTCAGTTTGTCCATCAGTTTGGGGATGGGCAATACTGCTGTATCGAAGTTCAGTTCCAAAACGTTTCCATAAAGTCACCCCAAAGTGAGCTAGAAACTTCACATCTCTGTCAGAAGTAATGGTCTTGGGGACACCATGTAAGCGAACAATCTCCTGGAAAAATAGTTTTGTCACATTAGAAGCATCATTAGTTTTCTTGCAGGGAACGAAATGCGCCATTTTGGAGAACCTGTCAACAACAACAAAGATAGAATCAGATCCACGTTGAGTACGTGGAAGACCAAGAATAAAATCCATGGACAAGTCCTCCCAAGGATGTGCTGGAATAGGCAGTGGAGTGTATAAGCCTGTATTATATGAATGTCCATTCTGAGTTTGACACACTGGGCACTTCTAAACCATCCGACTTGTATCTCTTTTTAATTGTGGCCAGTAAAAACGCTCCTTCAACCCAGCAATAGTCTTGTCATGCCCCAAATGACCACTCAAAACTCCTTCATGGATTTTGCTGTAATACTCGGCTAGACTCCGGTATCGGAATTCCTACCGTCCGGTGGAATCTCGGATGTCGGAAACCTCTAGAAGGGTAAAATCATGTTTTTATAAAATGTTTTAATGTATCTTATGGTTTTAAGCAAAAAGGAAATTGAGTTTTAAAAGAAAAAGACCAAGGAGACATTTTCAGGTTCGGCCGCCGAACGTGGGATGGTTTAGGGGGGCAAGTTAGGCTTCCGAGAGTTTCAAAGGTTCGGCCGCCGAACCTCATGTTCGGCCGCCGAACTTGCATGAGTTTTGGAGGCACTTTAGGCTGCCGAAAGGTGGTCTACCAGCCCCTATATCTCCATGGCCGAAACGGGCTAGTTTTCTCCCCATTTTCGGCCACGGTGAGTTCTTGCTCTCCCATGGTTCATTTTAGATGTTTTTCCTTTGATCTTTCATGTTTTAACAAGCTTTATGTTGATTTGAAGATATTTGAACAAAAAGAGCAAGTTTTGGAAACTTGGAGACCAAGGAGCGGATTTCTCCCCATCTCCGAGTTGGATCGTCTCTCCTCTCGTTCTACAAGAGGTAAGAGTAGATCCATAGTTTCTTTCATGTTTTAAGTAAGTTTTATGAAGTTTCTTGGGGTAGAAATGCATGTGTAGGTTTATGTGGAGTTCATGGGTTTACTGTGCGTTTATGAACAATGTATGTTGGATATGCATGTTTGATGTGTTGTAGATGGGGTTTAGGATAGTTTGAAGCCCCTAGGAGCTTGTATGCTTGGGTATGCATGTTGTAGAATAGGAAAATGCATGATTGAATGAGTTGGGAGGCGTTTATGCATGTTGAGCTGAGTTTCTGCCCTTTTGGGAAGAACTCAGGTTTGGCAGCCGAAGGCTCTTTCGGCCGCCGAACCTGCCTTTGGTAGCATGTATCGGCTGCCGAACCCTGCCCTCGAAAGTGGACTTTCGGCTCTGGAAGGGAGTTTCGGCCGCCGAAGGTGCCATCGAACATGCATGAGTTTCGTCTCTGGAGGGAACCTTCGGCCGCCGAAAGTGCCGCCGAAGGTGCATGACTTTCGGCTCTGGAGGGCCTTTCGGCCACCGAACCTGCCGCCGAAAGTGCCCTGTTCAACCCTCCTTTGCATGATTTATGTGATTGTTTTAAGGTGTTTTAGGGGGTTTTTGGGGAGTATTTTAGAGTCATGTTTATGTATGTTAGGTCCCTCATTTGAGTCCACCTGTGTAGGTTCGGACCCGAGGAACCGAGGACCCCAGCAGTGAGTCAGTCGCTTCAAAGTCATTAGAGCTTCAGCCAGAGGTGAGTAGAATAAACACTTATGTTTTAAAACAAATAAATATAGATTTGAGCATGTTCATGTATCACGAATGCCATGTGATATTCTAGGTTGTTTGCATTAGAATTCACGAATATGTTACATTGCATAATTTGATGATGATGTGGATGGATGTTGGATGATCCTTAGTCCTCAATATGATACGATGTAATATGATACGGTATGATATGGTATGGAAGTCCGATTGACCCATTCTACGTCCCGACACTATGTAAGAGAAAGACCGGTTGACCCATTCTACGTCCCGGCACCTTGGAATGTAGAGGACTATTGGTGACAATACCATCCTTGATGTGATTTGTTTGTGATGTATTGCATTTCATGAAAGCATGAAATTTAAATTGAATGTTTAATTATTCTGCTCACTGGGCTTTATAGCTCACCCCTCTCCCTTAACCCCCAGGTTTGCAGGTACAGGGTAGACCAAGAGGTCAGCAGGAGTAGAGTCTTGTTTTATGTAATAGCTAGATGTGGACATGGATATGATGTAATGTAAAAGTATGATATAGAAATGTTATGTAATGATGCTTATGAAAGTTTAGAGTTGTGCTTGACCATAGTATTATGTTAATCCCTTTCTAGTACATGATCTTAATGTTTAATGATGATTATTATAAACCAAACTTAATTTATGTTATGTCACCCCATTGGAGCATTGATGAGGACTCCAAGGTGGGGTTAATGTTTATGTTTATGAATAGTGCATGCACAGGTTGAGTTTGGTGATTGAATGGAAAGAAAAGTTCAAAATTTTTATGTATGTTGTTGATCATGTATGGGATTAAACAGGTTCACAGGATGAATGTTTGGTTTGCTACGGGTCCCGGCGGCCTTAAGCCGATCTGGATCCTAGCGCCGGTAGCGGTCCGATTTTCGGGTCGTTACATTCGCGAATCAGCTTTTTCCGCAAAGAAGATCGATGAATGCATAACCTGTTCTCCTTAAAAAGAAAGCCATCATGTATCAAGAACCCATCAGTAGGCTGGTGAGTCTGGACTTTAATCCATATATTAGCAAAATCATCATCTGTAGCATACAAAGCCTTTAAGAATTCAAAACCTACAACCTCCTGATTAACTGTAATCAACAGAGCAGCCCTCCTACTCAAAGCATCTGCCACCTTATTACTATGGCCAACCTTATGTTTGATGACATAATGAAAGGCTCCAAAGTAAGCTGTCCATCGAGCATGCATCTTATTCACATATTTTTGAGTTTTAAAATGGATCAAAGATTGATGATCTGTGTAAATAATAAACTCTCACCCCATCAATACTGCTCCCAAGTTTTAAAAGCCCAGAATACTGCATATAGCTCCTGCTCATAAGTAGACCACTTCTTTCTAGCTTCATTCAGTTTCTCACTAAAGAAGGCTATAGGCCTTTTAGACTGTGACAACACTCCACCAATTTCAACTCCACAAGTATCACATTCAACTTCAAACAGTTTATCAAAATCGGGTAGAGCAAGAATAGGGGCAGAAGTAAGCTTATCTTTAATCTCTTTAAAGCTTTTGTTGGCAGCTTCAGTCCATGCAAATTTCTGCACTCTCTCTTTCTTCAAGCAATCTGTGATAGGGGCAACGATGCTGCTAAAATTTCTAATAAACCGTCGATAGAAAGTAGCAAGGCCATGAAAGCTGCGAACTTCAGAAATAGTTTTGGGGATAGGCCAATTCCGTATTGCTTCTACCTTCTTCTCATCAACATGTATCTCTTCTGCACTAATAATGAATTCCAGGAACAGAATGTGCTCTGTCATATAGATGCACTTCTTAAGATTAATAATCAGCTCACTTTCTTGCAAGGCTGTCATGACTTGACGGAGATGATATAGATATTCTTCCTCACTGTGACTAAAAATCAAGATGTCATCAAAATAAACAACCACAAATTTGCGTAAGAAAGGACGCAAAACCTGGTTCATGAGTCGCATAAAAGTGCTATGTGCATTCGTTAAACCAAAGGGCATAACCAGCCACTCATACAAGCTTTCCTTAGTCTTGAAGGCAGTCTTCCATTCATCTCCCTCCTTGATCCGAACTTGGTGATAGCCACTTTTAAGGTCAATTTTAGAAAAGACTTTAGATCCGGATAGCTGATCTAGCATATCATCCAATTGTGGAATAGGAAATCGATATTGAACTGTAATTTTATTGATGGCCCTGCTATCCACGCACATTCTCCATGTTCCATCTTTCTTTGGAACTAATAGGGCAGGTACTCCGTAGGGGCTAATGCTCTCCCGAATATGCCCCTTCTTCAGTAATTCTTCCACCTATTCTTGGAGGATTTCACTCTCCTTTGGACTCATCTTGTAATGAGGTAGATTCGGTAATTTTGATCCAGGAATGAGATCAATCTGATGTTGGATATCCTACAGAGGTGGAAGCTTGGATGATTCCTCCACTATCTTAGGAAACGCCTTCAACAGCTCTTTGACGGGTGGTGGTAAAGAGGGTGCATCCTCCATTGTACCTTTTGCTCTCACCAATAAAGCCAGTGTGCCTCCGGATTTCTCAACTGCGCCTGATTGATGCAGAAACCCCAGCCTATTAGAGACTGAAACGACACATACCCTAGTAAAAAGAACTTAATTCAGAAAATAATTCCCCAATCTAAAGCACCCTTAATTAACATGGAATTAAGAACACTTATAATGGATTGATATTAAGAGCAGCAAGAATAAGAAACATACAAGTTAGTATCAAACCTTATTCGTGATGCAATGTCAAGAACCAAGATCTCTCTTAAGCTCTCAAAGAAGAATCGCATAAAGCAATTGTATTGAATAATTGATAATCTGTCTACAATATGGAAAAAGAGATGCTTTATATAACATAAATAAAGACCCATGATCTTTGCCACTTCCCACTACTATGCATGGACCCATGATCTATGCCACTACCCACTACTCTGCATGGATCCATGATCTATGCCACTATCCACTACTGGATAACTACCCACTACTGTTTAACTACCCACTACCAAATAACTACCCACTACTGGTTAACTACCAACTACTAAATAACTTTCCACTATAAACATAAAATTTGAATTGTCAATAAGGACATATTTGGCCTAATTGACTTGTAATGGCCAGATTGTTTTTCAACTTCAAAATGAACTTGCAAAGCTTCAACATATTCCTTCATAAATCCTTGAAGTGCTTCCTTCAATCTCTTGGATCTCAACCTTGTAATTGGTCCTTGAGGCAATGCTAGCTCATCATTTTTGGTGTTGTTGGTCGTGCTTACATCATCCCCTCCCTCTTGAAAAGGATTCGTCCTTGAATCTGTACCAAAATCAAAAGGAGATAAATCAGAAACATTAAAGGTAGCACTTACACCAAACTCACCTGGTAGATCAATTATGTATGCATTGTCATTGATCCGTTTCAGCACTTGATATGGTCCATCCCCTCGTGCATCGAGTTTTAATTTCCTTTGAGTTGGAAACCTTTCCTTTTGCATATGGATCCAAACCCAATCACCTGGTTTGAATACAACTTTCTTGCGACCCTTATTGGCCTGTTTCTCATATATGCTGTTACGCTTCTCAATATGCTCACACGCTTTCACGTGTATTGATTTAATCATTTCAGCCTTCGCTTTTTTATCTAAATTAGACAACTCGTTCAAAGGTAAAGGTATTATATCTAATACAGTTAATGGATTAAAACCATACACAACCTCAAAAGGTGAATAACCAGTAGAAGAATGGACTGCTCGATTATAAGCAAATTCAACATATGGCAAACATTCTTCCCAAGTTTTCAAGTTCCTACCCACAATAGCACGAAGCATAGTTCCTAAAGTCCTATTAACAACTTCAGTTTGGCCATCTGTTTGTGGATAACAAGTAGTAGAAAATAAAAGTTTAGTACCCAACTTCCCCCACAAAATACGCCAGAAATGACTAAGGAACTTTGAATCTCTATCAGAAACAATAGTCCTAGGTATACCATGCAAACAGACTACTTCCCTGAAAAACAAATCAGCTATGTTCGTTGCATCATTAGTTTTATGACATGGAATAAAATGTTCCATCTTGCTAAAGCGATCTACAACAACAAACACTGAATCTCTACCTCTTTTTGTCCTAGGTAAACCTATCACAAAATCCATAGATATATCAGTCCAAGGTTCAGTAGGTACAGGCAAAGGAGTATACAACCCATGTGGCAATGACTTAGATTTAGCCTGTTTACATGCAAAGCATTAAGCACAAATTTTCTCTACATATTTTCGCATGTTAGGCCAATAAAAGTGTTCATTCAACATGTCTAAAGTCTTTTGCACACCAAAATGTCCCATTAATCCTCCTGAATGTGATTCTCTAACAAGCAACTCACGCACTTAACAATTAGGTATGCATATTTGTTTCCCCCTAAAAAGAAACCCATCATGCAAATAAAACTTTTTAAATGCCCCATGTTCACATGCCTTAAATACATCAGAAAAATCAGTATCATTCTCATACATACCTTTCAAATGCTCAAATTCTAACAACTTAGAACTAAGCATGGAAGTCAATGCATAACGTCTAGATAATGCATCGGCAACTACATTCTCTTTACCTTGCTTGTATTTAATCACGTAAGGAAAAATTTCGAGATACTCAACCCACTTACCATGTCGCTTGTTCAACTTACATTGTCCCTTCAAGTGTTTAAGAGACTGATGGTTGGTATGAATCACGAACTCATTAGGCAGCAAGTAGTGTTCCCAAACTTCAAGAGCCCTAATCAGTGCATAGAACTCTTTATCATAGGTGGAATAGTTCAATTGTGCGCCACCTAACTTCTCACTAAAATATGCTATGGGTCGGCCTTCCTGCATAAGAACAGCACCAATACCAATCCTAGAAGCATCACATTCAATTTCAAAGTTTTTAGAAAAATCAGGTAACCTTAAAACAGGAGCGGTAGTAAGTTTTTCTTTCAATGTGTTAAATGCAAGTTCTTGTTCTTTACTCCACTTAAACCCAACAGCCTTTTTAATAATCTCATTTAGAGGTGCAGCAATAGTGCTGAAATCTCTAACAAACCTCCTATAAAAGCTTGCTAATCCATGAAAGGATCTCACCTCATTAGCATTCTTAGGTGTAGGCCATTCTTGGATAGCCTTAACCTTTTCAGTATCTACCTCCACTCCACGTGAACTAATAATAAATCCTAGGAATATGACACTATCTGATGCGGAACCCCAGCCTATTAGAGACTGAAACGACACATACCCTAGTAAAAAGAACTTAATTCAGAAAATAATTCCCCAATCTAAAGCACCCTTAATTAACATGCAATTAAGAACACTTATAATGGATTGATTTCAAGAGCAGCAAGAATAAGAAACATACAAGTTAGTATCAAACCTTATTCGTGATGCAATGTCAAGAACCAAGATCTCTCTTAAGCTCTCAAAGAAGAATCGCATAAAGCAATTGTATTGAATAATTGATAATCTGTGTCTACAATAGAAAAATGGATGCTTTATATAGCCTAAATTAAGACCCATTATCTTTGCCACTTCCCACTACTATACATGGACCCATGATCTTTGCCACTACCCACAACTATGCATGGACCCATGATCTATGCCACTATCCACTACTAGGTAACCACCCACTACTGTTTAACTACCCACTACCAAATAACTACCCACTACTGGTTAACTACCAACTACTAAATGACTAACCACTATAAATACAGAATTTGAATTGTCAATAAGGACACATTTGGCCTAATTGACTTGGAATGGCCAGATTGTTCTTCAACTTCAAAATGAACTTGCAAAGCTTCAACATATTCCTTCATGAATCCTTGAAGTGCTTCCTTCAACCTCTTGGATCTCAGCCTTGTAATTGGTCCTTGAGGCAATGCTAGCTCATCATTTTTGGTGTTGTTGGTCGTGCTTACATCATCCCCTCCCTCTTGAAAAGGATTCGTCCTCGAATCTGTACCAAAATCAAAAGGAGACAAATCAGAAACATTAAAGGTAGCACTTACACCAAACTCACCTGGCAGATCAATTATGTATGCATTGTCATTGATCCGTTTCAGCACTTGATATGGTCCATCCCCTCGTGCATCGAGTTTTGATTTCCTTTGAGTTGGAAACCTTTCCTTTCGCATATGGATCCAAACCCAATCACCTGGTTTGAATACAACTTTCTTGCGACCCTTATTGGCCTGTTTCTCATATATGCTGTTACGCTTCTCAATATGCTCACGCGCTTTCACGTGTATTGATTTAACCATTTCAGCCTTCGCTTTTCCATCTAAATTAGACAACTCGTTCAAAGGTAAAGGCATTAAATCTAGTACAGTTAATGGATTAAAACCATACACAACCTCAAAAGGTGAATAACCAGTAGAAGAATGGACTGCTCGATTATAAGCAAATTCAACATATGGCAAACATTCTTCCCAAGTTTTCAAGTTCCTACCCACAATAGCACGAAGCATAGTTCCTAAAGTCCTATTAACAACTTCAGTTTGGCCATTTGTTTGTGGATGACAAGTAGTAGAAAATAAAAGTTTTGTACCCAATTTCCCCCACAAAACACGCCAGAAATGACTAAGGAACTTAGAATCTCTATCAGAAACAATAGTCCTAGGTATACCATGCAAACGGACTACTTTCCTGAACAACAAATCAGCTATGTTCGTTGCATCATCAGTTTTATGACATGGAATAAAATGTGCCATCTTGCTAAAGCGATCTACAACAACAAACACTGAATCTCTACCTCTTTTTGTCCTAGGTAAACCTATCACAAAATCCATAGATATATCAGTGCAAGGTTCAGTAGGTACAGGCAAAGGAGTATACAACCCATGTGGCAAGGACTTAGATTTAGCCTGTTTACATGCAAAGCATTGAGCACAAATTTTCTCTACATATTTTCGCATGTTAGGCCAATAAAAGTGTTCATTCAACATGTCTAAAGTCTTTTGCACACCAAAATGTCCCATTAATCCTCCTGAATGTGATTCTCTAACAAGCAACTCACGCACTGAACAATTAGGTATGCATATTTGTTTCCCCCTAAAAAGAAACCCATCATGCAAATAAAACGTTTTAAATGCCCCATGTTCACATGCCTTAAATACATCTGAAAAATCAGTATCATTCTCATACATATCTTTCAAATGCTCAAATCCTAACAACTTAGAACTAAGCATGGAAGTCAATGCATAACGTCTAGATAATGCATCGGCAATCACATTCTCTTTACCTTGCTTGTATTTAATCACATAAGGAAAGATTTCGAGATATTCAACCCACTTACCATGCCGCTTGTTCAACTTCCCTTGTCCCTTCAAGTGTTTGAGAGACTGATGGTCGGTATGAATCACAAACTCATTAGGCAGCAAGTAGTGTTCCCAAACTTCAAGAGCCCTAATCAGTGCATAGAACTCTTTGTCATAGGTGGAATAGTTCAATTGTGCGCCACCTAACTTCTCACTAAAATATGCTATGGGTCGGCCTTCCTGCATAAGAACAGCACCAATACCAATCCCAGAAGCATCACATTCAATTTCAAAGGTTTTAGAAAAATCAGGTAACCTTAAAACAGGAGCGATAGTAAGTTTTTCTTTCAATGTGTTAAATGCAAGTTCCTGTTCTTTACCCCACTTAAACCCAACAGCCTTTTTAATAATCTCATTTAGAGGTGCAGCAATAGTGCTGAAATCTCTAACAAACCTCCTATAGAAGCTTGCCAATCCATGAAAGGATCTCACCTCATTAGCATTCTTAGGTGTAGGCCATTCTTGGATAGCCTTAACCTTTTCAGTATCTACCTCAACTCCACGTGAACTAATAATAAATCCTAGGAATATGACACTATCAGTACAAAATGTGCATTTCTTAAGATTACCATACAGTTCATGTTCACGCAACTTCTGTAAAACAAGTTCAACATGCCTAATGTGGTCATCCATGTTTCGGCTATAAATCAATATATCATCAAAATACACAACCACAAACTTACCTAGGTAATCACGCAAAACATGGTTCATTAATCTCATAAATGTGCTAGGTGCATTAGTTAAGACAAAAGGCATGACTAACCATTCATATAAACCATATTTTGTCTTAAAGGCAGTTTTCCACTCATCACCTAACTTCATCCTAATTTGATGATAACCGCTTTTCAAATCAATTTTTGTAAAGAAAACAGCACCACATAATTCTTCAAGCATATCATCTAATCTAGGAATAGGATGGCGATACTTTACAGTGATTTTGTTGATCGCACGACAATCAACACACATGCGCATTGTTCCATCTTTCTTTGGAACCAACAAAACAGGTACTGCGCATGGACTAAGGTTCTCCCTGATATGTCCCTTAGCTAGCAACTCATCAACTTGCTTTTGCAATTCCTTCGTCTCCTCAGGATTGCTACGGTAAGCTGGGTTTGGAATCTGAGCTCCAGGAACAAAATCGATTTGATGTTCTATTCCCCTAATGGGTGGCAACCCAGATGGCACCTCCTCAGGAAATACATCCGCAAACTCCTGCAATAACTTAGAAAAAGAACTAGGCAATTCAACAGTAGGGTTAGTCTCAATCATAAAATTGGAACTAAAACGCAATATAATCAAAGCTCTCTTCCCTAAGTATGCTTTCTTCAGCTCTCTCTCTTTACAATAAAAGGAAGACTTGCTGAATTTTTCACTCTTCTCACTCAGCTCTCCTTTTACCTCCACACTCACTAACGTTTTCTCTCCTGCACATCTCTCATTTTTATCCTTTCCCGTGCAGTCACTCTCCTTTGGGCCATTCGAAACTTTCATTTTACTGCTGGCCTCTTTTCCCTCATTCTTTTTACTTGTCTCACCTCCCTTACCCAATTTAGCAGATTGTTGTAATTTCACTTGATCTGCATATACATCTTTAGGAGATAATGGTACAAGTATATATTTTACACCGAGAAACGTAAAAGAAAACCTATTACTATACCCATCATGAATGACACGCCTATCAAATTGCCATGGTCTACCTAACAAAATGTGTCCAGCCTGCATGGGTACAATATCACAAGTAACCTCATCTACATATTTGCCAATAGAAAATGACACTTTACATTGCTTGGTTACCTTTGCCTCGCCGCTATCATTCAACCACTGAAGTCTGTAAGGATTAGGGTGTTTAATAGTTTCTAGTCCTAATTTATCAACTAAAATAGTACTAGCACAATTAACTTGACTACCCGAATCTATTATCATGCTACAGACTTTACCACCAACCAAACAACGAGTGTGAAAGATGTTTTCACACTGTTCAAGTCCCTCTTCTTTAATAGAAACATTTAAAGTACGCAATATCACTAAGGACTCTCCTTGAACAGGATACTCTTCTATCTCTACATCAGAACAATCTTCTAAAGGTGGTACTTCATCAGAATCAAAATCACTTTCGGAGACTATCTCATCTCCCCTCACTACCATAGCACGTTTATTAGCACACTCATTGGCATAATGCCCACGCCCTTTACATTTAAAGCACTGAATATCTCTAGTTCTATTTGATTTAGGGGCTGATTCATTTTTACCATGAGAGTTGGATGTTTCTTTGGAAGGTAACATGCCTTTTTGAGTTGAAGACTTTTCAAACCTTTTAGGATCAGGCTTGGTGTTCCATTTGGAACCCCATTTGCTGTTGGAGTTTTGAGCAGCCCTGTTGCTCCCCCATCTATTTCGGCCTCTTTGTCTTTCCACCTTAATTGCAATGTTCACCAAGTCTTCCAAATCAACATATGGTTGCAAATCAACCACATCAGCAATCTCCTTGTTTAGACCACCAAAGAAACGAGCCATAGTCTGGTCTTCCTCCTCCACTATGTTTGCTTTGATCAGGAGCAACTCCATCTCCTTATGATACTCATCAACAGACTTTGATCCCTGAGTTAATCTTTGCAATTGATGATGGAGATCTCTATGGTAATAAGTAGGCACATATTTCTTCCTCATGATTCGCTTCATCTCATCCCAACTAGCAATGGGTAACTCTCCATTCCTTCTCCTAGATTTCACAAGCTCATCCCACCATATTAGTGCATAATCTGAAAACTCAAGGGCAGTAAGTTTTACCTTTTTATCATCGGAATAGTTTTGACAGTTAAAAACCATCTCCACTTTACGCTCCCACTCTAAATAGGCATCAACATCAGCCTTACCATTGAAGCTTGGAATCTTCATCTTTATGGAGTTCATACTGTTATCTACATATGGTACACGATCATTGAACCTTCTGGCTCGGACAGGGGCTGATTGTGCCTCATTTTCCTCATCATAGGATGGATCGTGTGTATCATCATCCCTCTGAATGGACTTGCCCTTTGAAGATCTAAGGTTGTCCTCAAGGTTATCCATTCTCGAATTTAGCTTCTGAAAGCTATCCATGAAAGCTTTATATATATCTTTAAGATCAAATGTAGGGTCAGAAGTATCACCAGTATTATGCCCAGACATTATAGAAAAAAATTCACAATTCTCTCAACTCACGTGTTTAATTTTCAAGCACTCACTTGGTATCTCAAAAGTGCAGTTCAGAATAAGGACTCAATAAGCCAAGCTTGTATGATTCAAATAATAAGGAAAGCAAGGAAAGACCTAAGAAGAAAAGATAGGAAACAACACTAGATGCAAACTGACCAAAATGAACAAATAGATTGATTTAGCACACAAAAGTTAAATTTCGTGTACTAAGTGTAATTAGATGTTCAACAATGTGCAATTTGTCAAACTAAATGTAAGGAACCAACAGACAGGAAGACACCAAATTGACAAACTAAGAATCAAAAATTGACAAGACGGATGTGCTTAACATGAAGTTTTCCCTAAGCATGCAATCCTAGGTTAACTGATATTAATATTGACTCAACAAAATTAATTCAAAGCAAGCAAACAAAATAGACACTTAAAACAGCAAGTATTAAGTACAACTGTTTTGTGAAAATACTACCCAAATTTGTCCTAAACCTACCCCAAACATGTATTTCGAATTCCAAGCCCAGAAATATGTTCAAGGTATATGAAATATGATTTATATCAGTAGATATCAATCAGGATGAAGTTTGAACAAATGAACCAAAGTGGCAGAAATTCTTTTTTTTTTTTCCTTTTTTTTTTCTTCTTGTTTTGATTTTTTTTTTTATATGGACAGAAGTAAAACACTGGAAATACTATTCTAAGAGTATTAGAATGACAGCATATGAATTAGGGCAGAAAGCATAAACCAAATCACTAAAGATAGTAATTCAGCCTAAACAAGAATTTAGGGTAAAATTTGATTTGAACAACAACCAAACAATGTATTCGGCTCTAATAGGTATCCCAAACCAGATTTCCAAAGTGATATATTCAGCCAATAATGGACAAAATTGAATGCAAAGACGCAAAGGATAGTTAAGAAATTATTACTAAGCCTAGCTTTGATACCAATTGATGCGGAACCCCAGCCTATTAGAGACTGAAACGACACATACCCTAGTAAAAAGAACTTAATTCAGAAAATAATTCCCCAATCTAAAGCACCCTTAATTAACATGCAATTAAGAACACTTATAATGGATTGATTTCAAGAGCAGCAAGAATAAGAAACATACAAGTTAGTATCAAACCTTATTCGTGATGCAATGTCAAGAACCAAGATCTCTCTTAAGCTCTCAAAGAAGAATCGCATAAAGCAATTGTATTGAATAATTGATAATCTGTGTCTACAATAGAAAAATGGATGCTTTATATAGCCTAAATTAAGACCCATGATCTTTGCCACTTCCCACTACTATACATGGACCCATGATCTTTGCCACTACCCACAACTATGCCCATCCATGATCTATGCCACTATCCACTACTAGGTAACCACCCACTACTGTTTAACTACCCACTACCAAATAACTACCCACTACTGGTTAACTACCAACTACTAAATGACTACCCACTATAAATACAGAATTTGAATTGTCAATAAGGACACATTTGGCCTAATTGACTTGGAATGGCCAGATTGTTCTTCAACTTCAAAATGAACTTGCAAAGCTTCAACATATTCCTTCATGAATCCTTGAAGTGCTTCCTTCAACCTCTTGGATCTCAGCCTTGTAATTGGTCCTTGAGGCAATGCTAGCTCATCATTTTTGGTGTTGTTGGTCGTGCTTACATCACTATCAGTACAAAATGTGCATTTCTTAAGATTAGCATACAATTCATGTTCACGCAACTTCTGTAGAACAAGTTCAACATGCCTAATAGGATCATCCAGGTTTCGGCTATAAATCAATATATCATCAAAATACACAACCACAAACTTACCTAGGTAATCACGCAAAACATGGTTCATCAATCTCATAAATGTGCTAGGTGCATTAGTTAAGCCAAAAGGCATCACTAACCATTCATATAAACCATATTTAGTCTTAAAGGCAGTTTTCCACTCATCACCTAACTTCATCCTCATTTGATGATAGCCGCTTTTCAAATCAATTTTGGTAAAGAAAACAGCACCACATAATTCTTCAAGCATATCATCTAATCTAGGAATAGGATGGTGATACTTTACAGTGATTTTGTTGATCGCACGACAATCAACACACATGCGCATTATTCCATCTTTCTTTGGAACCAACAAAACAGGTACTGCGCATGGACTAAGGCTCTTTCTAATATGTCCCTTAGCTAGCAACTCATCAACTTGCCTTTGCAATTCCTTTGTCTCCTCAAGATTACTCCAGTAAGCTGGACGGTTTGGAATTTGAGCTCCAGGAACAAAATCGATCTGATGTTCTATTCCCCTAATGGGTGGCAACCCAGATGGCACCTCCTTAGGAAATACATCCGCAAAATCCTGCAATAACTTAGAAAAAGAACTAGGCAATTCATCAGTAGGGTTAGTCTCAATCATAAAATTGGAACTAAAACGCAACATAATCAAAGCTCTCTTCCCTAAGTATGCTTTCTTCAACTCTCTCTCTTTACAATAAAAGGAAGACTTGCTAAATTCTTCACTCTTCTCACTCAGCTCTCCTTTTACCTCCACACTCACTAATGTTTTCTCTCCTGCACGTCTCTCATTTTTATCCTTTCCTATGCAGTCACTCTCCTTTGGGCCATTGAAAACTTTCTTTTCACTACTGGCCTCTTTTCTCTCATTCTTTTTACTTGTCTCACCTCCCTTACCCAATTTAGCAGATTGTTGTAATTTCACTTGATCTGCATATACATCTTTAGGAGATAATGGTACAAGTATATGTTTTACACCAAGGAACGTAAAAGAAAACCTATTACTATACCCATCATGAATGACATGCTATCAAATTGCTAAGGTCTACCCAACAAAATTTGTCCAGCCTGCATGGGTACAATATCACAAGTAACCTCATCTACATACTTGCCAATAGAAAATGAAACTTTACATTGCTTGGTTACCTTTGCTTCGCCACTATCATTCAACCACTGAAGTCTGTAAGGATTAGGGTGTTTAATAGTTTCTAATCCTAATTTATCAACTAAAATAGTACTAGCATAATTAACTTGACTACCCGAATCTATTATCATGCTACAGACTTTACCACCTACCAAACAACGAGTGTGAAAGATGTTTTCACGCTGTTCAAGTCCTTCTTCTTTAATAGAAACATTTAAAGTACGCAATATCACTAAGGACTCTCCCTGAACATGATACTCTTCTATCTCTACATCGGAACAATCTTCTAAAGTTGGTATTTCATCAGAATCAGAATCAGTTTCGGAGACTATTTCATCTCCCCTCACTATCATGGCACATTTATTAACACACACATTGGCATAATGCCCACGCCCTTCACATTTAAAGCACTGAATATCTCTAGTTCTTTTTGATTTAGGGACTGATTCATTTTTACTATGAGAGTTGGATGTTTCTTTGGAAGGTAACATGCCTTTTTGAGTTGAAGACTTATCAAACCTTTTAGGATCAGGCTTGGTGTTCCATTTGGAACCCCATTTGCTGTTGGAGTTTTGAGCAGCCCTGTTGCTCCCCCATCTATTTCGGCCTCTTTGTCTTTCCACCTTAATTGCAATGTTCACCAAGTCTTCCAAATTAACATATAGTTGCAAATCAACCACATCAGCAATCTCCTTGTTAAGACCACCAAAGAAACGAGCCATAGTCTGGTCTTCCTCCTCCACTATGTTTGCTTTGATCAGGAGCAACTCCATCTCCTTATGATACTCATCAACAGACTTTGATCCCTGAGTTAATCTTTGCAACTGATGATGGAGATCTCTATGGTAATAAGTAGGCACATATTTCTTCCTCATGATTCGCTTCATCTCGTCCCAACTAGCAATGGGTAACTCTCTATTCCTTCTCCTAGATTTCACAAGCTCATCCTACCATATTAGTGCATAATCTGAAAACTCAAGGGCAGCAAGTTTTACCTTTTTATCATCAGAATAGCTTTGACAGTTAAAAACCATCTCCACTTTACGCTCCCACTCTAAATAGGCATCAACATCAGCCTTACCATTGAAGCTTGGAATCTTCATCTTTATGGAGTTCATACTGTTATCTACATATGGTACATGATCATTGAACCTTCTGGCTCGGAAAGGGGCTGATTGTGCCTCATTTTCCTCTTCATAGGATGGATCGTGTGTATCATCATCCCTCTGAATGGACTTGCCCTTTGAAGATCTAAGGTTGTCCTCAAGGTTATCCATTCTCGAATTTAGCTTCTGAAAGCTATCCATGAAAGCTTTATATATATCTTTAAGATCAAATGTAGGGTTAGAAGTATCACCAGTATTATGCCCAAACATTATAGAAAAAAAATTCATAATTCTCTCAACTCACGTGTTTAATTTTCAAGCACTCACTTGGTATCTCAAAAGTGCACTTCAGAATAAAGACTCAATAAGCCAAGCTTGTATGATTCAAATAATAAAAAAAGCAAGGAAAGACCTAAGAAGAAAAGATAGGAAACAACACTAGATGTAAACTGACCAAAATGAACAAATAGATTGATTTAGCACACAAAAGTTAAATTCCGTGTACTAAATGTAATTAGATGTTCAACAATGTGCAATTTGTCAAACTAAATGTAAGGAACCAACAGACAGAAAGACACCAAATTGACAAACTAAGAATAAAAAATTAACAAGACGGATGTGCTTAACACGAAGTTTTCTCTAAGTATGCAATCCTAGGTTAACTGATATTAATATTGACTCAATAAAAACAATTCAAAGCAAGCAAACAAAATAGACACTTAAAACAGCAAGTATTAAGTACAACTGTTTTGTGAAAATACTAACCAAATTTGCCCTAAACCTA
This sequence comes from Manihot esculenta, assembly GCF_001659605.2. Classification (NCBI taxonomy): domain Eukaryota; kingdom Viridiplantae; phylum Streptophyta; class Magnoliopsida; order Malpighiales; family Euphorbiaceae; genus Manihot; species Manihot esculenta. The sequence continues at coordinate 17,678,069 of NC_035173.2, read as the reverse complement.
CCCCAAACATGTATTTCGAATTCCAAGCCCAGAAATATGTTCAAGGTATATGAAATATGATTTATAACAGTAGATATCAATCAGAATGAAGTTTGAACAAATGACCCAAAGTGGCAGAAATTCTTTTTTTTTTCTTCTTGTTTTGGTTTTTTTTCTTTTATATGGACAGAAGTAAAACACTGGAAATACTATTCTAAGATTATTAGAATAGCAGCATATGAATTAGGGCAGAAAGCATAAACCAAATCACTAAAGATAGTAATTCCGCCTAAACAAGAATTTAGGGTAAATTTTGATTTGAACAGCAACCAAACAATGTATTCGACTCTAATAGGTATCCCAAACCAGATTTCCAAAGTGATATATTCAGCCAATAATGGACAAAATTGAATGCAAAGACGCAAAGAATAGTTAAGAAATTATTACTAAGCCTAGCTCTGATACCAATTGATGCGGAAACCCCAGCCTATTAGAGACTGAAACGACACATACCCTAGTAAAAAGAACTTAATTTAGAAAATAATTCCCCAATCTAAAGCACCTTTAATTAACATGCAATTAAGAACACTTATAATGGATTGATTTTAAGAGCAGCAAGAATAAGAAACATACAAGTTAGTATCAAACCTTATTCGTGATGCAATGTCAAGAACCAATATCTCTCTTAAGCTCTCAAAGAAGAATCGCATAAAGCAATTGTATTGAATAATTGATAATATGTCTACAATATGGAAAAAGAGATGCTTTATATAACATAAATAAAGGCCCATAATCTTTGCCACTTTCCACTACTATGCATGGACCCATGATCTATGCCACTACCCACTACTTTGCATGGATCCATTATCTATACCACTATCCACTACTGGATAACTATCCACTACTGGATAACTACCCACTACTGTTTAACTATCCACTACCAAATAACTACCCACTACTGGTTAACTATCAACTACTAAATAACTTCCCACTATAAATACAAAATTTGAATTGTCAATAAGGACACATTTGGCCTAATTGACTTGTAATGGCCAGATTGTTCTTCAACTTCAAAATGAACTTGCAAAGCTTCAACATATTCCTTCATGAATCCTTGAAGTGCTTCCTTCAATCTCTTGGATCTCAACCTTGTAATTGGTCCTTGAGGCAATGCTAGCTTATCATTTTTGGTGTTGTTGGTCGTGCTTACATCATTGATAGCCTCTGCACTCCCATGGAAACAACAACAACAGTCTTCCCTTCCACTTTAGAATGTTTCGCAGAACCGGAAGGCAAGATAGTAATCTTCTTTTGATTCCACATGAACATGTATGAATTCTCCTTCCTCTTATGCAAAGCATCAACATCGAATTGCCAAGGCCGACCTAGCAAAATGCCACAGCAATCCATATCCATAACATCATAATTAAATAGGTTCAGTATAAAATTTACCGATCGAGATAGGCACGCTGCAGATTCTATTGACCTCAATTGTTGGACCTTCCTTAATCCATCTGACTTTGTATGGCAAAGGGTGTGGCTGTGTAGGCAACTGCAATTTCTCTACCAATTGCTTAGCTATCAGATTCTCACAACTGCAGCTATCTATAATTAGCCTACAAATTGCCTCTCCTACTCGACATTTTGCCTGGAAAATCTTCCTCCTTTATGTCTCATCCTCCTATTTTGTTGAGCATAAGATTTTCTTCACCACATAGGTGACCTCTCCATCTTCTTAATCAGCAATAGATCCATCATCGTCATCCACTTCCTCATCAATTTCAACCACGTGCTCAACTATATTAACCTGTCGGCGGTTAGTATTAACACCTCTGCGTTCTGGACAATTATTTGATCGATGACCAGATTCCCTGCAACTGTAAAATATGTCTCCCGTTGGCTTCTGATAAGGATTGGTTCTGCCTCCTTTGTCTGTTGTAGTGGTGACTGCCTTTCCCTTATTGTCTCTCCTTTCTTCCATAGTATTATGAGAATTGCCAGAATTAACAACCTTAGAAGGCTGCCCGCTGTAATTGTCTCTATACTGCTGCGTCCCTGTTGAACCATAATTTTTGTAATTGAAATTTCGGTTGTACTGCTGTCGTGGTTGCCAATCAATACGCTCTTTTGCCCTTTTTGCCATCTCAATAGCGTCTGCCAAGGTGAAAATCGCAGCTACTCCCATCATACAATGAATTTCGTCATTCAGGCCCCTCTGATAATGAGCAACCTGTTGGGCTTCATTCTCACAGTTTTCACACCTTGCCTGCAACCTCAAAAATTCCTCGGTATATTCATCCACCATTCGGTTTCCCGGTTATACAAAACCTGAGCGTGATCGCTAGGCAAGAACTGTTGTTCAAACATCTGCTTCATCAACAACCAGTTTCGTATGGGCTCCAGCCTCCTCCGATAGCGTTCATTTTGAATCGAATTCCACCAGGCTACTGTACCCCCTTTTAACTTATAGCCACAATTGGAACCTTGCGCTCCTCTTCCACATTCATAACTTCAAAGAAACGTTCAACCTCTGCCAGCCAATCAAGAACAAATTCCACATCTAACGAACCAGAAAAGTTTTGAAGGTCTACCTTGATCTTGTAACCTTCATGATAATTCTGTTGGGGATTTACAGGCACAGGATTGGTGTAATACCCGGCTAGATTCCGGCATAGGAATCCCTACCTTCCGGCGGAATCTCCGTTGAAATCTGGAATTTTGAAGATGCCAGAGGCTTCTAGAGGGGTAAAATGTGTTTTCTAAAATGTTTTTTCTAAAATGTTTTACTGATTTCATGGTCTTAAATGAAAAAGAATTGAGTTTTAAAAAGAAAAGACCAAGGAGGCATTTGCCAGGTTCGGCCGCCGAAAGTGAAGTTCGGCCGCCGAACATGGAAAGGCTTCGGGAGCGCCTTTGGCCTCCGAAAGTCTTGTTTGAACGAGCCAAGGTTCGGCCACCGAACCTCAAGTTCGGCCGCCGAACATGCATGAGTTTAGGGGGCACGATAGGCTGCCGAAGGTCTCTGACCAGGCCACCTATAAAGGGCCCTCAGATCGAAAATGGGCGAGTTTTCTCCCCATTCTCGAGCTCAGGTGAGTTCTTGTGCTCCTTTGGTCGTTTTTATGCTTTTTCTACCCATCCCTCAAAGTTTTCATGAGATCTACCCTCGTTTTGAAGTTTTAAAGCTTAGATTGAAGTTTTGGGAGCTTGGAGCTTTTGGGGCTTGGATTCTCCACACCTCCGAGTTAGAGATCACGCAACCCTCGATCTTCAAGAGGTAAGTGTAGATCTTTGCTTTCCTAGTGTCTTTTGAAGTCTTATGAAGGTTTTTAATGGTAGAGTATGGGTAGATATGCATGTTAGGATTTATGTGGGTTTTATGCCCAATGTATGTTATGTGATGCTCATGTATGTTTATATGATGCTATGTTGAATGTTTAGGCTAGGTTATGCATGTGGGAGAGTGTATGCATGAGTGGGAAAGAGCAAGTGAGATTTTGGATAGTTTTGTTTGTTTTGGCTTATGTGGGTCATAAGCCATTTAAGTATGCTTTTTGATGTTCTTTGTTGGAGTTTAAGCTTGTTTAAACTCCTTTGTGCATGGTTAAGGGTTTATGCATGTTTTGGTAAGGTTGGGTGCTTGTGTTGGGGTGTTTGGAAGGTTTGGGAGGCTTGAATGCATGAGAAGCTGAGTTCTGCCCTTCTAGGAAGAACTCAGGTTCGGCCACCGAAGGTGGTTTCGGCCGCCGAACTTGCCTTTGGATGCATGGATTGGCCGCCTAACCTTGCCCCCGAAAGCTGAGTTTTGGCTTGAAAGCAGACTTTCGGCCACCGAAGGAAGGATTCGGCCGCCGAAAGTGCCTGACTTTTGTCTCTGTAGTGGGACTTTCGACCGCCGAAGGTGCCCGAGTTTCGTCTCTGGAGAGAGGGTTCGGCCGCCGAAGGTGCCGCCGAAAGTGCCCTGTCCAGCCTTTTCAAGGTTGTTTTCTATGCATATTTAAGTGATGTTTTTAGGGATTTTTGGGTAGTTGTTTATGAGTGGTTAGAATGTGTTTGGCACCTCATTCGAGTCCACCTGTGTAGGACCAGACCCGAGGGATCGAGGAGGCCATTAGTGTTAGCAGTTGCAGAGTCAGTTCAGCGTCTGCCAGAGGTGAGTAGAACTAAACTTAATCTTTTACTTTATGAAATCAAATGCCTAAAGCATGCTCATGCACCATGTTTATATGTAATAGGTTGATTGCACTAGTTACACAAATATGAAGCATTGCATTATTTACTGTTGATGGAGATTGGACCAAGGACGACCCCACTAGCCCTAGAGATGTTGTGAGACCTGGCCGGGCCAGGCATACATATACAGTTGTTGTAAGACCTGGCCGAGTCAGGCATACGAAGGTTGTGAGACCCGGCCGGGCCGGGCATATTGAGACTGGAAGGGATGTTTTGGGGTTAGGTCCAATCCGTGATATGATTTGTTTGTGCTGTGACGCATTCCATGAAAGCATGTAATTAATGAACTGTTTTCTTTGTTTCTACTCACTGGGCTTTTTAGCTCACCCCTCTCCCCTAACCCCAGTGTTGCAGGTTTGAGGTCGTTCGGGAAGTCTCAAGAGTAAAGGTTTGCTTATGTAATAGTATTAGATTACTACTTTTAGTGTGGATATGTATTGTAAATTGATATAATGTTTTGTAAGAGATTGTAAAGTAAGTGGAGTTATGTTTATGGATTAGTACTGTGCTTGGCCCTAAGACTTGGTTAGTCCCTTTTTAATACATGATGTATGTTATGCTAGATGTTGAGTTGTGTTGGAACTAATCTTATGGCATGTGTTGTTTATCACGCTATGGTAATGGATGAGGACCCTAGTGGAGGTCTTGTGTTGTGGTTTGATGCATGCACAGGTTAGGTGTGGTTCTTTGGATGTGACTCCGGCTTGATGTATGTTATGTAGACCCAGCTAGAGTTTTGATGAGGGCTCTAGTAGGGGGGGTCCTTTTATGTTTTCAGTTATGTCGCATACAGGTCAGGTTCGGTTTGTACATCAGATGTTTGAGTTTTTATGTTAAAGTTTTGATCATGTATAGGATTTGACCAGGTGATAGGAGGCATGTTTGGCTTGCTACGGGTCCCGGCGGCCTTAAGCCGATCTGGATCCTAGCGCCGGTGGCGGTACAGGTCGTTACGGTAGGGTATCGGTTTTCGGGTCGTTATAGAGTGGTATCAGAGCTTTGGGCCTCGAGAGTACGGTGTGTTGCACATCGAAAAGAGGTTGGCTTAGAGGTCATAGAAGGGCAAGCACAATAGGAAGAATCATGTCCACTAGGATAGGATGTGGAGTCCTGTCTTGTTTGATGATGATGTGGAATGCCATGAGTTTATGCATGTGCATTAATGTTATGTGTGATATGCTATGTATGCTATGTATGTTGCAGGTTCATGTGTTTCCACCTGAACCTTATGATGCTAATGATTGATTGTATGCTTGTGTGTTGTTCTTCAGAGAGGAGCCAGAATGCGAGGTGCTCGTCGATCTGTGGAATCGACTGGAGTTCCATCTGAGAGGGAAGGTATGGACACCTTTCCCCCTGCTCTGCCAAAAGCGCAGTCGTGGGGAGTCAGCAGATGGGGAACATCAAGGGACCCTGGAAGGTCTTTTGATGTAAGCAGAGAAGGAATGGCTCCAAGAAGGATGTCAGCTAGTGCGAGAGAAGTGGAGATGGATGTTCAGAGAAGATATGTCAGTATGGGAGATTTTCAGGAGGATGCTCAGACTCAGGATTCCAGAATCTCAGGTTCAGGAGGGATTGATCCCTCCACTCTGAGTACAGCCTCCACGAAAAGCAAGAAGTGGGGCAGAACCCTGAGGGGGAAGAAGAAGAAGTTATGGAGTCGGTTGAAGTCTAGTCTGGGATTAGGTGGTGGTTCGAGCTCTGGCTCAGGCAGTTCAAGATGCTTGAGGTGCGGAAGGCCGCACAAGGGAGTCTGCCGTTATGGGACTAATCTATGTTACAGGTGCGGACAGGAGGGGCACATAGCACGTGAGTGTCCCACTGCGCCCAGGTTGGCTCCGTCCCAGCAAGCAGCTTCAGGTAGAGCAGCTCAGCCAGTAGCTCCAGCCGTGTTTCAGGTTAGTGGTCAAGGCAGAGGAAGAGGGTCAGCCCCTCATTCCTCAGGTTTCCGTGAAGAAGGTCCGTCAGCTCCAGCTCGGATCTTCACCCAAGCTCAGCAAGAGGCAGACACATCGAACATGGTGGTGTCAGGTACGCTCACTTTTGAAAGTTCTGATGTGTATGTTTTTGTGAACCCTAGTGTTTTTCTCTTTCTTTAGTTGCTCTAGGAGCCGTCGAGAGGTTGAGTTGATAGCTTTTGGGCTAGAGTGTTCTCTTTGGGTCAGTAGACTCACGTGTGATCCATCTGTGGCAGAGTCAGTCTGCCGGTTCAGTTCTGTTTCAGTTGAGGGTAGGTGCCTTCCACTCGATTTTGAGGTCCTAGACTTGACTGTCTGGACGTCAATCGAGGGATGGATTGGTTTCTGCTCGTGGTGCTATCTTAGTCTGTAGAGACAAGGTAGTCAAGTTCAGAGGACAGGATGGGTCAGAGGTAGTCTGTTGAGGGAATACAGTAGGGATGCCTAGAGGTTTGATGTCAGCCTGTCAGGTTCGTAGGGTACGTAGGAGGGGTTGTCAGAGGGTTCGAGTTCTTGTTGAGAGTTTAGCAGTCAGGTCGGGGAACCAGCCTCAGTGGTAATAGTTAGAGAGTTCTTAGTTGTTTTCTCAGGCGAGTTGTCAGGTTTACCATCTGTCAGGGAGTTAGAGTTTGGTGTAGGAGTGGTGTCTGGATGCAGAACCATTTCTACCCTTCCCTATAGGATGGCGCCTGCGTAGAGAGAGGTAGTAGTCAGAGTAGAGGCGAGACTTGGTAGACAGGGGTTTTATCCGACCTAGTACCTCACCCTGGATTGTTCCAGTGTGGTTGTGGAAAAAGAAGGATGGATCCTCGAGACTTTGTAACGACTGTAAGCAGTTGACCAAGGTCACTACCAAGAGCAGGTATTCCCATGCAGGATGGATGATCTATTGGGACAGCTAGTAGGAGCTGGTTGTTTTCCAAGATAGATCTGAAATCCGGGCTCTACCTGTGAGAGTCAGAGTTAGTTTTGGGTTAGCAGTGAGAAGAAGCCAATTAGTAGAGAAGATGAAGAGAAAAGAGTAAGGATCAGAGTAGCGCAGTGGAAGCGTGTCGAGTTTCAGGTGAAGGTTGGGTATTGCTAAGGTGTCTCCATTGGTAAGGGTGATTTCCTATGGAAAAGTCCATTCGGGTTTCCATGTTCCTGTGTTACAGAAGCTCGTGTCAGATCCAAGTGAGGTTCTTAAAGAACCAGAGGTGGAGATCTCAAGGGATCTCACCTGTGTTGAGCAGTTAGTGCGAATCATGGACACATAAGTCAAGAAGTTAAGGAACAAGGAAATCCCGATGGTGAAAAGTTTTGAAAATCACCACTGGTTGATAGTGAGTGTTTGGGAGACCCGGGAGTTTATACTCCAGTAGTGCCTGTGTCTCTCTTACAGGAGAGAGATTTTTAGGTTTTGCTTGCTGGTTTGCTTGCTTGTTCATGTATGATTGATGTTATGTTTTATGCTATGCCTGTTTGTTTGTGGAACATTCAGGGACGAATGTTCTTAAAGGGGGAAAGAATGTAATACCCGGCTAGATTCCAGCATCGGAATCCCTACCTTACGGCGGAATCTCCGTTGGAATCTGGAATTTTGAAGATGCCAAAGGCTTCTAGAGGGGTAAAATGTGTTTTCTAAAATGTTTTACTGATTTCATGGTCTTAAATGAAAAGGAATTGAGTTTTAAAAAGAAAAGACCAAGGAGGCATTTGCCAGGTTCGGCCGTCGAAAGTGAAGTTCGACCGCCGAACATGGAAAGGCTTCGGGAGCGCCTTTGGCCTCCGAAAGTCTTGTTTGAACGAGCCAAGGTTCGACCGCCGAACCTCAAGTTCGGCCGCCGAACATGCATGAGTTTAGGGGGCACGATAGGCTGCCGAAGGTCTCTGACCAGGCCACCTATAAAGGGCCCTCAGATCGGAAATGGGCGAGTTTTCTCCTCATTCTCGAGCTCAGATGAGTTCTTGTGCTCCTTTGGTCGTTTTTATGCTTTTTCTACCCATCCCTCAAAGTTTTCATGAGATCTACCCTCGTTTTGAAGTTTTAAAGCTTAGATCGAAGTTTTGGGAGCTTGGAGCTTTTGGGGCTTGGATTCTCCACACCTCCGAGTTAGAGATCACGCAACCCTCGATCTTCAAGAGGTAAGTGTAGATCTTTGCTTTCCTAGTGTCTTTTGAAGTTTTATGAAGGTTTTAATGGTAGAGTATGGGTAGATATGCATGTTAGGATTTATGTGGGTTTTATGCCCAATGTATGTTATGTGATGCTCATGTATGTTTATATGATGCTATGTTGAATGTTTAGGCTAGGTTATGCATGTGGGAGAGTGTATGCATGAGTGGGAAAGAGCAAGTGAGATTTTGGATAGTTTTGTTGGTTTTGGCTTATGTGGGTCATAAGCCATTTAAGTATGCTTTTTGATGTTCTTTGTTGGAGTTTAAGCTTGTTTAAACTCCTTTGTGCATGGTTAAGGGTTTATGCATGCTTTGGTAAGGTTGGGTGCTTGTGTTGGGGTGTTTGGAAGGTTTGGGAGGCTTGAATGCATGAGAAGCTGAGTTCTGCCCTTCTGGGAAGAAATCAGGTTCGGCCGCCGAAGGTGGTTTCGGCCGCCGAACCTGCCTTTGGATGCATTGATTGGCCGCCTAACCTTGCCCCCGAAAGCTGAGTTTTGGCTTGAAAGCAGACTTTCGGCCGCCGAAGGAAGGATTCAGCCGCCGAAAGTGCCTGATTTTCGTCTCTGGAGTGGGACTTTCGGCCGCCGAAGGTGCCCGAGTTTCGTCTCTGGAGAGAGGGTTCGGCCGCCGAAAGTGCCCTGTCCAGCCTTTTCAAGGTTGTTTTCTATGCATGTTTAAGTGATGTTTTTAGGGGTTTTTGGGTAGTTGTTTATGAGTGGTTAGAATGTGTTTGGCACCTCATTCGAGTCCACCTGTGTAGGACCGGACCCGAGGGATGGAGGAGGCCATCAGTGTTAGCAGTTGCAGAGTCAGTTCAGCGTCTGCCAGAGGTGAGTAGAACTAAACTTAATCTTTTACTTTATGAAATCAAATGCCTAAAGCATGCTCATGCACCATGTTTATATGTAATAGGTTGATTGGACTAGTTACACGAATATGAAGCATTGCATTATTTACTGTTTATGGAGATTGGACCAAGGACGACCCCACTAGCCCTAGAGATGTTGTGAGACCTGGCCGGGCCAGGCATACATATACAGTTGTTGTAAGACCTAGCCGGACCAGGCATACGAAGGTTGTGAGACCCGGCCGGGCCGGGCATACTGAGACTGGAAGGGATGTTTTGGGGTTAGGTCCAATCCGTGATATGATTTGTTTGTGCTGTGACGCATTCCATGAAAGCATGTAATTAATGAACTGTTTTCTTTGTTTCTACTCACTGGGCTTTTTAGCTCACCTCTCTCCCCTAACCCCAGTGTTGCAGGTTTGAGGTCGTTCGGGAAGTCTCAAGAGTAAAGGTTTGCTTATGTAATAGTATTAGATTACTACTTTTAGTGTGGACATGTATTGTAAATTGATATAATGTTTTGTAAGAGATTGTAAAGTAAGTGGAGTTATGTTTATGGATTAGTACTGTGCTTGGCCCTAAGACTTGGTTAGTCCCTTTTTAATACATGATGTATGTTATGCTAGATGTTGAGTTGTGTTGGAACTAATCTTGTGGCATGTGTTGTTTATCACGCTATGGTAATGGATGAGGACCCTAGTGGAGGTCTTGTGTTGTGGTTTGATGCATGCACAGGTTAGGTGTGGTTCTTTGGATGTGACTCTGGCTTGATGTATGTTATGTAGACCCAGCTAGAGTTTTGATGAGGGCTCTAGTAGGGGGGGTCCTTTTATGTTTTCAGTTATGTCGCATACAGGTCAGGTTCGGTTTGTACATCAGATGTTTGAGTTTTTATGTTAAAGTTTTGATCATGTATGGGATTTGACCAGGTGATAGGAGGTATGTTTGGCTTGCTACGGATCCCTGCAACCTTAAGCCGATCTGGATCCTAGCGCCGGTGGCGGTACGGGCCGTTACGGTAGGGTATCGGTTTCCGGGTCGTTACAATTGGCGACCACAGGATTGGCGGCCATAGGATTGGCAACTGGTTGGGGGTGTGCGGCGGCGACGGGTTGGTGGATTCCCTGCTGCAGGGTCAGTTGTCCGATCATCTCCCTCAATTCTGCCAAAGATCCCTCAATCGCAGCAAGTCACGCCTCTTGGTTATCTGACATGGTTGAACTCTGCTCTGATACCAATCTGACAAAGGACTAATTTGACTCTGTTAGGAGTTTTAACCAATATCTTTTGGCTAAGACAAAATAAGAGAAAAGATAGGTTAGAAGACTAAAAGTCTTATTGAAATTCCTCAAATATTGAAAAGTGAGTTTCTAATAGCCAAAGGAGGCTATTTATAATAGAAATAAAATCCTAATATACAAAATTATGATAATACCCAAAATATCCAAAAAAATAATTAAAATATAAAATTGATCCCCTAAACGATGGAATTTCCATATCGAACTTTGTGATAGGCCTTTGGCCCTTATCATACTTTTGAAAGTCGTGTGTCTTGAAATTCCCTTTCTGAAAAGCTATCGTGGGTCTCTATCGGACGTCGGCAGCAAAAGTTAGGCCCGGTCCAAGTCTACCGTAAAGTCCAAGACTAATTGCTCCATATCATTTTTTTGTATATTTTTAGGGATTTCTTAGAGTAACTCTAGAGTCATGAATTTTACATTTTGGTCCCTCATTTAGGTTTTTCTATGTAAAATCATACTTAAAAGACCATCGAGGCCAACAATAAAATAACTATCAATTGAGCTATTCACAATGTGTTTACAAGAGGTGAGTAAAACTAAATTCAATTTTATTAAAATTGAATTACTTAATTAAGCATACTCATGTATTATAAATGCCATGAAATATAATATTGCATTGTATTTTCTATTTATGGACATTAAATGGATTGGATGATCTACTAACCCTCAGATTATGTTTATAAAATGCTATGATATAATGGATACAGAAGTCTAGGTCGAGACCCATTTTATACCCCTAATATTATATTAAGAGAAAAATTAGGTTAGTCTATTCTATGCTCCTAGCACTATGAAATTATATATATGTTTAAGAGTAGTCCTAAGGAGTACCCATTGTGGATCAGATACTATTGAAAATTTGTAAGGCTACTGGTGATAGGTACATCATTTTGTGAAATGTCTATGATGTGTTACATACATATAATCATATGATTTTATTTAACTAATTATGATGTATGTTTCTACTCACTAGGCTATTCACATAATTTACTCCTTTCCCTTAACCTCCATATTTGTAGGATCAAAGTTAGAGCAGAGAGTCTCATAGTTTTGGGTATGGTTGTCTTATATAACAATTTCTTTAGTGGACATGTAATATTGTTAATGGATTAGAATTATGCAATGCCCTTAGTGATGAGTTTGAATTCCAATTTCGATGTAATCTCTGTTATATGTAAATGCATAAAATTCTTATATTTATGTTTTTATCAAACTTTATGGCATTTGTATGATGTATGCAAGAGGCGTTTGTTGAGGGCTCTTAAGTGCATGTATTATGTTTTACAATTATGTATATACATGTGCTAAGTTTGACTCCTGATAATGTTTTCATGTATAGTTTGGGATCATAATAGAATTTTATCAAGTATAGAGTTTGTAGGTTAGACTTTCTATGGGTTTTTACGATCTTAAGTCGATATGAACCCTAATAATCAGTGGCAATCTTAAGTTGGAATTATTATAGAACCTAACTCTCCAATCTAATAACATTAGACTATGGAAAGGTAAGATGATGTTCCTAAATTCACTTCACACTTGGGATCTACTTTTTAGCATCTTAATAGCTTCCTTATAGTTGCTTTCAATTAGCAGGTTAGAATAGCCCAAGTGGTCTGCCAGCTTCATTCCTTCAACACAACTTTGACATCTACGACTAGCATGTAACTAGAACCTATACTAGTAGTGAAGCTTTTCATCAACTTGCATTATAAGAAATTAGATAAATTATTACGATTAAAATCATCACAAAATATTCAACTTTTGTCATCCAAAATTTATGATAACGAAATATTATCGTCATAGCAATCGTTATTGTAACCACGTAATAAAATGTATACTATAATAAAAAAAATTTTGTCACGAAAAAATTCTTTTTATGACGAAATTAATTAATTGTGATGAAATGGTTTGTCTTCAGTGATATATAGTCTGTCACAATTTATATTCATTTTTCGTCATTTATTATTTTTATTTGTCATTACAGGTGTAATTTTTTTTTACAAGTTATTCATTTTCGTCACCAACTAATTGTCATGAAGCTGTAGGTCTTGAATTACATATAGTTCGTCACAATTTATGTCTATTTTTAATCATTTATTATTTTTATTTGTCGCCAAATGTATTAAATATTACTTACCGAGTTATTCATTTCGTTATCAACTAGTTAATCTTTTTATGACGAAAAAATTAATTGTTATGAAAGTATGCGTATATTTTGTCATAACTTAGTATAAAATTTATTATTTAGTTATTCATTTCGTCATTAAATTATTAATTACAAATTATGAATTTCGTCACCAAATAAGTGACCATTTTTTATGAAAAATTAATTGTCATATAATATAATCTCTTTAATGACATTCATATTGTCATACTTTAAGTCTGCCTTTTATTATTAACTATTCATTGTTAATTACAAATTATTTATTTCGTCATAAAATATTATATATTTAATGAAAATAGGAAAAATGTTATATTATTTTTGTATTATTATAATCACGCTAATAAATTGTCCTTTTCTATAACATTTATCATAATAACCTATTATTTTCAATGTCGAAATTTTTATAGTTAAAATAACCATTCGATGATTCTTTTATTTAATTTATTAATAAAAATATTTAAAATAGTGATAATTTAAATTTGAATGACTTGTCATCATAAATAATATAATTAACTTACTCAATAATATTTAATTTATGATATTAAAAATAAAAAAATAAAAAACTACATCACAATATGATAGTAATAAGTAGTAATAAAAATTATTAAAAAAAATTATAATAACATCCACATAATATTCAATTTTAGCAATATAATAAAATAACTAAAATACCAAATATGTAAAATATTATTTTGCTAACATATTAATTGTTCTATATTTTAAACTATGAAATTTGAAAAAGAAAATTCAATACTAAAATTTGAAGTATCAAGTCTTCATGGAGATTTTTCTATAAAAATCAAAGCAAAAAAATTATTATTTATAATAATAATATATAAATTGCCTTTAAGTTACCTCAAAATAGATGGACGAAGATAAGAACGGGATAAAAATTTTAGGAGAAAATAAAAAATTAATTTAGCATTTATGTATGATAATTAGATAACAAAAGTATAAAGTTATATATGTTTTAGTGTAAGAAAGTTAAAGAAATTAAATGAGGAATGAAAAAGTTAAAGGCATAGACAATAGTTGTGCATAGACAATCGTTTTGGTTAAAATTATACACCATCAAAGCATACACTAATATAAAAACAAACAAATAATAATAATAATAACAAAAAAGTTATTATATGGATTCCGACTAGGGATAGTAGCACTATTTGCAGCAATATAGTATATATAAATAAAAAATACTAGTGTTATTTAAAGATAAATAAATAAATAAATAATAGTACCCGATTCTATTCGGAGATATATTAATAAGTGTCCCAATTTATAAAGACCTCAGGTATGTATAAATGCCAAATCCTAAAATAAAGTAGAGCAATAAAAAGAAAAAATTAAAATTCAACCATAAAAGAAGAGAAAGTAAAATTTATTAAGTGTGCATGTACTAAAACATATAATTAAATTTAACTTAAAGTATATGCAATGAACTGCTACAGAATTGATGAAAGAGCAGACCACTTACATTTTTAATTGAAATGTGTAAATTTTGTGCGATAATCTCAAAAGATCGATAAACACAAAGTCACAATTAATAAAGTAAGTCTTTATCATCAAGATGCGTCAACCCCATAGGAAAGCATTTCAAAAGACATTAAATATAATATGTTCACCATATGCACAATTAATAGTAAGAGGGATGGCAACGGGTAGGGTACCCACAAAATTGAGAGTACCCAAACCCGAATCCGATTATATATAAAATTCTCGAACCCGTTCCAAACCTGTTTAGTATTTTAATTTTAATACCCGTACCCGTTCCAAATCCGTTTAACAATACCTGAACTCGACCGAACCCGATTTTTTTACTTCAATTCAATGACAAAAAATTCAAAGATTTGTATATTATAATCCAAATAACAAACATGAATTAGGAAATTTAAATATACTAAAACAAAATAAATATATTACAAATTCATCATAACACAACCATTAATCAATTATCTATCCAACATAAAATTTTGGACAAATGAAATGTTCTAAAAGTTCATTAAACTACATTGATTGAACATAAAATATATTCAATTGGTCATTTCAATCTCCAATATCAAATTATGCTTGAAAACCTTCAAAAAAACAAATACAGAAAACATAGATTGTAAATCAAGTCCGAGAACTTAGCAATAATTTTCACAAAAACTATCTGTAGGATATGGACAACCCAGCAGTAGAAAAATTGGAGAAATGCTCAATGACACGAATCATGTGGATTATATAGAGAGTACTTAGGATTTATAATCTCTTCACTACATCAAATATCTATTCACTACATCTGTAATACCCGGCTAGACTCCGGTATCAGAATTCCTACCGTCCGGTGGAATCTCGGATGTCGGAAGCCTCTAGTAGGGTAGAAACATGTTTTCATAAAATGTTTTAATGTTTTTGATGATTTTAAGTAAAGAGGAAATGAGTTTTTGGAATAAAAACACCCTTGGAGGAAACTCAGGTTCGGCCGCCGAAACTCAAAGTTCGGTCGCCGAACATGCATGCTTTTCGGGTGAGCCTTAGGCCCCCGAAGGCATAAGTGAGGGAAGTCCAGGTTCGGCCGCCAAACCTCAAGTTCGGCCGCCGAACATGGCATGCATGCGGAGGCACGTTCGGCCCCCGAACGTGGCCTAGCCAGCCACTATAAAAGAGTCCCTTAGCCGAAAACGGGCGAGTTTTTCTCCCTATTGTCGGCCAAGGTGAGCTCTCCGCCGTTCCTCACCAATCCTTGAGTTTTTCCTTCAAATATTTCAAGATTTTCACAAGTTTTTGCTTTGTTTTGAAGATTTTCGAGTTTAAAGCAAGTTTTGGAGCTTTGAGGTTCAAGAACTCAAAATCTCCCACCTCCGAGTTTAGGACGTCTCTCTCTCGATCTTCAAGAGGTAAGAGCCGATCTTAAGCTCATTTCATGTTTAAAGTAAGTTTTATGCAAGATCTATGGGGTAGAATGCATGTTTAGCTCATAGTTAGGCTTTGAGTTAATGTTATGTTTTGAGCAATGTACGTTGGATTTGTGTTGTTGTTGTGTGTTGTAGTTGTGGTTTAAGTTAGTTTGAAGCCCCTAGGAGCCAATGTATGTATATTTGCATGTTTTGGTTGAGCTAAATGCATGATTGGAAGTTTTGGAGGCAAATGTGCTTAAAGGAGCCAAGTTTCTGCCCTTTGGCAGAAACCAGGTTCGGCAGCCGAAGGAACTTTCGGTCGCCGAACATGGCTGGGGAGGCAGGCCTTTCGGCTGCCGAAGTTGCCCCCGAAAAAAGACTTTCGTCTCTGTCTGGGACTTTCGGCCGCCGAAGGTGCCGCCGAACCTGCCTTGGTTTCGGCTCTGGAGGGACTTTCGGCCGCCGAACGTGCCGCCGAACCTGCCCTGTCCAGTCTTCCTTTGCATGTTTTTGCATGATTGTTTTGAGGTGTTTTAGGGGGTTTTTGGGGGATGTTTTTAGAGTTATGTTCTAGTTGTTTGGTCCCTCATTTGAGTCCACCTGTGTAGGTTCAGACCCGAGGAACCGAGGATCCCAGCAGTGAGTTCAGCTGCTTCTGAGTCAGTAGAGCTTCAGCAAGAGGTGAGTAGAATAAACTCTTATGTTTTAAAGCAAATGAATTATACAGTTGAGCATGTTCATGCATCATGCATGCCATGTGATGAATTAGGTTGTTTGCATTAGAAATCACGAATATGTTGCATTGCATTTATGATGTTGATGTGGATTGGTTATTGGATGATCCTTTAGTCCTCATATGAGATGATGATGTTATGGTATGATACGGTATGGAAGTTCAGGTTTTACCCATTCTACGTCCCTGGCACTATGTAAGAGAAAGTCCAGGTTGTACCCATTCTACGTCCCTGGCACATTAGAATGCTATGTATGTTATGTTAAGAGAAAGACCGGTTGTATCCATTCTACGTCCCGGCACTTTGGAATGTAGAGGATTATTGGTGACAATACCATCCGAGATGTGATTTGTTGTGATGTGTTGCATTACATGATGGCATGAGGTTTAAATGTTGTTTTCTATTATTCTGCTCACTGGGCTCTAGTAGCTCACCCCTTTTCCCTAATCCCCCAGGATTGCAGGTACGGGCTAGACAGAGAAGCCAAGAAGAGTAAAGTCTTATAATTGTAATAGTTGGAAAGTGGACATGATAAATTGTAAAATGGGGTATAATGTATAGTTATGTTATGTATAATGATATTGAGGATTAGAAGTTGTGCTTGACCCTATAGATTTTGTTATCCCTTTTAAATACATGATCTCAGATGTTTTATGATATAGATGGTAGCCAACTCAACACATGTATATCGCCCATTGGGGCATTGATGAGATCCCACAGAGGGGTCAAGTTTATGATTAAGATTATGTTTAGTGCATGCACAGGTTGAGTTTGGTGTATGAGGAATGAATGAAAGAAAAGTTTTAATTTTTATGTATGATTGTTGATCATGTATGGGATTAAACAGGTTTACAGGTTACATGTCAGGCTTGCTATGGGTCCCGGCGGCCTTAAGCCGATCTGAATCCTAGCGCCGATAGCGGTCCGATTTTCGGGTCGTTACAGAATGGTATCAGAGCCCTAGGTTCATATGGTCGGACCTAGAGTGTCCGGCTCATAGATGTTATAGAAGGTCAAGCACAATAGGAAGATCATGTCCACTAGGATAGGATGTGGAGTCCTGTCTTGTTTGATGATGTGAAATGCCATGATTATATGCATGTGCATTAATGATATGTGATGTATGTGATGAGGGTTCATGTGTGCCCACATGAACCATATGATGCTAATGTTTGCTTGTTATGTGCTGCCTTTCAGAAAACAGGATGAGGGGAACTCGTCGATCAGCAAGATTGACTGGAGTGCCACCTGAGGATGAGGGCATGAGCGCCCGTCCTCCTACATTGCCTAGGGCAATGTCTAGTAGGTCTAACAGAGAAAGAGCAGTAAGAGACCCTAGAAGGTCTCTGGATCTGGGTAGGAGCAGATCAGTGAGGGGAACAGTCCAGGGAGGAATGTTAGAAGACTTGGGGGATGATATGGATGTAGAGCAGAGGAGGGATGGCAGTTTGGGAGTTAGTATGTCAGAAGAGGGAATAGGAGAGTCCCAAGGAGGCACTCAGGCCTCGGGATTTGTTCAGCCACCCCACTACCCACACTTCTCACAAAATCCCGGGTATTCGATGGGAGGTACATCGGATTACCCTAGCTTCACCCCTTATCCCACACAGATGCCATACCCACCCTACTACCCACCATATTCACAGTACCCAATGTATCCACCCCCGCCTTACTATCCAAACCCTACCTCAGAAAATATTGCCCCACCTCCACCACCTACAGAACCAGCAGCCCCAGCTACCCAACCTTCTAGACCTAGCTCAGCCAGTGGGAGCAAGGTCAAGATGACCGACTACATGAAGTTGGGTGCTCCCCAGTATGAAAAAGGGGATGACCCATTTGTGTATCTGGAAAGGGTTAAGGTGATCACGGATGAGATTGGGGCTGATGACAGTAGAGCCATTCAGATGGCTGGGTTCACTCTTAAGTGTAAGAAGGCACGAGAGTGGTTCAAGAATTATGTGAACCCTAGAGTAGACAGCATGTCTTGGGAGGAGTTTGCAAACGAGTTTGCAGGATGGGCTTTCCCAGATAGTTCAAGGGAGCTGAAGATGATAGAGTTTGAGCAGTTGAGGCAGACTGATGAGATGAGTGTAGAGGAGTTCACAGACAGATTCTTAGAGCTGTTGCCATTTGCAGGGCAAAACCTTGACACGGATCAGAAAAGGTCAAGGAGGTATATCATGAAACTCCACTCCAAATATTCCTCCTTGATCCAGTCAGCAGATAGGGAGAGCTTCCATGCCATAGTGGATATGGCTCGGAAGATGGAGGCCAGTGCCATCGTTCAGGGAGCAGTTAAGCAGTCAGTGGCACAGCCTTCTGGTTCCAAGACCCCAGGCTCTTCTTCTCTGAGTGCAGCAGCTTCAGGTAGTAAAAAGTGGAGTAACACCACTAGGAAGCCCAAGAAGAACAAGTTTTGGAACAAAGCCAAGTGAGTTCAAATTTGACAGTAAGGGGATACACATCTGAACAACCAATGACTAAATTACCTGCCACCACGGTGTTAGATGCATCTGCCTCCTGCTGAGTCATCGTGAAGATCCGTGCTGGAGCTGATGGACCTTCACCTCTGAAACCCGCTGAAGAAGAGGCTGCCCCTCTCCCTCTGCCTCTGCCACTGGCCTGAGTCATGACTGGAGCTGCTGGCTGAGCCACACTACCAGAAGCTGTCTGCTGAGACTGTGCTCCAAAAGCTGCCCTAGGACACTCCCGAGCCATGTGTCCCTCTTGCCCGCATCTGAAGCAGGCTGCTGTCCCAGCCCGACAAACTCCCCTGTGTAGCCTACCACACTTTGCACAAACTGCATTATCCGCGCCAGAGCTTGAGCCACTCCCTAGTCCCAGACTGGACTTGACCTTGTTCCAAAACTTGTTCTTCTTGGGCTTCCTAGTGGTGTTACTCCACTTTTTGCTACCTGAAGCTGCTGCACTGAAAGAAGAAGAGCCTGGGGCCTTAGAACCAGAAGGCTGTGCCACTGACTGCTTAACTGTCCCCTGAACGATGGCACTGGCCTCCATTTTCCGGGCCATATCCACTATGGTGTGGAAGCTCTCCCTATCTGCTGACTGGATCAAGGAGGAATATCTAGAGTGGAGTTTCATGATATACCTCATTGACCTTTTCTGATCCGTGTCAAGGTTTTGCCCTGCAAATGGCAACAGCTCCAAGAATCTGTCTGTGAACTCCTCTACACCCATCTCATCGGTCTGCCTCAACTGCTCAAGCTCTATCATCTTCAGCTCCCTTGAACTATCTGGAAAAGCCCATCCTGCAAACTCATTTGCAAACTCCTCCCAAGACATGCTGTCTACTCTAGGGTTCACATAGTTCTTGAACCACTCTCGCGCCTTCTTGCACTTAAGAGTGAAACCCAGCCATCTAAATGGCTCTACTGTCATCAGCCCCAATCTCATCAGTGATCACTTTAACCCTTTCCAGATAAACAAATGGGTCATCCCCTTTTTCATACTGGGGAGCACCCAACTTCATTTGACCTTGCTCCCACTGGCTGAGCTAGGTCTAGGAGGTTGAGTAGCTAGGGCTGCTGGTTCTGCTGGAGGAGGAGGTGGGGCAACATTTTCTGAGGTAGGGTTTGGATAGTAAGGTGGGGTGGATACATTGGGTACTGTGAATATGGTGGGTAGTAGGGTGGGTATGGCATCTGTGTGGGATAAGGGGTGAAGCTAGGGTAATCCGATGTACCTCCCATCGAATATCCGGGATTTTGTGAGAAGTGTGGGTAGTGGGGTGGCTGAACAAATCCCGAGGCCTGAGTGTCTCCTTGGGACTCTCCCATTCCCTCTTCTGACATACTAACTCCCAAACTGCCATCCCTTCTCTGCTCTACATCCATATCATCCCCCATCTCCTCAGACGCTCCTCCCTGAACTGTTCCTCTGACTGATCTGCTTCTACCCAGATCCAAAGACCTTCTAGGGTCTCTTACTGCTCTTTCTCTGTTAGACCTACTAGACATTGCCCTAGGCAATGTAGGAGGACGGGCGCTCATGCCCTCATCCTCAGGTGGCACTCCAGTCAATCTTGCTGATCGACGAGTTCCCCTCATCCTGTTTTCTGAAAAACAGCACATCATATAAACATTAGCATCATATGGTTCATGTGGGCACACATGAACCCTCATCACATACATAACATTCATATCATAGCATTAATGCACATGTATAAAATCATGGGATTTCACATCATCAAACAAGACAGGACTCCACATCCTATCCTAGTGGACATGATTTTCCTATTGTGCTTGACCTTCTATAACATCTATGAGCCCGACACTCTAGGTCCGACCATATGAACCTAGGGCTCTGATACCATTCTGTAACGACCCGAAAATCGGACCGCTACCGGCGCTAGGATCCAGATAAGGCCGCCAGGACCCGTAGCAAGCCTGACATGAAACCTATAAACCTGTTTAATCCCATACATGATCAATAATCATACATAAAAATTTAAACTTTTCTTTCATTCATTCCTCATACACCAAACTCAACCTGTGCATGCACTAAACATAATCATAAACTTGACCCCTCAGTGGGATCTCAACAATGCCCCAATGGGCGATACATCATAAGTTGAGTTGGTTAAACATAACATCAATAGACATTAAGATCATGTATCAACAAGGGATTTCAATGAACTATGGTCAAGCACACTTCTAAACCTCAATATCATTATACATAACATAACTATTTAACTTTACATCATTATACAATTTACCATGTCCACTATCTATCTATTACAAACATAAGACTTTACTCTTCTTGACTTCTCTGTCTAGACCGTACCTACAATCCTGGGGGATTAGGGAAAAGGGATGAGCTACTAGAGCCCAGTGAGCAGAATAATAGAAAACAACATTTAAATCTCATGCCATTATGTAATGCAACACATCACAACAAATCACATCTCGGATGGTATTGTCACCTATAGTCCTCTACATTCCAAAGTGCCGGGACGTAGAATGGGTACAACCGGTCTTTCTCTTAACATAACATATCATGCATACCAATGTGTCAGGGACGTAGAATGGGTACAACCTGGACTTTTTCTTACATAGTGCTAGGGACATAGAATGGGTACAACCTGGACTTCCATACCATATCATGCCGTAGCATCATCATACCATATGAGGACTAAAGGATCATTCAATAACCAATCCACATCAACATCATAAATGCAATGCAACATATTCGTGGATTCTAATGCAAACAACCTATTTCATCACATGGCATTCATGATGCATGAACATGCTCAACTGTATAATTCATTTGCTTTAAAAACATAAGGTTTATTCTACTCACCTCTTGGCTAGCTCTGACAATGACTGAAGCAGCTGACTCACTGCTGGGGTCCTCGGTTCCTCGGGTCCAAACCTACACAGGTGGACTCAAATGAGGGACCAAACAACTAGAACATAACTCTAAAAATATCCCCCAAAAACTCCCTAAAACACCTCAAAACAATCATGCAAAAACATGCAAAGGAAGGCAGGACAGGGCAGGTTCGGCGGCACCTTCGGCGGCCGAAAGTCCCTCCAGAGCCGAATCCCAGGCAGGTTCGGCGGCACTTTCGGCGGCCGAAAGTCCCAGACAGAGACGAAAGTCTCTTTTCGGGGGCAACTTCGGCAGCCGAAAGGCCTGCCTCCCAAGCCATGTTCGGCGGCCGAAAGTTCCTTCGGCTGCCGAATCTGGTTTCTGCCAAAGGGCAGAAACTTGGCTCCCTTTGCACAAAACTTCTCCTTTCCATTCCAACATGCATATAACTCATCCAAATCATGCAAAAATACATACATTGGCTCCTAGGGGCTTCAAACTAACTTAAACCCCAACTACAACACACAACAACAACACAAATCCAACATACATGCTCAAAACATAACATTAACTCAAAAACCTAACTATGAGCTAAACATGCATTCTACCCCATAGATCTTGCATAAAACTTACTTTAAACATGAAATGAGCTTAAGATCGGCTCTTACCTCTTGAAGATCGAGAGAGAGACGTCCTAAACTCGGAGGTGGGAGATTTTGAGTTCTTGAACCTCAAAGCTCCAAAACTTGCTCAAAACTTGAAAATCTTCAAAACAAGATGAAAACTTGTGAAAATCTTGAAAGATTTGAAGGAAAGAACTCAAGGATGGTGAGGAATGGCGGAAGGGCTCACCTTGGCCGAAAATGGGGAGAAAGCTCGCCCATTTCGGCTAAGGGGCTCTTTTATAGTGGCTGGCCAAGCCACATTCGGGAGCCGAACGTGCCCCCGCATGCATGCCATGTTCGGCGGCCGAACCTGGACTTTCCTCAACCTATGCCTTCGGGGGCCTAAGGCACACCCGAAAAGCATGCATGTTCGGCGGCCGAACTTTGAGTTTCGGCGGCCGAACCTGAGTTTCCTCCAAGGATGTTTTTATTCCAAAAACTCATTTCCTCTTTACTTAAAATCATCAAAAACATTAAAACATTTCATGAAAACATGGTTTTTCCCTTCTAGAGGTCTCCGACATCCGAGATTCCACCGGACGGTAGGAATTCCGATACCGGAGTCTAGCCGGGTATTACATTCTCCCCCCCTTAAGAACGTTCATCCCCGAATGTTCCTCAACTAGCATATGCATAGAGTCATCACAACATACACATAACACACATGAAACATACAAGAAACTAACCTTAGAAAAGATAAGGGTATTGCTGGAGCATGGACTCCCGTGTCTCCCAGGTGCACTCTTCCATATTGTGGTGGTTCCATAGGACTTTCACCATCGGGATTTCCTTGTTTCTCAGCTTTCTGATCTGGGTGTCTATGATCCGCACTGGCTGCTCAACATAGGTGAGATCCTCTTGGATCTCCATATCAGGCTCACTAAGAACCTTGCCTGGATCTGACACAAATTTCCTCAACATTGAAACATGGAAAACCGGATGGATTCTTGCCATTGAAGCAGGCAAATCTAGCTTGTACGACACATTCCCAATCTTCTGCAAGATTTCAAAGGGTCCGATGTATCGTGGGGCTAGTTTACCCTTCTTCCCAAAGCGAACCACTCCCTTCATTAGAGACACCCTGAGCAATACCAGATTCCCCTCTTGAAATTCTATCTGTCTTCTGCGGATGTCTGTATAACTCTTCTGCCTGCTTGCAGCAGTCTTGATTCTCTCTCTGATTATGGGTACCACCCTGCTGGTGATCTCTACTAGCTCAGGCCCTGCCAAGGCCTTCTCTCCAACTTCCTCCCAGCAAACAGGTGACCTGCACTTCCTCCCATATAAGGCTTCATATGGAGCCATCCCGATGCTAGCATGATGGCTGTTATTGTAGGCAAACTCCACCAAAGGTAGATGCTGCCTCCAAGAACTGCCAAAGTCCAGCACACACATTCTGAGCATATCCTCGATAGTCTGGATGGTCCTTTCGGACTCTCCGTCCGTCTGGGGGTGGAAGGCAGTATTGAAATCCAACCTGGTACCCATGGCATTCTGCAGACTCCGCCAAAACCTGGAGGTGAACTGGGGCCCTCTATCAGACACTATTGAAACAGGAACCCCATGCAGCCTGACGATCTCATCCACATATACCTGCGCCAACTTGTCCACAGAGTAGCCACTCCTGACAGGAATGAAGTGAGCAGATTTGGTGAGTCTGTCCACAATCACCCATATGGAGTCCACTCTGTTGGACGCTGCCGGTAACCCCACTACGAAGTCCATAGCTATATTCTCCCATTTCCACTCTAGAATAGGTAGCGGGTTAAGCATTCCAGCCGGCTTCTGATGTTCCAGCTTCACCCTCTGACATACTTCGCAGGCGGACACAAACTGTGCCACTTCTTTCTTCATCGCTGGCCACCAATAAACCTTCTTCAAATCTTGATACATCTTGGTGGCTCCGGGGTGAACGATGTATCTTGCATTATGAGCCTCCCTCATAATGTCTCCTTTTAGCCCTATGTCATCTGGTACACAAAGTCTGCTCCCATAGCGGAGGATCCCCTTACTGTCAAATCTGAACTCACTGTCTTTGCCTGACTGAACAGTCCTGGCAATCTTCACTAACTCTGGGTCCTCATGCTGTTTCTGAGCCACTTACTCCAGAAACACAGGTGTCACTCTCATCTGGGCCACTAAAGCACCTGTACCAGACAACTCCAACTGTAGACCTTCATCAATGAGCTTGTAAAACTCCTTCACCACTGGTCTCCTCTCTGCCGTGATGTGGGATAGACTGCCTAGTGACTTCCGGCTTAGGGCGTCTGCCACGACATTCGCCTTACCCGGATGATACTGAATCTTGCAATCATAGTCACTCAGCAGCTCTACCCATCTTCTCTGTCTCAAGTTCAAATCTCTCTGACTCAGGATGTACTGCAGGCTCTTATGATCTGTAAAGATCTCACATTTTACCCCATAGAGGTAGTGCCTCCACATCTTGAGTGCAAAGATTACTGCTGCCATCTCAAGGTCATGTGTGGGGTAATTCAACTCATGCTTCTTCAGCTGCCTAGAAGCATAAGCAATCACCCTTTCATTCTGCATCAGTACACAACCCAGTCCCACACGGGACGCATCACAAAAGACTGTAAAGTCCTCATCACTAGATGGCAGAGCTAAAACTGGTGCTGAAGTCAACCTCTTCTTAAGCTCTTCAAAACTCTCTTTGCACTGGTCGGTCCATAGAAACTTTTGATTCTTCCTGGTTAGTCTGGTCAGAGGAGCTGCTATTTTCGAGAAGTCCTGAACGAACCTCCTGTAGTAACCCGCCAAACCCAAGAAACTCCTGATCTCCGTCACTGAAGTGGGTCTAGGCCAGTTAGCCACAGTTTTTATCTTCTTGGGGTCCACCTCTATCCCATTCTCTGACACTACATGCCCCAAGAACGAAATGCTCCTCAGCCAGAACTCACATTTAGAGAACTTGGCATACAAGCCATGTTCCCTCAAGGTCTGCAAGACCAACCGCAGATGATGGGCATGCTCCTCTGCATTCCTGGAATACACTAAGATATCATCTATGAAGACAATAACGAAGTGATCCAGGTACTGGCTAAACAATCTGTTCATGAGGTCCATGAATGCTGTAGGGGCGTTGGTTAACCCGAACGGCATCACAAGGAACTCAAAATGCCCATATCTGGTCCTGAAGGCTGTCTTCGGCACATCCTCATCCCTTATCCTTAGCTGATGGTACCTCGATCTCATATCTATTTTGGAGAAATAACCTGCTCCAGCTAGCTGGTCGAATAGATCGTCGATCCTTGGCAATGGGTACTTATTCTTGGTAGTGACTTTGTTCAACTGTCTGTAGTCGATACAAAGTCTAAGGGATCCATCCTTCTTTTTCACGAACAAAACTGGTGCACCCCAAGGTGAAGTGCTCGGTCGGATGAAGCCCTTTTCTACCAACTCTTGCAACTGTTCCTTCAATTCTTTTAACTCGGCTGGAGCCATCCTGTAGGGAGGGATAGAGATCAGTCGGGTTCCAGGCATCAGTTCTATCTCGAACTCTATCTCCCTAGCAGGTGGTAAACCTGGCAGCTCGTCTGGGAAGACGTCTAGAAACTCTCTAACCACTGGCACCGAGGCGGGCTCTCTAACCTAACTGCTAAGCTCTCTCACATGACCCAAATACCCCTGACATCCCTTCCTAAGCAACCTACGAGCCTGAAGAGCTGATATCAGACCTCTAGGTGTACCCCTCCTGTCTCCCCTGAAGACAACCTCAGATCCATCCTGAACTCTGAACCTGACTACCTTGTCCCTGCAGTCCAAGGTAGCACCATGGGTAGATAACCAGTCCATCCCTAGAATGACGTCAAAATCTGTCAAATCTAGAACCACCAGGTCGGCGGACAAGCATCTTCCCTCAACAAATACAGGACTACACTGGCAGACTGACTCTGCCACTGATGGATCACACTTGGGTCCACTGACCCAGAGAGGACACTCTAACTCAGAGATCATCAACCCCAACCTCTGGACGGCTCTCGGAGCAATAAAAGAATGAGATGCACCAGGGTCCATCAAGGCATACACATCTGAACAACCAATGACTAAATTACCTGCCACCACGGTGTTAGATGCATCTGCCTCCTGCTGAGTCATCGTGAAGATCCGTGCTGGAGCTGATGGACCTTCACCTCTGAAACCCGCTGAAGAAGAGGCTGCCCCTCTCCCTCTGCCTCTACCACTGGCCTGAGTCATGACTGGAGCTGCTGGCTGAGCCACACTACCAGAAGCTGTCTGCTGAGACTGTGCTCCAAAAGCTGCCCTAGGACACTCCCGAGCCATGTGTCCCTCTTGCCCGCATCTGAAGCAGGCTGCTGTCCCAGCCCGACAAACTCCCCTGTGTAGCCTACCACACTTTGCACAAACTGCATTATCCGCGCCAGAGCTTGAGCCACTCCCTAGTCCCAGACTGGACTTGACCTTGTTCCAAAACTTGTTCTTCTTGGGCTTCCTAGTGGTGTTACTCCACTTTTTGCTACCTGAAGCTGCTGCACTGAAAGAAGAAGAGCCTGGAGTCTTAGAACCAGAAGGCTGTGCCACTGACTGCTTAACTGTCCCCTGAACGATGGCACTGGCCTCCATTTTCCGGGCCATATCCACTACGGCGTGGAAGCTCTCCCTATCTGCTGACTGGATCAAGGAGGAATATCTAGAGTGGAGTTTCATGATATACCTCCTTGACCTTTTCTGATCTGTGTCAAGGTTTTGCCCAGCAAATGGCAACAGCTCCAAGAATCTGTCTGTGAACTCCTCTACACCCATCTCATCGGTTTGTCTCAACTGCTCAACCTCTATCATCTTCAGCTCCCTTGAACTATCTGGGAGAGCCCATCCTGCAAACTCATTTGCAAACTCCTCCCAAGACATGCTGTCTACTCTGGGATTCACATAGTTCTTGAACCACTCTCGCGCCTTCTTGCACTTAAGAGTGAACCCAGCCATCTGAATGGCTCTACTGTCATCAGCCCCAATCTCATCAATGATCACTTTAACCCTTTCCAGATACACAAATGGGTCATCCCCTTTTTCATACTGGGGAGCACCCAACTTCATGTAGTCTGTCATCTTGACCTTGCTCCCACTGGCTGAGCTAGGTCTAGGAGGTTGAGTAGCTGGGGCTGCTGGTTCTGCTGGAGGAGGAGGTGGGGCAACATTTTCTGAGGTAGGGTTTGGATAGTAAGGTGGGGGTGGATACATTGGGTACTGTGAATATGGTGGGTAGTAGGGTGGGTATGGCATCTGTGTGGGATAAGGGGTGAAGCTAGGGTAATCCGATGTACCTCCCATCGAATACCCGGGATTTTGTGAGAAGTGTGGGTAGTGGGGTGGCTGAACAAATCCCGAGGCCTGAGTGCCTCCTTGGGACTCTCCCATTCCCTCTTCTGACATACTAACTCCCAAACTGCCATCCCTTCTCTGCTCTACATCCATATCATCCCCCATCTCCTCAGACGCTCCTCCCTGAACTGTTCCTCTGACTGATCTGCTTCTACCCAGATCCAAAGACCTTCTAGGGTCTCTTACTGCTCTTTCTCTGTTAGACCTACTAGACATTGCCCTAGGCAATGTAGGAGGACGGGCGCTCATGCCCTCATCCTCAGGTGGCACTCCAGTCAATCTTGCTGATCGACGAGTTCCCCTCATCCTGTTTTCTGAAAAACAGCACATCATATAAACATTAGCATCATATGGTTCATGTGGGCACACATGAACCCTCATCACATACATATAACATTCATATCATAGCATTAATGCACATGTATAAAATCATGGCATTTCACATCATCAAACAAGACAGGACTCCACATCCTATCCTAGTGGACATGATTTTCCTATTGTGCTTGACCTTCTATAACATCTATGAGCCCGACACTCTAGGTCCGACCATATGAACCTAGGGCTCTGATACTATTCTGTAACGACCCGAAAATCGGACCGCTACCGGCGCTAGGATCCAGATCGGCTTAAGGCCGCCAGGACCCGTAGCAAGCCTGACATGAAACCTGTAAACCTGTTTAATCCCATACATGATCAATAATCATACATAAAAATTTAAACTTTTCTTTCATTCATTCCTCATACACCAAACTCAACCTGTGCATGCACTAAACATAATCATAAACTTGACCCCTCAATGGGATCTCAACAATGCCCCAATGGGCGATACATCATAAGTTGAGTTGGTTAAACATAACATCAATAGACATTAAGATCATGTATCAACAAGGGATTTCAATGAACTATGGTCAAGCACACTTCTAAACCTCAATATCATTATACATAACATAACTATTTAACTTTACATCATTATACAATTTACCATGTCCACTATCTATCTATTACAAACATAAGACTTTACTCTTCTTGACTTCTCTGTCTAGCCCGTACCTGCAATCCTAGGGGATTAAGGAAAAGGGGTGAGCTACTAGAGCCCAGAGAGCAGAATAATAGAAAACAACATTTAAATCTCATACCATTATGTAATGCAACACATCACAACAAATCACATCTCGGATGGTATTGTCACCTATAGTCCTCTACATTCCAAAGTGCCGGGACATAGAATGGGTACAACCGGTCTTTCTCTTAACATAACATATCATGCATACCAATGTGCCAGGGACGTAGAATGGGTACAACCTGGACTTTCTCTTACATAGTGCCAGGGACATAGAATGGATACAACCTGGACTTCCATACCATATCATGCCGTAGCATCATCATACCATATGAGGACTAAAGGATCATTCAATAACCAATCCACATCAACATCATAAATGCAATGCAACATATTCGTGGATTCTAATGCAAACAACCTATTTCATCACATGGCATTCATGATGCATGAACATGCTCAACTGTATAATTCATTTGCTTTAAAAACATAAGGTTTATTCTACTCACCTCTTGGCTAGCTCTGACAATGACTGAAGCAGCTGACTCACCGCTGGGGTCCTCGGTTCCTCGGGTCCGAACCTACACAGGTGGACTCAAATGAGGGACCAAACAACTAGAACATAACTCTAAAAATATCCCCCAAAAACCCCCTAAAACACCTCAAAACAATCATGCAAAAACATGCAAAGGAAGGCAGAACAGGGCAGGTTCAGCGGCACCTTCGGAGGCCGAAAATCCCAGACAGAGACGAAAGTCTCTTTTCGGGGGCAACTTCGGCAGCCGAAAGGCCTGCCTCCCAAGCCATGTTCGGCGGCCGAAAGTTCCTTCGGCTGCCGAACCTGGTTTCTGCCAAAGGGCAGAAACTTGGCTCCCTTTACACAAAACTTCTCCTTTCCATTCCAACATGCATATAACTCATCCAAATCATGCAAAAATACATACATTGGCTCCTAGGGGCTTCAAACTAACTTAAACCCCAACTACAACACACAACAACAACACAAATCCAACATACATGCTCAAAACATAACATTAACTCAAAAACCTAACTATGAGCTAAACATGCATTCTACCCCATAGATCTTGCATAAAACTTACTTTAAACATGAAATGAGCTTAAGATCGGCTCTTACCTCTTGAAGATCGAGAGAGAGACGTCCTAAACTCGGAGGTGGGAGATTTTGAGTTCTTGAACCTCAAAGCTCCAAAACTTGCTCAAAACTTGAAAATCTTCAAAACAAGATGAAAACTTGTGAAAATCTTGAAAGATTTGAAGGAAAGAACTCAAGGATGGTGAGGAATGGCGGAAGGGCTCACCTTGGCCGAAAATGGGGAGAAAGCTCGCCCATTTCGGCTAAGGGGCTCTTTTATAGTGGCTGGCCAGGCCACATTCGGGAGTCGAACGTGCCCCCGCATGCATGCCATGTTCGGCGGCCGAACTTGAGGTTCGGCGGCCGAACCTGGACTTTCCTCAACCTATGCCTTCGGGGGCCTAAGGCACACCCGAAAAGCATGCATGTTCGGCGGCCGAACTTTGAGTTTCGGCGGCCGAACCTGAGTTTCCTCCAAGGGTGTTTTTATTCCAAAAACTCATTTCCTCTTTACTTAAAATCATCAAAAACATTAAAACATTTCATGAAAACATGGTTTTTCCCTTCTAGAGGTCTCCGACATCCGAGATTCCACCGGACGGTAGGAATTCCGATACCGGAGTCTAGCCGGGTATTACAGGAATGCTATGTATGTTATGTTAAGAGAAAGACCGGTTGTACCCATTCTACGTCCCGGCACTTTGGAATGTAGAGGATTATTGGTGACAATACCATCCGAGATGTGATTTGTTGTGATGTGTTGCATTACATGATGGTATGAGGTTTAAATGTTGTTATCTATTATTCTGCTCACTGGGCTCTAGTAGCTCACCCCTTTTCCCTAATCCCCTAGGATTGCAGGTACAGGCTAGACAGAGAAGTCAAGAAGAGTAAAGTCTTGTAATTGTAATAGTTGGAAAGTGGACATAATAAATTGTAAAATGAGGTATAACTGTATAGTTATGTTATGTATAATGATATTGAGGATTAGAAGTTGTGCTTGACCCTATAGATGTTGTTATCCCTTTTAAATACATGATCTCAGATGTTTTATGATATAGATGGTAGCCAACTCAACACATGTATATCGCCCATTGGGGCATTGATGAGATCCCACAGAGGGGTCAAGTTTATGATTAAGATTATGTTTAGTGCATGCACAGGTTGAGTTTGGTGTATGAGGAATGAATGAAAGAAAAGTTTTAATTTTTATGTATGATTGTTGATCATGTATGGGATTAAACAGGTTTACAGGTTACATGCCAGGCTTGCTACGGGTCCCGGCGGCCTTAAGCCGATCTGGATCCTAGCGCCGGTAGCGGTCCGATTTTCGGGTCGTTACAACATCAAATATCATTTTGATAAATTAACACATATTTTTCTTAAACGGCATGGAATCTGATAGTATTAACATATTTTAACAGCAACTAAAAAGATCTTGATTATCAAATTAAGATTAATAATCCATAAATTCTAAAAATCTTTAATAGAAATTTTTAGTCCATAAATTCTAGAAATCAACAGTGTTACAGTAACCAAATAGCAAATAATCAGTTTTTTTACCAGTATCCAAATAATCAGATTAATAGTCCATAAATTCTAAAAATCTTTATAGCAACTAAAAATTCTTTAACAACATGCACATAAAAGATCTTGATTATCAAAAAATTTGATTGCAAACCTGAAGAGAGTTCTAGTCAAAGGAGATGTCGCCGACGCCGATTGGGGAGAGGCAAAGGTTATCTTCGACAGTCGTCAGTGAAGTGGGGGAGAGAAGCGTTAATTGGAAAGAGTAGAAGTCACCGACAGGGGAGAGAGAAGGAGATGTTGCTGATGCCGACAAGGGAGAGGGAAGAGTTGTCTCCGACTGAAAAGTGAGAGATGTCGCCACAATGGAGAGAGAGAAGGAGATATCGTTGACTGGGGAGAGAGAAGATTTATTGTGGACTGGGAAGAGAAAGGAGACGTTGCCGAGAGAGGCGTTGACTGAGAAGTGGGAGATGTCGCCGACTGGAGAGAGAAGGAGATATTGCTGACCGGGGAGAGAGAAGATTTATCATCGCTAGGGAGAGAAAGGAGACATCATTGGTGCCGACTGGGCTGCTGGCAGTCGTCAGTGAAGTGGGAGAGAAAGGCATCGATTGGGAATTATGGGAAGGGAAGCGGGGGAGAGAGGCGCCGATAGAGAGAGGGAGCATTGTATGACTTGAGTAAAATGAAAACATGAATTAGGGATTAGGGTTAGTTTTGTTAGTATAGCTAACCGGGTTCGAGTAATGGGTATTCAATTACCAAATCCCGAACCCTATCCGAACCCGAGACGGGTAAAATTTTTTAAACCCGAATCCGCCCAAATCTGTTGTGTAAAAAAATAAATCCGTCCTAATAGGGTTTGGGCGGATTGGGTACCCGTAAAAACCCACCCGCCGGCCATCCCTAAGTGAGATAAATAGAGAAGGCTCATATGAATAGCAGTTAGCAAATTAGTCATTAACAATAAACACAATATGATCACACAGTTAAGTTTATAAAACTAGTAATTTTTAAAACTAAGATTTCTTAATTTCATTTCTAAAAATATAAGTGAATACCAGCCATTTATGCTTAAAGATCTACGGATATCTTTGAATAAGTTTTCTACTTTTTAGACATGGCAAATATTTAAAATGCAGAAAATCACATAAATCAAATATGAAATTTTTATATGGAATGATATTAAATTCTCATGTAATTTTAATGTTGAAAACCGTTAAGCTGAACGTGAGCTAAAATGAATAGTATCAAATGCATGTCTATTATGAATACTGCACATTGTAGAATTCCTATGATAAATAAATATTATAATAGAAGATTAGATGCATTGTTCTCTGTAATGGTAACGTTCCAAAAGAAATATGTTTAAATTAAAAATCATTATAAGGCTCCGCTTATAAGAATTTATAATCTAATCTGCATTAATTTAATTAATTGTTCAACCTGATTAGAAAGCCTTTAATCAAATGCAGTTTAGAGGGTCAGAATAAGAAGTCAGATACATAACTTCCATCTAAATAAACACCATCCATGAATATATACTTGGATGACCTCCATTTCCAATTCTTCCATCCCTCACTTACCTCACTCTTGATTATCCATCACTCATCAAGAAATTCACATTTAAAAATATATATATATATATATATATATAAAAGGTGATTCCATATAAAAAATGAAAAAACGTATATATTATAAATATGAAAGTCGACTAAAATCGCCTAAATTTTTATAGTAGACTGAAAAAATAAAATAAATATTATTTTTTTATTATTGTTATTATTTATCATTAGTATATTTTCATTTTTAAAATGGAAAAAAAATCTTAAACATTGTCTTTCATAAAGAGCTAAAAACTCTACAAAAAAATGATAATCAGCCTAAGAAACTTGAGCACCATGAAAATGAGATTCACACTACATAAGACTTTTAACATAAAAAGAAAAAAAAAATTGCATTGTGCTTTGTTTAATTGTTATGGACAAATAATATATATTAAGTTCAAGATACAATTTACACATATATTTATATGAAAAAGGAAAAAGAGGATTTAAAAATTATCTTATTAAATTTGTAGTTCTATTTATATAATAACTCGAATTAGATTTGATGATAATTATATATCTTATGGTTATATTTACTATTATTTATTTATTAATAAATAAATCTTCTTCCTATCAAATATCCAAAACTTATTTATTTCATTTTAATTTTATTATATGATATAATTTTATGATTATATTATAGTATAATTAATATTAAATCATTTGACTAATCTATGTATTAAAATGTAGATTTAAATAGAAAAATTAAAAATAAATACAACACAATTTAATATTTTTTACAACTTGAGATTCCAATATAGATGTTTATTTGTTAAATTCTAATAAAAAAAATATAATAGATTTTGAATTTAAAAGCAAAACAAACAGTTTAAAGTTCTAAATATTAATAATTTTATATATTTGAAAATCTATTTAACTAACTCTTAACATTAATAAATAAATAAATTTTTTACTTGTTGCAAACATCTAAAATTTATTTTATATCAATTTTATTATATGATATAATTATATGATTATAGTATAGTAAATTAATGTTAATGTATTAAAATTAGGGCCGAACATTCGGTCGATTCCGTTCAAAACTGAACCGAACCGAATAAATTAAAAATCAAAATTTTAGTATTGATGAAAATCAAACCGAACTGATTTTGGTTAGAAACTAAATCGAACCGAACCGGTCTGATTCAGTTTAGTTTGATCGGTTTCGATTTTTAATAATTTTTTTTATTTTTTATACTTTATTTTTAGTTTTTTAAAATTTAATTAAAATATTTTAATTTTAATATAATTTAATTTCTCTATATTATTAAAAATAACATATTATTATCACTCATCGATTCGGTTCGATTTTTTCAATTTTTTTCTGATCAAAAGCGAACCGAACCAAAATAACTGAAATTTCTGAAATTTAAAACCGAACCGAACCGAATTGAATAAAAAATCGAACTAAATTTTAAAATTAATTCGGTTCGGTCGATTTTTTCGGTTTGAACCGAATAGTGCGCACCCTTAATTAAAATATCGATTTAAATAGAAAATTAAAAATAAATTCAATACATTTTAATATTTTTTACAATCTGCATAAAATTATGAATAAAAAATTATAATATATTTGAATTCAAATACAAAACAATTAATTTAAAGTAATCTATTTAACTAACTCTTAAAATTAATTTAAATAATAAAAATATTATCTATTTTTTAAATTTAAAAATTTAAATGTTATTGTAAATAAGTAAAAGTTGTAAGAATATTTTGAAACCTCCCAATATTCTCTCTTTCCACTTTTATATATATAATATAGAGAATAATTTTTAAAATTAAAATAATCTCTTATATATAATATAAAATTATTTTATTATTAAATAATTATTTAAATACATTAATAAATGATTTGGTTGAACTTACATAGCACCTATAAATATTGTTGAGTTTCATACTATTTATAATTGCCAAATAAAAATCGTTATCTTTTAGTAATTTCATTCCATATAGAATTTTAAATAAAGTTATCTATAATTTTATTTAAATAATTTCTAAATATAGAATTTGTTTAAATTTATAGTAAAAAATAGAATTTAAATATAAATATAATTAAGAATTTTAAAGTTAAATGAACTTTAAAACTATATTCATATAATAATACTTAAATTAAATTAAAATAATCACTACAAAGAGATTTAAGTAAACTTAGGGTGTTCTTTTCCTCCACACATTTATATATATTATAAATTTATCGCAATCCTATTATTTCTTCTTCAGATAAGTTAAAAATAATATAGTAATAAAATATATAATTTATTTAATTAAATATTAATGTTATATAATAATTATTTAACGTAGACAGTGAGCTGTCATTATAAAATAAGGTCACAGAAAAAGGATATGATAAACTTATACGTGGTCCCATTCGTATAAAGGGAGATTCAGACAGCCATGATGTTCGGAACCAAGAGAAAATAAGACATAGATGCTTCAGGTCGATTCAGTTCATTAGGACTCGCCCTTCTAACTACAGGGCGAGCCTTGACGAGAAAGTTATCGTTAACAGTTATCGTTAACAGTTACAGTCGAGCAGATCCCCTTTACGCCTGCAATCACAAGATTTCCAATCAATTAGACGGTGAGATCTCTTACTAACGAGTCAACCACATCATTGCCGGATTTCCAGTAAATACCATATTAACTTAATTTCTTACAGTATAAAAACTAAGCGATCACAGAGATAAAAATACGCTATTTTTCTCATACAACTACTTTTGAGTTTTAAATCTTTTGCTCGCCTTTCTATTTAACTTACTGACTTGAGCGTCGGAGTGGTTGTCGTAGGTGCCAACCACCTCATGTTCTCTGTCTTACTAACTGATCAAACAGATCATCAATCCTGGATAACAGACACTTATTCTTGATAATAGACACGTTCTCTGTCTTATCTACCAAATTCTTGCAATTGTTCCTTTAGCTCTTTTAACTCGGCAAGTGCCATCCTATAGGGAGGAATAGAGATAGGTCTGGTTCTTGACATCACTTCAATTTCAAACTCTATTTCCTAGCAGGTGGTAAACTTGGTAACTCGTCTGGGAAAACATCGAGAAATTCTCTGACCACGGACACTGAAACTGTTAAGAAACCCAGAGAATTTCATAACAGTTTTCCTTTTCGGACATCGAGAATTTCATAACAGTTTATTAATAAAATTAAAATCTCTGTTTTCCTTTTCGGGATTCGTGTGCTTCATTTATTTCGAAAGGAAGGATAAGCGACAACCTGCTAGACTCGATGGGAAGATACAATTTCGGACTCAAGGTGCTGCTTTTTAAACGAACACCCTCAATGGTATCCACACGAACGTCTTTTATCCTCCTAGAGTGCTAGCTCTCTCAAGGATGAATAAACTATGTGCTCCCCAATTTGCAACTGAAACTGAATTCTCTAAAAACCGTTACTCCACAATTCGTAGAAGAGGTTTTATATGTTTCAGTCTTTTGTTTTCCCACAATTCTTTTCGTAAAAGAGTTGTGTTTATTACCCACTATCACAATCTAGCAGATACCCAAATATCTTATGTGATAGAGTTGTGTTCATAACCAACTATCACAATCTCGTAGATACTCAAATATCTGTGTGATAAAGTCCTTTATCTATAACAGTTATAGATAGACTGCAGATCCTTTTAAATATTATTATCTTATAATAATAAATAATTAATATTAATAATAATAACATCTTTATTATTATTAATTATACTAATGCGACTTGCACTAGGCCTAATCATACAAGTATTTAATACCCATAGACCTAGTGTGCTGATTATACTTGACCTGTGAGAGAGCCTTGGTCAATGGATCTGTAATGTTTGTTGTGTCTACCTTGCATATTTTGATATCTCCTCTATTAATGATCTCTCGAATAAGGTGATATCGCTTGAGTATATGCTTAGATCTCTGATGAGATCTGAGCTCCTTTGCCTGTGCTATGGCACCATTGTTATCACAATAAAGGTCCATAGGATTTGCAATGCTAGGAACCACTCCCAACTCTGTGATGAATTTCTTCAACCAGACTGCCTCTTTAGCTGCATCTGATGCTGCTATATACTCAGCTTCTGTTGTAGAATCTGCTACAGTGCTCTGCTTGGAGCTTTTTCAACTAACAGCTCCACCATTTAAAGTGAATACAAATCCTGACTGCGATCTAAAGTCATCTATGTCAGTTTGGAAACTAGCATCTGTGTAACCTTTCACAATTAGCTCATCTTCCAAACCTCCATAAACTAGGAATGCATCCTTAGTCCTTCTAAGGTACTTTATGATATTCTTAACAGCTGTTCAGTGACTTTTATCAGGATCTGCCTGATATCTGCTTGTTGTGCTCAATGCAATGAGACGTCTGGTCTAGTACATAGCATGGCATATATGGTAGATCCAATAGCAAAAGTATAAGGAATCTTATTCATCCGTTCTCGCTCATCAGATGTCAGAGGACATTGATTCTTGCTGAGATGAATACTATGAGACATGGGCAAGAATCCTCTTTTGAAATCTTGCATGCTGAACCTTTTAAGCACCTTATCAATGTAAATACTTTAACTCAGACCGATTATCCTCTTGGATCTATCCCTATAGATCTTAACACCAAGGATATATCCAGCCTCACCTAAGTCCTTCATTGAAAAAGAATTCCCTAACTAAGTCTTAACCTTTTGCAAGGTAGGGATATCATTTCCAATGAGTAATATGTCATCCACATATAGGACTAGAAACACAACTGCACTCCCACTAACCATCTTGCAAACACAAGGTTCATCTTCATTCTTGATGAATCCAAAGTCCCTGACTGTCTCATCAAAATGAAGATTCCAGCTCCGAGAGGCTTGCTTCAATTCATAAATGGATCTTTGAAGCTTGCAAATCTTTCTAGAATTCTTAAGGATTACAAAACCCTCAGGTTGTGTCATGTACACATCCTCGAGCAAGTTTCCATTAAGGAAAGCTGTTTTGACATCCATTTGCCATATCTCGTAATCGTAGTACGCAGCAATGGCAATGAAAATTCTAACCGACTTAAGCATTGCAACTGGCAAAAAGGTCTCATCATAATCTATACCATGAGTTTGTTTGAAACCTCTTGCAACAAGCCTTGCTTTGTAGGTATGCACATTTCCATCCATGTCAGTTTTCTTCTTGAAAACCCATTTACAACCAATGGTCTTAACACCCTCAGGGGGATCAATTAATGACCAAACTCGATTGTCATACATGGATTGCATTTCAGATTTCATGGCGGAAAGCAATTTCTCAGAATCTAGACCTGACACAGCCTCTTGATAGGTAGTACGCTCATCTTGATCAATGAGCAAAAGTTCACGACTATCAGTCATGAGAAATCCATATCTCTCAGGCTGATGACGTGTCCTCTCAGGCTGATGACGTGTCCTATCAAATCTGTGTGGGACTTGTGTCACCCTTTCAACTTCCACAACTGTTTGTGGTTCTGGAAATGGTTCTATCGGCGCTTCAATGCTCCCTTGTGGTGCTTGAGTTTCCTCAAGTCGCACTGTACTCCCATTGAATCTCTGAAAGATAAATTTCTTTTCTAAAAAGGTACCATTTCGAGCAACAAACACTTTGTTCTCTAAGATAATATAGAAATAATATCCTTTGGTTTCCTTAGGATATCCCACAAAATTGCACTTGATAGATTTTGGAGCTAGCTTATCTGAAATTGGGCGTTTCACATAAGCCTCACAACCCCAAATCTTAAGAAAAGACAAACTGGGCATTTTGTCAGTCCATAACTCATATGGTGTCTTTTCAACCGCTTTCGATGGTACTTAGTTTAAAATGAATGCAGCTGTCTTCAAGGCATAATTCCAAAACGATAAAGGGAGATTTGTTTGACTCATCATAGATTGAACCATATCTAATAAAATTCAATTTCTCCTTTCAGAAACACCATTCCATTGTGGAGTTCCTGGAGGAGTTAATTGTGAAACAATTCCACAATTTCTAAGATGTTCATCAAATTCTTTGGCTCAAATATTCACCACCTCGATCAGATCGAAGCATTTTAATAGTTCTACTAAGTTGATTTTGTACTTCATTTTGAAAAGTTCTAAACATTTCAAATGATTCATGTTTATGTTTCATTAAGTAGACATAGCCATACCTACTGAAATCATTAGTGAATTAATGAAGTACTGATAACCTCCCTTGGCACTAATGCTTAGTAGGCCACATACATCTGTATGTATTAAGCCCAATAAGTCTGAAGCCCTTTGACCTTATCCAGTAAAAGGGTCCTTTGTCATCTTACCAAGCAAACAAGGTTCACAATTTTCAAATGATTCAAAATCAAATGAATTTAATAAACCATCCTTATAGAGCTTAGATATGCGATTCTCATTTATATGGCTAAGACGACAATGCCATAAATATGTTGGGTTTAACTCATTTAACTTAGTTTTCTTAGAAGTTATGTTATAGATATTATTGTTTCTAGAATCATCTAGATTAAAGACATAAAGGCCATCATATGAATTTGCAATATAATAAAGAAAATATTTATTATAAATGGAGCATTTCTTATTCTTAATAAGAAATGAAAAACCTTCATCGTCCAAAATAGAAACTGAACTAATATTCCTACTCAAAGTAGGAACATGAAAGCAATTGTTCAAAATTAACAAAAGCCCATTGAGCAAAACAAGTTCATAAGTCCCTACAACTAAAGCAGCAACTCTTGCTGCATTGCCTACACGTAGGTCCACATCGCCCTTTTTCAGTTTTCTACTCCTTTTGAGACCCTGCACATTTGTACAAATGTGAGAACCACATCCGGTATCTAATACCCATGAAGTAGAAATAGATAAATTAATATCTATAACATAAATACCTGAAGTCGTAGTCTCACTACTCTTCTTCTTCTTGCACTTATCCAAATAGAGCTTACAATTTCTCTTCCAATGCCCTGGTTTCTTGCAATGAAAGCAGATTCCTTCCTTAGGAACTATTTCCTTAGGAACTTTTGCCTTGACTTGCGGTTTAGGCTTGCCTTGTCCCTTAGGCCCATTACCACCTTTAGACTTGGGCTTCCCCTTATTTTTCATGGGCTTACCCTTATTGACATTCAAAATTTGGGTAGGCCTTTTCTTGACTTTCACCTCAACTGTCTTTAGCATCCCATGCAGCTCAGGAAGGGATTTCTCCATGTTGTTCATGTTATAGTTCATGACAAACTGAGAAAAACTGTCAGGTAAAGAGTGTAGGATCAAATCCGTGGAGAGTTCTAAACTCAAAGGATAGCCAAGCCTAGCAAGGTGATCAATGTAGCATTTCATCTTCAAAACATGAGCACTAACTGATTCACCTTCAGCCATTTTGCAATCATGCAATGCAATGGTAGTTTCTTACCTATCCAGCCTAGCTTGCTATTGAAAAGCCTGTTTGAGATGGACACTCATCTCATAAGCCTCAAGGTGCTCCAGATCCTTCTGAAGTTATGGGCACATAGTTGCCAACATAAGACATCCAATGTCATTAGAATCATCCATATGCTTATTATGCTTGTTCTTAATAGCATTAGTAGCATCAGTAGGAGGTGGTTCAGGGATAGCTTCATCAAGCACATACGACTTTTTCTCTTGCTTGAGAACAATTCTCAAGTTTCTAAAAAAGTCAATAAAATTAGTCCCATTTTCTTTCAGTTTATCCTTCTCAAGGATGGATCGCAGTGATAAAGTGGTATTGTTATTAGCAGCCATAATGATCTATAAAATATGCAAATATAATCAATTTAGTAAATTAATATTGAGGTGATAATAATCTCCCACTTAAATACAACCCTCAAAAAGAATTATTACAATAATAATATTTTAGTAGGCTAAGATCCATATTTCACCTAATTCCAAGTCAGCTTTGGCATGACACTTAGAATTAAGTTATTTAGGTAGGTAACTCCTTACCAATTACATCTAATGTAACACTTAGATTATGAGGTGTTGACATCATATGTCAAATGCATGTTATACCCCATCTAATGCCTTAGGCCCAAAACCGTTTTGATAGCCTAATTAAGCCCAACCAAAATTAAATGAATGAGTAACTATTACTCATCCTATCTTACTAAGATACCCTAAGCACTTTGCTTTGTCAAAACCTGCATTTTGGTCATCTTAGTCTTGATAGGTATTTAAAACATGCGTGGCATTAAAACTTAAAATTTTATAGTGAGGGTTCGACTTTCAATTTTAATTATGTTGTCTTGCATTTATATATCATAGCATCCTATATGCATATATATAAACTATCATGTATAGCATCACATACAAATATATGACAGAATATGTAAACGTGACATAG
Organism: Manihot esculenta; assembly: GCF_001659605.2. Classification (NCBI taxonomy): domain Eukaryota; kingdom Viridiplantae; phylum Streptophyta; class Magnoliopsida; order Malpighiales; family Euphorbiaceae; genus Manihot; species Manihot esculenta. Next base: position 17,636,852 of record NC_035173.2, on the reverse strand, counting down.
CATGGCCAAAATCTAAAATGATCTTCACAAGCTAATATGAAGATCATAAGGGGCAACCTAGGTGTAATCCTATTACATTAGTTGCAATGGAACATGTCTTTATATCTTGAGCTTGCTTGTCCACACTATGGAATCTACTCATCATTGGAGGCAACTCTACCATCACCATGGAAGCACGAGTCTTCTCTCCTCCATCTTGTGGATCTCCATTTACAAAGTAAAAGAAGGCCTATATTATTACATTAAAATAAACAACATGCAGGCCGTATTTAAAAATTACATCCCCTAAAAACTAATCTCATAGGTTAATAAGGCCATGCTATGCATCATGCGAAGACGTCACATAATCACAACATATTTCATACAAACATGTTATAAACTTATTAGCTTAAAGTTTATTTTACTGCCTAAATCCCCTTATTCTGCATATCAGTCAGATTGATTTTACTGATCTTATTAGTAATTGTTTGATCATATCAAACAATCTTTGATTATACAGAAAACGGTACCATTGTTTATTAATCATATTAACAAACAACAGTAATGCATATGTGTATGTATACTTTGTGAAAACGTTTTTCACATAAAATCTACAGATATCATGGATTCATATCACATATAAATCTATCGTTTTTAACATCATATGTAAAACAAACTATACGGTTTAATTACCATGCCATTCTAACAAACTTATATCACATATAACACATCAATCATGGCATATTCGACTTAAACGAAGAGCACAGGTTGGCTCTGATACCACTGTTAGGAAACCCAGAGATTAGTGCAACCCAAACACGCAGCGGAAAAAATTAAAATCTCTGTTTTCTTTCCCGGGATCCGTGTGTTTCATTTATTTTTAAAGGAAGGATAAGAGACTAACCTGTTAGACTCGACGGAAAGATACAATTCCGTACTCAAGGTGCTGCTTTTTCAACGAACACCCTCAATGGTATCCACACGAACGTCCTTTATCCTTCTAGAGTGCTAGCTCTCTCAAGGATGGATAAACTATGTGCTCCCTAATTTGCAACTAAAACTGAAATCTTTAAAAACCGCCATTCCACAATTCGTAGAAGAGGTTTTATACGTTTCAGTCTTTTGTTTTCCACAATTCTTTTCGTAAAAGAGTTGTGTTTATCACCCACTATCACAATCTCGCAGATACTCAAATATCTTATGTGATAGAGTTGTGTTCATAACCAACTATCACAATCTCGCAGATACTCAAATATCTTATGTGATAGAGTTGTGTTTATAACCAACTATCACAATCTCGCAGATACTCAAATATCTATGTGATAGAGTCCTTTATCTGTAACAGTTACAGATAGACTGCAGATCCTTTTAAATATTATTATCTTATAATAATAAATAATTAATATTAATAATAATAACATATTTATTATATTAATTATACTAATGGGCTTTTAGCCCATTAATATAACATAGCACATCAATAACGTTCTTTTGTGTGTGACCCAATAGGCTCATATTAATTGGCAATAGGCCCAGTCCCACAAGGCCCATAAATCATAAGCGGCCTCTAGCAAGACATTATGACTACCCAACTAATATAAGGATCGATAGTTTGATAAAGTTTGAACATAAGTCATGGTCTATGTCAAACTTATAATGTTCAAACTTATGATTTCTTGATCTCTAAGTAGACTGATAAAATCAAATGATATTAATCAAACTATCAATTCATTTGAGCATGACCATGCATTTCTCAGTCTCACTTATCGAGGGGTCCAAAAGATATCTCTCTCAAAGAGAGGAAAAAAATTCTATCTTGATTGTTCAATATCCTCTACATAATTTCTATCATGCTCAATCATAACTTTTATGATTGTCCGATTAAAGACAATATTTGATTATACCAAAACATAACAGTCCTTATGTTGGAAACTATGATAATCTCAAGTCAAATGATTAAGACATAACTATTTTGAGATTCACTTATAACAGTAACCCATGTAGTGATCTCAATGCGGATCCATCCAATACTTTGTTCTCTAACAAGTATCTATGATTATTGAATTATATCAACATATACATAATCATCTCATGATTATCAATCAATAATCATACTAGTTATATTTTATTATTATCAACATAATAATAAGTAATCAGGGATGTTAATCATTATTATGTAACATGCAAACAAATAATAATGATAATAAAAACTCTTTTATTAATAACCAAAATGACATACAAAAAGGTCCAAGATAATGGCCTAGGGCAAATACATTAACAGAAACAAGTTTTCTAACCTGACTATTAAACTCTCTGATATGAGCAAGAAACCCCTGAAACCTCCTCTGAAGCAACCTATGAGCCTGCAGGGCAGATATCAAACCTCTAGATATACCTAACTTGTCTCCTCGAAAGACGACTTTCAATCTATCTTGTTCTCTGAACCTAACTACCTTGTCTCTGCAGTTCAAGGTAGCACCATGAGTAGAGAGCTAATCCTTCACTAGAATGACATCAAAATCAGTCAAATTTAGAACCACAAGGTTGGCTGGAAGGCACTTATCTTTCTAGCTACATCCACTATAGTATGGAAACTCTCTTTCTCTACTACTAAATTCAAGAAGGAATACCTAGAGTGGAGTCTTATAGTGTATCTCCTGGCCTTCTTCTGGTCAGTTTTATAAGCCTGATCCACATACTAAAGCAACTCCAAAAACTTGTCTGTGAACTCATTTACACCCATTTCCTTAGTCTACCTTAACTATTCAAACTTTATCACCTTCAACTCCCTTGAACTGTTTGGAAAAGCCCACCCTGCAAACTCATTTGCAAACTGTTCCCAGGATAAGCCATCCAGCTTCGGTTTCACATAATTATTGAACCACTTCTTTGCCTTTTTGCACTTCAGAGTGAACCCCGCCATCTGCATGGCTCTTCTGTCGCTAGCCCTTAACTCATCAGCTATCATTTTCACTGCTTTAATGTACTCAAATGGGTCATCACCCTCTTTATATTTAAGAGCATCCAACTTCAGGTAATCTGTCATTTTTACCTTGCTCCCTGCTGATGAGTTAGGTTTGGGTGGTTGGATTTCATGAATTACTAGTTCTGCTAGGGGAGGAGGTGGTGCAGCACTTCCTGGGTTAGAGTTTGCCGGATTCTGGTAATAGGGCATAGGGTGAATATGGTAGGTAATAGAGAGGATAGGGCATGTATGAGGAGTATGGGTGGTAGCTAGAGTAATCCGATGTACCTCCCATCGGATACCCGGGTCCTTGTGGGTAGGGTTGGTACTGAGGTGTATAAGCGGGTCCTGAGGCCTGAGTGCCTCTTGTTCCTCCTTCAAACTCTCCCACACCCTCTCCTTCAAAGCTCATACCCAAATTTCTATCTCTCCTCTGATCATCACCTACTGTCTTCCTGACATCTACAGACATCCTACCTGGATATGTTCTCCTTTTATTTACATCAAAAGACCTTCTAGAGTCTCTTGACATTTCACCCCTGTTATTTCTACTTGATCGCGCTCTTGATGGAGCAGCAGGGAGAAGGGCATCTATACCCTCATTTTTGGATGGGACTCTAATCAATCGTGCAGACCAACGTGAGCCACGGATCCGGTTTTCTCAAAAACAACATTTAAACACATAGGCATTAGCATCATAAGGTTCATGTGGATACACATGAACCCACATCATACCTATCATATCATCAATGCATATACATGTAGTCATGGTATTACACATCATCATATATATATCAAGACATGACTCCACATCCTATCCTAGTGGACATGATTTTTTCTAATTGTGCTTGCCTTCTATAACATCTATGAGCCTAACACTCTAAGTTCGACCATATGAACCTAGGGCTCTGATACTACTCTATAACGACCCATGAATCGGACTGCTATCGGTACTAGGGTTCAGATCGACTTAAGATCGTCGAAACCCGTAGCAAGCCTACTATACGTCCTGTTACACCTGATATAATCCCATACATGATCACACAAATACCAAAAACATAACCATTACATGAACCAAGACTCGACCTATGCATGCATTATAATTGAAAATATAAAATAATAGAGCCCTCATCAAATGCTCTAGTATGGTCAACATTACATGCCTCAAGCTCGGTCTAAACATAACTTATACTTAAAAACTTTTAAATAAAAGGATTATGAAGCAGGGATTACAAGGAAGAACTCAGGCAAAGCATAATTATAATCCATAAATCAATACATGTCCACAGTTATAATATTACAATAGGCTATACTAGCAACTCAGCCGACTTTCCGACCTAACTCTAATCCTGCAAACCTGAGGTTTGGGGAAAAGGGATAAGCTATAAGAGTCTAGTGAGCAGAACATAAAAAAAAAAAAAAAAACAGTTCCATAAAACATATGATCGTATGCATGCGTCACATCATAAACAATTCACATTAACATGGACTTGCACTAGTAACGCTTTACAGATTCTAATAATGCCCGACCCATGATGGGTGCTCCTCAGGACTTTCTCTTAACCATAACATAACATAACATAACCATAGTACCAGGGGCGCAGAATGGGTCTCGACCTGGACTTTCTCTTAATCATAACATAACGTAACATATCCATGGTGTTAGGGGCGTAGAATGGGGCTCCACTTGGACTTCCATATCCATCATAACATATCATAACATACTCGAGGGCTAATGGGCCATCCAACATCCATCCACAACAACAATCAATTATGTAATGCATCATATTCGTGAACTCTAATGCAAAACAACCTAATTACATATACATGACATTCGTGATGCATGAGCGTGCTTAAAAAGTTTGATTTATTTAAATAATGATTCAGTTTAGTTCTACTCACCTCTGGCTGACGCACGCCTAATACTAAAGTAGTTATCTCACTGCAAGCCTCTACAGTTTCCAAGTTCGATCCTACACAGATAGACTTAAATGAGAGACCAAACATAACTTTTACAACACTTAAAACAACCTCTAAGAAATTCCTGAGAACATACAAGAACACTCATAGAAAACAAGCAGAAAAAGGCTTAATAGGGGACTTTCGGCGGCCTAAAGTCCCTTACAGATCCGAAGGTCAGAACCTTCGGAGGCAGGTTAGGCGGCCAAATGGCTGCCTCCACAAGCACAATGGTGACAGCAACCAAGGCTTGGAGAAGAGAGCAATCGATCTCCTGAGGTTTCCAAAGATTAAAACTTGAAATTTAAACTCAAATCTTCAAAAATCAAAAGAAAGACTCATGAATTCTCTAAGAGATTTGAAGAGATCTCAGCAAAAACATTAAGAAATCATAGGCCTACCTCTTTCCGAAAGAAGAGAGAAGAATTTCTCTCAAAATCAGGCTGAGACCCTTTTATAGCTGAGTCTGCCAGCTAAGGTTCGCCGGTCGAACATGGGAGGTTCGGCGGTCGAACCTTGATGAGTTAAAAACCATTTTTTAAAAAGAAATACGTTAAGAAAAAGTTTTAAATTTATTTTATAAAAATCCTATTTTACCCTTCTAAAGATTCCAGCTTTGAGATTCTGGATTCTGATGGAGATTCTATCGAAAAGTTGGAATTCCGGTGCCGGAGTTTAGTTGGGTATTATATTGAGGTTTGTTGCTAATAAAAGGAAAGAGATAAGAAAGAGGAGGATGAAGAAAGAAAAGGAGAAAGAGGAGGATGAAGAAAGAAAAGGAGAAAGAAGAGGTTAAAATTCCAATTTCAACTACAATAAAGATTAGAATTGAAGAGGAAGTTGCAATGCATGAAATTAGTGAAGTTGTTGCTGAAAATTCCATCAATGAGCTTAAAGAAAAGGTTGTGAATGATGGTGGATATGGGGAGGATATGATTGATGAGGTGGAGGAAGTGAATGTGGTTGTTTTGGAAGTTGTAGAGGAGAATGGGTCACATCTACATGATCTTTCTATGACTAACATTGTTATGCCTAGCTCTTTTGTTCTTGATGTGCAGGTTGTTGATAAGAACATCTATGAAGAGAGTTTTATACTATTTCCACCTATTTAAGAGGAGATTTTTAAAGATGCATTAGTTTCTAAATCTTTCATTCCTGACATAAACATAAGCAAGATTCAAGAATGAATCTTTTATAAAGAAGGAGGGAACGATACGAATTCAATATAGCAGATTTGAAATAATAGTATAGAGCAACCTTATATCATTCAAATGAGTCTAAAAAGAGTTCGAAAACATATCCATATGATCCAAATATACTTGAGGCGTACTTCAATTTATATAGGGCAAATTTGGTGCAACACTTGCAATTATAAGATTAAGGAGTATAATCAAGCCTATGGGCCAAAACTGCATAAAGTGAAGATAAAGGAAGGATTTTGTGAAGATTCAAGTCCATTGGGCCTAATTAGAAGGTATACAAGTCCATCAAATCAAATGGGAAGATTTGAAGAAACATATGCAATGCATTTGCAATTTAAGGAGCATGTATAAGGTATGTGCACAACTCATGAATAACCTTGTGGGACGTGTTATTCATGTTATTTGGACCTCAATGATGTATTTTATAGGCTCATTTATTTGGATTAAGCTTATACTATTTTATTTGCTTTAGTATTGATAATTTAGTTGTTTGGACCTAGTTTTTGGGTTTTAGTGTGCCGCCCTCTTGCTATGGGTTATTAAATTCAGCCGGCCTTATTTAGGCATTTTAGGGTTTAGTTTATTCTTATTCTCTTAGAGTTAGATTTAGTTTTCTCTATATAAACTCAAGCTGCCCTTTGTGTGAAAAGTTTTTTTAATCAAAATTCAGAATTATTCATACCATTTGCATGCTTTTATTATTGTGAGAGTATGAGATTGCATTATTTCAATTTAGGGTTTAGTTTATCCTTATTCTCTTAGGGTTAGATTTAATTTTCTCTATATAAACTCAAGCTGTCCTTTGCGTGAAAAACTTCTTTTAATCAAAATTTAGAATTATTCATGCCATTTGCATGCTTTTGTTATTGTGAGAGTACGATATTGTATTCTTTCAATTGTATCAAGAATCAAGGTAAATTTATCAATTCAATTATAGCGTTTGTCTTGTTTTTCTAATCCTTAATTATTGGCCTTCTTGCTGTCTTTTGCGTAGGTTGCCATAAAGAAGAATTTATTGTTGATCTTTACGGCTATTTCATTTTATCATAGATTTTTTGAACTTGATTCTAGGTTCCGCATCAAAGAAGATCGATATCTATCAACGGAGAATTGATCTGTAATATTTAATCACCATATCATAATTAATCAGCTCACTGGAACTCAAGAATAGCAATTTACAAAAACAATTCACCATAAGAGCACATGAATTAATCACGAATGTACAGAAATCAATTGTTCAGAACATGGCTAAATGCCACTTTTGATTCCTCAATAGAAATTGAAGAAACATAAAATCTACAAAATTTCACAACCCAAATGTACAAAAACAAGAGAAGCTTGTGGCTTCCTCACCATAAATGTTAAACATATTCACATTGTCAAGGCTTCTTCTCTCTGGTCTTGCTTCGGAAGGGTGATAACAAGGAGAAAGGGCGAGAAGCTGCACCAGAATTGTATAGTTTAGTAACAAATGAAATTTAAGAACACTGAGAAAATGGTTATCCGATAGTGAGAGCATACTCTTTTGAGGAGTAGTACTAGCAGTAGGTGTTTCATCTTGAGAGATAAGATTCCTCAAAGTATGAACTGATAACCACAACCAACTATTAAGGTCAGCTTGCAGGGTTGATATATCAATCATGATTTAATTCCTTTGGAAGCTTAACATCATTAGCAGTAGCACCAAATCCTTGAAACAAAAACCCAAATTTTAATTGAATAAAAAAAACAAATGCACTCACCTACTGAAGCAACTTTAAGTGTCAAAAAACTTGCACGTACTATAACTTTTTTTATCATATGAAATCTCTCTTTCTCTAACCTAAAAGTTGGCAGCTTATCACATTCATAAAGTTCTAGATGTTGTCATAAATGTCATGAAAATTGGGTGGGGAGTTTGTGTAAGGGATTACATTCCTGTATACAATGGTCAGAGATTGGAGCTGCTCTCCTGATTAGTCCAAAGTAGAGCAAAACCAATCAGTCTGACAAATTCCTCAGTCTATTAAATTTGACAGACTATAATCTTGTATGGGCATAGGCGCAGTGTGACAAATATTTATCAACCTAATCTCTATTATTCTAATCCCTAAATCAGAATTCAGAATTCATAAACCATTAATGAGAAATGAAATTAAGGAGACAAAAAAGAATCAACATTTAACTTAGATTAGACAAGACATCGAAGCGAATGAGAGAGTGAATTCCAATCCTTACATTCATCGAAGGAGGCGTGCAGCACAAGAAATGTAATCTGCTCAGGGCATGCAGGGGGAGGAGTGGCAAGAGGCTTTAGATGAGTGCAGAGAAAGCGGCGGTGAAGCTCAGGGAACGTGTTGATGCGCCTAGGGCTCATAGATAATGTCACACCTCCACAAAAGGCTCCCAAAATATCCAAAAATTCTTTGTTGTGGTTGCCAAGATTGGTGCTGAAAATTTGTGTGAGCTGCTGCCCAAATGAGGTTCACGCTGGTGCGGGACGTGGGCCAAATAGATTTGGTGATGCCGCAAAGCTGGGCAAGTTACTGGGCAAAATGAGGTTCAACGAGGGGCAAAAATCTGCTGGGAGCTGGTTGGTAGCGCTGGGAGCTAGCAGGGGAGCATTTTTTCGATTCATGCACAATTTAAAAAATAATTATCAGTTCATGTAGAATCCGAAAATATTTTCGGATTCTGTGTGTCAACGGAGCGTGTTCGACAGTCATACTGTCGAACACGCTAGTTCGACACTCATAGTGTCGAACAATGGGGAGTTCGACACCATGAGTGTCGAACTGCGACACTCATAGTGTCGAACAATGGGGAGTTCGACACCATGAGTGTCGAACTGCCAGTTCATCAGCTTCTTCGGCACCCATGGTGTCGAACAAACTGTTCACTGCTCCCCTGGCCAGTCCAGTGGCATGAACAGAAATTTAAAAAATAATTATTATTACCATTTAGTATTTACATAATTAAATTTTAAAAATAAAAAATATTATACTTAAATTTTTAATACATACATAATTAAATTTTAAAAATAAAAAATATTATACTTAAATTTTTAATACATATAATAATTAAAATTATATTTATATATAAAATTATATTTTATAATTTTATTTTTATATATAAAAAAATATCTATATTTAAAAATAAATTTAAGTAAAAAAAGAACCTGATGATAATGGAAATGTTGAAAGGTGAAGAAGGAAATCTGTTGAGGAAGGAGCTGGAAAGGGAGAAGAAATTGCTGAAGAAATTTGGAAAAAAAAATACTAAAAAATTTTGAAGAAGAAAATGCTGAGAAGAAAAAATTTGAGAGATAAAATAGAGAATGAGAAGATGAAAGCAGAAAGATGGTGTATGGAAGGAGACTTAAAGTCTCCTCCCCGCGTAGCTGTGCGTGGGTCTCCTTTACCCAGACAGTGGCTTGCATGCATGAACACATGTCATGCATGCAAGGCACCCCTTATGCATAACATGTTTCATGCATGCAGCACTCCACCCAAAATGACCTGCATGCACAGCGCCCCATTCGACATTCAAAGTGACTTGCATGTACAGTACCACATGGGTCTCCTGAAAAGTGCCTTGCATGCATGACACATGTCATGCATGTAAGGCACCCTTTGCATGCATGAGACATGTTATGCATGCAAGGACATGTCCACGTGTCTACTTTATAGGCTGTTCGGCACTTTGGATGTCGAACACACCACATCAGACACGCCACATGGCAATTCGACACCCATAATGTCGAACTCCCCATTGTTCGACACTATGAGTGTCGAACTAGCGTGTTCGACAATATGACTGTCGAACACGCTCCGTTGACACCCAGAATCCGAAAATATTTTCGGATTCTGCATGAACTGATAATTATTTTTTAAATCGTGCATGAATCGAAAAAATGCTCGCTAGCAGGGCGCTGGGTGGAAATGAGGTTCCAGCGAGGGCATCTGGCAGGCCACTAGGGGACTGGTAGGCTGCTGGGGAAAAATAGGCTGGCGCTGGGCTCAACTGGGAAGTGAGGTTCGACAGGGAACAGTGGTAGGCCTACGAAATAGTGTAGTGAAGTTAGTTACTGTGCCAGCGAGCTAGAAAATGACAAGGCAGAAATTGGGCCGAGAGGTTCAACTGGGCTTGCAACAGGCCAGCAGGCTGACAGGGTGATTGGGGCACTGGGCCATCATACATGCTTGGGAGAACTTGCTACATCAGGTCCAATTGGAGAAGGACGTGGCTAGGCCTATGGGAAGCCGTCTTTGGAGCTGTTTCGGCCAATTCTGGACTGTACAAAAGCTATTTCTGGGCAGAAACTTCCAACAACAGAAGCTGAGAGATTTAAAGGGTTGTTTCTTGATGGACAAGAAGAGAGTAAGTGTATGTTCTAAAATAGCCTACCACATCATCTCCTCTACCTCTTTCTCCTTGTTGGTTTTCTATGTGTCAAACATTAAGAGCCAAATGAAGTATTATTCTTTAATTTTTCTTTGTCTCTAAATTTTAAACTTTAGGTTCTTAACACTTCATTTTATTTCATATAACTCCCCCAGTTTCCTTTCTATTCTCCAAAACTCATTATTATTCCTCTTTAACAATATATTATTTTACTTAACTATTTTTTTTTCTTTTGTATTGAATTAACAAACAAAATTTTATGAAACACAATTTAGTATGTAAAAAATATATTCAATTGTAAGTAATACATGGTGCACTTCCAGATTTAATCTGGTGTTAAGTGCATATAAGTAAATTTGAGAAATTTCATATTCTATTTTTTCAATTTTTAATTTCCATTAAAAAAAATAATAATATATGGTATAATTTCAACCTATAAAAAGTAATGTATGCTACTTTAATACTAGATCTTAGAATGTAAATTTCTTTAACGATGGGAAAACTTATTTTTATTCATGATAGTGATATCCTAGAAGAATTGTAGAGATGAAAGACTAATAGTTATCATGACAAATCTCAATATTACAATGTCAGGATTAAATTGTAAAATTTAAAAAATATAAAAATTAAAATAAATATTTTATTAAATCAAAGAAATTAAACTGTCATTTACTCTTAAATTTTTTACATTTATTTTTTTTTCTCTTTCTCGAATATTGCAATTCGAGTGCATGTGTGTCTAATATTGTTTGTTTATTTTAATGTATACTTCAAACAGAAGTTGGAATTTGGATAAAGTGAAAATCCATTTTTTGTTTAGAATACTTTAATGAAAATTGGACTAAATCTATCAAGTGTATATTATAAATCAAGTTATTATTTTTTAATATTTAGTCTCAGTTTGTTTTTAAAAAATAAATTGTTTTTAAGAAAATATTTTTTCATAAAATAATTTATTTTATCGTGTAATTTTAATTTAAAAAATAAATTATATTAATAAATTTATATATAAAAATCTTAATAAATTTTTAAATAGTAGAAAATATTAAAAAAAAATTATTTTCTTTAAATTAACTTATATTTAAAAAAAAATATTTCTCATTAACTAATTTTTTTAATACTCTAAACACTCTAAAAATAGTTTTTCAAAAGATGTAAAAGTAATTTTTTTAAAAATATTCTTCGTAAAACATAAGTAACCTTAATTTATGTGATTGCTTATTGCTGAAAAGGGGGAAAAAGAGTAAAACTTCATCGTGGAAACGCTGCTACCTATCGCTTGCTAGGACAGATTGTTTGAAACGGATTTTTCATGACATTCACAGGGTAGCTTATTTCTAAGCTGGTTGTCAGAGTTTTACCCTATTTGGAAAAAATTACCTGGTTTTTTTAATCGATTCGAGCAAGACCATCTAAACAAATTGGACGTTTTAATGAATATTCGTTTAAATCAAACTAATGGGTTGGGTTCACCTAGGATCATCCAAATTATGGTAGACATTATTCGTGCCACACATTCATAAATATTTAAAGATTTTGGGACAAAACACAATCCCGTTTTCTCAAACCATTACATATCTAACATGTCCCCCACTCAATGTTCCAAGCCAGAAATTAAGAAAGATTAAGAGAAATAAGCATATATGCTAATAATGCATGCTCATCATCAAATATAGGTTTTAATTTCTAAATATAGATTTTATACGAGGAAATCATGGGAGTCATTAGGACAACCTGTAAGTAGGACCTTCTTCTTCATTAGCCAACTCAAAATGCCATCCCTTAGCTGTATTTGCCAAATTAAAGCAAAACAAATCAAACCAAACAAAACCTCCCTAATTAATGATATACCGTCCATTTTCCCTCTTCCTCTCCACTAACTTCGCACTTCCCTTTTCTCTTCCTCTTCTTGGATAGAGTTACAGCCTGTGACACCTGTTACCATAATTCCAAAAGACCCATGTAGTGGAATATTTTTTTATATATATATATATTCAAATTACAGGAAATGAAACCAGATTTTCAAACCTTAGAAAATATAGATCAACATTTTCAAAGCTGTTTCTGTTGTCGTTTTGTCTGTCCCTCTCTCTCTTTATATATGTATAGTTTCTCTTTCTTTCTTCTATACACCACAGAACGAATGTCGGAACTGAGAAACCCTTCTCTTTCTTCCTTTTAAATTTCTCTGAATTCTGTCTCTGTCTTTCTTTCGCTCCCTTTTATCATTCATTTTCCTTCTCTAACGTGAACCAAGGAAAGATTTCTAGGAAAGGTATCTGAGTCAGGAAGGACAAAAAAGAAAGGAAGGAAGAGAATTTTGGACGACATGGGAGCTTGCGCAACTAAGCCGAAGGTTTTAAAGGACGATGCTCAAGCTCCGGTGACTGCTCCTGATCCGGCAGTGGAAGAGGCAGTCGCGGTTCACCAGATCAATAGGGAGGAACGATCGGTTCCTGTTGTACAAGAGGTGAAAGATAAGAAGGTTGTTGAGAATGAAGGTGGTGATAAGGTCATCAAGGAGATCGTTGATGATGATAAGGCTGATGATCAGAGCACGAAGCGACGATCTCTCAGTCACTTGTTCCAGGAGGTATTTAATTAATGTCCCTCATTATTATTATTTTGATAATTAAACGTCGTATAATTATATAAGTAGGTAAGAAAATGAAATGATTTCTTGTGCGTTCGTCAAAATATCGATGAGAAATTATTTGATGCGGGATCTGTTTGAAAAGACTTAAATTGATGTTTTATTTATTTGAATCCTAATATTTTATTTATAATTTCTGTGCCAGAATTTTACTCTTCAAAATTCCTGTCATTTTCCAGGACAAAGTGAAATAAATGGAAATGGATAGAATAGGAATAGCCATGGCTTAATATATCTAGAAAATTTAGAATTCAAAGGATATTATATTTCATTAATTAGTTTCTCCTCTTTCCAATTAGAAATATGAATATTTGAAAATTACCATGTTGGTATTTTCTACATAAATGACTTTTTCTCATATGATATGAACTAGTCCTCGAATATCCTATCTAATAACAGCTTTCCTTGAAGAGAGAATATCCATTCTTGTAGATATATTTAAAAAAAATTACTTAAATTGAACTTAATAGTTTTTTTCATTAAAATATATAAATTTTAATTTAAAACTAATTTTTCATACCCATATAAAATGCAAAGAAGCTTCAAATAATAATAATAAACAAATCATTAAAATATGTATAAAATAAATTGGAAATTAATTATTCTGTTATTGTGCTTGTCTTTTTTCATGTCGGTATGGCTAAATTACCAAAAGATCTCCATTTATTACCGTTCTTGTTTTGTGTGGATATGATAGAGATTGTATTGGTGAATTAAGTATTGCTATTCCTCGATAGCTTGCCATTTGTTGATAAGGATGGATACTGGAATAGATTTATGTGGCAAATTCTTGTTTGATTCCTATTTGTTTCTATTCTCACTGCAAAATTTGAAGTGTTTAATTTCATACTCCATTTATGGATTTTAGACAGAAAAGAAAAACAAAGGCTTAATTTCTCAAAAGTGTAATTTAATTCAATCAATATAATTTGATTTAGATTAATTACCAGAGTCGAAACAATAGAAATAAATTGCAAATTCTCGTTAAAGTTTTTGGATTTTGTTTTTCATTATTAGGCCAATTAATTAGTTATTTGAATCTTTGTTGAGTACATATAACACATTATATGAAAAATCATAGATTCTCTCCTTCATATTAAAAATAAAAAAGTATTTCAAATATGGAGGATGAAAGTTATGATTATGGACACAATATTTTAATAAAAAAATAACTATTTAGTTTTTATATTATAGTGAAATTAATTATTTAATTTTTTTTTTATTTTGAAAAATAGTCTCTTTCATTTTAATTTATTTATTATTTAATTATTCTGTTTATTTTAACAGTTTATAATTTTTATAAAATAACCTTAATTAATATAACATAATTATTTATTCTCTTTAATTTTAAAATAATAACTATTTAATTCCTATAATTTTAAAGTAAAACTATTTAATTTTTATAATCTAAATAATTAACAATTTAAAAGAATAAAAACTATTTAATGCATTTTTAAAAATAAAATGCATGCAGTTTTTAAGTTTGGATATTGTTTTTTTTTAAAACGCTTGTGCAGAAGCTGTATTTAGCATTTAGTGTATATATGGTAAAAGGGTTAACGAAAGAGAGAATATTAAGGATATAGTTGGATAGATACTGCTTCTATTGAGGATTTAGTTGAATGCATACTAATCATCCATAAAGGACCCATGCGTACGTACTGGTGGTTGGGCTCTTTGGATTTTCTGATTATTTGTTTGCTACCTAATCGATTACTGAAGTTAGATGTTAGATGGCTGGTGATAAATGTTCATTTTTGTATCGTTCCTCTTGATATCTTTGCCTTGTTTTCTTGCAGCAAGTTAAATATAATTTGGTTACTCTTATGTCCTACCAGTCTATACAATACACTCCAATTATCGTGTATTCAAAACATAAATATTTATAGCGGAACCTACTATGAAAAATTCAGATGGTAAGTTATGCTCTTTGAGCCATCTAGGTTTCTCACAGTTAAATTGGTATTCTTTTCAGAGTGAAGGAGAAAAAGAGTCGGTAAAACGAGTGAAGCCACTGGCGGAACCGGTGAAACCAGAGTCATCAACAAGCATGAAGTCACCAGAGGAACCAGTGCCAACAAAACATAAAATAGCAAGTATGGAATCCCCAGCAAAACCAGTGAAGCAACAATTAGCAGAAAGCGTAAAGTCACTAGAGGAACCAAAGAAACAAGAATCAACGGAAAGTACGGAGTCTCAAGAGGAACTAGTGAAACAAGAGACGGCAAAAAGTATGACGTCGCCGGAGGAACCACTAAAGCAAGAGACGACAAAAAGTGTGAAGTTACAAGAGGAACCAGTGAAACAAGAGTCGGCAAAAAGCGTGACGTCTCTAAAGGAGCCAGTGAAACAAGAGGCAGGAAAGAGTGTAAAGTCGCCAGAGGAACCAGTGAAACAAGAATCATTAGAGACTGAAAAACCTAAGCAGCTATCTGTCCAAGAACCAATTACTACAAATACTACGGGGCCAGCGATAGTTGAACCACCGACGGCCAAAGAATCTATAGAACCAGCAAAAGAAGAGAAATTAGGGACAGTAAAACCTGTGGAATCCATGAAACAAGAGTCGTCGACAGCTGAAAAACCTAGTGAGCCAAAGAAGAAAGAGCATAAAGTGAGCGAAAAGCCATTGGAGCAAGTGAAACAAGAACCTTCAAGAACTGAAAATTTTGGTGAGGTTTCAAAAACTGAGTTAACAAAAGCTGAAAAATCAGAAAATCTAGTTGAACCAACTCCATCTTTAACTATTGTTGGTGGGCCTGTAAAGGTGGAAGGCGAGAAGAAGGTAACTGGAGCCACATCTGAAGTAAAGCCTAAAAACTAAAGAAAAATCCTGAAGAAATTAAAGTTAACTAAAGGGCTTGACACTTGATAGTAGTGTCTCTAAACTATCTCAAATTGATAGCAGAGAATGGATTAGCTAAAGAAATGGCAACCAAGAACATGTTCTTTGAATGGTTTTTATGAGTCTGTTTTAATTTGTTTCTTATATAAATTTAATTTCTTTTTATTCAAATTTGTTCACAGTGCAATTTTATATTTGGAAAAATATGAGTGGTTTATTTTTCAATCATATATAAAAGAGCACATAGATAGTTTTTAGCTTATGCATTATCTCATGTGTTTTAATTTCGACAACTCCATCAGATTAGATGCCTCTGCAAGATGTTCTTCTCTAAAATAACTTCATTTTTCTTTTAGTCTAAGAGATACTATTGAAGCTTTCTTTTCCCATTTTCCCATCTTAGCTATTGGACTAATACCATATGCATTATGTTTTCTCTGTTCCATTATCGTTTCAGTAGGAGTATTTTGAGTTTCTGTTTATTTATTGATAATATTTGTCCAATATTGAGTTAAGGGCTATGCTGTTCTGGTTATTGGGTTTAAATTTGTCTATTCTCTTTCCTTTTCTTCTTTACAACCGTTGGTATTATGGGATTTTATTTTCACTACTCTCTGATTTTGAATCTAAAGTGTGGAAAGTTTAGGTGCAACATAAAATGGGCAGCTGATTGGTGTCTTCCACTGCTCTATTTATAATGATGTTTTTTTTTTTTATTTGAAAGGCTTATTGAATAAAAAAAATCTAAATATTTACCGCTTTTCACATTTATATTCTAATTTTAAAATTTTAAATAATAAAATCAATTATTTCATATTTATCTTAATTTTATCCATTTGTTTTGATTAATTTTGATCAAATAATTTTTGATTCATCTGTTTAAAATTATTTCTCAAAAAACTAATTGATAAAAAAATTTAAATATTTACGTTAATTCATATTTATATCTAAAATTTTAAATTTTGAATAATAAAATTAAATTTTTTTAATTTGTCATGATTATAATAAAAAAAAAGCTAAATTAAATATAAAAAAAATAATGACAAATTATAATATAATTTCTAAAATTTTATATTAATAAATATATAATTTTTTAATTTAAATTTTATATTGAAATTATATTTATTTCATATTTATCATATATAATATTAATAAACATTTATTATTAATAATTTTTCACTTCATAAAATATCACATATAAATATTATATATTAAAGTATTTTATTGAAGATTTATACTCAGCATTATAAATTAATATATATATATATATTTTTAATATATTAAAAATTATATTTTATATTACTAATATAAAATAAAATAAAATTATTCTTTATGATTTTTATAAAATTTTAAATATGTTAACCATGTCTCTTGTAAGTTATTTGAAATATTTAATACTTTTTGACGCGAAACCCTATGGCACAAGCCTCAAACCCACACGCACAAGTAGATACGGAATCCAAAGATCTGATAAACCCACCTCCTATGGCACCCCAAACTTAGAGAAGCTGAAACACCAATGATCGAAGGATTTAGATGAGAATCCGACAAACGCCACAACGAATAGTTGATAAGTTAGCCAAGATTCCTAGTGCAATTGATGAAAGCAAATCCTCACTCTCACTCAAAGCAATACACGCCAAACGCATGAAAGAAATTCTGAAAAGTTTGATTAAAAGCTGCCTCTTACAATTGTTTCTTATCCTTATAGTAAGGAGAAAAACAAATAAAAGCCTAAGACACTCTTCTTGGGCCTGACTTAAACACATAAGGCCCAAGCCCAATCACACACTAAAATAACACAAGTATTAAAACATAAGCCCAAAATATGGCCCAACACTCTAAAATTTAAAAGATAAAATATGGCCAGAATACAAGCCCAAACAAAGCTAAAATAAAATAAGTGTTCAAATAATAAAAATATAGCAAGCCCCTCATAACAAAGATGAATCTTCACAAAAGCCTTGATCTTCACTTTAGGCTTCTCTTTGTGTAGTTTTAGCCCATTGGTTTGATTAGGCTCCCTAAGCCTATGATTGCAAGTGTTGCACCAAATCTGTCCCATATGAGTTGAAGCATGCCCCAAATATATATGGATCATATGAATATGATTTTGAACTCCTTTTAGATCCATTTGAATGACATAAGTTTGCTCCACACCATTGTCAGAAACTTGCCCTATTGGATCCGTATCATTCTCCCCTTCTTTAGAAAAGATTCGTCCCCGAATCTTACTGATATTTATGTCAAAAATGAAAGCTTTAGGAACCCATGTATCTTCAAAGACCTCCTTTTGAATAGGTGGAAATAGGATAAAACTTTCGTCATGAATGTTTTCATTAACAACCTGCACATCAAGAACAAATGAACTAGGCATACAAATATTAGTCATAGAAACATCCTGTGGATGTGAACCATTCTCCTCTACAACTTCCAAAACAGTCTCATTCACCTCCTCCACCTCATCAATCACGTGCTCCCCATGTCCCTCATCATTCACAACCTCTTCTATACGTTCATTGATGGAATTCTCAGCAACAACTACATTAGATTCATGTATTACAACTTCCTCTTCAATTTCAATCTCTATGGAAGTTGAGATTGAAACTTTAGCATCTTCTTTCTTCTTTTCTTTCTCCACCTTCCCTCCATGAACTAGTCTTGATTCTTTTCCAGCCTCTTTACCCTTAGACTCACACTTTTCTCTCATTTTTACCGCAGAACTCAAGCTCTCACTCCCCATTGTAGCCAAGGCCGAAGCCTCCCTCTCCCTCTCCAGCATCTTTATTTGATCAACATATACCTCTTGAGGTGATAAAGGAGCGAGTATAACCTTCTGTCCTTCATGAGTGAAGGAGTACTTGTTATTGAACCCATCATGTTGCACCTTTCTATCATGTTGCCACGGCCTACCCAACAACATATGGCTTGCCTGCATAGGTACCACATCACACAATATCTCATCCTTGTACCTACCAATAGAAAATGGTATAACCACCTGGCGTGTAACCCTAACCTCACCACAATCATTCAACCATTGCAATCTGTATGGCTTAGGGTGTTCAATAGAAGCCAAGCCCAATTTCTCCACCATATACACACTAGCCACATTTGTGCAACTACCTCCATCAATAATGAGAGTACACACTTTTCCATTAACCAAACACCTAGTGTGAAATATGTTTTCCCGTTGTTCTAGGCTTTCTTTCTTAACCTGCATATTCAGAGCACGCCTAGCAACAAGCATCTCATAATGTGCAGCAAGCAACACATTATTAACCAGCACATCCAAATCATCACAGTTATTATTGCAATTAGGAGTTTTTTGAGGTATTCTTGTAGAAGTGAAAGCTTGTGAGACATTTAAACTCTCCATAGTTTCAGTCAACCTCTCAAGAGTCTTATTGAGCCTTTGTAACTCACCACTGACCGATTTCTTAAAGAGCTTATAATCGTTACCCATATTCGATTCACTTCTATCAGTACGATCCACCACATTCTTGTCTTTACTCATCCTACCTTAAATCAACAAAGAACAAAAAGAACTAGCAAATATTGTGTTAAAGAAATACTCAAGTGTTTGCACTCTTACCATTCTTTTGCTGATTCTTCAATTGCACTTCAGAAACTAAGGTCAACCAACCAACCACAAGGTGCGTTTAATGAAACAAAGAAGAAATCCTAAAGAAAGAAGGAAGCGCACAAAAACTAGAAAGAAAAAACTGACAATTTGGAAAGTAACACATGAACTAGGTTTTGTGCTACTTGAAACACAAGCAAACAATACTCCAGCAATGTAAAGGAAGCAAAAGCAAGCTTAAACCAAAAAAGAAACTTAGAAATCAAATAAAAACGAACCTGGACAAAAAATATTGCATTTAATTCACTTCAACGCAAATTAAATATGGATCTACTTAAATCTACCCAAAAAGGAAAGTATCAAAACCCCACAAATAGAATCAGAAAAGAAAAATGTAAATTTCTCTCAGATCAGAAACATGAACGAAAATTCTGGTGTTAAAAGAAGGATTTGACATCAAATCAATTTAGATGCAATTGCCCTAAATGTGCACTTTAGGAAATAGGCAGAATTTCTTTTATCTCCTAATCTGCATTCGACCAAATTCAAAATTCAAAATTCAAATTGATTCCCATAAATTACTGCAATTAATTAAGATAGGTAAGGCAATATAGATGAAAAAGGAAGCATATCATAATTTCGGCTAGATCAAGGTAAATAAGGCAAAGGCGATGTTTTTTTTTTTTTTGGATTTCGAATTTTTTTTATTTTTATGATTAATAATCAAGAAGGTGCAGCCATGGTCACACAAGCTTTCATCGAAAACAACAAGGAAGAAAATGAAAATTCAAAAAAATAAAAAAATAAAAAAAACTCTAGATCCTGAGATAAATAAGAATTTACCTCACTTTAGCTCTGATACCAACTGACGCGGAACCCTATGGCACAAGCCTCAAACCCACACGCACAAGTAGATACGGAATCCAAATATCTGATAAACCCACTTCCTATGGCACCCCAAACTTAGAGAAGCTGAAACACCAATGATCGAAAGATTTAGATGAGAATCCGACAAACGCCACAACGAATAGTTGATAAGTTAGCCAAGATTCCTGGTGCAATTGATGAAAGCAAATCCTCACTCTCACTCAAAGCAATACACGCCAAAGGCATGAAAGAAATTCTGAAAAGTTTGATTAAAAGCTGCCTCTTACAATTGTTTCTTATCCTTATATAGTAAGGAGAAAAACAAATAAAACCCTAAGACACCCTTCTTGGGCCTGACTTAAACACATAAGACCCAAGCCCAATCACACACTAAAATAACACAAGTATTAAAACATAAGCCCAAAATATGGTCCAACACTCTAAAATTTAAAAGATAAAATATGGCCAGAATACAAGCCCA
Organism: Manihot esculenta; assembly: GCF_001659605.2. Classification (NCBI taxonomy): domain Eukaryota; kingdom Viridiplantae; phylum Streptophyta; class Magnoliopsida; order Malpighiales; family Euphorbiaceae; genus Manihot; species Manihot esculenta. The sequence continues at coordinate 17,615,938 of NC_035173.2, read as the reverse complement.
AACAAAGCTAAAATAAAATAAGTGTTCAAATAATAAAAATATAGCAAGCCCCTCATAACAAAGATGAATCTTCACAAAAGTCTTGATCTTCACTTTAGGCTTCCCTTTGTGTAGTTTTAGCCCATTGGTTTGATTAGGCTCCCTAAGCCTATGATTGCAAGTGTTGCATCAAATCTGTCCCATATGAGTTGAAGTATGCCCCAAATATATATGGATCATATGAATATGATTTTGAACTCCTTTTAGATCCATTTGAATGATATAAGTTTGCTTCACACCATTGTCAGAAACTTGCCCTATTGGATCCGTATCACTTTTATTTTGTTCACCTATATAATAAATAAACTTGTGATATATATTAATTTATTAGTTGATTAAAAAAAACTGCGTTTTATATTAATAATATTAAATAAAATAAAATTTTATATATTTTATACTATAATTTTTATATTTTAAATTTTTATTAAATTATAATATATGTATAAAAATATAAAGAGAGGTAAATAATAGGATTAATAAAAAAGGCTATTAAAATAAAAAAATATATTTTAAGGACTATTTTATTAGTTAAATAAAATTTTATAGATTATATTATAATTTTTTAATAACTTTTTCTATTCAATTTAGTTCTCATTATAATTGAGATGAAATAAAAAAATTTTAGTTTTATTATCTATAATTTAAAGTTTTGAATATAAATATAAACTAACGTAAAATTTTTGATTTTTTGATTTAATAAGTTTTTTTAAAATAATTTGATTTCGTTTGATATCGTGGATTAAAAATATTTTAATTAAAATTAAGATAAATATGAAAGAATTAGTTTTATTGTTTAAAATTATAAATATAAAACGTGATAAACGTTTGGATTTTTTTTATTTAAAAGCCCTAATTAAATTGTTTTATAATTTCTACACAAAATAGAGGTAGAAGCGTTCATTTTGCTTGCTTTGTTTATATTTAATTTAGGGATGATTATATAAAATATCTCGTAATTTTGCACATTTTTCAAATTAGGATTTAAAATTAATTTTATTATAAAATGTAACATGTATTTTTTTACTGTTAATAAAATAAGATTTTCTATTAATATTATTAAATTTAATGATATAGAATTAAATATTTAATTAAAAATAAAAAAAAATTTAAAAAAATATATTTTGTGACTTTTCTTTTAAATCAGAATCCAATGTTAATTTTATGATAAAAAAGATACTATAATTTTTATATTAATAAAGCATGACTTTTCTATTAATTTTATTAATTTTGATGATAATGTATTAAATATTTAATTCAAAATAATATATAATTTTGAATACGAGTCCATTTAAAAAACTTAAAAATGAGAGTTCACTTAAAATCCTCTTAATCTACTCTGACGTTGAGCTGCTGATACTTGTAAGCTCATTTAAAAGTGGAAACGCTGTGTGCTAGCAAATCCTAAAGCTTGATTTTCGACTAAACACACGCTCTCTCCTCTTATTATTTTTCTTATCTTGATGGTTGTGGAATATATTAACAGGTGGAGTTCATGGGTTTCTTTGCTTTTTATTATACCTTTTAAATATTGTACGTGGGATCTGCTTTAATAATTAAAAAAATGTAATTACATATTTAATTGAAAATTTGCGAAACCATAAGTAATTTCTTTGTAATTGATGTAGTGTTAATTTACATGATTTTCTCTAGATTTATTAGATCCTTATATTTAATTTTAGAATTCTTAGTTTTATTCTATTATTTGATATTTTCATTTAATTTTTAGTATTTTTATAGGTCAAACCAAATTATGAAATTAATAAAGTATCTTGGAGAAAAATCCGAAAAAATTTAGAGAGGTTTAAATGAAACAAACACAAATCAGGATGCTCCATCTTTTACCTTCATACCTCATATTTTTCCCTGAATGAAAATAAAATTGTGAGGCTGATATACACCATGGAAAGCATAGAATAAACCCGTTTTCATTGTCTATCACGTGTTTTATTCATTTTCATACGAAACACCTCATGTTTTTACCAAAAGTCCTAATTTTTTAAATTTTCCCTTAGGGCCATGAATTAGGAGTCATATAAATACATCATACTTGAGAGACTTAAAAAATTTTTGCTCACTTTTGAATACCTATATATGGCGAAAATCATGAAGGACTCAAGGATAAAGATTTGGAATATCTAGGAGGAGAAATCACATATCTAAAATTTTTCTTTCTTCTCTTATTCTTTTGATTTGTTATTCATAATTATTTTAAGATGTTTTTGGATAATTTCTCAATTGAATTTATTCTTGAATTCTTGATCATAAACAACTAAATTGTTCTGCTAAGGAATTTAATATAGTTTGGATTATTAATTCTCTTTAATTTATTTGAGCTGATTTTTTTTTATCTATCTATTATTCAATTCTTGAGATTAATACTTTTGGAATACTTGAATGATTTTATCTTAATATTAATACTGGGAGGGAACATTTTATGACCGAATGGAGAATTGAATATCAAATAAATATTAATTGGACGGGGAATGAATATTTGACCTGTGTAGTCTTAGACAAAATAATCACAATATTTGGAAAACTGAATAAAGTATTGTCAGATTATTGAAAAATAGATATAATTTTTAATTAATTAATTTGGTCTTAATAAGGAGAGACGATTAATTACCTTAAGATTATTTGCTCTAGATTTAGTAATTAAAATTGAATTATTAATCAAATAAATGAATTGAATCAGGTTCAAATGAAATCAAGATACTTTAGTACTTAATATTAATTGTTTTATGAATTCTGCCTCGTTAAGTTATTTAATTTTATCATTTTATTTTATTTCAATTTCACAATCATCTCCGTAATCCATCCTCTAGATAATAATTGAATTTACATATATTTTGGTACTTAATTTCTAATAACTGTGGATAGGATACTCTACTCGCACTTTATTAGTTGAGACGATATCGCTCCTGTCAAGTTTTTTGAACATTTTAGAACTAAATAAAAAATTAAATATCACAGAAATATTAATTAGATTGAGAATAAAGATTTGACCTGTGGAGTTTAGATAAACTAATCACAGTGTTTGGAAAATTGATTAAAGTGCTATCAGATTATTAGGAGATAGGTACTCTAATACTTAACATTAATTGTTTCACGAATTCTGACTTGTTAAGTTGTTTAATTTTATTATTTTATTTCAGTTTCATAGTTATCTTCATAATTGATGGTGTAAATAATAATTAGATTTATATATATTTTGGTACTTAATTTCCAGTCCCATTGATATGATACTCTATTTATACTTTATTACTTAAAACAATTCAATATACTTGTACATATCAATTTTTTGGCGTAGTTGTAGGGACGTGCAATATTAATATTAGAATAGTAAATTCTATTATTACTTTAGAAATTTTATTTTATTTTATTAATTTTTATTTTTATCTTTTTTTTGACATGTAATGCATGAGCAATAAGGGCATTGCAAAGCTTTTACGGTACAACCTAGAGATCGAACACATTTTTTGTCAGAATTGAAAGAAAGTTAGAGAAAATAAGAGTGGTACTCCAATAGCAACTGAATTAAAAATTGAACCAAAAAGGCTGAAAACATAATTATTGTTGAAGATAGTGATGAAAACAACAACAATGCAATAGTTGCAAATCCAATGGTTGGAGATGAAACTAGACCACAACACTGCATAACACTTCGAGACTATGTTAGACTTGATATTAGGTAGATTGAGTCAAGTATTGTTAGACCTGGAGAGCAAGCTAATAACTTTGAGCTAAAACCTTCATTGGTATAGATGTTTCAAAATGCACTTTAATTTTATGGATTGCCTAGTGAGGATCCAAGTAAACATTTGGAGCAATTCCTAGATCTTTGTGATAATTATAAGCAAAATGATGTATCAGATGAAACGATCAAATTAAGTCTATTTCTTTTCACATTGAAGGATAAGGCCAAGAAGTGGTTATAGAACCTTTCACCTAGATCAATCACTACTTGGGATGTTTTAGCAAATAAATTTTTAGAAAGGTACTTTCCACCAACAAAGACCTCCAAATTAAGGAATGACACCTTTCTTTTTCTATAGATGGACTCAGAGCCACTTGATGCAGCCTAGGAGAGAATGACACGGAACTCAATGGATCAAGTCCAAAAACTTTATGACAATATGGAATAGCTCCAAAGATCAATAATAAACTTCCATCTATGGATCAATAATAAACTCCCCTCTATGGCACCCCACGTAAAAGGACAATAAAAATACCAATAATTGAGGATTAGAGAAACAAAAACAAACGTCACAATTGAATTGATAAGTTTACCTTGATTCTTGATGCAATTGGAAGAATTCAATCTCACACTCTCACAATAACAAAAGCACGCAAAAAGCATGAATAGTTCTGAATTTTTATTAAAGAAGTTCCTTCAACGTAAATGATAGCTTGAGTTTATATAAAAAAAGCTAAACCTAATTCTAAGAGAATAAGGATAAACTAAACTCTAAACTGCTAAATAAGGCTTGACGGAATATAAAGCCTATAGCAAGGTGCGGCACAATAAGGCCCAAACTAGGCCCAAAACACTAAACTAACTAGTTAAACAAGCCTAAATACAAATAAGCTAACCTAAGAAGTATAGACTATCAATCAAATAGTCCATACCCGTTACACAATGTCTAAACTAAAAAGAACAATAAATGATAAATTATGGGCAGTAACAAACAAGCCCACAAATGCCAAACTAGAAAGGGTCTTATAACACATTAAGACATATGCTAAGTATAAGTTACATATGCTTAATACAATGAAAGCAAGCCCATATTAGTAAGGCCGAAACTCTAAGCATCTCTAGACAGCAACATCTTCAACACACACCTCAAGCAATGAGAGTAGTTTAGGTGTGTCTTCAAGTTCTACATAGCACTTGTTGAAAGCAAATTTATTAAGCTCTTATATAACTTGTTCTTGAATGAATAAGGATATGACTGCCCTAAACTTCTTTGTATGGCTCCTTGTGATAGGTCTATTAGGAAGCATGAATGGATATCCCATGCTCCTTTGAACTCCATTAATGAGTGATGGCTAATCCATATCAAAGAATGAAGGAATGCTCATAGTGTGTCCTCACCATGGATTACCAAACTGGGTGGTTATAGTGAAATTCTACTAGGGGCTTAAAGTCAACACAAGAAATATGGTAGACAATGTAGCTGGAGGGTCATTCATGAGAAAAGAGATCCTTGAATCCTTTGCCCCTTTAGATGAATTGGCTACCACAAATTTTGAATTTTCCATAGATAGGATTCCACCTAGGAGACCTACAAGAATGCATGAGATTGACATTGTTTCTACAGTAGAAGCCCATATAGAAATTCTAATTAAAAGGTTGGACAAATTTACTAATGATTCTGTTAATTTTGTGGTGCAGGTCTGTGAGAATTGTACTAGCAACCATGATTCAAATGTGTAATACCCGGCTAAGCCCTGGCATCGGAATTCTAACTTTTCAGTGAAATCTCCGTTAGAATCCGGAATTCCGAGGTCAGAATCCCTTAGAAGGGTGAAAATAAAGGTTTTCTAAAATGTTTTTATATGTTTTTATGGTTTTAATGAAGAAAGAAATTGAGTTTTGAAAGAAAAGACCAAGGAGGAAAAAGCCAGTTTCGGCCGTCGAACCTCATGTTCAGTCGCCGAACATTGGGCTCTTGCAGAAGCACCTTTGGCCCCCGAAGGTGGTCTGGCCAGCCACCTATAAAAGGCCCCTTATCCGAAAATGGGCGAGTTTTCTCTCTCTATTTTCGGGCATAGGTGCGATTTCGCCCTCCTTTGGTTGATTTTGTGTTTTCCTTCATTTCCTTCAAGTTTTGATGAGTTTTTACCTTTTGTTTCGAGGATTTTAAGCTAAAATCAAAGTTTTGAAGCTTGGAGACCCCCAGAGCTCGATTTCTCCCAATCTCTAAGTTTGGATCACCTCTCCTCTCGATCTTCAAGAGGTAAGCGTAGATCCTCACCTTCTTTTATGTTTTAAGTAAGTTTTGAAGGGTTTTAAGGGTGTTTAATGCATGTTTAGAGTAGATCTATAATGTTAGGGTTTATGTTGGTTTAATGTTAAATGTGATGCTATGTTGATGTTTGTTGGGGTATAGGCTAGTTTTAAGCCCCTATAAGCTCGAATATGTGTTTATGCATGTTTTAGAATAGTTGGATGCATGTTGTGGAAGTTTTGGTGGCTTGGGGCATAATGGCAGAATCGGGTTCTGCCACCCAGAAGGGCCCAGGTTCAGCTGCCGAAGCAAGGTTCGGCCACCGAACCTGCCAGAGGAGGCAGTTTTGGCCGCCTAAACTCGCCCCCGAAAGTTGGACTTTCAGCTCTAGAGGGGAGTTTCAGCCGCCGAACCTGCCTCCGAAGGTGGGTGACTTTCGAGTCTGTGAAGGCTTTCGGCCACCGAAACCTGCCCCCGAAAGTGCCTGACTTTCGGCTCTGTAGGGACCTTCGGTCGCCGAACTTGCCGCCGAAAGTCCCCTGCCCAGCTTTCCTTTGCTTGTTTCTTATGCATGTTTTGATGATGTTTTAGGGGGTTTTTGGGGAGATGTTTAGAGTCTTTATAGAGTTTGTTTGGTCCCTCATTTGAGTCCACCTGTGTAGGATCGGACCTGAGGAACCAAGGTGATCAGCAGTGAGTTAGCTGTTCCAGAGTCAGTCAGAGGCGAGTAGAACATAACTCTTGTATTTTTAAAGCAATCAAATTTTTAAGCATGTTCATGCATCACGATTGCCATAATTATAGGATGCTTGCATTAGAATTCACGAATATGATGCATTGCATAATTTGCTGTTGATGTGGATGAATGTTGGATGATCCGCTAGCCCTCGATATGATATGAGATGGAAAGTCTAGGTGTGGCCTGTACTACGCCCCTGGCAATATGTATGAGGAAGTCCAGGTGTGGCCTGCACTACGCCCCTGGCAATATGTAAAAGAAAGACCAGGTGTGGCCTGCACTACACCTCTCGCACCGTTGGATATGTTATGATATTTATATGTAAGAGAAAGACCAGGTGTGGCCTGCCCTACGCCCCTGGCACAATTGGATTATGTAGAGGGTTACTGATGACAAGTCCATCCTTGATGTGAATTGTCTGTGTTGTGATGCATTTCATGAAAGCATATGTTTATTATAATATTTTTTTTACTGTTCTGCTCACTGGGCTTTAGTAGCTCACCCCTTTCCCCTAACTCCCAGGTTTGCAGGAGCACAGGTAGTTGTGGGAGAGTCATCAGAGTTTTGGTATAGCATGATGTAATAGATTAGTAATGGACATGTAATGTATTGTGGATAGTATTATGCTTAGCCCTATTGATAGATTGTAATCCCTTTTGTACATGATCTTTATGTTAATGTTTTTAATGATGAGATGTGTTGAACCAAGCTTGATGTATGAGATGTTGACCCTACTAAAGCATTTGATGAGGGCTCTAGTATGGGATTTTTATGTTTACAATTATGATGCATGTGCAGGTCAAGCTTGGTATATGAAAAGTTTAAGTTTTTATGAAAATGTATGATCATGTATGGGATTTCATCAGATATAACAGGATGTATGTTAGGCTTGCTACGGGTTCCGGCGACCTTAAGTCGATCTGAATCCTAGCACCAGTAACAGACCGGCTTTCGGGTCGTTACAGAGTGGTATCATAGCCCTAGGTTCATATAATCAGACCTAGTGTGTTGGGCTCATAGATGTTATAGAAGGGCAAGCACAATAGGAAAAATCATGTCCACTAGGATAGGATATAGAGTCCCGTCTTGATGATGATGTGAAATACCATGATTATATGCATGTGCATTGATGATATGCTATGTATGATGCGGGTTCATGTGTTTCCACATGAACCATATGATGCTAATGTTTTGTGTGATGTGATGTTTTTCAGAAGCATGATGCGAGGCCCACGTCGATCTGCTAGATTAACAGGAGCTCCACCTGAGAATGAGGGCATGGATGCCCTTCCCCCTGCTTTGCCTAGAGCAAGGCCTAGTAGGTCCAGCAGAGAAGGGACATCAAGGGACCCTAGAAGGTCTTTTGATGTGAATAGGAGGAGAACCGATCCGGGAAGGATGTCAGCTGATGTGAGGGAATCAGAGGAGGATGAACAGAGAAGAGATGGTAGTCTGGGCATAAGTATGTCAGAAGAGGGTGTGAGAGAGTCACAAGGAGGTGCTCAGGCCTCAGGTTATGCTCACCCACCCCAGTACCAACCCTTTCCACAGGGCCCAGGGTATCCGATGGGGGGTACATCGGATTACTCCAGTTACAACCCATATTCCTCCTTCATGCCTTATCCTCCCTTTTTCCCACCATATCCACAGTACCCCATATTTCCACCCTCACCCTTCTATCCAAATACAGCAAACCCTAACCCAGGGAATGCTACACCTCCTCCTCCACCAGCAGAACCCATAGTCCCTGATATCCAAACACCCAAACCTAGCTCATCTGTGGGGAGCAAAGTAAAGATGATAGATTACCTGAAGCTGGATGCTTCCAAGTTCAAAACAGGGGATGATCCGTTTGAGTATCTCAAAATGGTGAAAATGATAATGGATGAGCTAGGAGCCAGTGATAGTAGAGCCATTCAGATGGCGGGGTTCACATTGAAATGTAAGAAAGCAAGGGAGTGGTTTAAAAACTATGTGGACCCAAGGCTGGATAGCCTATCCTGGGAAGAGTTTACCAATGAGTTTGCTGGATGAGCTTTTCCTGACAGTTCAAGAGAGCTGAAAGTTATTGAGTTTGAGCAGCTGAGGCAGATAGAGGATATGAGTGTAGATGAGTACACGGACAAGTTCCTGGAGTTGCTGCAGTATGTGGGTCAGGCATATGACACAGATCAAAAGAAAGCTAGGAGGTATACCATGAGGCTCCATCCTAGGTATTCCTCCCTGATCCTAGCAGCAGAGAGAGAGAGCTTCCACACCATAGTGGATGCAACCAGAAAGGTGGAGGCTAGTGCTGTAATACCCGGCTAGACTCCGGTATCGGAATTCCTACCGTCCGGTGGAATCTCGATTGTCGAAAACCTCTAGAAGGGTAAAATCATGTTTTCATAAAATGTTTTAATGTATTTTAAGGTTTTAAGTAAGAAAGAAATTGAGTTTTGAATGAAAAAGACCATGGAGGCATTTCCAGGTTTGGCCGCCGAACGTGGGATAGTTTAGGGGGGCACGTTAGGCTTCCAAATGTGGCTCATGTTCGGCCACCGAACATGCATGCGTTTTGGAGTCGCCTTCGACTTCTGAAGGTGGCTTGGCTTGCCACCTATAAAAGGACCCATGGCAAAAAATGGGCGAGCTTTCTCCCCTATTTTCGGCCAACGGTGAGTCCATGCCCTCCTATGGTTGGTTTTGATGTTCTTCCTCAAATCTTTCGAGTTTTAACAAGTTTTAACTTGGTTTTGAAGATTTTTGGAGCTTAGAGCAAGTTTTGGAGCTTGGAGGTCCAAGGAGCTAGATTTCTCCCATCTCCAAGTTAGGATCGTCTTTTCTCTCGATCTTCAAGAGGTAAGCTTAGATCCTACCTTTCTTGTATGTTTTAAACAAGTTTTATGAAGTTTATGGGGTAGAAATGCATGTGTAAGTTAGTTGATTGCATGTTAAGGTTAATGTTGAGTTTTTGAGTAATGTATGTTGTTTGTGTTGCCTTTTGTGTTTGTGTTGGGGTTTAGGAGAGTTTGAGACCCCTAAATGCTGATTTACTTGTGTATGCATGTTGTAGAATAGGTAAATGCATGTTTGAATGGTTTGGGAGACAAAATGTGCATGTGGAGGCTGAGTTCTGCCCTTTGGAAGAACTCAGGTTCGGCAGCCGAAGCGACTTTCGGCCGCCGAACCTGCCTGTGGAGGCCAGCCTTTGGCTGCCGAACCCTGCCCCCGAAAGTGGACTTTCGGCTCTGGAGGGGAGATTCGGCCGCCGAAGGTGCCGCCGAACATGCATGAGTTTCGTCTCTGGAAGGGACTTTCGGCTGCCGAAGGTGCCGCCGAAAGTGGCTGAGTTTCGGCTCTGGAGGGACTTTCGGCCACCGAACCTGCCGCCGAAAGTGCCCTGTTCAGCCTTCCTTTGCATGATTCCTATGATTGTTTTAAGGTGTTTTAGGGGGTTTTGGGGAGTATTTTAAAGTCATGTTCATGTATGTTTGGTCCCTCATTTGAGTCCACCTATGTAGGTTCCCGAGGAACCGAGGACCCCAACAGTGAGTCAGCTGCTTCAGTGTCTTGTCAGAGCTAGCCAGAGGTGAGTAGAATGACTCTTTACGTTTCAAAGTAAATAATGAAAGTTTTAGCATGATTCACGCATCATGAATGCCATGAGATATATTAGGGTGCTTGCATTAGAATTCACGAATATGTTGCATTGCATATTATATTGTTGATGTGGATGAATGTTGGATGATCCTTTAGCCCGCACTATGATATGATATGATATTAGATAGCGATGATACGGTATGAAAGACCAGTGAGGCCCATTCTACGCCCCTGGCACTATGTAAGAGAAAGACCAGTGAGGCCCATTCTACGTCCCTGGCATATTGGAATGTTATGTTATGTTAATGTAAGAGAAAGACCAGTGAGGCCCATTCTACGCCCCTGGCACTATTGGAATGTGTAGTGGGCTATTGGTGACAAGTTCATCCTTAATGTGATTTGTCTGTGATGTGATACATTCCATGATAGCATATGTTTTAAATGTTTTACTATTCTGCTCACTGGGCTCTAGTAGCTCACCCCGTTCCCTTAATCCCCCAGGTTTGCAGGTACGAGACAGTCCGGGAAGTCAGCTAGAGTAGAAAGTTTTATGTATGTAATAGCTAGTAAGTGGACATGAGAAAGAATATGATGTAATAAATAGTGTTGAACAGTCATGTAATGTAACAATGTTTAATGAGGTTTAGAGTTGTGCTTGACCCTAGTATGTAAAGTTAATCCCTTTTTCACATGATCTTTTTAATGAAAAGTTTTAATGATGTTTATGTAAACCAAGCTTAATGTATGAGATGTTGCCCCATTGGAGCATTTGATGAGGGCTCCAGTGTGGGGTTTTATGTTTATGAGTCGTGCATGCACAGGTTAAGCTTGGTGAATGAAAGAGAAAGTTCAAAATTTTTATGTATATGTTTGATCATGTATGGGATTTGACAGGTGTTCATAATGTATGTTAGGCTTGCTATGGGTCCCGGCAGCCTTAAGCCGATCTGGATCCTAGCGTCGGTAGCGGTCCGGTTTCCGGGTCGTTACAAGTGCCATCATCCAAGGAACAGTTAAACAGCAGGTGGCACAACCCTCGGGTTCTAAGACCCCAAGCAGAGGAAAGTTTGATCTCTCTTCTCTGAGTGCAGTAGCCTCAAGTAGCAAAAAGTGGGACAGAGGCCTTAGAAAGCCCAAGAAGAACAAGTTCTGGAACCAGTTGAAGTCTGGTATGGGAATAGGTGGTGGTTCAAGCTCTGGTTCGGATGGCTCTGAATGTATGAGGTGCGTAAACCGCACAAGGGAGTCTGTCGGTTTGGGACAACAGCATGTTTCAGGTGTGGGCAGGAGGGGCACATAGCACGTGAGTGTCCCAATGCAGTTATGATGGCTCAGTCCCAGAGGACGGCTTCAGGCAGTATGGCTCAACCAGTAGCTCCAGCCATGACACAGGGCAGTGGTCGAGGTAGAGGGAGAGGGACAGCCTCTTCTTCAGTAGGTTCCCGCGGGAAAGATCCATCAGCTCCAGCACGGATCTTCACCATGACTCAGCAGGAGGCTAACACGTCAAATACCGTGGTGTCAGGTAATCTCACTATTGGTTGTTCTGATGTGTATGCTCTTATGGACCCTGGTACTTCTCACTCTTTTATTGCTCCGAGAGCCGTAGAGAGGTTGGGTTTGATAGCTTCTGGGCTAGAGTGTCCTCTTTGGGTCAGTGGACCCAAGTGTGATCCATCTATAGCAGAGATAGTCTGCCAGTTCATTCCAGTGTTTGTTGAGGGTAGATGCCTTCCAGCTGACCTTGTGGTTCTAGACTTGACTGATTTTGACGTCATTCTAGGGATGGATTGGCTATCTACTGATGGTGCTACCTTGGATTGCAAAGACAAGGTAGTCAGGTTCAGAGGACAGGATGGGTCAGGGGTAGTCTTCAGAGGAGACAGAGTAGGGATGCCTAGAGGTTTGATATCAGCCCTACAGGCTTGCAGGTTGCTCAGGAGGGGTTGTCAGGCGTATCTAGCTCATGTTAAGGAGCTTGACAATTAGGTCAGGGAACTAGCCTTAGTGCCCGTAGTCAGAGAGTTCCTAGATGTTTTCCCAGACGAGCTGCCAGGTTTACTACCTGCTAGGGAGATAGAGTTTGAAATTGAAGTGATGTCTGGAACTAGGCCGACCTCTATTCCTCCCTATAGGATGGCACCTACAGAGTTGAAGGAGTTGAAAGAGCAATTGCAAGAGTTGGTAGATAAGGGTTTCATCCGACCTAGTACCTCACCTTGGGGTGCTCCAGTGCTGTTTGTAAAGAAGAAGGATGGATCCTTGAGACTTTGTATCGACTACAGGCAGTTGAACAAAGTCACTACCAAGAACAAGTATCCTCTACCCAGGATTGATGATCTATTTGACCAGCTAACAGGAGCAGGTTGTTTTCTAAGGTTTCCACCTCCATTTTATTACCAGAATCCAGCAAACCCTAATCCAGGGAGTGCTGCACCACCTCTTCCCCCAGTGGAGCCAGTAATTTCTGAAGCTCAACCACCCAAACCTAACCAATCAGCAGGGAGTAAAGTCAAAATGACAGATTATCTGAAGTTGGATGCTCCAAAGTATAAAGAGGGAGACAACCCGTTTGAATACATCAAAGCAGTAAAGATGATAGTCGATGTATTGGGAGCTAGTGACAGCAAAGCCATTCAGATGGTGGGGTTCACTCTAAAGTGCAAGAAAGCAAATGAGTGGTTCAAGAATTACGTGGATCCAAAACTGGACGGCTTATCCTGGGAACAGTTTGCAAATGAGTTTGCAGGATGGGCCTTTCCAGACAATTCGAGGGAGTTGAAAGTAATAGAGTTTGAACAGCTGCGACAGACTGAAGATATGAGCGTGGATGAGTATACAGATAAGTTTCTGGAGTTGCTTCAGTTTGTGGGTCAGGCTTATGACACTGACCAGAAGAAGGCTAGGAGGTATACCATGAGACTCCACTCTAGGTACTCCTCCTTATTTTTAGCAGCAGAAAGAGAGAGTTTCCACACTATTGTGGATGCAGCCAGGAAAATGGAGGCTAGTGCCATCATTCAGGGAACGGGAAAACAACAAGTGGCACAGTCCTCGGGTTCCAAAACCTCGAGTATAGGGAAATTTGATCTCTCTTCTCTGGGTGCAGCTGCCACAAGCAGTAAAAAGTGGAATAGATCACCTAAGAAGACAAAGAAGAACAAGTTCTGAAATAAGTTGAAGTCTGGTCTGGGAATGGGTAGTGGTTCAAGCTCTGGATGTGTGAGGTGCGGTAAGCCGCACAAAGGGCTTTATCAGTTTGGGACTACAGCTTGTTACAAATATGGTCAAGGGGGGCACATGGCACGTGAGTATCCCAATGCAGCTAGAATGGCTCAGTCCCAACAGACGGCTTCTGGTAGAGTGGCTTAGCCAACAGCTTTAGCCACATCTCAGGGCAAGGGCGGGGTAGAAGGAGAGGGACAACCTCTTCTTCAGCAGGTTCCCAAGGGGAAGGTCCTTCAGCTCCAGCACGGATCTTCACCATGACACAGCAGGAGGCCAACACATCAAACACTATGGTTTCAAGTAAACTCACTATTGGGTGTTCTGATGTGTATGCTTTTATGGGCCATGGTGCCTCTCATTCTTTTGTTTCTCCGAAAGCCGTAGACAGTTTGGGTTTGATAGCTTCCAGGCTAAAGTGTCCTCTTTGGGTCAGTGGGCCCAAGTGTGATCAATCTATGGCACAGACAGTCAGCCGGTTCAGCCTAGTTATAGTTGAGGATAGGTGCCTTCCAGCCGACCTTGTGGTTCTAGATTTAACTGATTTTGACGTCATTCTAGGGATGGATTGACTCTCTACTCATGGTGCTACCTTGGACTGCAAAGACAAGGTAGTTAGGTTCAGAGATCAAGATGGATCGGAGGTTGTCTTTCGAGGAGACAAGATAGGTATGCCTATAGGTTTGATATCGGCCCTACAGGCTCATAGGTTGCTTAGGAGGGGTTGTCAGGGGTTACTTGCTCATGTCAGAGAGTTTAATAGTCAGGTTAAGGAACCAGCTTCAGTGCCCATTGATGCGGAATCCCAACCTATTAGAGACTGAAACGACACATACCCTAGTAAAAAGAACTTAGTTCAGAAAACAATTCCTCAATCTAAAGCTATAATACTCAGCTAGACTCCGACGTCGGAATTCCAACTTTCCAATGGAATCTCCGTTGGAATTCAGAATCTCGAGCACCGGAACCTCTAGAAGGGTAAAATATGTTTTTACAAAATGATTTTCATGATTTTATTGTTTGGTTTTGAGTTAAGGTTTTAAATTGAAAGAAAAACATTTTTGAAGGAAAACACCAGGTTCGGCCGTCAAACCTCATGTTCGGCCGTCGAAAGTGGTGCTGCCGCGGGAGCTCTTCGGCCCCCAAAAGTGGTCTAGCCAGCCACTTATAAGAGGCCCTCAGTCCAGAAACGGGCGAGCTTTTCTCTTCATTTTCAGGCAAAGGTGAGTTCTTGTCCTCCCTTTGTTAATTTTATGATTCTCTTTCAAATCCTTCAATATTTTTATGAGTTTTCATCTTGTCTTGAAGTTTTTAAGCTTAAATCGAAGTTTGGAAGCTTTGGAGACCGTTTGACTCATCTCCACGTTGGGGTTGCTGTCACTCCAAGATCTTCAAGAGGTAAGTCTAGATCCTTGCCTCTCTTATATTTTTAATTAAGTTTTATGAGGGTTTATGAGGTAAAGATGCATGTTGTGGATGGATATAGAGCTATAGGGTTTGAGTTGGGTCTTTGATAAATGAATGCTCCCTTTTATGTTTTTGTTGTTGTTTGTTGGAGTTTTAGGTTAGTTTTACACCCCTTATGCATGTTGAAGTGAATGTGAATGCTTTTGAAGTGTTGGGTTGGGTTTTGACGAGTTTTAGAGGCTGAGTATTTGAGGCAGAATCGGATTCTGCCATTCTGGCTAACCCAGGTTTGGCCGCCGAACCTCTGTAGGCATATTTAAAAAGATGAGAGAAAAGTATTTATAAAAAAAGTGAGGAACATATATCTTTTAAAATTTATTTTAATATTGCTTTCATCTTAAATAATAAATTTTTTAAATTTATTGAATGTAAAAAAAATAAAACTTTACATTTAATTATAATAATAATAAAAAAATTAATTTTAAATAATAAAATTTTAATTTTTAAATTTATTAAAATTATAACTATTTTCTACAATAATTTATTTAATTAAATATAAAAAATTAAAATTTTATATTTAAAGACGATTATAATAAAAGGAATATTATAAATAAACCTTTTAATTTTTTTTCAATTATGGCTAACTCTTATTTTGATCAATTTTTTAAATGAATGTATGTGCTTTATCATATTATTTATTTACTCTTTTAAATATTAATTAAATCTATATAATTAATTTTTTAATTATAATTAATTATATACTCTAAAGACATTTAACTTTTATTATTCTAATCCCTAATTTAAAATTTAAAATTCTCATTTTGAATAAATTTTAAATCTACTTAGTTTTAAATTAGAAAATTTAAAGTTTAAATTAGAAATTATGACAATAAAAATTAAGTATTTTAAAAATATATGATTAATTAGACTCAATGATAGTTTACAAACTAATATTTAAAAAGGGTAAATTGATGCGGAATTCAGTCTATTAGAGACTGAAATGACACATACTCTAGTAAAAAAATTTAGTTCAAAAAATAATTTCCTAATCTAAAACGCCCTTAATTAATATACAATCAAGAACACTTATAACTGATTGATTTTAAGAGCAGCAAAAATAAGAATCATATTGTAACGACCTAGAAACCAGACCGCTATCGGCGCTAAGATTCAGATCGACTTAAGGTCGCTAGAACCTGTAGCAAGCCTACTATACCTCCTGTGTACCTGATAAAATCCCATACATGATCTTACATTTTCATAAAAATTTAAACTTTTCATATACCAAGCTCGACTTGTGCATGCATTATAAACTGTATACATAAAACCCACACTAGAGCCCTCATCAAATGCTCTAGCATGGTCAATATCACATAGATCAATCTTGGTTCAACATAACTTATCATTAAAACTTTTACATAAAGATTATGATAAACAGGGATAAACAAAACATAAACTAGGGCAAAGCACAAATCTAATCCATTACATAGAACATGTCCACTACTATTCTATTACATAATCATATACCAGCCTCTAGCCGACCTCCTGAGCTATTCTTGACCTTGCAAACCTGGGGTTAGGGGAAAGGGATAAGCTACAAGAGCCTAGTGAGCAGAACATAGAAAACAGTTTAATAGTCATATGCTCTCACGAAATGCATCACAACACAAACAATACACATCAAGATGGACTTATCACTAATAACCCTCTACATATCCAAATAATGCTTGGCCCTCGACAGAACTCCTCAGGACTTCCTTTTAAACATAACATAACATATCCAACTGTGCCAGGGGCGTAGAATGGGCCTCGACCTAGACTTCCATATCATAACATATCATATCATATCGAGGGCTAGTGTGTCATCCAATATCCATCCACATCAACAATAAAATTATACAATGCATCATATTCGTGAATTCTAATGCAACAACCTATTTCACAATATGGCATTCATGATGCATGAACATACTTAAAAGTTTGATTACTTTAAAAACAATAGATTAGTTTAGTTCTACACTTACCTCTTGAAGATCTAAGGTTAGATGTAGCCCAAACTTGGAGATGAGGAGGAAAACGGTCTCCGGAGGTCTCCAGGCTTTAAAACTTTGGATTCAAGCTTAAAACTTCAAAAATAAACGAAAACTCATAAAAATTTGAAGGAAAAATACAAAATCATCGAAGGAAGGGCAAGAACTCACCTTTTTCCGAAAATGGAGAGAGAAACTCCCCCATTTTTCGAACTGGAGGCCTCTTATAGGTGGCTGGTGTAACGACCCGAAAATCGGACCGCTACCGGCGCTAGGATCCGGGTCGACTTAAGGCCGCCGGGACCCGTAGCAAGCCAAACATACATCCTGTAAACCTGTTTAATCCCATACATGATCAACAATCATACATAAAAACTTAAAACTTTTCTTTCAACATTTCTCATACACCAACTCAACCTGAACATACATGTACATAGACATGATCATAATCTTGATCCCTCTGTGGGATCTCATCAATGCCCCAACGGCGATACAACATGAGATGAGTTGGTTTAAACATAAACATTATAAAACATTTCTATAGATCATGTATCAAAGGGATTACAATACTCATAGGGTCAAGCACATCTATAACCTCAATATCCCATTACATATCATACTGAAATTCTCTTACATTATGTCATAGTACAATTGTCATGTCCACAATCTAGCTATTACATAACATACTTCAATAAACTCTGGCTAACCTTCTGGTCTACCCTGTACCTGCACACCTGGGGTTAGGGGAGAGGGATGAGCTACGAAGCCCAGTGAGCAGAATAATGAAAACAATATATATTAAAATTTCATGCTTTCATGGAATGCAACACATCACAGCAAATCACATCACGGATGGTATTGTCACCTATAGTCCTCTACATAGGTCCAACTGTGCCGGGACGTAGAATGGGTCAACCGGTCTTTCCCTTATCATAACATATCATATGGACCAACTGTGCCAGGGACGTAGAATGGGTACAACCTGGACTTTCTCTTACATCGTGCCAGGGACGTAGAATGGGTACAACCTGGACTTCCATACCATATCATGCTATAACATCATATCATATGAGGACTAAAGGATCATCCAATAACCAATCCACATCAACATCAATATCATAAATGCAATGCAACATATTCGTGAATACTAATGCAAGCAACCTACTATATCTCATGGCATTCATGATGCATGGATCATGCTCAAAATTCATATTTCATTTATTTAAAACTTAAGGTTTATTCCACTCACCTCTGGCTAGCTCTGATAACTCTGTAGCAGCTGGCTCACTGCTGGGGTCCTCGGTTCCTCGGGTCCGAACGTACACAGGTGGACTCCAATGAGGGACCAATCATACATAAACATAACTCTAATAAACTCCCCAAAAACCCCCTAAAACATCATGAAATAATCATAGAAATACATGCATGAAATGGCTGGACAGGGCACTTTCGGCGGCACCTTCGGCGGCCGAAAGTCCTGGACAAAGACGAAACTCAGGTAGGTTCGGCGGCACCTTCGGCGGCCGAAAGTCCCAGACAGAGACGAAAGTCTCTTTTCGGGGGAAACTTCGGCAGCCGAAAGGCCTGCCTCCCCAGCCATGTTCGGCGGCCGAAAGTGCCTTCGGCTGCCGAACCTGGTTTCTGCCAAAGGGCAGAAACTTGGCTCCTTTGTGCATTTTTACCTTCAAACTCACCAATCATGCATATATCTCAACCAAATCGAGCATACAAGTTCCTAGGGGCCTCAAAACATCAAATACCCCAACTACAACACGTCAAGCATACTCAAACATGCCACATTGTTCAAGAATCACATAAAACCTAACATTTGCTTAAAAACTCATACAACCCTATACATGCCATTCTACCCCATAAAATCATTTAAAACTTACTTAAAACACATGAGGAGCTTAAGATCGGCTCTTACCTCTTGAAGATCGAGAGGGAGACGACCTAAACTTGGAGATCCACGAAAATGAGCTCCTGAGTTCCCAAAGCTCCAAAACTTGCTTTAAATGCTCAAAACTTGCAATGTGAGTTTAAAACTCAAGAAAAATGGAAGAGATTTGGAGGAAGAACACAAGAGTTGCAAAAGGGAAGGTCGGAAGCTTGCTGTGGCCGAAAATGGGAGAAAACTCACCCATTTCGGCTAAGTCCCCTTTTTATAGGTGGCTGGCCAGACCACGTTCGGGGGCCGAATGTGCCTCCGCATCCATGCAATGTTCGGCGGTCGAACTTGACTTTCGGCGGCCGAACCTGAACTTCCCTAACTCATGCTTTCGGGGGCCTAACGTGCCTCCAAAACGCATGCATGTTCGGCGGCCGAACTTGACTTTCGGCGGCCGAACCTGGGTTTTCCTCCAATGCTATTTTCATGCAAAAACTCATTTAATTTCATACTTTAAAACATTAAAACATGAAAACATATTATAAAACATGTCTTTACCCTTCTAGAAGTTCCCGACATCCGAAATTCCACCGGACGGTAGAAATTCCGATACCGGAGCCTAGCCGGGTATTACAGCTGGCCAGACCACCTTCCGGGGCCGAAAGAGGGCTCCCGCAGTAGCATCATGTTTGGCAGCCGAACATGAGGTTCGGCGGCCGAACCTGGGCTTATCCCTCAAAAACATTTTTCTTTTATTTTTAAAACTTTAACTCAAAACCAATCAATAAAATCATGAAAAACATTTTGTAGAAACATATTTTACCCTTCTAATAGGTTTCGGTATCCGAGATTTTGGATTCCAATGGGGATTTTATTAAAAAGTTGGAATTCTAACCCCGGAGTCTAGCCGGGTATTACACATATAAGTTAATATCAAACCTTATTCGTGATGTAATGTTAAGAACCAATATCTTTCTTAAACTCTCAAAGAATAATCGCGTAAAATAATTGTATTGAATAATTGATGATCTGTCTACAATATAGAAAAAGAGATGTTTTATATACCCTAGGGTAGCCTAGCCTAATTAGAAAAAGAAAATAAGTAAAAACCTAAATAAAAAACCATGATCTTTGTCACTATCTACTACTATGCATAGACCCATGATCTATGCCACTACTCACTACTAGATAACTACTCACTACTGGTTAACTATCAACTGCTAAATAACTACCCACTATTGAATTAGTGATGAGAAATCTGTTAATGCAAATATAAAATTTGAATCGTCAATACGAATACATTCGGCCTAATTGACTTGGAATGGCCAAATTATTCTTCAACTTCAAAATGAACTTTCAAAGTTTCAACATATCACTTCATGAATCCTTGAAATGCTTCCTTCAACTTCTTCAATCTCAACCTTGTAATTGGTCCTTGAGGTAATGTTAGCTCATCATTTTTTGTGTGCTTACATCATCAATAAATAACATTTGGCATGATACTTTGTACAAATTTAAAATTGGTTAAAATTATTTTAAGAGATCACTATAATGAAAATAAATAAATAAATAAAAGTTTTGGGTATAATATGTAAGTTTTGGCTATAGTAGTGATTATCTGTAAATTTTTAAACTGTTATATCCAATTGGATAAATTATCTTAGAAATTAACTATAATTGCAATAAATTTAAAAATTGGGTTTTTCTCAACTAAAACTGAAAATTTTTACTATAATCATGATTAAAAATCAGGTTTATATCTAACAGGCTTTATTTACACACGACTGCAAGATCAAGAAAAGGTAATAAAAAATCAAAAGCGAAAACAAAATAATAATGACAAATCAAAATGTAAAGAGGGTATAGAAAATGAATTCAAATATAGATTCGGGATATCGACAAAGTTAAGTTAAGCTTTCTCATACTCAAGCCTCTGTATTGCTGGTCATTCCTTTTTTGATGGTACGTTCTTCTTTTTCCTTAAATTATGAAGGATGATTTTGTAACTTTGAATTTTTTTTCTATACATTCAAAATGTTCAATTTGCACTAATAATATCTAGAACATCTTCTTGTTTAAAGAAATGATTTGAGACTATATGTAATACTTGGCTAAGCTCCAACGTCGAAATTTCAATCTTCCGATGGAATCCCCATTTGAGTCCGAAATTCCCGAAGCTAGAATCTCCTTAGAAGGGTAAAATAAGATTTTCATAAAATGAATTTGAAACTTTTTCTTTGAAAGTTTTGTGTTAAAAAGAAAGAGAAGAGTGTTGAAGGAAAACCCCATGTTCGGCCGTCGAACCTTCAAGTTCGGCCGCCGAAGGGAGGCTACTTCAGGCCGCCGAAGGTGGTTCCTGTTCAGTTGCTGAAGGTGGTTTATCCAGCCACCTATAAGAGGTCTTCAGCCCAAAAATGAGAGAGTTTTTCTCTCCATTTTCGGGCAGAGGTGAGTCCTTGCCTTCTTTGGGTGCTCTTATTGTTTTTCCTTCAATCTCCTTACAAGATTTATGAGTTTTCCTTGTTTTTGAAGATTTGAGCTTGAATTCAAGTGTTTGAACCTTGGAGACCTCCGAAGACCGTTTTACCTCATCTCCATGTAGGGGTTGCTGTCACCCTTAGATCTCCAAGAGGTAAGTTAGATCCTTGCCTTTTCTATGTTTTAATCAAGTTTTAAGAAAGGGTTAAGGGTTAATAATGCATGAAATGGTTAGATCTAAAAGTTTTAGGGTTTGAATTGGGTTATTAATGAATGGTTGCTCTTATAAGGTTTTTGTTGTTGCTTGTTGGGGATTAAGCTAGTTTTTATGCCCCTTATGCTTGATGAATGAGTATGCATGTGTTTCAGTAGTTGGGTGTGAGGATTGGAGTGTTTTGGTGGCTGTGTGCATAGGGCAGAAAAGGTTCTGCCTTGCTGGAGAACTCAGGTTTGGCCGCCGAACCTGCTTGTGGAGGTAGCCTTTTGGCCGCCTAACCTGCCCCCGAAAGCATGGACTTTTAGATCTACGAAGGGGTTTAGGCCGCCGAACTTGCCCTCGAAGGTTGCTGACTTTCGGATCTGTGAAGGGTTTAGGCCGCCGAACCTGCCCCCGAAAGTCCCTAACTTTCGGATCTGTGACGGACCTTCGGCCGCTGAAAGTCCCCTGCCCAGCCTTTTTCTGCTTGTTTTATATGCATGCTTTGGTATGTTTTAAGGGGTTTTTGGGGATTTGTTTAGAGTCATGTAATGGTTAT
Source organism: Manihot esculenta (assembly GCF_001659605.2). Lineage (NCBI taxonomy): Eukaryota > Viridiplantae > Streptophyta > Magnoliopsida > Malpighiales > Euphorbiaceae > Manihot > Manihot esculenta. The sequence continues at coordinate 17,593,847 of NC_035173.2, read as the reverse complement.
GTTTGGTCCCTCATTTGAGTCCATCTATGTAGAATCGGACTTAGGAGACCATAGAGGCCTACAGTGAGTTAGTTGCGTCAGTGCTAGGTGAACGTCAGCCAAAGGTGAATAGAACTGAACCATCTTTTTAAAGTAACTAAACTTTTAAGCATGTTCATGCATCGCGAATGCCATGTTTATATATATTAGGATGCTTGCATTAGAATTCACGAAGATGATGCATTGCATAATTTACTGTTGATGTTGATGGATATTGGATGACCCACTAGCCTTCGAGATGTTATGATATGATATGATACGAAAAGACCAGGGCTGCCCATTCTACGCCTCGAAAGACTAGGTGTAATACCCGACTAGACTTCGGCGTCGGAATTCCAACTTTCCGATGGAATCTCTGTCGAAATTTGGAATCTCGGGCACCGAAACCTCTAGAAGGGTAAAATATGTTTTTACAAAATGATTTTTATGGTTTTATTGTTTGGTTTTGTGTTAAAAGTTTTAAAGAAGAAAAGAAAAGAGATTGAGGGAAAGGCCCAGGTTCGGCCGCCGAACCTCATGTTCGGCCGAACATGGGGCGGTTTCGAAAGCTCCTTTGGCCCCTGAAGGTGGCCTGGCCAGCCACCTATAAAAGGCCCCCTGTCCGAAAATGGGCGAGTTTTCTCTCTCTATTTCCAGGCAAGGTGAGTCTCCGCCACCCGTTGATGATCTTGTGTTTTTCCTTCAAATCTCTCAAGATTTTTATGAGTTTTTATCTTATTTTTGAAGTTTTTAAGCTTAAATCGAAGTTTTAAGCTTGGAGACCTTCGGAGACCGTTTTCTCCTCATCTCTGAGTTCGGATCACATCTACTCTCGATCTTCAAGAGGTAAGTGTAGATCCTCACCTATTCTTGTGCTTTAAATGAGTTTTGAAAAGGGGTTAAGGGTTAGTATGCATGATTTGGTTAGATCTATGTTTTAAGGGTTTATGTTAGCTTTATGTTAAATGTATGCCCTTGTGATGTTTTTGTTGTTGTTTGTTGGGGCTTAAGTTAGTTTTATGCCCCTTATGCATGTGGGTGTGAGAATGCATGTTGTAGGAAGCTAGGTGTGTGTTTTGAAGAGTTTTGGGGTTGAAATGCATAGGGCGGAATTGGATTCTGCCATTTTGGAGAACCCAGGTTCAGCCGCCGAAGCAAGGTTCGGCCGTCGAACTTGCCTGTGGAGGCAGCCTTTGGCCGCCTAAACTACCCCGAAAGCATGGACTTTCGGCTCTGGAGGGGAGTTTCAGCCGCTGAACCTGCCCCTGAAGGTTAGTGACTTTCGGGTCTGTGAAGGCTTTCGGCTGCCCAACCTTGCCCCCGAAAGTGCCTGACTTTCGAATATGTAGGGACTTTTGGCCGCCGAACCTGCCGCCGAAAGCCCTCTGCCCAGCCTTCCTTTGCCTGTTTTCGATGCATATTTTATGATATTTTAGGGGATTTTTGGGGAGATGTTTAGAGTCCTTATAGAGTATGTTTGGTCCCTCATTTGAGTCCACCTGTGTAGGATCAGACCTGAGAGACCGAAGAGACCAGAAGTGAGTTAGCTGCTTCAGAGTCAGTTGAGTACCAGCTAAAGGTGAGTAAAACTGAACTAATCTCTTGTTTTAAAGCAATCAAACTTTTGAGCATGTTCATGCATCACAAATACCATGTTATGTAATAGGTTGTTTGCATTAGAATTCACGAATATGATGCATTGTATAATTTGCTATTGATGTGGATGGATATTGGATGACCCACTAGCCCTCGATATGCTATGCTATGATATGATATGGAAGTCCAGGTGTGGCCTGCACTACGCCCCTGGCACAGTTGGATATGTTATGTTATGTTTAAGCGAAAGTCCTTAGGAGCTCCGTCGAGGGCCGGGCACATTGGATATGTAGAGGGTTACTGGTGACAAGTCCATCCTTGATGTGTATTGTTTGTGTTGTGATGCATTTCATGAGAGCATATGTTTATTAAATTGTTTTATGGTTCTGCTCACTAGGCTCTTGTAGCTTACCCCTTTCCCCTAACCCCAAGGTTTGCAGGATCACAGGTAGCTCTGGGAGAGTCAGCAAGGTTTTGGGTAAAGTTTAATGTAATAGATTAGTAGTAGATATGTAATGTATTGTGGATTAGTATTGTGCTTGACCCTAATGATGGCTTGAAATCCCAGTTTACATGAGTTTTAAATAAAATGCTTTATGTTTATGATATGTTGAACCAAGTGAGGCATGTATGTTGACCATACTGGAGCATATGATGAGGGCTCTAGTATGGGTTTTATGTTTTAAGTGTATGATACATGCGCAGGTTGAACCTGGTTATATGGAAAGTTTAAAGTTTTTCTGAAAATGTATGTTCATGTATGGGATTTTATCAGGTACACAGGATGTATAGTAGGCTTGCTACGGGTTCCGGTGACCTTAAGTCGATCTGAATCTTAGCGCCGGTAGCGGTCCAGCTTCCGGGTCGTTACAGAGTGGTATCAGAGCCCTAGGTTCATATGTTCGGACCTAAACAGTATCAGGCTCATAGATGGTATAGAAGGGCAAGCATAATAGGAAAAATCATGTCCACTAGGATAGGATGTAGAGTCCTATCTTGATGATGATGTGTAATGCCATGACTTTATGCATGTGCATTAATGATATGCTATGTATGATGTGGGTTCATGTGTTTCCACATGAACCATATTGTAACGACCCGGAAACCGGTACCCCTTAGTAACGGTCCGAACCATCACTGGCACTAGGATCCAGATCGGCTTAAGGCCGCCGGGACCCGTAGTCAGCCAACTATACTCTCTGTGTACCTGATAATCCCATACATGATACAAACTGACTCAACAATCCTGTAAAACTCTGTAGGCTTAACTGCTGCTACTCAGATATGTCAATCTGAAATGGCCCTCAGGGCCTATACCAGGGACTACTATCTGCTGTGGGTCAAGGGATTGAAACCCTTTTAATCTATAACACATCCCATTGGTATCTCATCAAAGCCATACGTTAAGCCCAACTCACACATTTCTCATCAAGAAACGTAAAACAGGATGCATGTACAAAGGGATTAATCATACATCACACTATGACAACGACACTAGAGAAAGCACAAGTCTATCCAGTAACTGATAGTACATATCGATACATTACATGACAACTAATCTTTTAATTACATCATGTCCACTATGCTATTACAAACATACATTCAGGCATCACTGTTCTCTGTACTCTTGCTGACTTTGACTTCCCATAGCTATCTCAGAACCTGCAAAACTAGGGTTAAGGGAGTGGGATGAGCTACTACAGCCCAGTGAGAAGGAACAGGCAAAACAGTTCATTAATTACATGTTCTCATGAAATGCATCACATCACAACATATCATCAAAAGGATGAACTTGTCACCAATAGCCCTTCAGTGTATACATATAACAATATGTCCAACTTGCCAGGGGCGATTAGGCCTCACCTGGACTTCTCTTCCCTGGCTCTATCACAAGGCCAACTGTGCCAGGGGCGATTAGGCCTCACCTGGACTTCTCTATCTGAGTCAGGTCAAACTGTCTATCTCATAGTACCAGGAGCGACCTGGACTATCCAGGGGCGACCTGGTATGGCTACCTCATGCCATAACTCTATATCTGTACTCTGTGCTCTATCAAGGGCTAAGGATCATCCAACATTCATCCGCACAAATATCATCTTATGCAATGCAGCATATTCGTGAGTTCTAATGCAACACAACCTAATATAAAACATGGCATCTTATGATGCATGGATCATGCTAAGATATGTCATTTCTCAAGTTAAAACATTAAGTTAGTTCCACTCACCTGTAGCCTCTGCTTGGCTAACTCTGGGCTAACTTGCTCTGGACCAACTCTAACTCTGAAGCAGCTACTACTGCTAAACACCTCGGTTCCTCGGGTCCAACCCTACAATGAAGGACTCAAATGAGGTACCAAACATACTCTATATTACTGATAAACATCTCCCCAAAATCCCTCTAGAATACCTCAAAACAATCACATTTAGCATACAAAAGAAAAACTAGACAGAACACATTCGGCTGCAGGTTCGGCGGCCGAATGCCCTGTCCAGAGCCGAATCTGGCATACCTTCGGCGGCCGAATCTCCACTTTAGGCGGCCGAAACCTCAAAAACACTCAAGGGCAAGCTGTGGCAGCCTAAGCCACCATGCAAGGGGTTCGGCGGCCGAATCCTCCCTTCGGCGGCCGAACCTGAGTTCATCCAGAACTCAGCTTCGTGCACAACCATCTTCTGCCAACCAACAACTCCTCTCCACATGCATAACTCAACTCCTCAACTTGCACATACTTTGGTATATGCACCAAGGGGTCTAAAACTACCTATTAACCCCAACAAACAGCATACATAACAAATAATCATGCATAAACCATGAAATACATCAAAACGAAACTCTAAAACCTAAACATGCAACTCTACCCTTAACCTCTTTAAACGCTGTTAAAACCATAAAACAAGTATCAAGACCTCGCTTACCTCCTAAAACTAGCAGAGGAACAACTGGAACGCAACAAATCCCCTTCACAAGCTTCAAACCACCAAAACCTCTCTTTTCTCTCAAAAACCTTCAAAACCTCTTGCAAACGAGCAACCCTCTGCATGAGCTGATTAAAAGCTTGCAGATGAGTCAAGGGAGACGTGGCCTAACCTCTGGTCATGATCTGGAGGTGAACACCTGGCCAAACCACGGACTGAGGAGCATGCACAACTTAGCCGACCACTCCAGTTTCGGCTGCCGAAACTGCATGCAAAACCATGCAACGTTCGGGGGCCGAACCTTACCTTCGGGGGCCGAACATTGGGCACTTTCGGCGGCCGAACTTATCTTCGGCGGCCGAACCTGGCCTTTGTCTCCTTGGCCTTTTTCTTTAAAATTCCACTATGTTCTTAATCAAACCTTTAAAACACTTTAAAATATTTAGAAAATCTTTCTCATACCCTTCTAGAAATCTCGGACATCCCCGAATTCCACCGGACGGTAGAATTTCCGATGTCTGAATTAGCCGGGTATTACAATCTTCCCCCCTTTAAAACATTCGTCCTCGAATGTTAAAAACAAACACAGATGCAAATAAGCAATTAAGGAAAGTCTAACACTTTCCTCTGCGAATCTGCGAAGAGACACAGATATTACTGGAGTCAAACTCCTGGGTTATTTACAATTCCTGACTCTGCTAACGCTTAACTGCTGAATCTGTGTCTATACTCTACACTGATTGCGTCTCACTGTTTCCAGTACCCAACTGACTTGGTTCTTTCATCTGATTACTGACTTTTCTCTTTCTTTGACTCTTCTCAACCGTTACTTCGCTTTTCTCAACCCAGTCAGAGGAGCCATACCTCTAAGGAAAAACTAGATGCCTTGCCTATAGCTTCAATGCTCTACTGACTTTAAAACAAAAACGTCTTATGACACCTCATAATCATACGGACATGCCCCGAAACTGAACTTATATTACAGCACTTGGCCTCTATGCCGTGTTCTCTTAGAATCTACACCATTTAGTAGATAATGGGCATGCTTCTCTGTTTTTTCTGAACTATTCTACACTTTTGCTGAGTACGCTGATCCTTGCCCGCCTTTCTTCTTCTTTCCTATACTGGTTTTTTGTTTTCTTTGACTCTCTTTCTAACTCTCAATATCTAGTTCCCAACTCTAAGATCTATCGTGGAGGATACACAGCTCCTCCTCGTTGTCTCCACAGAGCATCAATCCTGTGTGGGAACACCTGTCCTTGGTAGTGATTTTGTTCAACTGCTCACAGTCGTTACAAAATCTCAAAGTTTCATCCTTCGTTTCTCACACCGACACTGGAACATTCTAGAGTGAGGTACTAAGTCGAATGTAACCTTTCTCTACCAAGCTTTCCTATCATACTCTGATCATGCTCTCTCTCTCTCTCTGTAGGTGCCATCCTGTAGGGTAGAAGGAAAGAAATGGTTCCGCGTCCAGACACCACTTCTATTCCATACTCTGACTCCCTGACAGATGGTAAACCGGACAGCTCATCTGGGAAACCATCTAGAACTTACTAACTACGGGTATTGAGGCTAATTCCCCGATTTGACTACTAAACTCACTCACACGAGCTAGAACCCTCTGATAACCTTTCCTGTGTACCTATGAGCCTACTGGGCTGACCTCAAACCTCTAGGCACCTATACTCTGTCCCTTCCAAGGACTATTTCTGATCCATCCTAGCCTCTGACCTCTCCTACCTTGTCTCTACAGACACAGGTAGTACAATGAGTACGTAGCCAATCCGCCCTAGAATGACATCAAATAGTCAACTCTAGAACCATAAGGTCAGCTGGATAGCTTCTACTCACTACAACTCTAAACTGATCTGACTAACTGACTCTGCTTCAGATGGATCATACCCGGGTCCATTAACCCAGAGAAAACACTCTAAGCCTAGAAGTCATCAAACCCACTCTGTTAATAGCTCACTAAACCACAAGGAAATGGAAACACGAGGGTTCAAAATAAACAGCATACACATCCGAACATCTACAAGTGAACATACCTGATGTCACTGTGTTCGATGTGATAGCTTCGTACTGACTCAGGATGAAGATCCGAGCTAAAGCTAACGGAACTTCTCTCGGGAATTTACTAATGGAAAGGCTAACCCTTTCCTCTGCCTCAACTACCACCTAATCCCAGACTAAACTGAAATCTCCTCCTGAACTTACTCTTAATCTTACTATTTTCTTTCTCTGTTCTATTGTAGTTTACTTACTCTTCTCTTTTCCTTAATCTGCCCACTTTCACTTACCTTTTATTCTTTTCTTGCTCTTCTATTTCTTACTCTCTTTTCTGACTTATTTCTTCTCCTTGAGGGCTACACTCGGAGATGAGAGATCACTCTTCCTATACCTGGATAAAATCCAAGGCCATAGCATCTCATAGCAACACTCTCGAGTATCTTTCCTAGCTCACTAACCACTAGCTATTACTCATTTGGCTTTTACTATCTCACTTATGCTACTGATACCATCCTATAGAGAAGACTAGAAATGATGGGTATAAACACCATTCCTATCTCTCATTGAACTCTCTCTTAGCAGGTGGTAAACTTGATGACTTGTCTAGGTCAAAATCCAAAACTTTTCTTTAACTGCGGGCACTAAAATTGGTTCCCCTCCTAATCTAATTAACTGCTATGCTCTCTGACACAAGCAAGAAACCTCTGATAACCTCTCCTGAACAGTTTCAGAGTCTATAGGGCTGATATCAAATTCCAGGCTTCTCTATACTGTCCCCTCAACAAACTACCTGGGATCCATCCTGCTCTCTAAGCCTGACTACTCTGCCTATCGAAAGCAGTACTATGAGTAGCTAGCCCATCCACCCCTAGAATGACATCAAACAGTCACTCTAGAACCACTAGGTCAGTTGGAAGGCACCTACTCAAAACTCATACTCAACTCTATTGGCAGACTAACTCTGCCACTGATGGATCACACTTGGGTCTAGTGACTCAAAGAGGACATTCTAATCCCAGAAGTTATCAAACCCCTACTCTCTATAGCTCTCAACGCACTAAGGAAAACAAAATATCAGAGTCTCTAAAAGCAGACACATCAAAACATGTGGAAGTGAAAAGTACCTGTCACTGCCATGTCTGATGTGCGGGCCTCTTGCTGTGCCAAAGCGAAGATCCGTGCTGGTACTGATGGACCTTCATCTGGGGAACTTGGGAAAGAAGGAGTGATTTCGCTCCCTCTGCTTCTGCCCAAAGTCATAGCTAGAGCTCCTGGTTGCGTCACTCTGTTTGAGGCTGTCTGCTGGGACTGTGTTATCAATGTCGCGGTGGAACACTCACGTGCTATGTGCCCCTCCTGTCCGCACCTGAAACATACTGTTGTCCCTACTAAACAGACTCCCTTGTGCGGCCTACCACACCTCGGACATTTGGAGTTGTTCAAATCAGAGCTCGATCCCTCACCTATTCCCAGACCAGACTTGATCTGCTTCCAGAACTTGTTCTTCTTTGATCGTCTGAGGCCTCTACCTCCCTTCTTCCTTTCTATACCAGCCTCGTGCAGAGGGGAGAGATTCACATCACTTGTCCCTGCAAGTTTGGCACTAGCTTCTCTCTTCTGTGCCATATCTACTATATCATGGAACCTCTTCCTTGCGCTATCTGGAAAAGCCCCTTCGGCAAACTCTGTTGCAAACTGCTCCCACGATAAGCTTTCTACCCTCGGGTTCACATACTGGTTGAACCATTCCCTTGCCTTTTCACATTTCAATGTGACCCCTGCCATCTGAATGGCTCTACGCTCACTGGCTCCCAGCTCATCAGTTATCATCTTGACCGTTCTGAGATACTCAAAAGGGTCATCACCAGTCTCAAACTTCGGGCCATCTAACCTCACATAATCTATCATCTTTACCTCACTTCCTCCAGGTGAACTAGGCTTAGGTATTTGGACAACTGGGGCTACTGGTTCTATTGGTGGTGGAGGAGGTGCAACATTCCCTGAGGTAGGGTTTGCTAAACTTGGATAACCAAAGAAGGGTGGAAACATGGGATACTGTGGATGTGGCGGTGGATATGGCGGATAAAAGGAAGGATAGGACATAAAGGTGGGATATGGGTGATAACTAGGAAACTCTGATGTACCTTTCATCGGGTACTCTGCCTCCCACTGGTAGGGTGGATACTGAGGTGGAACAAATCTCGAGGCCTGAGTGCCTCCTTGAGACTCACCCATATCTCCTCCTAACCTGCTCCTGCCAAAGCTACCATCTCTGCTCTGCACATCCTCCTCTAGGACTCTCCTAAACCCTAACATACCACTCTGCACAACTCCCCTTCTACTCTCATCACTAGACCTTCTAGGGTCCCTTGATGTACCTTCTCTGCTTAAACTATTTGACATTGCCCTTTGCAGAACAGGGAGATGAGCATCCATGCTCTCACTCTCTGGCGGAGCTCCTGTCAATCTAGCAGATCGACTAGTTCCTCTCATCCTGTTTCTGAAAAGCACAACATCACACAAAACATCAAATGATCCATGTGAGAACACATGAATCCTCAACACATATAGCTAACATATCAATAATGCACATGCATCTTATCATGGCATTTCACATCAGCATGCAAAACAGGACTACACATCTTATCCTAGTGGACATGATTTTACCTATTGTGCTTCCCTTCCTATAACAGACAACACCTCTTTCCGATGTGGGATATCTCTAATCCTTGAACAAAGTTGCTCAGCACACCGTACTCTTGAGGCCCTATGCTCTGATACCAATCTGTAACGACCCGGAAACCGGTACCCCTTAGTAACGGTCCGAACCATCACTGGCACTAGGATCCAGATCGGCTTAAGGCCGCCGGGACCCGTAGTCAGCCAACTATACTCTCTGTGTACCTGATAATCCCATACATGATACAAACTGACTCAACAATCCTGTAAAACTCTGTAGGCTTAACTGCTGCTACTCAGATATGTCAATCTGAAATGGCCCTCAGGGCCTATACCAGGGACTACTATCTGCTGTGGGTCAAGGGATTGAAACCCTTTTAATCTATAACACATCCCATTGGTATCTCATCAAAGCCATACGTTAAGCCCAACTCACACATTTCTCATCAAGAAACGTAAAACAGGATGCATGTACAAAGGGATTAATCATACATCACACTATGACAACGACACTAGAGAAAGCACAAGTCTATCCAGTAACTGATAGTACATATCGATACATTACATGACAACTAATCTTTTAATTACATCATGTCCACTATGCTATTACAAACATACATTCAGGCATCACTGTTCTCTGTACTCTTGCTGACTTTGACTTCCCATAGCTATCTCAGAACTTGCAAAACTAGGGTTAAGGGAGTGGGATGAGCTACTACAGCCCAGTGAGAAGGAACAGGCAAAACAGTTCATTAATTACATGTTCTCATGAAATGCATCACATCACAACATATCATCAAAAGGATGAACTTGTCACCAATAGCCCTTCAGTGTATACATATAACAATATGTCCAACTTGCCAGGGGCGATTAGGCCTCACCTGGACTTCTCTTCCCTGGCTCTATCACAAGGCCAACTATGCCAGGGGCGATTAGGCCTCACCTGGACTTCTCTATCTGAGTCAGGTCAAACTGTCTATCTCATAGTACCAGGAGCGACCTGGACTATCCAGGGGCGACCTGGTATGGCTACCTCATGCCATAACTCTATATATGTACTCTGTGCTCTATCAAGGGCTAAGGATCATCCAACATTCATCCGCACAAATATCATCTTATGCAATGCAGCATATTCGTGAGTTCTAATGCAACACAACCTAATATAAAACATGGCATCTTATGATGCATGGATCATGCTAAGATATGTCATTTCTCAAGTTAAAACATTAAGTTAGTTCCACTCACCTGTAGCCTCTGCTTGGCTAACTCTGGGCTAACTAGCTCTGGACCAACTCTAACTCTGAAGCAGCTACTACTGCTAAACACCTCGGTTCCTCGGGTCCAACCCTACAATGAAGGACTCAAATGAGGTACCAAACATACTCTATATTACTGATAAACATCTCCCCAAAATCCCTCTAGAATACCTCAAAACAATCACATTTAGCATACAAAAGAAAAACTAGATAGAACACATTCAGCTGCAGGTTCGGCGGCCGAATGCCCTGTCCAGAGCCGAATCTGGCATACCTTCGGCGGCCGAATCTCCACTTTAGGCGGCCGAAACCTCAAAAACACTCAAGGGCAAGCTGTGGCAGCCTAAGCCACCATGCAAGGGGTTCGGCGGCCGAATCCTCCCTTCGGCGGCCGAATCCTCCCTTCGGCGGCCGAACCTGAGTTCATCCAGAACTCAGCTTCGTGCACAACCATCTTCTGCCAACCAACAACTCCTCTCCACATGCATAACTCAACTCCTCAACTTGCACATACTTTGGTATATGCACCAAGGGGTCTAAAACTACCTATTAACCCCAACAAACAGCATACATAACAAATAATCATGCATAAACCATGAAATACATCAAAACGAAACTCTAAAACCTAAACATGCAACTCTACTCTTAACCTCTTTAAACGCTGTTAAAACCATAAAACAAGTATCAAGACCTCGCTTACCTCCTAAAACTAGCAGAGGAACAACTGGAACGCAACAAATCCCCTTCACAAGCTTCAAACCACCAAAACCTCTCTTTTCTCTCAAAAACCTTCAAAACCTCTTGCAAACGAGCAACCCTCTGTATGAGCTGATTAAAAGCTTGCAGATGAGTCAAGGGAGACGTGGCCTAACCTCTGGTCATGATCTGGAGGTGAACACCTGGCCAAACCACGGACTGAGGAGCATGCACAACTTAGCCGACCACTCCAGTTTCGGCTGCCGAAACTGCATGCAAAACCATGCAACGTTCGGGGGCCGAACCTTACCTTCGGGGGCCGAACATTGGGCACTTTCAGCGGCCGAACTTATCTTCGGCGGCCGAACCTGGCCTTTGTCTCCTTGGCCTTTTTCTTTAAAATTCCACTATGTTCTTAATCAAACCTTTAAAACACTTTAAAATATTTAGAAAATCTTTCTCATACCCTTCTAGAAATCTCGGACATCCCCGAATTCCACCGGACGGTAGAATTTCCGATGTCTGAATTAGCCGGGTATTACACATATGATGCTAATGTTTATGTGTTGTATGTTGCTTTTCTGAAACAGGATGCGAGGCTCACATCGATCCGCTCGATTGACAGGAGCTCCACCTGAGAATGAGGGCATGGGTGCCCTTCCCCCTGCTCTGCCAAAGGCAAGGTCTTGTAGAACAAGCAGAGAAGGAACATTAAGGGACCCTATAAGGCCTTTTGATGTAAACAGAAGGAGAACAGATCAGGGTAGAATGTCAGCAGAGGTGAGGGAAACAGAGGAAGATGATCAGAGAAGGGATGGGAGTTTGGGTGTGAGCATGTCAGAAGAGGGTATGGGAGAGTCACAAGGAGGCGCTCAGGCCTCGGGTTTTGCTTACCCACCTCAGTATCCATCCTACCCACAGGGGCTAGGGTATCCGATGGGAGGCACATCGGATTTCTCTAGCTATAACCCATATCCCTCCTTCATGCCCTATCCTCCCTTTTACCCACCATATCCACAGTACCCCATGTTTCCACCTTCACCCTTCTATCCAAATACAACAAACCCTAACCCAAGGAATGCTGCATCTCCTCCTCCACCAGCAGAATCAATAGTCCCTGAAATCCAAACACCCAAACCTAGCTCATCTGTGGGGAGCAAAGTAAAGATGACAGATTATCTAAAGCTAGATGTGATAGAGTATAATTTAGTCCATTTTATATTAATATTATTAATAAATATTTACATGATTTCTGCTTAATTTAATGTTTTTAATATTATTTTGCAGAAAATGGTGTAAAAGGACATTTTGGAGACAATCCCCCTAAAACTGCCTTATTTGGAGCCAAAGAAAGCAAGCCTGCCAAGTTGGATTCAAGTCTAGCTAAACGAGGAAAATATTTTGAAGCTTAAAAATTGAAGCAATTGGACGGCCTATTTTCGCAAGCTCAATTCACGTGGAATCAAGCCCGCACCGCTCACAGCGCAATGGGCCCGCCAAAGCAACACTTCAATTCATCCAAGCAAGCGGACCGCACTTCAATTCCACTTCACATGGACCAGCACACCGACACATGCATATGGGCCCGCTTATGGACCAAGCTCCGCCAAAGCAACTCACGCACATGGCCACAGTCCCACACGTGGCCAACAACTCATCCTAGGGCGCACTCTTCTGCACTTATTTAAGGAGCCTTAAGTGGCCAGAGAAAGACAATTCTTCAATTCGGCAATTGCCGCGGCCCGGCGCAAGGCGGATTCCTCCTGTCTTCGGTTTCTTCTTTTCTTTCTTTTTCCTTTTTATTTTTCTGTTTTTACTTCAGCCAATGAGTGGCTGATTTCTTTGATCTAGTTGAATATTGGTTGAAGATTCAGTTGATTAATGGGTTGTGAGACTTGATCAAATATTGTTTAATTTTTGGGAATTCAATATTCATGCAATTTCATATTTAATTTTCATATTGTTTGGTTATTGAGATCTACGTTGATTTTTTATTGCAAAATAATTATTTGTTAGTTTGAATAATTTAAGTCCTTAATTGCTTGGATTATTCTTACATAAGAACACTTGGGATAAAACCCAAGGAAATTGTATGATCTAGCGTTATCTCCATACGTTTGGGTAGCTAGGATTGGATCTCTCTATTTTTTAATGCAATTGACAATTGTTTTGATGCCTAAGGCCCAAGGACGTTCCTTGACAATTTGTTAATTAGTAATTAATTAGAGGACGTTCCCTAATTGGTTTAATCATAACGAGAGATAATGGTTGTAACGACCCCAAAATGGACCGTCACCGGCGCTAGGATTCAGGTCGGCTTAAGGCCGCCAGAACCCGTAGCAAGCCTGCTATACTCTCTGTGTACCTGTAAACCTCATACATGATCATACATTTTCTGTGAAAATAAAACTCTTTGCTGAACCAAGGCTTAACCTGTGCATGCACTATCTCTGTACTCTGTACTCTGTACTCATGTACTCTGTACTCTGTATCCCTGACTAGAGCTTGCTCTAGATGGGTTATCTCATACCTGTTAAGCCTGGTTTTCACATACAGGAAAACATATATACATATACAGATCATGTACAAAACATACATCACTAGGTCTAGCAACAACTATTACATCTCTTTAATATTACATGTCCACTCTAAGCTATTACAGATCTCTTTACTTTTTCTGTACTCTGCTGGACTGTCCCTGTACACTGTACACTGAACCTGCAAAACTGGGGTTAAGGGAGTGGGATGAGCTCTATAGCCCAGTGAGTAGAACAGTAAAACATCTCAGTAAAATATGATCTCATGGAATGCACCATATCACAGACAAGCCACATCAAGAGTAAACCTGTCACCACATAGTCCCAGTAACTCTGTGCCAGGGCGTAGAATCGAGCACCTGGTCTTCCTGTCATATATGTATATGTGTATATAACACCTCTGTACTTACCATTGCCAGGGCGTAGTCAAAGGCTCCTGGACTTTGCTATACCTGCCAGGGCGTAGTCAAAGGCTCCTGGACTTTGCTATACTTGCCAGGGCGTAGTCAAAGGCTCCTGGACTTCCTGTCTGAGACTATTGGATCATTCAGCATTCACTCACATCACCAAATAACGATGCAATGCAACATATTCGTGAATACTAATGCAATCAACCTATGGCATAAACATGATGCATGAGATATGCTAAAAGCAGTTTGTAATTCAATTAAAAGTCATAAGTTTAGTTCCACTCACCTCTGGCTATCTGGACTGACTGACTCTGCAGGCTCTGAACCTCTGGAGCAGTACTCACTGCTGCTCTCTCTGGTTCCTCTGGTCTGTACCTATACAGATGGACTTACATGAGGGACCAAACTAACGTATCAATACCTCTATCAAACTCCCCAAGAATCCCCTTAAACTCACTCAACTATCCATGCAAAGCATGCAAAAGAAAGCTGGACAGGACACTTTCGGCGGCAGGTTCGGCGGCCGAATGTCCTCTCCAGAGACGAAACTCAAGCACCTTCGGCGGCACCTTCGGCGGCCGAAACTCCCAAACAGAGCCGAACATGTAGTAGGTTTACCAGTAGCGTCCAACAGGATAGACTCGATATGGGTGATTGTGGACAGACTCACGAAATCTGCTCATTTTCTTCCAGTACGGAGTAACTATTCTGTGGATAAGTTGGCACAGGTCTATCTGGATGAGATAGTGAGATTACATGGAGTTCCAGTGTTTATAGTTTCAGACAGAGGACCTCAGTTTACCTCCCGCTTTTGGCGGAGTCTACAAAGTGCAATGGGCACAAGATTGGATTTTAGTACTGCTTTCCACCCACAGACTGATGGACAGTCAGAAAGGACCATCCAGACCATAGAGGATATGCTTCGCCTATGTGTGTTAGACTTTGGCGGTTCTTGGAGGCAGCATCTACCTTTGGTGGAGTTTGCCTACAATAACAGTCATCATGCTAGCATTGGGATGGCTCCTTATGAAGCTTTGTATGGGAGGAAGTGCAGATCCCCTGTTTGCTGGGAAGAGGTAGGAGAGAAGGCTCTTGCAGGGCCAGAGTTAGTAGACATTACCAGTAGAATGGTGCCCATAATTAGAGAAAGAATTAGAACAGCTCAGAGTAGACAGAAAAGTTATGCAGACGTTCGCAGAAAGCAGTTAGAGTTTCAGGAGGGTAATTGGGTATTGCTGAAAGTGTCTCCAATGAAAGGAGTGGTTCGGTTTGAAAAGAAAGGTAAATTGGCTCCACGGTACATTGGACCCTTTGAGGTGTTGCAGAGGATCGGAAATGTGTCGTATAAGCTGGATTTACCTGCTTCTATGGAGAGGATTCACCCGGTATTTCATGTTTCTATGCTACGACAGTTTGTGTCAGATCCGAATCAGGTTCTGAGTGAGCCTGAGGTGGAGATTCACACAGATCTCACCTATATAGAGCAGCCAGTGCGGATTCTGGACACGCAGATCAGACAGCTAAGGAACAAGGAGATTCCGATGGTGAAAGTTCTATGGAACCACCATAACCTAGAAGAGTGCACATGGGAGACGCGGGAGTCTATGCTCCAGCAGTATCCATATTTGTTTTGAGGTTAGTTTCCTCCTTGTGTTTTGTTTTTGTATGTTTTAGGAACATCCGAGGACGAATGTTCTTAAGGAGGGGAGAATGTAATACCCGGCTAGAATCCGGCACCGGAATTCCTATTGTCTGGTGGGATCCGGGGTGTTGGGATTCTATAGAAGGGTAGGAGTTATGTTTTCTCAGTATTATGAGGTGTTTTCTGGTTTTACAGTTCTTTAGTTTTCAGTTTTGAGTTGAAATGAACCAAGGCAGAGGAGCCAAGTTCGGCCGCCGAAGATGAGTTCGGCCGCCGAAAGTGCTCAATGTTTGGCTTTCGAAGGTAAAGTTCGGCCCCCGAATGTTGCATGGTTTCGCATGCGATTGGGCAGCCGAAGCTGAGTTGGCTAGTGAGCTGAGTCATGTTTTTTGACAAGTGAAATCCATGGCTATGTTCTCCCATTTCCATTCTGGAATCGGTAATGGGTTAAGCATTCCGGCTGGTTTCTGATGCTCTAATTTCACCCTTTGACAAACCTCACAGGCTGTCACGAATTGCGCCACTTCTTTCTTCATGGCTGGCCACCAATAGACCCTTTTCAGATCCTGATACATCTTGGTGGCTCCTGGGTGAACACTATACCTCGCATTATGAGCTTCCCTCATAATGTCTTCCTTCACACTGCCCCTATCTGGTACACAAAGTCGACTCCCATAGCGAAGGATCCCTTTGCTGTCAAATCTGAACTCTGCATTATTGCCTGACTGAACAGTCCTGGCAATTTTCATCAACTCAGGGTCCTCGTGCTGTCTCTGAGCTATCTGCTCCAGAAACACAGGTGTCACTCTCATCTGTGCTATCAACGCACCTGTACCAGACAACTCTAACTGTAATCCCTCGTCAAAGAGCTTATAAAGCTCCATCACAACCGGTCTCCGCTCTGCTGCTATATGGGATAAACTGCCCAGTGACTTCCGGCTTAGGGCGTCTGCGACAACATTCGCCTTACCCGGATGATACTGGATCTTACAATCATAATCACTGAGCAATTCGACCCATCTTCTTTGCCGCAAATTCAGCTCTCTCTGACTTAAGATGTACTGTAAACTCTTATGATCGGTGAAGATCTCGCATTTAACCCCGTAGAGGTAATGCCGCCACATCTTAAGTGCAAAGATAACTGCTGCCATCTCTAGGTCATGGGTAGGGTAATTCAACTCGTGCTTCTTCAACTGTCTAGAAGCATAAGCTATGACTCTATCACTCTGCATCAATACACAACCCAATCCCACTCGAGATGCGTCACAGAACACTGTGAACTCTTCATTACTGACAGGCAGAGCTAACACTGGTGCTGTTGTCAATCTCCTCTTGAGCTCCTCAAAGCTCTCTTCACACTGGTCTGACCAGATAAACTTCTGGTTCTTCTGAGTCAATTTGGTCATAGGAGCTGCTATCTTTGAGAAGTTCTGAACGAACCTCCTATAGTAACCTGCCAGTCCCAGAAAGCTTTTAATCTCAGTCACTGTCGTGGGTCTGGGCCAGTTAGCTACAGCCTCTATCTTCTTGGGGTCTACTTCAATACCCTCTGCTGATACCACATGTCCCAAGAAGGCAATGCTCCGTAACCAAAACTCACACTTCGAGAACTTGGCATATAACCCATGCTCTCTCAGTGTCTGCAAAATGATCCTCAGATGCTGGGCATGCTCCTCTGCATCTCTGGAATACACTAAGATATCATCGATAAACACAATGACAAAGTGATCCAGAAACTCACTGAATACCCTGTTCATGAGATCCATAAATGCTGCAGGGGCGTTAGTCAACCCGAACGGCATCACTAAGAACTCATAATGCCCATATCTCGTCCGGAAAGCTGTCTTAGGCACATCTGCCTCTCTGACTCTCAACTGATGATACCCAGATCTCAGATCTATTTTCGAGAAACAACCTGCTCCAGCTAGCTGGTCAAATAGATCATCAATCCGAGGTAAGGGATACCTATTCTTGATAGTGACCTTGTTCAACTGTCTGTAGTCGATACAAAGTCTGAGGGATCCATCCTTCTTTCTGACAAAGAGCACTGGAGCACCCCAAGGTGAGGTACTAGGGCGGATGAAACCCTTATCTACCAAGTCCTGCAACTGTGCTTTCAACTCTGTTAACTCAGCTGGCGCCATCCTGTAGGGAGGTATAGAGATAGGTCTAGTACCTGGCAGTAATTCAATTTCAAACCCTATCTCCCTATCAGGTGGTAGTCCTGGCAAATCGTCTGGGAACACATCAAGAAACTCTCGGACTACTGGTGCTGTGGCTGGTTCCCTAACCTGACTATCTAGCTCTCTCACATGAGCTAGAAACCCCTGACAACCCCTCCTAAGCAAACGACGAGCCTGAAGGGCTGAAATCATACCTCTGGGTGTACCTCTCCTGTCTCCTCTGAAGACACACTCTGACCCATCCTGGTCTCGGAGACTCACTAACTTCTCTCGACAGTCCAACGTAGCACTATATGCAGATAGCCAATCCATCCCTAGAATGACATCAAAATCTGTCAAGTCTAGAACCACAAGGTCAGCTGGAAGGCATCTACCCTCTATAAACACTGGACTGAAACGACAGACTGACACTGCCACTGATGGGTCACATCTAGGTCCACTGACCCAGAGAGGATACTCTAACTCAGAACTGATCAAACCCAACCTCTCTATGGCTCTCGAAGCAATAAAGGAATGAGAAGCACCGGGGTCCATCAAAGCATACACATCTGAACACCCAATGATGAGATTACCTGACACCACTGTGTTCGACGTGTTAGCCTCCTCCTGTGTCACTGTGAAAATCCGTGCTGGGGCTACCGGATTTCCACCTCGGGAACCTGCTGCTGAAGTAGAGGCTACCCCTCTCCCTCTACCTCTGCCACTACTCTGAGGCATGACTGGAGCTACTGGCCGTACAACTGGCTGTACCACACTGCCTGAACTCATCTGCTGGGATGGTGCAAAAGTCATCTGCGGACAATCCCGAGCAATATGCCCTTCCTGTCCACATCGAAAACAAGCTGTAGATCCCAACCGACAAACTCCTCCATGTGGTTTTCCGCATCGTCTGCAGACTGGAGCTGTGCCAGAGCTTGAGCCACTACCTATTCCCAGACCTGACTTGACTTTATTCCAGAACTTACTCTTTGTTCCTTTTGCTCTGTCCCATCTTTTACTGCTTGGTGTGGGGGCTTTAGAACCCGAAGCTTGTGCCTGTGACTGTTTCTGAATATTGGCACTAGCTTCCATTTTCCTGGCTGCGTCTACTATTGTATAGAAACTCTCCTTTTCTGCTGGAAGAATCAAGGAAGCATACCTGGGATGCAGTCTCATAGTATATCTCCTTGCTTTCTTCTGATCAGTATCATAGGCTTGACCCACGTACTGAAGCAAATCCAGGAACTTATCTGTGAATTCATCAACACTCATCTCATCTGTCTGTCGCAACTGTTCAAATTCAATTACTTTCATCTCCCTGGAACTATCAGGAAAAGCCCACCCTGCAAACTCATTGGCGAACTCTCCCCATGACATACTGTCCATTCTAGGTTCCACATAATTCTTAAACCATTCTCTGGCTTTCCTGCACTTTATTGTGAAACCTGCCATCTCAATGGCTCTCCTATCATCTGCTCCCAATTCACCGGTGATCATCCTAACTGCTCTGAGGTAATCAAATGGATCATCTCCTGTGTTGTATTTAGGAGCATCCAATTTCAAGTATTCCGTCATTTGGACTTTACCTCCAGATGAGCTAGGTTCATGTCTGTCAACAACAGGGGCTACTGGTTCTGGTGGTGGTACTGGGTCATTTGGCTCTAGGTGTGCTGCACTTGGATGGGTAGGGGAAGATGGATACATCGGATATGGTGGGTAATAAGGAGGATAAGGCATATAAGGCATGTAAGGAGGATATGGCACAAAACTCGAGTACTCCGACATACCTCCCATCGGATACTCTGGATAGCCAAAACCTGAGGTCTGAGCACCTCCCTGCGACTCTCCCATACCTTCCTCAAAACTGCCTATACCCATGCTATCATCTCTAGACTGATCAATCTCCATAGCTTCCCTCCTTTCCTCTGATCTTCCTCCCCTAACTGTTCCTCTTCTGCTCTCGTCGACAGACTTTCTAGGGTCTATTGACGTACCTTCCCTGCTAGATCTCTGAGACCTTGCCCTTGGCAATGCAGGAGGACGAGCAGCTGATCTCTCATTCTCTGGTGGGACTCCAGTCAATCGAGCTGATCGACGAGTTCCTCGCATCTTTCCTCTCTGGAAACACAACATATAACATACCACTTTAGCACATAAACATCACATATCAATCATATACATACGACACTCATGGCATATCATAGCAGATAGGACTCAAGACCCTATCCTAGTGGACATGATTTCCTATTGTGCTTGACCACTTCTAACCTGTCTGAGCCCAACACTGTCTCTATAGGTCCGATCATGTGAACCTAGGGCTCTGATACCAATCTGTAACGACCCCAAAATGGACCGTCACCGGCGCTAGGATTCAGGTCGGCTTAAGGCCGCCAGAACCCGTAGCAAGCCTGCTATACTCTCTGTGTACCTGTAAACCTCATACATGATCATACATTTTCTGTGAAAATAAAACTCTTTGCTGAACCAAGGCTTAACCTGTGCATGCACTATCTCTGTACTCTGTACTCATGTACTCTGTACTCTGTATCCCTGACTAGAGCTTGCTCTAGATGGGTTATCTCATACCTGTTAAGCCTGGTTTTCACATACAGGAAAACATATATACATATACAGATCATGTACAAAACATACATCACTAGGTCTAGCAACAACTATTACATCTCTTTAATATTACATGTCCACTCTAAGCTATTACAGATCTCTTTACTTTTTCTGTACTCTGCTGGACTGTCCCTGTACACTGTACACTGAACCTGCAAAACTGGGGTTAAGGGAGTGGGATGAGCTCTATAGCCCAGTGAGTAGAACAGTAAAACATCTCAGTAAAATATGATCTCATGGAATGCACCATATCACAGACAAGCCACATCAAGAGTAAACCTGTCACCACATAGTCCCAGTAACTCTGTGCCAGGGCGTAGAATCGAGCACCTGGTCTTCCTGTCATATATGTATATGTGTATATAACACCTCTGTACTTACCATTGCCAGGGCGTAGTCAAAGGCTCCTGGACTTTGCTATACCTGCCAGGGCGTAGTCAAAGGCTCCTGGACTTTGCTATACCTGCCAGGGCGTAGTCAAAGGCTCCTGGACTTTGCTATACTTGCCAGGGCGTAGTCAAAGGCTCCTGGACTTCCTGTCTGAGACTATTGGATCATTCAGCATTCACTCACATCACCAAATAACGATGCAATGCAACATATTCGTGAATACTAATGCAATCAACCTATGGCATAAACATGATGCATGAGATATGCTAAAAGTAGTTTGTAATTCAATTAAAAGTCATAAGTTTAGTTCCACTCACCTCTGGCTATCTGGACTGACTGACTCTGTAGGCTCTGAACCTCTGGAGCAGTACTCACTGCTGCTCTCTCTGGTTCCTCTGGTCTGTACCTATACAGATGGACTTACATGAGGGACCAAACTAACGTATCAATACCTCTATCAAACTCCCCAAGAATCCCCTTAAACTCACTCAACTATCCATGCAAAGCATGCAAAAGAAAGCTGGACAGGACACTTTCGGCGGCAGGTTCGGCGGCCGAATGTCCTCTCCAGAGACGAAACTCAAGCACCTTCGGCGGCACCTTCGGCGGCCGAAACTCCCAAACAAAGCCGAACATGCAAAACAGGCTGTGGCAGCCAAGCCACCATGCAAGAGGTTCGGCGGCCGAATGATCCTTCGGCTGCCGAACCTGAGTTCATCTAGAACTCAGCTTCAACGGCAAACCATCTCCTCCTTCCCTTCAATCTCTCCAAACATGCTTACCTCCTCTACTCAACTCACATATACTCAAGTATATGGTCACAGGGGTCCAAAACTATCTAATAACCCCAAACAACAAAACAAACATAACACATCAACATGTATACATGCATAACTCATCAAAACTATCATTAAGAACCTAAACATGCATCTCCTTCCACAAATCCCCCTAAAACCTTCAGAACACATATAAACAGGGTCTAAAACTGCCCTTACCTCTGGAAACAGGAAGATACACACACTGAACAAAGGAAAAACAGATCAACCTCTCTTCAAACTCTCAAAATCTCAAAAGCGTAACTTTTGTTTCTCTCAACTCTCTCAACTCTCAACACCTTTGCAAGCACCTCAAACTGCTGTAAGAACAACCAAAAACATGTACAGATGAGTCATAAGAGACGTGACCATTCCATGGCAAGAATCTGAGGCCAACACTTGTCAAAAAACATGACTCAGCTCACTAGCCAACTCAGCTTCGGCTGCCCAATCGCATGCGAAACCATGCAACATTCGGGGGCCGAACTTTACCTTCGAAAGCCGAACATTGAGCACTTTCGGCGGCCGAACTCATCTTCGGCGGCCGAACTTGGCTCCTCTGCCTTGGTTCATTTCAACTCAAAACTGAAAACTAAAGAACTGTAAAACCAGAAAACACCTCATAATACTGAGAAAACATAACTCCTACCCTTCTATAGAATCCCAACACCCCGGATCCCACCAGACAATAGGAATTCCGGTGCCGGATTCTAGCCGGGTATTACAATGGTGGTGAGAAGCGTATTCTATCTCCATAACTAATCTATTGAATCAACCCAAAAGAACATAGTGTCTGTGATCAATCCCAACAACTAAAGTGGATCCAATACTTCAACTAGAGCTTTCTCATTATTGATTACTTTTTATTTAATTATTTGCTTTCCATTATTTTTCTCATTATTAGTTTACTACAATCAATCTCAAACCCCCATGTTATTTTGTCGACAGTTTTGATCCCAATTTTCAGTTTATCTCATTTGATCCCACTTTCAGTTTTTATCTCATTTTTAGTTTATTATTGTTTCAGTTTATTTTCTTGGTCCCAAAAAGAGAAATAGGTGAGTTCTCAATTCCCTGTGGATTCGATCCTTTCACCACTATCTGCAGTTGTAAATTGTTGATAACCAGAAAGGTTATTTTTGACTGGCTTCGACAACCGCGAGTCAGGATGCTCCTAAGTTCAAAACAGGGGATGATCCGTTTGAGTACCTCAAAACGGTGAAGATGATAACAGATGAGTTAGGAGCCAATGATAGCAGAGCCATTCAAATGGCGGGGTTCACATTGAAATGCAAGAAAGCAAAGGAGTGGTTTAAAAACTATGTGGACCCAAGGCTGGATAGCCTATCCTGGGAGGTGGCTAGCCAGACCACCTTCGGGGGCCAAAGGTGCTTCCGCAAACTCCCCATGTTCGGCAGCCGAACCTGAGTTTTCTTTCTTTCTTTCTTCAATAAAACCATAAAAACATGTAAAAACATTTTAGAAAACCTTTATTTTACCATTCTAGAAGGCTTTGACATCCGAGAATTTTGGATTCCAACAGAGATTCCGCCGGAAGGTAGGAATTTTGGTGTCGGGGTCTAGCCGGGTATTACAGTCCTGGTACCTGTGGAAGGAAAGGTGAAATTGACTCTGACCCTCGGAGAGGCACCCTTGGCCCGCACTCACTATGTAGTATTCTTGGTGGTAAAGCTTCCCCTGAACTATAATGCAATACTGGGAAGGCCTGTGCTGTATGATTGTGAGGTAGTGACCAGCATCCGATACCTGGCTATGAAGTTCCCAACCGAAGCAGGAGTGGGAGTAGTCAGAGGATGTCAAGAAGAGGCGAGAGCAGTATACCTGGCCACAGTGTCAGAACCGAGCTCGGCAGGGGAAAAATTTGACTCGGAGGTCCTGGAAGTCTGAGATGAGAAGAAAGAAGCCAGAACGAAACCAGTTGGAGAACTGGAAACCTTCCCCCTATCAGAAGCAGAAGCATACAAGGTTTTTAGTCTCAATGTTGGCTTGACTGAAGAGCAGAAAATTGAAGCAATGGCCCTAATCTGAGGGCACGCCTCAAGCTTCTCCTGGAAGCCATCTGACATGCCTAGGATAGACCCTGAGGTGATGACTCACAAGCTGAACGTCCTCCCTGAAGCCAAGCCAATAAAGCATAAGAAGAGCGGGAAGAGAGAAGCAACAGGCCACTAGGGAGGAGGTGCGAAAGCTGGAGGAAGCAGGGTTTATTAGGGAAGTAATGTATCCACAATGGCTAGCAAATCCTGTACTAGTGAAAAAAGCCAATGGCAAGTATAGGATGTGTATAGATTTTACTGACCTGAACCAGGCCTGCCCTAAAGTTTGTTATCCCCTCCCTGATATTAATAAAATGGTCAACTCTACGGCCGGTTTTGATTACATGTCGTCTCTGGATGCAATGTTTGGTTACCACCAAATCCCAATGGACAGGTCAAATGAGGAAAAGACCTCGTTCATAACAGAAGATAGGACTCACTGTTACCAGGCCATGCCTTTTGGGCTAAAGAATGCTGGGGCAACATACCAGAGACTAATGAATAAAATTTTCAAAGACCAGATTGGTAGAAATGTCAAAGTATATGTGGACGATATGGTGGCGAAGAGTCCGACCTTTCAACAACACTTGATAGATCTGAAGGAAGTATTTGAGGTACTGGAGCAATATAGAATGAGGCTGAACCCAATAAAATGTGCTTTCTTTATCAGGGGTGAAAAATTCCTAGGTTACATGGTGAGTGGAAAGGGTATCGAGCCCAACCTTAAGAAGGTGGAAGCCATATTGAAGATGCCTGAACCAACCTGTGTGAGGGATGTCCAAAGACTCACTGGAAGGGTAGTAGCACTTAATCGTTTCATGTCAAGGTCGGCAGAAATGTGCCTACCATTCTTCAAGAAGTTGATAAAAGTTTCGAATTTCGAATGGACCGAGGACTGTCAAGAAGCTTTCAAAGAGCTCAAGTGATATCTTAGTTCGCCGCATGTACTTAGCAGTCCACTGGAAGGGGAAGAGCTCTTGATTTACTTATCAGCTTCGGAACAAGCTGTCAGTGCTGTACTAGTGAGAGTGGAAGTAGGAGAGCAGAAGCCAGTATTCTATGTCAGCAAAGTGCTCAAAGATGCTGAGACAAGATATCTGAACATCGAAAAAATAACATATGCTCTATTGCTAGCAGTCAGAAAATTCAGGGTTTACCTAGAAAGCCACTAAGGAGTAGTGATGACAGACCAGCCATTGAAGAAAATTCTCCACAGACCAGAAACTTCAGGTCGGATGCTTGCTTGGTCTATTGAGATTAGCCTCTACTGCTTAGAGTATCGACCTCGCACAACCATAAAATCTCAAGCTCTCGCCAACTTCATAGCGGAGTGCTCCTTCAATGAAAAACAAGTAGAACCTAGTGAGACATCCTCGAGAGCATTAGAAGGAGAGAAAGAAAGGCAATCCCCTCGAGAATTTAGCTGGAAGTTGTATGTGGACGGGGCATCCAGCGCTGGGGACAGCGGCACGGGAATAATGCTGAAAGGACCTGAAGGGTTCAAAGTTTGCTATGCTCTACGCTTGGAGTTTAATGCATCCAACAATGTAGCAGAATATGAAGCCCTAATAAACGGGATGTTGATCGCAATAGAAGTAGGGGCAACCGACCTTGAGATAAATAGTGACTCCCAGTTAGTGATCAGCCAAATAACGGGGGCATATCAGGCAAGAGACCCGACCATGCAGAACTACTTGGCAAGGGTAAAGGCCATAGAGGCCGAGCTAAGAAGCCAAGGGATCATGGTAAGATACTAAAGAATACCTCAGGAAGAAAACGAAGAGGCAGACCTACTCAATCGACTGTCTAAGGAAGAGCTGGAACAGCTTCCAAACGAGGTATACATACAACACGTCAGCACTCCTGCCTTTGAAAAAGCAAACACTGTAATGGAG
The DNA here is from genome assembly GCF_001659605.2 of Manihot esculenta. Taxonomy (NCBI): domain Eukaryota; kingdom Viridiplantae; phylum Streptophyta; class Magnoliopsida; order Malpighiales; family Euphorbiaceae; genus Manihot; species Manihot esculenta. The sequence continues at coordinate 17,568,141 of NC_035173.2, read as the reverse complement.
ATCGAGGAAAAAGGGAACTGGATGACCTCGTACCTTGAATATTTGGAGAAGGGAAAGCTCCCTGAGGATAAAGCTGAGGCAAAGAAAATTGCGGCTCGGGCTGCCAACTACCAAACGGTGAGGGGAACCCTATACCGAAGAGGGAAGTCCAGCCCATGGCTCCGGTGTGTCAGCCCAGAAGAAGCTGTAAGGGTAATGGAAGAAATACATCAAGGAATCTGTGGAGCCCATGAAGGAGCGGGGACATTGGCAAACAAAATATTCAGATAGGGATACTACTGTCCCACCGTCAAAAGGGAGACCGAGGAGTTCGTCCGAAGATGTGATGTATGCCAAAGGTTTGCCAACACCATTAACATTCCAGCCACACCTTAATCCAGCATATCCAGCCCATGGCCATTCTTGCAGTGGGGCATAGACATCCTAGGGCCTTTTCCTAAGACCACAGGGCAGAAGAAGTTTGTAATAGTGGTTGTGGAGTACTTTTCAAAATGGCCAGAGGCAGAGGCAATCCCCACAATTACAGCAAGAAAAATGATAGATTTCGTCTAGGGCAACATCATCTGCAGGTTTGGTATACTGAGGGTGCTCATATTAGACAATGGCAGGCAATTTGACTGCAATGCTTTCAGGGAATTCATGACAAATATGGGCATATGGCATAAATTCTCCTCAGTGGCCCATCCCCAAACCAACGGCCAAACAGAGGTCACCAACAGAGCTATCCTCTAAGGACTGAAGAAGCGATTGGATGGGGCAAAGAGAAATTGGACAGATGAGCTCAACAGTATCCTGTGGGCATTCAGAACTGTGCCTAGAACGCCAACCAAAGAAACACCTTTCGCACTTGCATTTGGCACTGAAGCTGTAGTTCCAATCGAGCTGCAAGTCCCTACACATCGAGTCCAGTTCAATAGCGAGAACACCAACGATGATAAACTGAGAAGTAACCTAGATGCCCTAGAGGAAGTCAGAGAAGAAGCTTAGATTCATACCGCTGCATATCAACAGAAGGCAGCTCGCTACTACAACCAAAGAGTTAGGGAAATGAGCTTGAAGGTAGGAGACCTAGCATTGAGAAACTTAGAAGCCACTGGAAAAAGAGCTGTAGTGGGAAAACTGGTGCCTACTTGGGAGGGCCCCTTCAGAATAATTAAAGTGATCAAACCAGGTGTGTATCGAATTGGAGACATGCGAGGGAACCCCGAGCTTCATGCTTGGAATATCCAGCATTTGAAGAGATATTTTCCTTAAAGTCCTACCGAATGTAACGCGAACAACTATACTTTAAAATGTGCAAATAAAATAAATATTATTGTCAAATTATGTTGTTTGCCATGACTTGTTTTGCCTTCTTTAAAAAGAAAAAGAAAACAGACACGAACAAAGTGCCTGAATCTTGTTCAAGGCCTCAGTGAGGTGGGTGACCGGGCTCAAAAAGATCCCGGTACCACAAAATCGGTTGAGATGATGAAGCGACAGTAAGGCCAAAGTGCCTGAATCTTGTTCAAGGCCTTAGTGAGGTGGGTGACCGGGCTCAAAAATGACCTCGGCACCACAAAATCGGCTGAGATGATGAAGCTACAGTAAGGCCAAAGTGCCTGAATCTTGTTCAAGGCCTCAGTGAGGTGGGTGACCGGGCTCAAAAATGACCCCGACACCACAAAACCGGCTGAGATGATGAAGCGACAGTAAGGCCAAAGTGTCTGAATGGAGTTCAAGGCCTCAGTGAGGTGGGTGACTGGCTCAAAAATGACCCCGGCACCGTAAAACCGGCTGAGATGATGAAGCGACAGTGAGGCCAAAGTGCCTGAATCTTTTTCAATGCCTCAGTGAGGTGGGTGACCGGGCTCAAAAATGACCTCGGCACCATAAACCGGCTGAGATGATGAAGCGACAGTAAGGCCGAAGCGCCCGAATCTTGTTTAAGACCTCAGTGAGGTGGGTGACCGGGCTCAAAAATGACCCCGGCACCACAAAACGTGCTGAGATGATGAAGACCGGGCTCCAAAATGACCTCGGCACCCCGAAACCAATGAAAAGCCTGAATCTGAACAAGGCCAAAGAACCTCGAAACGGTGGTCAGGCGAAAAAGGCTCAAAACTTCAAGCAAGTCTGAAAATCAGAAAGGAACAAAGCGGGCCTAAAAAGGCTGAACCCCGAGCTGATATACACAGATCTGAGCTCGGAAGAACTAAGCGAGGGAAGAGCCAAACTCAAGAAAGCCGAATGGCAAAATAGAAGTTACAAATTCCCTCTAACCCAAAAAACAAGAGGAAATCGAAGGCATGAGTAGACGAGCAAAGCCACAACCCCAACTCCACTCAACACAGGACAGAAAACAAAACCAAGAAGACAAGCTCATCATACTAAGAAGGTACATGATATAACCTACTTTGATTATATGAAAATTATACGCCTGAGCTCGCGTTACTGATGAATCAGCGGAATAAAAAACAAGAACGCCTTTGCAAAATCAGAAAAACTCACAAGTTAGAAGTTTAGTCAACCACTAAAATTCCAGCCCGGATTAACTCAAGGGAGGAAAGATTGGTAACGGGGTTGGTCAGCCTAGTATAACTGAATTCTTTGAAAAATTACTGAGTGAACATATGGCCTAAGAGCTTCTATCCTTAAGGTAAATCAAGCCAGAAAAAGCTTACTGATAGGAGAAACAAATTAGACCCTTAGCAGGTTAGACTGTTAATAGGTTAAGCAGCTTAGTAGAACCAGAAAAACAGACAAAAGCAAAAATAATTCAAGTGTAAACACCAACAAAAGCCAGATCTCATTAAACAAAAGAAAACTAAATTACAACTTTATTTAATCATCTAAAATTATAGGAGGAAAGGTTATCCGTAGAGGACTTACATCACTAATTACATCACTATTTACATTGTCACCTATACTACTGTCCTTGGGAAGCCCAGTGCCCTCCTGCTCTGACCCCCCGGTACCCACGAAAGGCACTACCTCCCCTCCCCAGGGTCCAGTATCTTCTCCTTGGGGCTCGGCATCCTCTCCCTTAGGCTTGGCATCGCTCTATTTAGACTCGCTGCTTTCTCTTTCATCCCCTCCCTTAAGCTTGACATCCCTTTCAAGAGGTCCAGTTGCAGTGCGAGAAGCTCCTTTAGGAAGAGGGATGTCATCCTTCCCATAGCACACCTCCTCACCATCATAATCCACTTCAGGGGATCGGAGCTGAGCTAGTGGGGTGGAGGGGGCATCTCTCGCTTCCTTCAGGCCCCGATTGAACCCGGAGGCAAACATGGGGAAACCCCTGTTCCATATCTCGTGTTTTAGCTCATCAAAAGCCTTAAACTCCACAAGCCGTGCCTCACAGGCCTCCTCTATCTTTGCTTTCAGCTCGGGAGAATCCTGGTAATGCTGAAGGTGATCTTCACAGGCCTGATCGATCTCCGCCCTCAACTCAGCAGACCCCTTATATTCCTGCAGGCGCTTCTCACACGCCAACTGGACCCTATCTTCAGCAAGCTTGGCATCCTCAAGCAGGGCTGAACACCTCTTTTCCAAAGCCTTGACTTCTTGGCAGAGTTATTGATTCTAAAGCTTTGACTCCTCTGCCGCCAAATTTAGGTCTTTAAGATTATCAGCACGCTTGCTCAGCTCCTGCTCGAGAACGACTATCCGCACCAGGGCCTCATCTCTTTGAGCCATCACGGTATCATAGCGGGCCTGAGCCCCCTCATAGTTCGCTTTTAGCCCCTCATACTGACGCCAGGCCTCATTTCTTTGGCCCACAGCCTCGTCCCTCTCCCGTCGGACCTCTTCCAGGGAGGACAGCTGCTCCAAGACTTCATCGCGGTGAGCCTCTGCTGCGGTTGTCTTCTCATCAGCCCTGTTGAGAGCATCTAGGGTATAAGAAAATTCCCCTTGTAGAGTCATCAGATGCTCTTGGGCCGCAGCAAGATGGCCTTGGGCATCATTGGTCGCAGCAACGTTCTCCTCGTGGTGCGCCTTCTCAATCCGGTGATCCACCGTGTCCCGGAGAGACTAATCACGGGTGTCCACCTCCATAAAGAGGCCCATCACCTAGTGAAAAGAGAGAATAGTTAAGATAGGGGACAATGAAAATCAAAAGAAGAACCAAAGGCAAAGAGTACAACTTACCATGAGGAGTATTTCCCTAATTGTGTCTCCGAGCTCCCCTCGAGTCTGAGACCGGAGCGCTACCTGCTCTCAAGTAGAGCTGGCCAAAAGACCAGTGAGAGCAAGAAAACGAGGGTCTAAAGCCTCAGTAACTCCTCCAAACATACGCTCCTGTAGCACCTCCGCAACAGCGCTCACCGGAGACTAATGAGTAATGTCTTCTGCATTCAAAATCTCATTGTCTGGGGCAGAGAGCAAGGGCACCACGGGAGTTTTCTCTTTCTCAAGAGGAGGCAAAGTTGGGCCTAGTTGTTTAGAAGCCCGAGACTTCTTGGTGTCAGGGGCCGAAGTAGGAGCATCAGAAGGAAGAGCTCGCTTGCTAGCAGCCTCCTTAGCAACAACCTCGCTGGCAGCCGAGGTCTTCTTCCGGTGAGGAACAGCATCAACTGACCCGGATTTAACCCTCTCCTTAGGGACCCTCTCATTGACAGGTGTGACCTCAGCACCAGCTTCTTGGACACCATCACCAGTCGAGACGACCTCCATTTCACCGTCGGGAGCCCCCCCTTCTATTGGAAGGACCTCGAACCTCTCCTCAGGGGTATCCTCAAAAGATGGAGCAGCCTCCGCCCTTGCAAGCCTCAGGTCCTCAACTGGCTTGTCAGTCATCTTGGGCACAACCTCCGTTCTCACAATAGAGGCCTGTTGGGATCTGGAGGCCTGTTGGGATCTGAAGGCCTGGGGAGATCGGAGAAGAGAGCTAGACTTGCTGCGGCTGGAAGGCTTGGAGGCCTTAACGCCCCGGGAGCTCGGCTTAGGAGCTCGAGATGGAACTGGAGCTGGGGCAATAGATCGGCCAGCCGACCTAGAGGAAATGACCAGGGCCACCTCCTAAGTAGCTTCAGACATGGACCTCCCAGCTCAGAAAGCGTCCAGGGCGGCTTTCATGCTCTCCCGAGACAGAGTGAAATTCTTGGGAGGCTTGATCTTGTCTTATAGGTACTTGAGAAGCTACAGAGACCCAAAATCAAACAAGTTAAAAAACCATTCGAGGAAAATCAAGAAGAGAAAAACAAAGCAATTAAACGAAGCGAAATACCCGCATCCCTGCAGTCTTGAAGACTAGACACAAACATGCATTTTTCGATGTCATATTTCTTCTCAACAGAAGTCAGTCGAAGGTACCCGACTTGTTTAGAAAGGCTTAGTTGGGGTAGATCGTTGCAGCCTAGAGGGACATCCTCCCAGGAAAGCTCCACCTCTCAAGACAACCCGGAGTCCTTTTTCAGCTCTACCACTGTGAACCCCTCTACCTAGCCTTTTATTGAGTCCTTGTAACCCGAAAATATGGACAGCCCTCCGCGGGGGGCAAAATAGTAAAAGCTATGACTCGCTTTGACTAGCCGAAAGAAGGTAACAAACAGACACGCTGTGGGTGTGAACCCCCAGCTCAGGCAAACAGACTCGAATGAACACATGAATAGAATGGAATTAGGAGTCAGCATCCGAGGGGTTATCCCAAAATACCGGAAGACCTCGATGAAAAAAGGGGAAAAGGGAAAGGTTAAACCATACTCTCGCTGTTTGACAAAAAAGACCAAACTGCGGTCCCTCTGAGGGTCGATTAGACCAGAGGGAGGAGGATCGGGAAGGACGATCCTCTCATTCCGATAGGGAGCCCGGATATGGAAAAGAGGGTATCTAGATACTCCCGAGAAAAGAAATTTTTTAGGGTGGACGGAGTAATGCTAGACTCTTGATTAATGACATCAGGAAGCTTTGGGCTATCCATAGTGAAGTAAAAAGCGTACCTTGAAAACGATGGGGGCAGAGGGACAGAGCAAGCAAAACGCGCAGAGAACAGAGAAGAACAAAAGTTCTGTGAAGGCTAAGAAAATTTGAATTTTGAAACAGTAAAGAGAAGAAGAGACGTTTTAAGGGGGACGGTCCTCAGGTCACGCGATCATAATGGGTTCTCGGTATTTACCCTCTCATCATTCATGTAATAACTGATGAGGAGGTAAAGGGGCAATTGATGACCGCTGGGTTTCACCACTCCAATACGAGGCCAAGCCCATGATGACAGTTCTAGTCCAAGGTTCACGAAACCTCTTAAATGGGCCGGCCTAGACCATTCGACCTTAAAATTAGGCCTCCTTTGAGCCTCAGCCTCTTCACTCCCCAGCTCGGTTATGAAGCCTAGCAGGAGAGAGAATAACTAGCCCGTTCACTTAATAGGTCTGTTTACACGCGTGTCCTGGGGAAAATTAAATGGCCGTTCAGCATGAAGCAGACGCCTGACACTTTGTACGTACGTATCCGTATGACAGAGACAGGTGGCCTAATAGCAGCAAAATCGTTAGACGCCATTAGCGGACAAAAGAAAAAAGAATAAAAGGAGAGGAGCATATACCTCTCAGATCAAGCTTACTCAACCATTGTAAACCCTATTTTTCTGGATCTCAGGTCATCATACATAATAAATTTTAAAAAATAATTAGACTAAAATATTAAATAATAGTAAATTTATATTTTAAATTTTTTATTTCATTTGAATTTTTAATTCCCACTAATTAAATTTAACTTCATATTAAATAAACAATAAAAATAAATAAAAATAAAAACATTTACTAAATTATTATGAATAAATAAACGTTTTAACTAATAACGTTTGACTAAAATGATATAATAGAAATGAGAGACTAGAAGTTTCTCAAATTGATTAGGAAAAACTATTTATAATAAAAAAATTTTAATATACAAAATTATAAAAATATTCAAAAAATATATAATATTAATTAAAAATAAATGGTATATTTTGAATTTAAAACATAATTTATATACTTATTTATATAAAATAAATATATAATACTAATTAAAAATAATATAAAGAGGTGTTCTATTAAATTTATAATTTTATTTATACAATAATTTTAATTAAATTTAATAATAATTATTATATTCTATACGATAAAATAATAATATGCTATTATAAAAAGTATAAACTGCAAATATTATTTATTTATTTATTTAGTTAATTATTAATAAATAAACTTTTTCCCTATATATTTATAAAAATATTTAACTTCATACTTTTATAAATATTCAAAAAATTATTTTTATATTAATTTTATTATGTGATCTAATTTTATAATAATAATATTATAGTATAATATTAAATAATTTATACTAATCTACCTATAATAAAATTACCATTTAATTTATATCCTTATTTTAAAAATTTTGATGTTATTATATCTTATATATCTTTTTAAAATTTTTCTGATGTTATTATATCTTATATATCTTTTTAAAATTTTTCTTAATTAATTAAAATTAATATAAAGTATAAAATTATCGTCTATTTTAAAAATTAAATTTAAAAAAATAAAATTATCAACTATTTAAATAATTTAAAGACTCAAAAATATTATGGACAATTCCATTATTTTCCGCTTTTTATCACTTTTATATATAATATAGATATACACACAAATAATGATATTAGTGTATAAAAATAAATAAAAAAATTATATTTATAGTATATAATATATTTAAAAATTATAGAAAAATAATATATGTAGAATTAGTTTTAGTACAGCACGGTTTTAAAATAATTTTTAGTGAATAATTAAAATCAAACTGGAGATGTAAATTAAGTTTGGTCTAGTACAATTTTTAACATTATAATATGATTTTTCGTTTCAATACTCCAAGAAGCGGCTCTTGTATTTCAAGATTTTTCTCCACTTTCCAGGGACGAAATTTGTGGTATAAATCGAGGCGTTGTTGTTAACAGAATTAGAAAAGTGGCCGCCAAGTTCTCCAACAATCTCTTTCATGTTACAATGGCATGAACAAAGAACCCGAATATGGAGAACATAGCCAATCTGCTTTTCTTGAGCCCAACAAATGCTTCTGGGTCATCAGTCAAACCCAATGGGTCAAATCTTTTACCTGAGTAGATTGGGTTTCTAATCTCATTTCACCGAGTGGTCCACCGGTAAATATGTACCCCTCAACGGCACCCATCAACACTACCTGAACTAAATTTTAATAAGTTTTGGATTAGTGAAATATTATAAGGGGCATTCTAGTACTTTCCAATCCATGTTCACATCACATCTTTCAAAAAGATTTATTATATCTCTAAAAGGAATCATTTTTTTCCTTAATGTGAAAATTTATCAAAATATCTGTCGATCAATCTAAACATTAAATGCCCGGATTCGTTATTGGGCAATAAATAGATCTAAGAACTTGGTGATCTAAAGGGTGCCAAGTAGGATGAATAAGAATAAACAAACAAAACCTACTTCTAATAAAATGACAGATTTAAATATCCCACAATAAGAAGAAACTCTTACGAAATCCTGAACATAGATTCCACCAAGATAAGAAAATCCATCTCCACCCCTCTATTAATACCCATTGGAACTCTCTTCCCTTTTCCACCCACCGCTTCCACTACACAACTCATATACCACTAGATTAACTATGGCCCTCTCCTCCCGCTCACTAAAAAGGCGGTGAAGCTCTCCCCTTTGCCCTTAAGCTCATGGTCAATGGCCATGTCTTCATGAGGAAAACTGCTAATAAGTATGTTTCCTATGGAAGTTTATGGTACGGTTCAGAACGTATTAAGTACTTGTGATTAAGTTAGAATACATGATTCTTATTTTTTTTTAAAGATCTAGAATTATGACTTACTTCTTTGCATGCTCCGTTAAGCTTGATTTTGAGACTTTATAGCACTGCATACATATGTGATGTGTAGTCAGAGCATCTCATGTCATAGTTTAAGTACATTCGAAATAATTTTAAAAGCACATTTCCTCGTATCAGTTTAGTGCATCCAAAATATTACCACGTGTTTGATTAGAAAAATTTAAAATATGAGATTTGTGTATATGTTTTGTTCAATTAATTAGAGTTGATGACCGTCGGGCTTCTTGCACCCGGGGTGAGGCTAGACCCTGGAGAAGAACATAGGCCCAAAGCCCATCAGGACCCTCTAAAGCAAACCGGCCCAACATCGCATGCTCTAGCCCATGACTAAGGCGGGCCAAATAAACCCCACGCGCGGGTCCACCAGAAGATAACTTAGGTCGGTGATGTGATGGAAGGTAGGAGAGCAGGTCCAGCTACCTCATAGCCCTATCAACATGCGCGTTGGAGGGAATTAATTGGCCGCCTGACATAGAGGGGTACGTTGCCACATTCGTACGTACGGGTCTGAGTGATAGGGACAGGTGGCACTATAGCAGGGTGGCAGTTATGCATCACTAGAGGACAAGGAAGAAGGAATAAAGCGGGAAAGATGTGATCTTCCCAGGCCAAGCTTACAATCACACTGTAAATCCTATTTTCTGGATCTCAGAACATCAATTGGTGTCGTCTGTGGAAATGAATGAGATCTTCTCATCACTGGAGTTCCATTTCCACAATACCCACTGAGATCCACATGACAAACCACAACGAAAACCATACCAGTAACACCCCAAATGACCTAAACTCTGCTCAATACGATCAACAGTTCTCATTTTCTAGTCCCACAACCCCTTCAAACCAATCACCCGTGTTGTTTAATCCCTCACCGAGCTCGGCAGGGAATGTATCCAGAACCACCTTGTCTGACCAAGAACTCCAAGCTATGGCTCTTCAGCTATAAAACACTACCCACTTGCTGAGACAGATGTTGCAACAGAGGGGTCTTAACACCCCATTAAACATACCCCCTGTAGCTGAAGGGTTCAATGCTACTGAACCCCAATCCACCTTCAACTACCAAATCCACCAATAGAGTAGTCGAAGAATAGGAGAAAGAAGCGGAGGGGCCACTAGGGAAGATGAGCCGGCCGCCAGAGCTAGAGGCCGGAGCGTGATAGAGCATATTTTAGTCCACTTTATCATGACCTTATTGATGTTTATTTGCACCTTTTCTACCTAATTTTGTGGTTTTAATCATGTTTTGCAGATATTAGGTGTAAAGAGACAATCTAGAGAAAATGCTCTTAAAACTGCCAAAAAGTGCCAAATCTGGAAAAGCCACCTTCGGAAGCACCTTCGGCGGCCGAAAGCCTCGTCCAGATCTGAAACTCAACCATCTTCGGCGGCACCTTCGGCGGCCGAAAGTTTGCTCCAGAGCCGAAAGTCCAGCCTCCGAAACTAAGTTTAGGCAGCCGAAAGTCCCCCCGAACTGCTTTTTCTTTATTCAAGAAGCCAAATCTTGAAGATCACATGTTTCCCACTTCATGCCATGCACATTCAAAATTCAAAAGAGGCTCCACCTTCCTCTTTAGTGCATGAGTGGCAAGAATAATGTGAAGAAGATTTCTTGGACACACTTGGGCAGCAATTAAAAGACCAAAAAGTCTTTGCAACTTCACACATGCACATAGAAGGCACATATAAGACCAAGGGCACTTTGGGCAACCTCTAAAAGATGCATGGACACCTAAGAAACCCTAGGCAGCCTCCCAAGATATATTTAAAGGCCTTATGAAGACAAGAAGTGGCAGATTTCAAGAATTGAAGATCCCCATCTCTCCAAGGGTTCGGCCGTCGAACTCCTCCACCTTGTGCCACCGCCGCTCCACCTTCCTTCTTCTCTCCTTCTATTTTTTGTTTTGGTTCAGCCATGAGTGGCTGAAACCCTTAAATTCTAGTTGAGGATTGGTTGAAACTAAGGTTGTTTAAAGGGTTGTGAGATCTGAACATAAAGTGTTTGCTTTTGATTTGTCCAATATTCATGCAATTGTGTGCTTAATTCTAAGATTGCTTTGTTGTTTTGATCAAATTGGCCACTTGATTCTTGATTACAAAGTTAATTGATTGTTAGTTGGGATATTTGTTAGTTCGTAATTGTTGGAAATATTCTGACCTAAGAACACTTGGTGTAAAAACTAAGGAATTGTATGATCTAGCATCATCTTCATGCGCTTGGAGTAGCTAGGATTGGATCTCTCTCATTCTTTATGCAATTGACAATTGTTTTGATGCCTAAGGCCCAAGGACATTCCTTGGCAATTTATTAATTAGTAATTGATTAGAGGACATTCCCTAATTGATTTGATCATAAGGAGAGACATGGTGGTGAGAAGCGTTTTCCACCCCTATAACTAATCTATTGAACCAATCAAGAAAACATAAGTTTCAATGATCAACCCAAACAACTAAAGTGGATCCATATCTTCAACTAGACTTTTTCATATTGATTTCCTCTTTTATTTTGATTTCTTGCTGTTTTAATTGCTTTCAATAGTTGTTAGTCAAATCAATCTCAAAACCCCCCTTTTTTACTTTATTGCACTTTACTTTTGATCTACTTGCTTTCAATTGTGCTTTCAGTTGATTCTAATTGATCTTGTTTGGGAAAAATAGATAAGTACTCAATTCTCTGTGGATTCGATCCTTTACCACTATCTGCAGTTGTAAGATTGTTGATAACCGTAGAGGTTATTTTTGACCGGCTTCGACAACCGCGAGTCAGAGGGTAAGAGAGCTTATTAAGAATGATGAAGTAGAGAGCTACTCTGTTGGGACAGTAGGGAGGATGGAAAGTGAAGAATGGGAAGAGAGATATCGCCTAGAGAAAAGGCCAAGGTAGGAGGAGACAGATGTGTACAGGAAGTTACGAAAAATGAAGGAGCAGCTCTTGGCGGAGCTAGGGGCTAACGACAATAGCCAGGCTTTACTACCCATATCCTCACCTTTCTTAGGGTGGATCCAATGGGAAACCATCCCAAAGAAGTTTATGATGCCACCTATGGCGGCTTATGATGGAGCAGGGAACCCCCGGGAGCATATCCTGAACTATAAAATGTTCATGGAGCTCCAGGCTCTCTCGGATGCCCTAATGTTTAAGGTTTTCCCCACCACCCTCACGGGACCAACTAGGGCGTGGTTTAACAGCTTGGAGGCAGGGAGCATTAGGAGCTTTGCGGACCTCGCCAACATATTCATCATTCGGTTCATTGTAGGGGTCCCGGTTAAGAGGAAGACTAGCTAGCAGGTTCGCCAGGGAGGCCGGAGATAGGGGAAAGACTGTGGAAGAGAGAAGGCCTGAGAGGCAAGAAAGGAAGCAGAATCGGGGGCATGAGGTGTACAGACATCCCTGGGAAAGGAGAGAACAGAAGGCATATCAGCCCCGGATCCCCGAAGCACTCACCCCTCTGAATGCATCTAGAGGCGAAGTGCTCATAGCGGTATAGGACAAGGACTTCATCCAATGGCCTAAGTCCATGAGAGCCAAGCCAACCGGAGGGATCTAGATAAGTACTGCCAGTACCACCAGACCCACGGCCATGATACCAACAACTGCTACCAACTGATCAATGAGATAGAGAGGCTGATCAAGAGAGGGAATTTCCAAAACTTTGTGAGATAATCGGAAGGAGAGAGGCCCCAATAAAATGCTATAGCGGAGAGGCCCCATAAACAGGGAGCTGGGCTAGTGAATGACGGCTCCAATGGAACCATCAACATGATTATAGGGGGAACCGGAGGCCGGATGAGCAGGAGAGGGAGGAAGAGAAGCCAAAGTTGAGAGGGGAGTAGCAAGGAAGTCCTGCAAATAGTGGAGCACTCCCTAGTAACCATCTCTTTCTCCCATGTGAATGCTCATAGGATTCAGATGCCCCATGACGACGCCCTAGTCATCGAGGCCGTTATTCACAACTACAGGGTCTGCAAGGTCCTGGTAGATGATGGGAGTAAGGTGAACCTGCTACCCTACTAGGTCTTTCAGCAAATGAGAATACTAGAGGAGCAGCTAGTAAAGGATCAAGCCCCGGTCAAGGGGATAGGAGGAACCCCAATAGTAGTGGAAAGGAAGGTGAAGGTGGCCCTAACGTTGGGAGAACCACCCTTATCTCGTACTCACTATGCAATTTTTCTGGTAGTGAAGCTCCCCCTAAGCTACAATGCAATTCTAGGAAGGCCGACACTGTACGATTTTGAAGCAGTAACCAGCATTAGGTACCTGACCATGAAATTTCCAACCGAGGCAGGGGTAGGAGTAGTTTGGGGACGACAGGAGGAACCTCGGACAGTGTATCTGGCCACGGTGGTAGAACCAGACGCAGTAGCCCAGAGGTCATGGAAGTCCTGGATGAAAAAAAGGAGGCCAGGACGGAGCCCGTTGACAAGCTGGAGACATTTCCACTATCAGAAGAAAGAAGTTGACAAAGTCTTCAGCCTCAAAGCGAGCCTTAACGAAGAGCAGAAAGCAGCAATAATGGCCCTTATCAGAAGACATGCCTCAAGCTTCGCCTGGAAGCCTTCCGACATGCCGGGAATAGACCCTGAGGTGATGACCCATAAACTCAATGTTCTCCCTAGAGCAAAACCAAAAAAGCAGAAGAAAAGAGTGTTCGGAAAGGAGAAACAACAGGTACATGAGAAGAAGTTCAGAAGTTAGAAGAGGCAGGGTTCATTTGGGAAGTTATGTACCCACAGTGGTTAGCCAACCCTGTGTTAGTCAAAAAAGCTAATGGCAAATACAGAATGTGTATAGATTTTACTGACCTGAACCAGGCCTGCCCCAAAGATTGTTATCCCGTTCCTGACATTAATAAAATGGTCGATTCCACGGCCAGTTTTGATTACATGTCATCCCTTGATGCTATGTTTGGTTATCATCAAATTCCTATGGACAGAGGTCAGATGAAGAGAAGACCTCGTTCATAACTGAAGATGAGACCTATTGCTACAAGGCCATGCCCTTCGGGCTGAAAAATGTAGGGGCGACATATCAAAGACTGATGAAGAAAATCTTCAAGGGGTAGATAGGGAGAAATGTAGAGGTATACGTGGACGACATGGTGGTGAAAAGCCAGACCTTCCAGCAACACTTGGCCGACCTAAAAGAAGTATTCGGGGTGCTGGAATAATACAGAATGAGGCTGAACCAGGCCAAGTGCACCTTCTTCATCAGAGGAGGAAAATTCCTAGGCTACATGGTTAGTGGAAAGAAAATTGAGTCAAACCCAGAGAAAGTGGAAGCTATACTGAAGATGCCAGAGCCGACCTGTGTGAGGGATGTGCAGAAGCCTACAGAGAGGGTGGTAGTACTTAACTGATTCATATCAAAGTTTGTAGAGCGGTGCTTACCATTCTTCAAAAAGCTAGGGAAAGTCCCAAACTTCGAATGGATAGAGGATTCCCAAGAGGCCTTCAATAACCTCAAGCAATACCTTAGTTCACCACATGTGCTTGATATATCTAGCAGCCTCAGAACAAGCCATAAGGGTTGTGCTGATGAGAGAAGAAGGAGGAGAGCAGAAGCCAATATTTTATGTCAACAAGGTGCTCAAAGATGCCGAGGTTAGGTACATGAACATAGAGAAACTGGCATTTGCCTTATTGCTGGCAGTAAGAAAGTTCAGAGTGTACCTTGAAAGCCACTAGGGAGTCGTGATGATAGATCAACCCCTTAAGAAAATTCTTTACAAACCTGAAACATTATGTAGGATGCTCGCTTGGTCTGTCAAAATCAGCCCGTACTGCCTTGAATACCGACCTCGGACAACCATCAAAGCCTAGGCCCTCGCTGACTTCATAGCCGAATGCTCCTTCAATGAGGAACAACAAGAACAAAGTAGAGAGTTACCAAGCTCAGCTAGAGGAAGGGATGGAGACCGGACACCACGGGAGTTCAACTCGAATCTGTATGTAGATGGGGCGTCCAACGCTGGGGCCAGTGGAGCCGAAATTCTTTTGAAAGGCCTAGAGGGACTCAAGGTCTGCTACGTCCTACGCTTGGAATTTATAGCCTCTAATAACATGGCAGAATACGAAGCCTTGATAAACGGAATGCTGATAGCGTCTGAAGTAGGGGCAACCTACCTTAAAATAAGCAGCGACTCCCAACTAGTGATCAATCAAATAACGGGGGCATATCAAGCAAGGGACCCCATCATGCAAAAATGCCTAGTCAAGGTACGAGCTGTGGAAGCTGAGTTCGGCGAGAACGGGATTGTTGTATAGTATCAGAGGATACCTAGAGAGGAAAACGAAGAAGCAGACCTGCTTAGCCGGTTATCCGAGGAAGGACTAGAACAGCTCCCGAATGAAGTGTACATACAGCATATCAGCATCCCCACTTTTAAGAAACCCACCACAATAATGCAAATTGAAGAGGGGCAGAGTTGGATGACCCCATACCTAGAATATTTGGAGACTGGGAAGCTTCCTGAGGATAAAACAGAAGTAAAAAGAATTGCAGCTAAGGCTGCCAATTACCAAGCAGTAAGGGGAACCTTATATCGAAGGGGGAAATCTAGCCCGTAGCTCAGATGTGTGGGTCCTGAGGAAGCAACCAAGGTGATTGAGGAGATACATCAGGGAGTCTGTGGATCACATGAAGGAGCAAGCACGTCAGCAAATAAAATTTTCAAGCAAGGCTACTACTGGCCCACAGTTAAAAAAAGAAGCGGAGGAGTTAGTAAGAAGATGTGACGTCTGCCAAAGGTTTGCCAATGCCATTAACAACCCAGCCACACCATAGTCCAGCATATTAAGCCCTTGGCCTTCTCATAGTGGGGCATAGACATCCTGGGTCCTTCCTTAAAACCATGGGGCAAAAGAGGTTCGTGATAGTAGCAGTAGAGTACTTCTTCAATTGGCCTGAGGCTGAAGCCGTGCCCACCATTACAACACGGGACGTGATAGACTTCGTCTAGGGCAACATCATTTGCAGATTTGAGATACTGAGGACACTTATATCAGACAACAGCAAGCAGTTCAACTGCAAATCCTTCAAGGATTTTACAAGAAACATGGACATCTGGCATGTAATACCCGGCTAGACTCCGGTATCGGAATTCCTACCGTCCGGTGGAATCTCGGATGTCGAAAGCCTCTAGTAGGGTAGAAACATGTTTTCATAAAATGTTTTAATTGTTTTTTATGGTTTTAAGTAAAGAGGAAATGAGTTTTTGAATAAAAACAACCTTGGAGGAAAACCCAGGTTTGGCCGCCGAACCTCAAGTTCGGCCGCCGAACATGCAGGCATTTCGAGTGTGCCTTAGGCCCCCGAAGGCATAGGTTGAGGAAAGTCCAGGTTCGGCCGCCGAACATGGCATGCATGCGGAGGCACGTTCGGCCCCCGAACGTGGCCTGGCCAGCCACTATAAAAGGGTCCCTTAGCCGAAAACGGGCGAGTTTTTCTCCCCATTGTCGGCCAAGGTGAGCTCTCCGCCGTTCCTCACCAATCCTTGAATTTTTCCTTCAAATCTTTCAAGATTTTCACAAATTTTTGCTTTGTTTTGAAGATTTTCGAGTTTAAAGCAAGTTTTGGAGCTTTGAGGTTCAAGAACTCAAAATCTCCCACCTCCGAGTTTAGGACGTCTCTCTCTTGATCTTCAAGAGGTAAGAGCCGATCTTAAGCTCATTTCATGTTTAAAGTAAGTTTTATGCAAGGTCTATGGGGTAGAATGCATGTTTAGCTCATAGTTAGGTTTTTTAGTTAATGTTATGTTTTGAGTAATGTATGTTGGATTTGTGTTGTTGTTGTGTGTTGTAGTTGGGGTTTAAGTTAGTTTGAAGCCCCTAGGAGCCAATGTATGTATATTTGCATGTTTTGGTTGAGCTAAATGCATGATGGGAAGTTTTTGGAGGCAAATGTGCTTAAAGGAGCCAAGTTTCTGCCCTTTGGCAGAAACCAGGTTCGGCAGCCGAAGGAACTTTCGGCCGCCGAACATGGCTGGGGAGGCAGGCCTTTCGGCTGCCGAAGTTGCCCCCGAAAAGAGACTTTCGTCTCTGTCTGGGACTTTCGGCCGCCGAAGGTGCCGCCGAACCTGCCCTGTTCTGCCTTCCTTTGCATGTTTTTGCATGATTGTTTTGAGGTGTTTTAGGGGGTTTTTGGGGGATGTTTTTAGAGTTATGTTCTAGTTGTTTGGTCCCTCATTTGAGTCCACCTGTGTAGGTTCGGACCCGAGGAACCGAGGACCCCAGCAGTGAGTTAGCTGCATCAGTCTTTGTCAGAGCTAGCCAGAGGTGAGTAGAATAAACCTTATGTTTTAAAGCAAATGAATTATACAGTTGAGCATGTTCATGCATCATGAATGCCATGTGATGAAATAGGTTGTTTGCATTAGAATCCACGAATATGTTGCATTGCATTTATGATGTTGATGTGGATTGGTTATTGGATGACCCTTTAGTCCTCATATGATGTGATGATGCTACGGCATGAGATGGTATGGAAGTCCAGGTTGTACTCATTCTACGTCCCTGGCACTATGTAAGAGAAAGTCCAGGTTGTACCCATTCTACGTCCCTGGCACATTGGTATGTTATGATATGTTATGTTAAGAGAAAGACCGGTTGTACCCATTCTACGTCCCGGCACTTTGGAATGTAGAGGACTATTGGTGACAATACCATCCGAGATGTGATTTGTTGTGATGTGTTGCATTACATGATGGCATGAGATTTTAAATGTTGTTTTCTATTATTCTGCTCACTGGGCTCTAGTAGCTCACCCCTTTTCCCTAATCCCCCAGGATTGCAGGTACGGGCTAGACAGAGAAGTCAAGAAGAGTAAAGTCTTATGTTTGTAATAGATAGATAGTGGACATGATAAATTGTATAATGATGTAAAGTTAAATAGTTATGTTATGTATAATGATATTGAGGTTTAGAAGTGTGCTTGACCATAGTTTATTGTAATCCCTTGTTGATACATGATCTTAATGTCTATTGATGTTTATGTTTAACCAACTCAACTTATGATTTATCGCCCATTGGGGCATTGATGAGATCCTACAGAGGGGTCAAGTTTATGATTATGACTATGTTTAGTGCATGCACAGGTTGAGTTTGGTGTTTGAGGAATGAATGCCAGAAAAGTTTTTTTTTAATTTTTACGTATGATTGTTGATCATGTATGGGATTGAACAGGTTTACAGGTTACATGTCAGGCTTGCTACGGGTCCCGGCGGCCTTAAGCTGACTTGGGTCCTTGCGCCGGTAGCGGTCCGATTTTTGGGTCGTTACAGAATGGTATCAGAGCCCTAGGTTCATATGGTCGGACCTAGAGTGTCGGGCTCATAGATGTTATAGAAGGTCAAGCACAATAGGAAAATCATGTCCACTAGGATAGGATGTGGAGTCCTGTCTTGTTTGATGATGTGAAATGCCATGATTTTATACATGTGCATTAATGCTATGATATGAATGTTATGTATGTGATGAGGGTTCATGTGTGCCCACATGAACCATATGATGCTAATGTTTGCTTGTTATGTGCTGCCTTTCAGAAAACAGGATGAGGGGAACTCGTCGATCAACAAGATTGACTGGAGTGCCACCTGAGGATGAGGGCATGAGCGCCCGTCCTCCTACATTGCCTAGGGCAATGTTTAGTAGGTCTAACCGAGAAAGAGCAGTAAGAGACCCTAGAAGGTCTCTGGATTTGGGTAGGAGCAGATCAGTGAGGGGAACAGTTTAGGGAGGAGCGTCAGAGGACATGGGGGATGATATGGATGTAGAGCAGAGGAGGGATGGCAGTCTGGGAGTTAGCATGTCAGAAAAGGGAATGGGAGAGTCCCAAGGAGGCACTCAGGCCTCGGGATTTGTTCAGCCACCCCACTACCCACACTTCTCACAAAATCCCGGGTATTCGATGGGAGGTACATCGGATTACCCTAGCTTCACCCCTTATCCCACACAGATGCCATACCCACCCTACTACCCACCATATTCACAATACTCAATGTATCCACCCCCACCTTACTATCCAAACCCTACCTCAGAAAATGTTGCCCCACCTCCACCACCTACAGAACCAGCAGCCCCAGCTACCCAACCTCCTAGACCTAGCTCAGCCAGTGGGAGCAAGGTCAAGATGACCGACTACATGAAGTTGGGTGCTCCCCAGTATGAAAAAGGGGATGACCCATTTGTGTATCTTGAAAGGGTTAAGGTGATCACAGATGAGGTTGGGGCTGATGACAGTAGAGCCATTCAGATGGCTGGGTTCACTCTTAAGTGTAAGAAGGCGCGAGAGTGGTTCAAGAATTATGTGAACCCCAGAGTAGACAGCATGTCTTGAGAAGAGTTTGCAAACGAGTTTGCAGGATGGGCTTTCCCAGATAGTTCAAGGGAGCTGAAGATGACAGAGTTTGAGCAGTTGAGGCAGACTGATGAGATGGGTGTAGAGGAGTTCACAGACAGATTCTTGGAGCTGTTGCCATTTGCAGGGCAAAACCTTGACACGAATCAGAAAAGGTCAAGGAGGTATATCATGAAACTCCACTCTAGATATTCCTCATTGATCCAGTCAGCAGATAGGGAGAGCTTCCACGCCATAGTGGATATGGCCCGAAAAATTGAGGCCAGTGCCATCGTTCAGGGAACAGTTAAGCAGTCAGTGGCACAGCCTTCTGGTTCCAAGACCCCAGGCTCTTCTTCTCTGAGCGCAGCAGCTTCAGGTAGCAAAAAGTGGAATAACACCACTAGGAAGCCCAAAAAGAACAAGTTTTGGAACAAGGTCAAGTCTAGTCTGGGACTAGGGAGTGGCTCAAGCTCTGGCGCGGATAATGCAGTTTGTGCAAAGTGTGGTAGGCTACACAGGGGAGTTTGTCGGGCTGGGACAGCAGCCTGCTTCAGATGCGGGCAAGAGGGACACATGGCTCGGGAGTGTCCTAGGGCAGCTTTTGGAGCACAGTCTCAGCAGACAGCTTCGAGTAGTGTGGCTCAGCCAGCAGCTCCAGCCGTGACTCAGGCCAGTGGCAGAGGCAGAGGGAGAGGGGCAGCCTCTTCTTCAGCGGGTTTCAGAGGTGAAGGTCCATCAGCTCCAGCATGGATCTTCACGATGACTCAGTAGGAGGCAGATGCATCTAACACCGTGGTGGCAGGTAATTTAGTCATTGGTTGTTCAGATGTGTATGCCTTGATGGACCCTGGTGCATCTCATTCTTTTATTGCTCCGAGAGCCGTTCAGAGGTTGGGGTTGATGATCTCTGAGTTAGAGTGTCCTCTCTGGGTCAGTGGACCCAAGTGTGATCCATCAGTGGCAGAGTCAGTCTGCCAGTGTAGTCCTGTGTTTGTTGAGGGAAGATGCTTGTCCGCCGACCTGGTGGTTCTAGATTTGACAGATTTTGATGTCATTCTAGGGATGGACTGGTTATCTACCCATGGTGCTACCTTGGACTGCAGGGACAAGGTAGTCAGGTTCTGAGGTCAGGATGGGTCAGAGGTTGTCTTCAGGGGAGACAGGAGGGGTACACCTAAAGGTCTGATATAAGCTTTTCAGGCTCGTAGGTTGCTTAGGAAGGGATGTCAGGGGTATTTGGCTCATGTGAGAGAGCTTAGCAGTCAGGTTAGAGAGCCCGCCTCGGTGCCAGTAGTTAGAGAGTTTCTAGACGTCTTCCCAGACGAGCTGCCAGGTTTGCCACCTGCTAGGGAGATAGAGTTCGAGATAGAATTGATGCCTGGAACCCGACCGATCTCTATCCCTCCCTACAGGATGGCTCCAGCTGAGTTGAAGGAATTGAAAGAACAGTTGCAAGAGTTGGTAGAAAAGGGCTTCATCCGACCGAGCACCTCACCTTGGGGTGCACCAGTTTTATTTGTGAGAAAGAAGGATGGATCCCTTAGGCTTTGTATCGACTACAGGCAGTTGAACAAAGTCACTACCAAGAATAAGTACCCATTGCCAAGGATCGACGATCTATTCGACCAGCTAGCTGGAGCAGGTTGTTTCTCCAAAATAGATCTGAGATCGGGGTACCATCAGCTAAGGATAAGGGAAGAAGATGTGCCGAAGACAGCCTTCAGAACCAGATATGGGCATTTTGAGTTCCTTGTAATGCCGTTCGGGTTAACCAACGCCCCTGCAGCATTCATGGATCTCATGAATAGAGTGTTTAGTCAATGCCTGGATCACTTTGTTATTGTCTTCATAAATGATATCTTGGTGTATTCCAGGAATGCAAAGGAGCATGCCCATCATCTGCGGTTGGTTTTGCTGACCTTGAGGGAACATGGCTTGTATGCCAAGTTCTCTAAGTGTGAGTTCTGGCTGAGGAGCATTTCGTTCTTGGGGCATGTAGTGTCAGAGAATGGGATAGAGGTGGACCCCAAGAAGACAGAAACTGTGGCTAACTGGCCTAGACCCACTTCAGTGACGGAGATCAGGAGTTTCTTGGGTTTGGCAGGTTACTACAGGAGGTTCGTTCAGGACTTCTCGAAAATAGTAGCTCCTCTGACCAGACTAACCAGGAAGAATCAGAAGTTTCTGTGGACCGACCAGTGCGAAGAGAGTTTTGAAGAGCTTAAGAAGATGTTGACTTCAGCACCAGTTTTAGCTCTGCCATCTAGTGATGAGGACTTTACAGTCTTTTGTGATGCGTCCCGTGTGGGACTGGGTTGTGTACTGATGCAGAATAAGAGGGTGATTGCTTATGCTTCTAGGCAGCTGAAGAAGCTTGAGTTGAATTACCCCACACATGACCTTGAGATGGCAGCAGTAATCTTTGCACTCAAGATGTGGAGGCACTACCTCTATGGGGTAAAATGTGAGATCTTCACAGATCATAAAAGCCTGCAGTACATCCTGAGTCAAAGAGATTTGAACTTGAGACAGAGGAGATGGGTAGAGCTGCTGAGTGACTATGATTGCAAGATTCAGTATCATCAGGGTAAGGCGAATGTCGTGGCAGACGCCCTAAGCCGGAAGTCACTAGGCAGTCTATCCCACATCACGGCAGAGGGGAGACCAGTGGTGAAGGAGTTTTACAAGCTCATTGATGAAGGTCTACAGGTGGAGTTGTCTGGTACAGGTGCTTTAGTGGCCCAGATGAGAGTGACACCTGTGTTTCTGAAGCAAGTGGCTCAGAAACAGCATGAGGACCCAGAGTTAGTGAAGATTGCCAGGACTGTTCAGTCAGGCAAAGACAGTGAGTTCAGATTTGACAGTAAGGGGATCCTCCGCTATAGGAGTCGATTGTGTGTACCAGATGACATAGGGCTAAAAGGAGACATTATGAGAGAGGCTCATAATGCAAGATACAGCGTTCACCCCGGAGCCACCAAGATGTATCAAGATCTGAAGAAGGTTTATTGGTGGCCAGCGATGAAGAAAGAAGTGGCACAGTTTGTGTCAGCCTGCGAAGTGTGTCAGAGGGTGAAGCTGGAACATCAGAAGCCGGCTGGAATGCTTAACCCGCTACCTATTCCAGAGTGGAAATGGGAGAATATAGCTATGGACTTCGTAGTGGGGTTACCGGCGGCGTCCAACAGAGTGGACTCCATATGGGTGATTGTGGACAGACTCACCAAATCTGCTCACTTCATTCCTGTCAGGAGTGGCTACTCTGTGGACAAGTTGGCGCAGGTATATGTGGATGAGATCGTCAGGCTGCATGGGGTTCCTGTTTCGATAGTGTCAGATAGAGGGCCCCAGTTCACCTCCAGGTTTTGGCGGAGTCTGTAGAATGCCATGGGTACCAGGTTGGATTTCAGTACTGCCTTCCACCCCCAGACGGACGGACAGTCCGAAAGGACCATCCAGACTATCGAGGATATGCTTAGAATGTGTGTGCTGGACTTTGGCGGTTCTTGGAGGCAGCATCTACCTTTGGTGGAGTTTGCCTACAATAACAGCCATCATGCTAGCATCGGGATGACTCCATATGAAGTTTTGTACGGAAGGAAGTGCAGGTCACCTGTTTGCTGGGAGGAAGTTGGAGAGAAGGCCTTGGCAGGGCCTGAGCTAGTAGAGATCACCAGCAGGGTGGTACCCATAATCAGAGAGAGAATCAAGACTGCTGCAAGCAGACAGAAGAGTTATGCAGACATCCGCAGAAGACAGGTAGAGTTTCAGGAGGGGGATTTGGTATTGCTCAAGGTGTCTCCAATGAAAGGAGTGGTTCGCTTTGGGAAGAAAGGTAAACTAGCCCCACGATACATCGGACCCTTTGAAATCTTGTAGAAGATTGGGAATGTATCGTACAAGCTAGATTTGCCTGCTTCAATGGCAAGAATCCATCCGGTTTTCCATGTTTCAATGTTGAGGAAATTTGTGTCAGATCCGGGCAAGGTTCTTAGTGAGCCTGATGTGGAGATCCAAGAGGATCTCACCTATGTTGAACAGCCAGTGCGGATCATAGACACCCAGATTAGGAAGCTGAGAAACAAGGAAATCCCGATGGTGAAAGTCCTATGGAACCACCACAATATGGAAGAGTGCACTTGGGAGACACGGGAGTCCATGCTTCTACAGTACCCTTATCTTTTCTAAGGTTAGTTCTTGTATGTTTCACGTGTGTTATGTGTATGTTGTGATGACTCTATGCATGTGCTAGTTGAGGAACATTCGGGGACGAATGTTCTTAAGGGGGGGAGAATGTAATACCCGGCTAGACTCCGGTATCGGAATTCCTACCATCCGATGGAATCTCGGATGTCGGAAGCCTCTAGTAGGGTAGAAACATGTTTTCATAAAATGTTTTAATTGTTTTTGATGGTTTTAAGTAAAGAGGAAATGAGTTTTTGAATAAAAACAACCTTGGAGGAAAACCCAGGTTCGGCCGTCGAACCTCAAGTTCGGCCGCCGAACATGCAGGCATTTCGGGTGTGCCTTAGGCCCCCGAAGGCATAGGTTGAGGAAAGTCCAGGTTCGGCCGCCGAACCTCAAGTTCGGCCGCCGAACATGGCATGCATGCGGAGGCACGTTCGGCCCCCGAACGTGGCCTGGCCAGCCACTATAAAAGGGTCCCTTAGCCGAAAACGGGCGAGTTTTTCTCCCCATTGTCGGCCAAGGTGAGCTCTCCGCCGTTCCTCACCAATCCTTGAGTTTTTCCTTCAAATCTTTCAAGATTTTCACAAGTTTTTGCTTTGTTTTGAAGATTTTCGAGTTTAAAGCAAGTTTTGGAGCTTTGAGGATCAAGAACTCAAAATCTCCCACCTCCGAGTTTAGGACGTCTCTCTCTCGATCTTTAAGAGGTAAGAGCCGATCTTAAGCTCATTCCATGTTTAAAGTAAGTTTTATGCAAGATCTATGGGGTAGAATGCATATTTAGCTCATAGTTAGGTTTTTGAGTTAATGTTATGTTTTGAGCAATGTATGTTGGATTTGTGTTGTTGTTGTGTGTTGTAGTTGGGGTTTAAGTTAGTTTGAAGCCCCTAGGAGCCAATGTATGTATATTTGCATGTTTTGGTTGAGCTAAATGCATGATGGGAAGTTTTGGGAGGCAAATGTGCTTAAAGGAGCCAAGTTTCTGCCCTTTGGCAGAAACCAGGTTCGGCAGCCGAAGGAACTTTCGGCCGCCGAACATGGCTGGGGAGGCAGGCCTTTCGGCTGCCGAAGTTGCCCCCGAAAAGAGACTTTCGTCTCTGTCTGGGACTTTCGGCCGCCGAAGGTGCGGCCGAACCTGCCTGGGTTTCGGCTCTGAAGGGACTTTCGGCCGCCGAAGGTGCCGCCAAACCTGCCCTGTTCTGCCTTCCTTTGCATGTTTTTGCATGATTGTTTTGAGGTGTTTTAGGGGGTTTTTGGGGGATGTTTTTAGAGTTATGTTTTAGTTGTTTGGTCCCTCATTTGAGTCCACCTGTGTAGGTTCGGACCCGAGGAACCGAGGACCCCAGCAGTGAGTTAGCTGCATCAGTCTTTGTCAGAGCTAGCCAGAGGTGAGTAGAATAAACCTTATGTTTTAAAGCAAATGAATTATACAGTTGAGCATGTTCATGCATCATGAATGCCATGTGATGAAATAGGTTGTTTGCATTAGAATCCACGAATATGTTGCATTGCATTTATGATGTTGATGTGGATTGGTTATTGGATGACCCTTTAGTCCTCATATGATGTGATGATGCTACGGCATGAGATGGTATGGAAGTCCAGGTTGTACCCATTCTACGTCCCTGGCACTATGTAAGAGAAAGTCCAGGTTGTACCCATTCTACGTCCCTGGCACATTGGTATGTTATGATATGTTATGTTAAGAGAAAGACCGGTTGTACCCATTCTACGTCCCGGCACTTTGGAATGTAGAGGACTATTGGTGACAATACCATCCGAGATGTGATTTGTTGTGATGTGTTGCATTACATGATGGCATGAGATTTTAAATGTTGTTTTCTATTATTCTGCTCACTGGGCTCTAGTAGCTCACCCCTTTTCCCTAATCCCCCAGGATTGCAGGTACGGGCTAGACAGAGAAGTCAAGAAGAGTAAAGTCTTATGTTTGTAATAGATAGATAGTGGACATGATAAATTGTATAATGATGTAAAGTTAAATAGTTATGTTATGTATAATGATATTGAGGTTTAGAAGTGTGCTTGACCATAGTTTATTGTAATCCCTTGTTGATACATGATCTTAATGTCTATTGATGTTTATGTTTAACCAACTCAACTTATGATGTATCGCCCATTGGGGCATTGATGAGATCCCACAGAGGGGTCAAGTTTATGATTATGACTATGTTTAGTGCATGCACAGGTTGAGTTTGGTGTTTGAGGAATGAATGCCAGAAAAGTTTTTTTTAATTTTTACGTATGATTGTTGATCATGTATGGGATTGAACAGGTTTACAGGTTACAAGTTAGGCTTGCTACGGGTCCCGGCGGCCTTAAGCCGACCTGGGTCCTAGCTCCGGTAGCGGTCCGATTTTCGGGTCGTTACATGGCACAAGTTCTCCTCGGTAGCCCATCCCAAATAAACGGCCAGACGGAAGTCACAAACCGACCCATCCTTCAGGGACTAAAGAAGTGGCTGGATGAAGCGAGGAAGAACTAGACGGCTGAGCTCAACAGAATTCTTTGGGCGCTCCGGACTACTCCTCGGACACCCACGAAGGAAACACCATTCGCATTGGCATTCGACACCGAACCAGTAGTCCCCATCGAGCTACAGATCCCTTCTACTTAGGTTGTGCTGCAGAAGGAGATCAATTGGCTTGAAGCTGAAGCTGTGCCCACCATTACAACACGGAAAGTGATAGACTTCGTCTAGGGCAACATCATTTGCAGATTTGAGATACTGGGGACACTTATATCAGACAACAGATCCTTCAAGGATTTTACAAGAAACATGGACATCTGGCATAAGTTCTCCTCGGTAGCCCATCCCCAAACAAACGGCCAGACGGAAGTCACAAACCGACCCATCCTTCAGGGACTAAAGAAGTGGCTGGATGAAGCGAGGAAGAACTAGAAGGCTGAGCTCAACAGAATTCTTTGGGCGCTCTGGACTACTCCTCGGACACCCACGAAGGAAACACCGTTTGCATTGGCATTCGACACCGAAGCAGTAGTCCCCATCGAGCTACAGATCCCTTCTACTTAGGTTGTGCTGCAGAAGGAGAAACCTCAGCCCCTCCCTTGGAACCACCCTCCGTAGATTTCTTGATAGTGATGGGCTCCTAGGAAGCTGGAGTGGATGTCAACTTGGGCCTTGGAGCCGCAGGGGACTTGGAGGAGCCTGGAGTCCTGCCTTGGGTGGAAGCCTTGGAGTCTACAGAACGAGAGCCCTTAGGGGCAGGCACTAGTGCTCAAGATGAAGCAGGGGCAGGAGAAGTAGTTCGGCCAGCCATAAGAGGGGAGATGGCGTGAAAAACCTCCCGGGTCACGTCTGCCACAAATCGACCAGCCCGAAAGGCCTCCAAGGTGGCCTTCATATTTTCCCAGGACATCGTGAAGTTCTTAGGGGGCTTAATCTTGTCCATCAATGCAGAAGAGGCTGCGAAAAACAAAAAAATAACTCACAGTTAGAAACAAATACAAGAAAAAGGCAAAAGGCAGAACATCAAACAAACAAATACCAGCTTTCTGGTAGTCCCGAAGATTAGACACGAACATGCACTTCTCGACATCATACTTCCTCGAGATAGAGGTCAGTTGGAGAAGACAGATCTGGTCTACCAGGGGCAGCCGAGGAAGGTCATTACAACTTGGGGGGACATCCCTCCAGGAGAGGTCCACATCCCAAGTTATTCCCGAACATTCCTTTAGCTCTACCACTGTGAAACCTTCAACCCAACCTTTAATGGAGTCCTTATACCCCGAGAAGATTGACAACCCTCCTCGAGGAGCAAGCAAAATAATAGAACCTCTGGCTAGCACGGACTAGACAGAAAAAGGTGGAAAATAAAACAGCAGAGGGGGTAAAACCCTAGTACAAGTTGATTGATTCAAAGGAACACATAAAAAGAGTGGAGTTGGGTGAGAGCATGTGAGGGGTTACTCCGAAGTAATGGAAAACCTTAATGAAGAAGGGAGAAAAGGGGAAGGCAGACAAAAATCGCGTTGCTTAACAAAAAAGATCAAGCTGCGATCTCGTTGGGGATCAATCAAACCCGGTGGCGGAGGAACGACGAGAACAATCCTCTCGTTGCGGTGAGGAGCCTTAATGCGGTAGAGGGAGGTATCTAGGTATTCCCGAGAAAAGAAGTTGGAGAGGGATGCAGAGGTGATGCTAGACCTCAGAGTTGCAACGTCAGGAATTCTAAGAACAACCATTAGAGAGCAAAAGACGTACCTCAAAGAAAGTTTACAGGAGATGAGAGAGACAAAGTACAGAGAGCAAAGTAAGAAGAAGATTCTAGAGAGAAATGGGGAGTTTGATTTTGAAAAGAGTAAAGGCAGAGAAATGACGTTTTTGACAGGAGCCTCCCCCGAGCCGCATGGTCATAATGGGGGCCTAGGGATTTACGCCCTCATTACTCATGGAATAACTACTGAGGAGGTTAAGGGGCACTTAATGACCGTCGGGCTTCTTACACCCGGGATGAGGCTGGACCCTGGAGAAGAACATAGGCCCAAAGCCCATCAGGACCCTCTAAAGCAGACCGGCCCAACATTGCATACTTCAGCCCGTGACTAAGGTGGGCCGGACTGACCCCACGCGCCGGTCCACCAGAAGATAGCTTAGCCCAGTGATGTGATGGAAGGTAGGAGAGTAGGCCCAATTACCTCACAGCTATATTAGCATGCGTGCCAGGGAAAATTAAATGGCCGCCTGACAGAGAGAGGTACACTGGCACGTCTGTACATACGGGCCTGAGTGACAGGAACAAGTGACACTATAGTAGGATAGCAGTTATGCGTTACTAGAGGACAAAGAAAAGGAATAAAAAGGGGAAGACGTGATCTTCCCAGGCCAAGTTTACACTCACATTGTAAACTCTATTTTCTGGATCTCAGAATATCAAGAGTGATAAATGTTCTAATCTTATAATTTTAAGTGTGAACTTTAAATAATTTTATAAAATAATTTTATTTCAAATCCATTTTAAAAGATTTTTAAATATGTGAATTTATTTAGATTACTCGGTTATTTGGATCAAAGGTTACAATTAGTATCATATATATCATCGATAAAAAAATTGTACGGAACTAGTGGACCCGTAAGAAAAGGTCTATCCATGAGAGTTTTTATGGAGAAGTCAAAAGTTTGAGTATCTTCATTTTTTTTTTTCCTGCAAGATTGTTCATCAATTTCTGCATGTTAATTATCATTTACATGAGATCAATCACAGCATGAAATCTCAATAACTTTTGTGTACAACTAATGAAAGCTAATAATTTTTGTTATCATACGATATTTTTTGATTTACCAATTATAGTCTACACGAATGATTCATATATAATAGTTTAAAATAATGTTTAAAATTATAATTATGATTTTTAAATATATAATTAGTAAATATGAAATTGTATGTGTATATATTCGCATACAAATTTAAGAGTATCAAACTTTATGTGTTAGATCACCAAAAGTAGGTAAGGTGTGTTGTCCAAAATCTGAACCCACATGTTATAAGTTGTACTTTGATCTAATAAAGTATTGTGAGATGTACTTTTGGATATAATCCACATATCACCCTTAAAAAAAAATTTACTATTATTAGTGAAGAAAAATATTTTCTATTTTTTATTGACTTTAAAGAAATTAAATATATTAGTTTACTAGCCAAGAGCATGTGACACACATGTATAAGTGAGAATATTAATTTATTATTAATTATTATCTATAGTTATAATTTTTTAATATCCATTTTACATTACATTACACGCATGTGGCTCTTGTATTTATATCCATTTTACATTACTAATTATTTAATATTGGTGAGCATTTTTTCAATAATTTTTAAAGAATTCATTCTAAATTATTATATTAAAAATTACTGTAATTCGATACATATAAATTGTACGTTTGATTTTTTTTTATATTGTGTAAAATCAAATTATAATATAAAAATTTATTCAATAAAAGAATTTATGATCTTAGGATTATAAATAGTCCTTTTTAAATTATTTAAATTAAATAATGGTAATCTAATAAAAAATATATTATTAATAAAATAAAAATTTATAATTTAAATAAAAAAATAACATTTAAGAGGTAAAATTTATTATATTTTAGAGGTTATATAATTTATTACTTTTTAATAAGGGGTCATCTCATTTATTCTAATACTTTCCGATAGTATTTACATACACTGATAAAAAGAATTAAAAAAATTTTTTTTTTAATGTGAAAATTTATCAAAGTATGGATCGATCAATCTAAATATGGAACATCGATATGAACAATAAATAAATATAAGAATTTAGCGGTCCAAAGAATATCATATAGGATAAAAAAAACAAACAAATAAAATCTACAACTTCCAATGAAGTGATAGATTTAAATACTCCTCTTATGGAATCCTGAACGTAGATTTCACTGAGATAAGGAAATCCATCCCCAACTATCTATTAATACCCATTGGACCCCTTCTCTTTTCCACCCACCACTTCCACTAGCAAGGCGGTGAAGCTCTTCTCCTTTGCCCCTAAGCTCATGGGCAATGGCCATGTCCATTCTCCAGTGAGCTTCCGTCTTACTTGACTAGTGAGTTCCCAGGTGACTATGGATGGGATATTGTTGGTCTCTGTGCTGACTCAGAAACTTTTGTCAAGAACCGTGAGCTTGAAGTGATTCACTGCAGATGGGCTATGCTTGGAGCTCTTGGATGAATAAACAGTTTGTCCAGTATGAAATCTGTAGGTTCTGCCTGGATAGCCCGTCAAAGGATCTGCTCTCATGTTCATGAATGATAGTGGATACCATGTTTTGGACCAAGATTTCCATAGATTTGCTTGGTAGGATCACCATAAAAAAAACCAAGTCTCATCATAGTAGCAAAATTATTTGAGATAGCCTTGTCAATATTCGACTCATCATAGTGGGACCAAGACTTCAGTGTGCTGGCCTAAGAATCACCAGCAATTGAGATCCAGACCTATCAAATTAAAAAAAATTGCAATTTCATTATAAATACTAAGCCTCTTTTAAGGAAAAAATGCAATTAACAAGCAACCTGATAATCAACTTTAACGAGTAATTAGCATTTCAAGCATTACCTGCCAATATTGCTGTAGCTGCAGCTTCTTCTGGTGTTTTGGTATAGTGCTGTCCATTGAAGAACTCATATATTGAATCACAGTCAGAAACTATGTATCTGCAAAAACCGAGCCGAATTCAAACCAGATGATCAACTATGAAACTCAAAATTCGGAGAATGAATATATACCCATTCAATTTCCATTCGCCTCGAATGACCCTAGAAAGAAGATTTGGATCAGCACATGTTGGCTTACCATTGACCTGATTGTAGGAACACATTTATTGCAAACCTTAGTGAAACCAGGGCTTGCAATCACCGCACAACGAATGACACTGAAATCAATATGCTTTAGGAAAGCCTACACATGGATAAAATCTATCAGAACTGGTGAAGAAGTGCTTCAGGTATTTAATTTGCCTGAAACATATTGTGAATTCAGAAGCAGGGTAGAGGCATACTAACATAAAATACAAATCAAATGCTCACCTGTAAAACATGCTCAAAGAACTTATTCAATGCCTGCAGCAAGGAGAACAAGAAATGTAAAACATAGAGTTTTAAAGCACTTCTGATAAATTCATGAATCCTTAGAATCCATGCAAAAGGAGGCAGAACCATAGAAGCCACATCAGTAATAACAACTCCAGTACATTGACAAGCCAATAGCAACTCAAATATAAATGACTTGGATTCACTGTGTTGGAAGAAAAGAAGCATACCGACTCATAACCAGCAATGGCAGGGCCATGCTTTCGAGGAATTGAAGTCTCTATCCTTGATCGAGTAGCTGTCACGCTGTAGTGTATTAGTCACAGCACCATAAGGCACCAGGATAACATTTTACAACATGACAATAAAAAAAACATTCGAGAAAATAAGATATGAAGTAGAGTGGAAGTCATTCCTTATAGGCTTTGTTGCTTTATGTTTATGTGATTATTTATTTTTAAACAACTGAACAAAAAAAAATCAAATAATTACCTTACCTTTTACCGACAAGTAAGATGTGTGCAAGTCCTTCTTGCATTAAAACCACAGCAAGATCAGCACTTGCACCGGGATCTGAAATTGTAGGGAGAGAAACATCAGTTACAAAGTAATTAAATTAGTCTATGCATATTTAACTTCATCAATTAGACTACTTGAGCAATTCAAAGCACCAAACCTATAAAACCCTGAAGGACCAACTTCAGTAGGCGGAACACAAACAGCTAGCATCATCAACAAAGGAATAACTGCCAGGCAGGTATTGCTCAAGAGTGCAAAAACTAAGTTAAGGGACAACACCCAGCCTAAAGAAACTAAGTTTTAGGCCATCAAGGTCCAACAGGTTAGGAATTCTAGCATGCATTTCCATGCACCGTACAGTAATGTCCTTTTAGTGAGACACTGATTATGAAGAGAAGAGCTAATTTTCCAGATTCTCCTCTAGGCAATATTTATTGCCAGTAGCTTTAACATCTCTAGTAAACCAGAGCATTTTATAGGAGAACAACCACACTTAGTTTTCATTAGTTAGGATCCTCAATCATCAGCGATTCAAACTCGGGAGAGTCGAGTACGATTGTTTTGAGATTAGGAATTGTATGAGCAGCATTCGACATGACGAACACAAGTACAGGTTTCGACAGCTGAATTTGGTGGAGAATCTCAAGTTTAAAGATAATTGATTTTTTATGAGAGGTAACGACACCGAGAGAGAAGATATAGAAATAAAGGACCGAAAGGTGAATAGAGCTAAGAGAAAGCACGAAGGCAATATCTCCTTTTCTGAGGCCAAAATGGTGGTGAAGCGAGAAGGCCAACTTTTTGTGCGAAGGACGAAGTGGAAAAAATAAATTCGGCAGCGAGCGACGGCGTCGATGAGAGCGTTTTAGGTTTTTCTACACCATTTAAGAATTTTATCTTAATTAACCAACGATTAATACCTCGCCTTGGTTATCCAAGGTGTAGCGTAGAGTCCAGCATCAAGTAATATAAAAATACAATATGGCCTGCTACCGACAGATGCTCCCCCACTTTCAATTCAAATTTAGAAAGAATAGCCAAATATTTTTAAATCCTAATTTATTGTGCCAAGAAATAAAATTTTGGATTTTTATGCCATTATTCTTTATTTTTTCAAGCAATAATTTCATTTAGTCTGCTAGTGAATGAGGAATTGGGATAGGTGCGACACTTCGTCTATGCCTCATAACTGAACTACGACACTGCCTTTCAAATGCCAACTTACGTTCTATATCTAGACTGCGACACTGCCTTTTATATCACAAATCTGTTAATATGGCTTGAATTTACATTGCTACTATTTGCTAATTAAAGTCTTAACATATGTTATATTTCGACCGCACCCGAAGGCTGCCTACGTACCTCCAATAGAGGATCAGGTCCACGTAGCTCTTAACAATAGATAATAACATAAAGTTTATACAAACATAATTTATTCTTGCTAATAATCAACCACAATATCACACTATGCTATACAAAAACAATCTTATTCATTTATTCAACAATCTATTGGAGGAATAAGGGTTATATCTAGAATCCAGTAAATAACTAAGGAAATATAAATAATTATATTTTCATATTTTCATAGCTATACTTTGCACAATCTTATTAAGAAACTAAATACCAATATTCAAAACATATATATATATATATATATATATACACATATTTATATATAAACAGATATCAATATAACCTATCAATAATAATTACTTGTACCAATTAAAGTGTTTAAAATCAAACTATATCACCAATATAGATAAAAACTAAACTTCCAATAAACAACAATATTATCTCAAATAACATCAATTCCGCCAAAATAATTTATCTAACCTTATCAAATATAATAATGCTTCTAAAAAGGGAAAAAGAATAAACTATTGCAGTGATTAATTCGGTTTTCCAACATAGACCTTCAATATAATCTTAAAGGCAACTCTATCCACTTCCAAGTGATGAATCAAAATATTTATCAAAAAGTACATTAGGAATTCATACACTATTTATGTCATATTCTTAAAAGTTTGATAGACTCTACAATCTTCCTTATTTTTTCCTAGCTAGAGTAACTAATATGTCATTAATGAGATAAATTAACCCCTTAATCACACCTACCATCTCATAACTATTACTTATTTTATGTGCGTATTCTCCTTGTATCTTCAATCTTCTCTTACACAATGTTTAGATAATTAAGCTTTCTTTAAAACTCTTGAATCCGTTACTATGATAATTCAAATTTATTTCTCTCGAAGGTTAAGACTGTTTCGATATCAAACAATCATCACAGTAAAAAGTGAACAAGAAGATTGGTCACTAACATGTTCTAGCCTATTTCACCTGCTCATACCTCTCCTTTTTTTCATTTCTCTTATATCATAATATTTATAAAATTCCTCTTTTTAACGATAAACAACACAAAAACAATTATATTTTTTGAGTACATTGTCGCTCTCATAGAATTTTTCTATACCTTATTGCTAATATCTCTAGTATTTTATTCTAAAAGGATATAAACTTTTATTTGAAGTCAATTCATAGCAGTTAGAAACTTGTCATGGTACAGCTGCATCAGATATAAGGCATCTACTATATCCTAGCAGATTCTTAAAAGTGATGCACACAATTTCCACTCAATGCTCTAATGTCCATAATGCAATCTGCAGCTTACAATACAAACATTTGTAGCATTGAATAGATTATCGCGATCACGACTTTAGACTATCACCTGTATCTTCTAACACATGTTGAATGTCAAATAACATTCTTAGCCAACTTACAAAAGCCTATAGTAGAGTTATATCCAGACCTTAACCTATAAGGTATACACATTTGCTTATACTTGTTCCTTCTCCTTAACACCTAGAAAGGCCTAAACGTTAGCTCTAATACCACCAACTCCAACACCCCTATAAGGTTATTTGACTAACCGAAACGGAGAAGTACCGTGGTGCTTCTCTCCTTTTGTCAATTAACTATTATGATGTATTTCATGACATTTAATATATTTTTGGATAATGGCATAAAAAATTTAAACCTTTATGAATTTTTGCATTTTAATTAAAATGATTTTACTTGGTACAATAAGTTAGGATTTAAAAACATTTAGCAATTCAATTCAAATTTGAAATAAAAGCAGGGGAGCATTTGCCGGTAGCTAACGTGACGTTCCATCTGTACTTTTTTATTACTTAATGGTAGATCATACGCTACACATTGAATAACCAATATGAGAAATTAACCACCGGTTAATGGTAAAAATCCAAGTTTGGTGTTTAACTAACCTGATATAACGTCAAATTTTGAAATTGTTCACGGAACAGTTCAACTACGCTTTTCCTAAGCGAAGCAACGCTGCAACCTACAACATCTAGAGAGCTAAAAGCTTAGCCGTCTAACAACCTAGGATCCTTAGTTATCAGCACCACCACGAGTGCAGTCTATCTTTCACCCAAGAATCCAGTAAATAACTAAGAATACATAAATAATTATATTTTCATAGCTAACTTTGCACAATCCTATTAAGAAACTAAATACCAATATTCAAAACATATATATATATATACACAGATATCAATATAACCTATCAATAATAATTACTTGTACCGATAAAGTGTTTAAAATCTAACTATATCACCAATATAGATAAAAACTAAACTTCCAATAAACAACAATATTCTCTCAAATAATATCAATTCCGCCATAATAATTTATCTAATCTTATCAAATATAATAATGCTTCTAAAAAGGGAAAAAGAATAAACTATTGCAGTTATTAATTCGGTTTTCCAACATACACCTTCAATATCATCTAAAAGGCAACTCTATCCACTTCCAAGTGATGAATCGAAATATTTATCAAAAATTACATTAGGAATTCATACGCTATTTATGTCATGTTCTTAAAAGTTTGATAGACTCTACAATCTTCCGTATTTTTTTCCTAGCTAGAGTAACTAATATGTTATTAATGAGATAAATTAACCCCTTAATCACACCTACCATCTCGTAACTATCACCTATTTTATGTGCGTATTTTCCTTGTATCTTCAATCCCCTCTTACATAATGTTTAGATAATTAATCTTTCTTTAAAACTCTAGAATCTGTTATTATGATAATTCAAATTCATTTCTCTCGAAGGTTAAGACTATGTTTCGACATCAAACAATCATTACAGTAAAAAGTGAACAAGAAGATTGATCACTAACATGTTCTAGCCTATTTCACCTACTCATACCTCTCCTTTTTTTCATTTCTCTTATATCATAATAGTTATAAAATTCCTCTTTTTAATGATAAACAACACAAAAACAATTATGTTTTTTGAGTATATTGTCGCTCTCATAGAATTTTTCTATACCTTATTGCTAATATCTCTAGTATTTTATTCTAAAAGGATATAAACTTTTATTTGAAGTCAATTCATAGCAGTTAGAAACTTGTCATGGTACAACTCCATCAGATATAAGGCATCTACTATATCCTAGCAGATTCTTAAAAGTGATGCACACAATTTCCACTCAATGCTCCAATGTCCATAATGTAATCTGCAGCTTACAATACAAACTTTGGTAGCGTTGAATAGATTATCGCGATCACGACTTTAGACTATCACCTCTATCTTCTAAGACAGGTTGAATGTCAAATAACATTCTTAGCCAACTTACAAAAGCCTATAGTAGAGTTATATATACACATTTGCTTATACTTGTTCCTTCTCCTTAACACCTAGAAAGGCCTAAACGTTAGCTCTAATACCACTAACTCCAACACCCCTATAATGTTATTTAACTAACCGAAATGGAAAAGTACCGTGGTGCTTCTCTCATTTTGTCAATTAACTATTATCATGTATTTCATGACATTTAATATATTTTTGGAAAATGGCATAAAAAATTTAAACCTTTATGAATTTTTGCATTTTAATTAAAATGATTTTACTTGGTACAATAAGTTAGGATTTAAAAATATTTAGCGATTCAATTCAAATTTGAAATGAAAGTGGGGGAGCATTTGCCGGTAGCTAACGTGACGTTCCATCTGTTTTTTTTTATTACTTAATGGTGGATCATACGCTACACATTGAATAGCCAATATGAGAAATTAACCACCGGTTAATAGTAAAAATCCAAGTTTGGTGTTTAACTAACCTCACTTAAAGTGAAATTTCGAAATTGTTCACGGAACAGTTCAACTACGCTTTTTCTAAGCGAAGCAACGCTGCAACCTGCAACATCTAGAGACCTAAAATCTTAGCCGTCTAACAACCTAGGATCCTTAGTTATCAGCACCACCACCGGTGCAGTCTATCTTACACTCATGAATTACTATCAACATTGTCTTCATATCAAATCTACCTATGCACACCACCGCCACTCCCATAGTTTAACCTCTCACGGAATAACATAAACCATAAACATGAAAATAAGGCAACGAAAAAAAAGAAAGTTGCAGTTGCCATCCAGCTCGTGTAAACCGCATGACTTAGGGCCACCATGCATCTGAAATTTCGATGAGCCAAAACCACTCCATTAACTCGACCAGTAGTCCGTGAGGATAGAGAATTGTCGCAGCGTCCAATTGGTAAACCTTCCCTCCTTCCATTTCCCCACAGTGAGCTAGACTCATCATGAGCGATTCAAACTCGGGAGAGTCGAGTACGATTGTTTTGAGATTAGGAATTGTATGAGCAGCATTCGACGTGACGAACACAAGTACAGGTTTCGACAGCTGAATTTGGTGGAGAATCTCAAGTTTAAAAATAATTGATTTTTAAGGAGAGGTAACGACAACGAGAGAGAAGTATAGAAAGAAAGGACCAAAAAGTGAATAGAGTTAGGAGAAAGCATGAAGGCAATATCTCCTTTTCTGAGGCCAAAATGGTGGTGAAGCGAGAAGGCCAACTTTTTGTGCGAAGGACGAAGTCGGGAAAATAAATTCGGCAGCGAGCGACGGCGTCGATGAAAGCGTTTTAGGTTTTTCTACACCATTTAAGAATTTTACCTTAATTAACCACGAATTAATACCTCGCCTTGGTTATCCAAGGTGTAGTATAGAGTCCAGCATCAAGTAATATAAAAATACAATATGGCCTGCTACCGACAAATGCTCCCCCACTTTCAATTCAAATTTGTAAAGAATCGCCAAATATTTTTAAATCCTAATTTATTGTGCCAAGAAATAAAATTTTGGATTTTTATGCCACTATTCTTTATTTTTTCAAGAAACAATTTCATTTAGTCTGCTAGTGAATGAGGATTTGGGATAGGTGCAACACTTCGTCTATGCCTTATAACTGAACTACGACACTGCCTTTCAAATGCCAACTTACGTTTTATATCTAGATTGTGACACTGCCTTTCAATTGCTGTTCTATATCACAAATTGCACCTATTCGCATGCCAATTTTCATTCCTTTGATAAGCTTTCCAAGTTATTCATTTTAGGTACTTATGCTTCTATCCTAAGTTATAGTCATGTTTTGACAATATTAAGGGTCTAATTCACTCATGGTCTCTTTATGAAAATTGTTCTCCTATATCTTATCTAATTCAGTGATTTATTTTGTGGCTTTATTTTTATCTATACTCTTATAAATATAATTATATGTGTGTTAATTATTTTAGTCATTTAAACTTATTAAATTTCCAATAAGTAATTTATTCAACATGAAAATATGTTAATATGGCTTGAATTTACATTGCTACTATTTGCTGATTAAAGTCTTAACATATGTTATATTTGGACCGCACCCGAAGCCTGCCTACGTACCTCCAATAGAGGATCAGGTCCACGTATCTCTTAACAATAGATATATTACATAATGTTTATACTAACATAATTTATTCTTGCTAATAATCAACCACAATATCACACTATGCTATACAAAAATAATCTTATTCATTTATTCAATAATCTATTGGACAAATAAGGGTTATATCCGGAATCCAGTAAATAACTAAGGAAACATAAATAATTATATTTTCATATTTTCATAGCACAATCGTATTAAGAAACTAAATACCAATATTCAAAACATATATATATATATATATATATATATATACACATATTTATATGTAAACAGATATCAATATAACCTATCAATAATAATTACTTGTACCGATTAAATTGTTTAAAATCTAACTATATCATCAATATAGATAAAAACTAAACTTCCAATAAACAACAATATTATCTCAAATAATATCAATTCCGCCAAAATAATTTATCTAATCTTATCAAATATTATATGCTTCTAAAAAGGGAAAAAGAATAAACTATTGCAGTGATTAATTCGATTTTTAAACATAGACCTTCAATATAATCTTAAAGGCAACCCTATCCACTTCCAAGTGATGAATCGAAATATTTATCAAAAAGTAAATTACGAAATCATACACTATCTATGTCATGTTCTTAAAAGTTGGATAAACTCTACAATCTTCGTTAGTTTTTTCCTAGCAAAACTAACTAATATGTCATTAATGAGATAAATTAACCCCTTAATCACACCTGCCATCTCATAAATATCAATTATTTTATGTGCGTGTTCTCCTTGTATCTTCAATCTCCTCTTACATAATGTTTAGATAATTAAACTTTCTTTAAAACTCTTGAATCTGTTATTATGATAATTCAACTTTATTTCTCTCGAAGGTTAAAACTATGTTTCGATATCAAACAATCATCACAGTAAAAAGTGAACAAGAAGATTGGTCACTAACATGTTCTAGCCTATTTCACCTACTCATACCTCTCCTCTGTTTTCATTTCTCTTATATCATAACATTTATAAAATTCCTCTTTTTAATGATAAACAACACAAAAATAATTATGTTTTTTGAGTACATTGTCGCTCTCATAGAATTTCTCTATACCTTATTGCTAATATCTCTAGTATTTTATTCTAAAAGGATATAAACTTTTATTCGAAGTCAATTCACAGCAGTTAGAAACTTGTCATGGTACAACTGCATCAGATATAAGGCATCTACTATATCCTAGCAGATTCTTAAAAGTGATGCACACAATTTCCACTCAATGCTCCAATGTCCATAATGCAATCTGCAGCTTACAATACAAACATTAGTAGCATTGAATAGATTATCGCGATCGCGATCACGACTTTACACTATCACCTGTGTCTTCTAACACATGTTGAATGTCAAATAACATTCTTAGCCAACTTACAAAAGCCTATAGTAGAGTTATATCCAGACCTTAACCTATAAGGTATACACATTTGCTTATACTTGTTCCTTCTCCTTAACACCTAGAAAGGCCTAAACGTTAGCTCTAATACCACCAACTCCAACACCCCGATAAGGTTATTTGA
The DNA here is from genome assembly GCF_001659605.2 of Manihot esculenta. Classification (NCBI taxonomy): domain Eukaryota; kingdom Viridiplantae; phylum Streptophyta; class Magnoliopsida; order Malpighiales; family Euphorbiaceae; genus Manihot; species Manihot esculenta. The sequence continues at coordinate 17,528,340 of NC_035173.2, read as the reverse complement.
CTAACCGAAACGTAGAAGTACTGTGGTGCTTCTCTCCTTTTGTCAATTAACTATTATGATGTATTTCATGACATTTAATATATTTTTGGATAATGGCATAAAAAATTTAAACCTTTATGAATTTTTGCATTTAATTAAAATGATTTTACTTGGTACAATAAGTTAGGATTTAAAAACAATTAGCAATTCAATTCAAATTTGAAATGAAAGCGGGGGAGCATTTGCCGGTAGCTAACGCGACGTTCCATCTGTATTTTTTTATTACTTAATGGTGGATCATACGCTACACATTGAATAACCAATATGAGTAATTAACCACCGGTTAATGGTAAAAATCCAAGTTTGGTGTTTAACTAACCTGACATAGAGTCAAATTTCGAAATTGTTCACGGAACAGTTCAACTACGCTTTTCCTAAGCGAAGCAACGCTGCAACTTACAACATCTAGATCTTAGCCGTCTAACAACCTAGGATCCTTAGTTATCAGCACCACCGCGGGTGCAGTCTATCTTTCACTCTTGAATTACTGTCAACATTGTCTTCATATCAAATCTATCTATGGACACCACCGCCACTCCCATAGTTAAAACTCTCACGAAATAACATAAACTATAAACATGAAAATAAGGCAACGGAAAAAAAGAAAGTTGCAGCTGCCATCCAGCTCGTGTAAACCGCATGACTTAGGGCCACCATGCATCTGAAAGTTCGATGAGCCGAAACAACTCCATTAACTCGACCAATAGCCCGTGAGGA